>NC_080699.1:22605784-23334325 GCF_030445035.2 Dasypus novemcinctus | reverse complement strand
GTTAGGTTCTGTTATCCCAATAGGATTAAATTCATGTTTATGGTAATAACTTACAAATTTTAGATTTGGGAGAACATTGCCTCGGTAACATTCTGTTTACCCTGTGGAAGAGTTATTTTGCTAGGATTGGAAGGAATACCTTTTTGCCAGATTGGAAGAAATGAATTTATTTATTCTCCTAATAGGGGGATTGTCTGCTTTATAGCTATTTAATTGTTGAAACTCAATAGTTGAGCAAACTAGTGATTTGCTAGGGTCCTGTGGTGAATCACGAGTGATTAAGATGTAGATCTCTGTGTGTGTTTCAGAAAAGTTAGCCGTGATGGATCCCTCCCATGCCCTGAAGGCAGGAAATGTTCTGGTTGGATGGCCCCTCTAAGGCTTGCAATAGTACTCTGAAGACAGTAACTGTAAGAGTTAATATGTAATATTGAATGTGGAAATGTATAGCATATAGACACATAATTAGCAGCAAGTCAGGAAGTTTGACTAGAAGGAATAAATTAACTCTAGTCACTTGATGGAATGAGATCACGGGAGGGACCATAGTTTGTTTTAGGTGGTGGTAATTGTAATGTTGAGGCTGGCCCAGGAAATGAGTTGCCAGATATGCTGTCATCCTAATTACTGGTTCACATAATTTCTCAGGTTTATGGTTGTGTGAAGAGATGAGTTTTCTACCCCATTTAGGCTATTAGGGGTTCACATTTTTAGAAGCTACAAAAAAGTGAAATACAGTAAAACCTCCCCCTGCCCCATACCCCACATACCCAATAGCCAGGCAGATCCCTTTGCCCATAGGCAAGCAGTATTATCAGTATCTTCTATGTCCTGAGGTATTGGATATATATTCAAGTAAATGTGTGTATATATATTGCGCTCTTCCTAAAACAAATTGTAGTAAATAATACACATATCTGCATCTTACTTTTTTCACTATAATATCCTTAGGATTATTGCATATTACTATATAAGGAGCTTCCAAAAATTTTTAATGCTGTATAGTAGTCCATTAAAATATATAATTTTTTGTCAATTTCCTTATTCATGACTATTTACATTGTTTCCATTCTTTTACTAGCAACAATTTTAGAGGATTTTAAAAAATATGTTAAGGCTTTTATATTCAAAAGTAAATGTTAAATCATAATAGGAACTTGTTATAATATATTTATATAACATGTTTACAAATGTCTTATTTAAGCCTCCCTGTAATCCTGTAAGGTAAGCACAGCATTTTATACAGAAGGAAGTTGATATCCCCTTAGAACTAGTTTGAGTGACAGAGCTAGAGGTAGAGCGAGGGTCTTCTGACTCTATTTTAGTATATTTCCACTTGACCCAAGATGCAGACACTGTTGTGGGGATATAGGAAAATGCAGATGGGATGGGAGAAGAAGAGGTAATAAACCTGTGTGAGGCAAGTTTGATAGAGGGAGGGATGTACCTATCATTCTAGAAATTAGAATCCCATTTGCCAGGGGTGAGAAGAGCTTGACATTACCAAAGGCCCTGGCAGAGCATCATGGGTTGACTGCCATCTTGGAGTACAGTATAGTAGTATGGCAAGCCAAAACGTGGTAGTCCTTGAGAAATGGGGTTAAAAAAAAGACTGGGGGGCAAAACAATACTCACGATTTATTAAGGGAATGCATTTGGCCTACGTCATGAAATGGGAACATAGGCAACAGTGAAAGCACAGGATTTTCTAGAGATCTGTTGCAGAATCAGGGAGAGGATGATAGCAAGCTAATGGCTTAAAGATGGTTGAAATGTTAGTTTTAGCCTCAAGGTTGAGAACTGGGTGAGATATTTCTTCCTCTAGAGACCAGATGAAACTGTAGGACAGTATTGGTTTGTTTTCTCACAATTGGACATAAAGAGAGGCTGATTTGTGCTTTTATTATAAAGTTAATACTGTTTATAAACCTGGGGAAGTGGATTTGGCTCAACTGATAGAGCGTCTGCCTACCACATGGGAGGTCCAGGGTTCAAACCCAGGGCCTCCTGACCCATGTGGTAAGCTGGCCCACACTCTATGCTGATGCACACAAGGAGTGCTGTGCCACACAGGGGTATCCCCCATGTTGGGAAGCCCCCTGCACAAGGAGTGTGCCCCATAAGGAGAGCTGCCCCATGCGAAAAAAGCACAGCCTGCCCAGGAGTGGTGCCGCACACGTGGAGAGCTGACGCAGCAAGGTGACGCAACAAAGAGAGACACAGATTCTTGGTGCCACTGACAAGAATCCAAGCAGACACAGAAAAACACACATAGTGAATGGACACAGAGAGCAGACAACGGGGCGGGGGGTTCGGGGAAGGGGAGAGAAAGAAAAAATAAATCTTGAAAAAAAAAAACCCCAAACACCTGAAGATAGGGAAGTGGATGTGGCTCAAGCGGTTTGGCTCCTGCCTACCACATGGGAGGTTCATGGTTTGGTTCCCAGTGCCTCCTAAAGAAGACAGCGAGCTGGTGCGATGGGCAAGTGCAGCAAGCTGATGCAACAAGAGACACAAGAAGAAAAACATAATGAGATACCCAACAAGCAGGGAGTAGAGGTTTGTGGTGCCTCCTAAAGAGGATGAGCAGGATGGTGAGCTGATGTGACAAGAGACACAAGAGGAAAAACATGAGAGATGCAACAAAGCAGGGAATGGAGGAGGCTTAAGCAATTAGGCACCTCCCTCCCATAGTAGAGGTCCAGGGTTCGATTCCCAGTACCACTTAAAGAAACAAAGAAGATAAACAGACACAGCAAGTGCATACAAGGGGGTGGGAGAGATAAATAAATAAAATAAAGCTTTTAAAAAAAAAGCAAACCAAATGAGTATAGACCTGGTCATCAACTTTCTCATCATAATTACCATATGCTAAGTGCCTACTGTCTTCTGTATGTGTCATATAGTTCTTACTCATCCCTCAACTACTTTGCAAAATAAATATTGTTGTATCTAGTTTCCATTGCGGAAACTGAGGTTGTTTGGTAGCTTGTCTAAGGTCACATACCTTTTAAATGATAGAGCTGAGATTTGTAAGTAGGTCTGTAGGTCTCCGAGGCTGTCTTTCTTTCCATACACCTGCTCTCTGGCATCAAAATTTAACAGTGGAATTCTTTTTTTTCCTTTTGGTACCAGGGTCGGGGATTGAACCCGAGACCTCATATGTGGGAAGCTGGCGCTCACCCACTGAGCTTCACCAACTCCCCTAGTTGGATTGTTTGTTTTGTTTTTAGGAGGTACTGGCGATCGAACCCAGAACCTTGAAGGCGCTCAACCACTTAAGGCACATCAACTCCTCTGAGCAGTGGAATTCTAACCACAGCTGTAAATAACCAGAATTCTATCACACTGTCTTTCTAAAAGTGTTCATATGTAACCAGACAACCTTCTTATTATGGCTAATTTGGGCTGAAAAGGTAGAAAGAATAGTAAAGGAAATGACCAATGGAGGTACTAAGAGCTCGCCAAACTCATTCTGAATAAGCGTATAATTTAAATTAATGTGCTTGCTCTGCATTTATGTCTTTAAGGTAAATTCTCCAGTGTTCTCTTGCCCCATAAGATTGTGGTCCTTTTCTCCTATATAGAGAGATTATATAGCTGCCGCTGAAGGACACCATAGTTGGTGGTAGCTGGGACCAACGACTTTTTTGGAGGGGGGAATCTGGGAGTTCCATATACACTGAGCCCACCAGAACCATGAATTCTTGTCCCATGGTGAAGATTGAGGAGATATGAATATCCTCGATTTAGCAGATTTTAACTTGTAAACTTTAGCATACTTTAACGTTATCCTATGAAAGATTGCTATCTTTTTTGGGTAATACCTTTGATGTACTTCCAGCGACCATTGTAGGGGTGTGTTAATATGGGAAGTTGATATTCTGCTGCAATAATGACTTGGAAGTTGTGACTCAGCATTCGTCACTGGCTTTTCTACTAGGTTACATTCCCTTATCCCTTGTCTTAATTATTATGGTGAGTCTCAGGCATTTGATTACACAAGTACCAGAGAGATTGACCTTAGTTTGGTAACTCTATCACATTTACAGATAGTAAAAATATTGGGAAAGAAATCATTCACATGTATTAGCTAGTGGTATTGGTTGTCCTTTGGAAAGATGTTAGCACACTTTCCAGGGCACTCAAGAATAATACAGGGGAAAACTAAAAAAAACCCAAAAAACCCCAAAATACCAAAACAACAACAACAGAGAGAATAATATAGGGGGAGCAGAGGTGGCTCAAGCCATTAGGTGCCTCCCTCCCACATGGGCGGTCCTGGGTTTGGTTCCTGTGGACAGTGAGCACAAATGGATAGGGGGGATGGTAATAAAATAAATCTTAAAAAAAAAAATAACAACCTAATACAGGGAGCAGATGTGGCTCAAGCAGTTGAACGCCTGCTTTGTACATGGGAGGTCCCAGGTTTGGTTGCCAGTGCCTCCTTAAAAATGAAGAAACAACTTTCTTATCTTGGCCCAATGGATAGGGCGTCCGCCTACCACATGGGAGGTCTGTGGTTCAAACCCTGGGCCTCCTTGACCCGTGTGGAGCTGGCCCATGTGCAGTGCTGATGTGCTCCAGGAGTGCCCTGCCACGCAGGGGTGTCCCCCGCGTAGGGGAGCCCCATGCGCAAGGAGTGTGCCCCGTAAGGAGAGCCGCCCAGCGCGAAAAAAAGTGCAGCCTGCCCAAGAAGGCCGTTGCACACACGGAGAGCTGACACAACAAGATGATGCAACAAAAAGAAACACAGATTCCTGGTGCCGCTGATAAGGATAGAAGTGGTCACAAGAGAACACACAGCGAATGGACACAGCAGACAACTGGCAGGCGGGGGAGAGAAATTTAAAAAAAAAATGAAGAAACAAACAGCAAGCAAACAAATGAAATAACCAACTCAGGGGAGCCAGTGTACGCTCAGTGGTTGAGCACTGGCTTCCCACATATGAGATCCAGGGTTCAACCCCTGGTCCTGGTACCTCACCAAAAAAAAGAATAATACAAAGACAAAGGCCATCTTAGGAAAAATGACCATTTTCTCTTTTAGGTAGTGTTCTTAAAAAATGTAGGAATATAATAAAACATGTTTTCTGAACATACTTTTTAGTATTCAATTTAGGATATGTTTTATATCTCTTTTGGCTGAGTTGTAAAACGTTGCCTGGTTTGGGTTCATTTGACTGTTTTACGTAAGTTTTCACTGTTGCATGTTTCCTTACCCTCTTGGAATTGCTGTGTTTAATCCTTCATTAAAGAAATAAAGTCTCTTGTTTGGAAACCATCTTTTCCCTCCCTTCTTCCCTCCTTCCCCCATCTCTTTTTCTTTTCGCCCATAAGTATTTGAGTGTCTTTTATGTTCCCGGCACTGCACCAGGCATTGGGATCCGGCCCTTAGGAGTTTACTGTCCATCCGTGTTACGTCTACCCTGCCCAACCTTCAGGGTTCAGCATAAATCTGATCTCCACAAAGTTAGTTCTCTCTGAATTCTTTGGCCCTTGCTGACCCTTACTTTCTATGAGATATACTACTTTAAATCTGATTCAGAGTTTAGCACTTATTAATACAATGTCTTATACTGTGTGCTAATTGTATGTTAGTCCTAACATACAGGGAGGCTGTAAATTCCTTAAGGGCAGAAACTCATATTATTTTTTATCCTCCGCAATGTTGAGACCAAGTAAGTGGATAATAAAAGGGTTTTGATTCCCACCCTGCCAAATGTCTGAATTACTAGCTTTGTGGTAGTCTCTTGGACTTTAGAAGTAGTGATGGGATTTTTAAAAAAATTCCTCCCAGTTGCTTGCCTAACATTTGCTATCTGCTTCTGTTAATATTTGCTGAAAATGAATAAAAATGGCCCAATTTGGTTCCCTATCAGCATTTACATTCTTTTCCAGTGAAGAGGTTGCATTTGAGTTGAGCTTGCCTAGCCTCTCAGATGATTCCCCTTGTGACTAATGAGGGATGCATGTCCTGGCTGAGGAATGGAGCCAGCCCAGTGTTGGTCTCTAAGCACTGTGCTGTAGGCATTGGGGCTTAAATGCCCCACTACTATACTTCAGTTCATAAAGTGTGAAGACTAACTCATCTAAAATGGGCATCTGACAATTTAAACTGAGCTCCTCAGAAAGAGTAATAGAAATTTAGAATTATCTTTAAAAAAAAAAACAAAAACCTTTTTTATTTTGAAATAATTTCAAACTTTATATCGCAAAAATGATACAAAACCCATACAGAGAACTCCAACATACCCCATAGCCCCAGACACCTAGATCCACCAATTGTGACCTTTTTCCATCTTTGCCATATCTCTTTGTATTTATCTTTTTATCTGTGTATCTTCTGGAATATGAGAGCAGGTTGCACACATCATAATCCTGAACACAGTACTTCCATGTACTTTTCCTACAAATAGGATTTAGTCACTTATGTAATCGCCTTAAGTTTGGTTATCAAGTTCACAAATTTAACATTGCTATAAAAACTGCAATTTTTCTTATGTCCCAATGATATCCTTTGAACCTTTTCTCCTCCATTCTTAGATCCTATTCAGTATCATGTATTGAATGAAATTGTCATTGTCTTTTTAGTTTCTTTTTTTAATTGTGCCAACATATATATACACATAAATCTTCCCATCCCAGTCCTTGCCATGGATACCATTCAAGGGGATTAATCACATTTACAGTGTTGCAGTACCCTCACCATCTCTATTACTAGAACTTTCCTTTCAATCCAAACAGAAACCCTATACTCATAACTCCACACTGCCACTGCCTGCCATCCTTGGTAACCTGTTCTCTACTTTCTGTCTCTATGAGTTTGCATATTCTCTGATTTTTTTTTTTTTAAGACTTATTTTATTTATTTATTTATTTTCCCCCACCCTCTTATTTTTCACTTGCTGTGTCTATTCATCTTCCTTGTTTCTTTAGGAGGCAGTGGGAGCCAAACCTGGGACTTCGAATGTGGGAGTGAGGTGTCTAATCACTTGAGCCACCTCTGCTTCCTGCTTTGTTGTGTCTCTCATTTTGTTTTTCCTCCCCACATCTCTTGTGTCATCTCACCGTGCCTGCCCATTGTGCCAGCTTGCTGTCTTCTTTAGGAGGCACCAGGAATCTCTGCTCACTGCTTAGTTGTGCCTCCCATTATGGTGTTTTCTTGTGTCTCTTGTTGTGTCACTTGCTGCACCTACCCATTGCGCTAGCTCGCTGTCTTCTTTAGGAGGCACGTGGATCTGAACCAGCGACCTCCCATGTGATAGACGGGAGCCCAGTTTCCTGAGCCACAACTGCTTCCCCTCTGATATTTTCTTTGTGGTTACCATGGGGCTTAAATGTAACATCCTAAATCTGTAACAATCTCTTTTGCTTTGATACCAACTTGTCTTCAATAGCATACATAAGCTATGTTCCTAAACTCTTCCATCTCCTCACCTTTATGTTGTTTTCGTCACAAGTTACATATTTGTACATTATGAGTCCAAAACCATTGGTTTATCATTACCTTTTATGCATTTGTCATTTAGATCTTGGAGGAGGTAAAAAAATGGAGTTACACAGAAAAAAAACAGTAGTACTCCTATTGATATTTAGTCATGTCATTAATTTGATCAGTGAGCTTTATTTCTTAATGTGACTTCAGTCAGTTGTCTAGTGTCTTTTCCTTTCAACCTGCAGAAGTCCTTTAGCATTCTTTGTATGGCTGGTGTAGTGGTGCCAAAGTCCTTAAGCTTTTGTTTGTCTGTACTGTCTTAATCCCTCCCTCATTTTTGAAAGACAATTTTGCCAGATATGGTATTCTTGGTTGGCAGTTTTTTTGCTTTCAGCAGTTCATGTCTGTCTTTTCCACTGCTTTCTTTCCTCCACAGTTTCAGATGAGGAACTGGCACATAATTTTATTGAGGCTCCCTTGTATGTGACACATTGATACTCTCTTGCAGTTTTCAGAATTCTCTCATTATTTTTGTCATTCCACAGTTTGATTATAACATGGCATGGTGTGAGTCTCTTTGGCTTTATCCTGTTTGGAGTTTGTTGAGCATCTTGAATGTGTATATTCATATTTTTCATTAAATTTGGGAAGTTTTCAGCCATTTCTTCGAATATTCTCTCTGCCCCTTTCCCTTTCTTCTTCTGGAATTCCTACAATGTGTATATTGGTTTGCTTTATGGTGTCCCATAGTTTCTTAGGCGCCGTTCACTTTTCTTCATTTTTTTCTTCTTTCTCCTCCTCAGACAGGATGATTTCAATTGTCTCATCGTCAGGTTCACTGATCCTTTCTTCTGACACCTCCAACCTGCTGTTGAAACCCTCCAGGGAATTTTAAATTTCTGTTACTGTAGTCTTTAGTTCTGTTTGGTTCTTTTTCATAATTTCCATCTCTCTATTGACTTTCTCTTTATGTCCATGTCTTGTTTTCCTGATTTCCTTTAGCTTTTTCGTCCATAATTTCCTTTAGCTCTTTAAGCATACTTAGGACCATTTTTTTTTTTTTTTAAGTCCTTGTTTAGAATGTCCTAGGATTCATCGTCCTTCTTGGTAGCTTTTATTTTAGTTTGCCAAAGGGTTGCAAAGTACCAGCAGTGTGTCAGCTTTTACAGTGAGGATTTATTTGGGGTAAAAGCTCATAGTTTAAGGCCATGAAGTGTCCAAATTAAGGCATCAGCTGAGATGCTTGCTTACTAGAGTTAGCTGCACATGGTGAGGCAAGATGGCCACCCGTCTCTTCCAGGGTCTCTGCCTTCCCCTCTAGAATCTCTTGTCTGCCAGAGCTCAGTTGAGGGCAGCCAGGCATAGGGCTTGCTTCTTTCCAGGCCTCCTCTACCAGTCTCTGCTTTCTTCCCAAGGTCAGCTGCATGCTATCAGGAATATGGCTCATCTCTCCCTGGGCCTCAGCTCTTCTTCTCTTCTTGTAGCCTAGCTTTGGTTGAAACTGGAGTCCTTTCTCTCGCATTGCAGGATTAATATGGCAGCTTCCTTTTCCTGTGCCTTCGTTTTTATCAGACCCAGCAAGAGAGTGGGACTCAGCCTGAGTTATGCCTCACTGATGTAGTCCAGTTGACATGGTCTCACACCCATAGTAATGGATTAGTTCACAAACATACTCTCTCTTTTTGGGATTCAGATGGCACAGTTTCTAATGTTTTAATCTCCTCTTTTACCTGGACCATCACTTCCTGTTTCTTTGTATGTTTTGTAATCATTTCTTGGAACCTGGACATTTTGATATTTTAATGTTTTATTGCTGGAATTTAGACTCTGAGACATCTGTTCCTTAAGCTTGTATTCAGCTAGACTTATGACAGAGCTTTCCTTGAATGCTCAGAGCTAAACACAACAACAAAAAGTAGAAAAGATGAATAAGAAAAGAAGGAATAAAAGAGAATACCTTTTCCACTCTATGCATATTGACCTGTGTGAGTGCTCTCATTCAGGGTTTATCCATACAAAGAGTTTAGTGAATAGCTCCAGGCCAAACATCCTGGCTTCCCTGGACCTTTCTGAACATGCATCTTGTTTTAGGCCTGCCCTAGGTATGCCTTAGGAATGCCCCCATTTCTACCATTCTAGATGACTCCTCTTCCCTAGGAAATGGTTTCCTCATGGTCCCGGGCACTGCACCGAATGTCCTGCAGCCAGCAGTCCCTCGCCATGTGACTTCTCCCACAGCATTCTGTAGGAGAGTTTTGTGTGCCTCCTTCTACACACAGGGCAGGTTCTGGGATGGTGAGTCTCTCAGACCACCACCAGACAGATTTTTCCAGATATATATGCTCCTAGTATGTACATGAAGGTTACTTTGCTCCTTTTGGAACTGGGATTAGTGATCTACACTGGGAGCGCAGGTGCCAAGCTGGTGAAGGATGGGGGATAGCCCAACCAGGGCACGCTGAGATCCTACCTCTTGTAAGTGGCCTTTTTCTTGATTCAGTGCTCACCTGTTATTGAAGACCTTTACTGGTTCCTGGAGCTTTGAGAAAGCTGTTTCTGCCAATTATTGCTGGTTGTTCAAAGCTCCTGTGGAGAGATGGAGCCCTGAAGCTTCTTATTCCACCATCTTGATTGGGGCCCCAAATTGTTTTTTGATGGGGCCTACATTATTTACATTTATATGATATTAGAGTTCACAACCCTTCTTGAGTGGTAAATAAAATGTGGCAACTTAAATATGAAGGAAAAAGGCTGGGTGATCGAATTAAATGTTTTTCTAAATGTGCTGAAAGCTTTGAGGTAATGTCAGACTTCAGTATTAGGAATGAGAAAGTATATTTTCTTTATCAGGGAGGAGAGTAGAGGGTCCTGGGGTAAGGAAATGTCCTTCTGCTTACAACTGAAAATTAAGAAGGCAATAAGTGTATGAACTGGAAAGGGCAAAAGACTATGGAAAAAGAGAAAAAGAAACCGTTTTTCCCCCTGAAATAATCCCAGATCCTGATTTGAACAAACCAATTGCTAAAAAAAATTATGTGATAATCAGGCAACTTGAACATTGATTAGATATTTATTGTTAAGGAGTTATTATTATCTTTGTAGGTGGGGTAATCGTATTGAGATCCTATTTTAAAAAAGTACTTAGCGTTTAGAAATATGTACTGAATATATATGGATGACATGATATGTCTGGAATCTGCTGGGGAAAGGAGGAAGTGGTTAAGGGTATAGATAAGATAAGGATGGCATGTATTTAAAATTGTTGAAGCTGGCTTATGGATACAGAAGGCTCATTTTACTTTTTCTCTCAACTTATGTATATGTTTGAACATTTCCCTAATAAAAACTGAAAAACCTAAAAAGCAAAACATCACAAAAAACAAAAGCCTAACAACTTGGATACAAACTGTCAAACCTCTACACCTTTACCTTCTTTCTTTTTTGTTTTTAAATAGATAAATTGGTCACACAAAATGTTACATTAAAAAACATAAGAGGTTCCCATATACCCCACTCCCCATCCCACCCCTGCTCCTCCCACATCATCATCCCCTTTCATCAGTACTGCACATTTATTGCATTTGATGAATACACCCTGGAGCACTGCCACACCTCTTGGACCATAGTTCACATTGTAGTTCACACTCTGACCCAGTCCATCCAGTGGTTTATGGCAGGATATACAATGTCCTGCATCTGTCCCTGCAATATCATTCAGGACAACTCCAAGTCCCAAAAATGCCCCATATCACACCTCTTCCTCCCTCTCCCTGCCCTCAGCAACTCCCATGGCCACCCTCTCCACATCACTGATAAAATTTCTTCCATTTCTAGAGTCACAACAGTTCTATAGTAGAATACAGCAAGTTCACTCCAATCTATATTATATTCTTCCATCCTCTGGACTCTGGGATAGCAATGTCCACTCCACCTCTAAATTGAGAGAGGCCTTAGGTCCCACATGACTGATGGATGTGATTCTCCTGCTTGCAGCTATAGATACTCTCAGTTCCCTGGTATGGTGGTTGACCATTCTCACCTCCCTATCAGCTGACCTGGGTAAGTCCAGCGAACCAGAGAGTGGTTGTTGCAACTCTGCTGAGGCTTAGGGCCCTGCTGGCACATTGACAGTCCAGAGATTCAAGTCTCCTGAGCATACACAAACCCCAGTGCCAATCACAGGTTCAGAAAAAGTGACAGAAGAGGCATGTGTTGAGAGGTTACATCGGAGTCTAACTCCATCACAATCAGGAGCACAAATTCTAAAGTAGGGCCCACTGGCAAGGCAACGAACTCCAGAGCCCTCTGTCATGACTGTAGAACCTGTGTGTCTCCGTAGCCCTCAGGAGCGTCAGTACCTGGGGTTGTATCTACTTGGGCTATCTCTGGGATCCTGCTGAGACGTGTGTAAGTGAGACCCCTCTGATGACCTCCTGACTCATTTTGAAGTCTCTTATCCATATAAACTCATTGTCTTCACCATTTCCCTTTTATTCAAAATCTTTTTCTAGTTGCATCACCAGCTGATGATTGATAGTAAACCCTTGGTACCAGGGAGGCTCATCCCTGGGAGTCATGTCCCACGCTGGGGGAAAGATAATGCATTTACATGGCTTAGAGAGTGGCCACATTTGAAGAACATGGATGCTCTCAGGAGATAACTCTTAGGCACCCTGCAGCTCTAGGCCTAGTTGAAATTTCAAGCATACAGGCTATTAAGCATAGTCATCAGTATCAAGGGTCCATCATTGGACCATCCTTCCTCACTGGTCTTTGCCCTTGCACTTGGGGGATTGTTGCTGTTCCATTGGGAAATGCAGCAGAGCTCCCCAGGATGGTAACCCAGCACTCCCTCAGTTGTCATGTGTAACTATCCACTATGACAGTACCCAACGAACATGCGAATGTTTTTATATACCCTATATAATGCATGCTCTAGTGCATTCCCTCCCACCCATGCATCCCCTGTCAGTGACACCCCACATCAGTGCTCCTCCCCTGCCATAGTTTAACCCTTCTGTGATCCAAAACTTCTTAAAAGATGAAGCCTGATATATTGCCAGATTCAATTAGTACAAAAATGAAATAGTATTGACAGGCTTAAAGATTAGAAATAGAATACATAATAATTTAGAAAAACTAAAATAAAGTAAAAACTAAATTGGGGTATTAAAAAATGAAAAAGTTCATACAACTTCGTTTTTGATATTTTGCCTTTCATCACAGTAATAGGTATTGCCTTGCATGTACAGTGGCAAGGCAATCTCTTCCATTCCTTCCTCCTTTTTTTTTTTAATTTTTAATTTTGTCTTCCAAAAAATTTTAGCTCACAGTAAAATCACATATACAATATAGGGGACTCCCATATACCCAACATCCAACCCTTTTCCCCCTTTCCCAGCATTGATCTTTTTACATGTGGATGTTATGTTTGCTACAGCTCATGTACAGATATTGAAACATAGCTACTAACCATGATTCCATTATGGCTTACATTATGGTTTATATTTTAGACTGTACACTTTTATAAATTTTTGGTGAAATTTAACATGGCTTATATCCATTGATGCATGATCTTGTGGAACACTTCCATTGACCCCCAGTTACCACCTCTTCCATCTATTCTATTCTTCTCTCCCCCTTCCCTCAGGGCCCACAGTGACAACCAAGCTTCACTGCTTGAAGGACAAGATTCATAGATACTTAAAACAATGCTTAGGGCTTGACACTCTCACATGAGGCAGATAAAACCATACATTCTTGCTGATGTTGCCAAATTGGAATGCAATTCAAATTTCCATCCTCTCCAGCTTTGAATCTCTCTGTAAAGTGCCATCACTGAATCAAGAAGCCCTAAAGCCTCAACAGCAAGATGAGTTGCAACCGGGTAGAGGTTGAACTGTTTATCTTTCAGACTCTTCCTTGTAGTTGAAGAAATATGATCTAAAAAGTAAAACAAAATTAGAGAATAGGAAAATATGACTTAAAATTAAATGCCACATTTTGTAGTACCATCTAAGCACTATATATTCAGAGAAAGAATATTGTGGTGTAGGTATAAGCAAAGATGTTTTTATTAGGCCTGTGAACTGTGGGATCATCTTTCAACAAAGTATATGAGTTGGGTTGCTGATAGTAGTACAGAGACCGCATTTCAGCAAGGGAAAATACAATGGGGAAGAGTAAATGAATAGTATAAAATATTTTAGATAGATGGGATAGGGTCTCTTCATAAAGGACAAGGTTTTTTGGCTGAGGCATGAGACTTGATCTTATAGGCTGTAGGGAGTCATTTTTAAGTCTCAAGATCCCTAAATTTTTATTCTGATTTGACAAAAATGTAGTGTATTATTAGTTGCATGCTTTTGCATGGAGAATATAACTTTACTGTGTAGTTTAAAATTATTTCTCACTGTGTAGTTTAAAATTATTTAAATAAATAAATTTATTTATTTAAAGATTTATTTATTTCTCTCTCCTTCCCCGCCCTCGTGTCCATTCACTGTGTGTTCTTTTGTGTCCTCTTGCATTCTCGGTGGCGCCAGGAATCTGTGTCTCTCCTTTTGTTCCGTCATCTTGCTGCTTTCTGTGTGTGCAGCGCCACTCCTGGGTGGGCTGCACTTTTTTTTCATGTGGGGCGGCTCTCCTTGTGCACTCCTTGCATGTGGGACACCCCTACGTGGGGCATCCCTATGTGGCATGGCACTCCTTGTACACGGTAGCACTGTGTGTGGGCCAGCTCACCACATGGGCCAGGAGGCCCTGCGTTTGAACCCTGGACCTCCTATATGGTTGAGTTACATCGTTTGAACCCTGGACCTCCTATATGGTTGAGTTACATCCACTTCCCTTGCATAATTTATTGATTTCTGTGGTGTCCCCAAAGGGTTATCCAGAAACTAGAATTAATATGTCTATTAAAATGAAAAAGGTGGGGACTAGGGCATTCAGAATTAATGACCAGAATGTGAATGAGTCAATGGCAGATATGTGTCCAGGTGAGATATCTTGAGTTCTGAGTTTTGTACTCACTTTACTCATATTATAGGTAAGTGTTTTCCATATTACTGGTTTTATTTTATTTGAGATGTGTGATACAGTTAGGTAATGCCAACTTTAGGCATTTCCTGCTCTTTCTCACTCCACCTTCTTCCTGGGAATATGTGTTTTATTTTGTCCTTTATTTCTGATGTGGCTCTAGCCACAGATCAGCATCCAGCACTTCCTTTATTCCCTGTCCTGGAAGTTTATTGGGTGGTAGACATTTAATTGCCGTTGACCCCTGCTCAGTGTAACGTTGAATGCCTCTAACTCATGCTTCTGGTTGCCACTATTATGTATTCTGCTTCTCCCCAAACCCCTATACCAGTAGTTTATAAAACGGAATGATAATCCCAATTTTTCCTGAGTTTCTTTTTAAGAGTATCAGTGCTTTGAAGTATCTAGTGGAAGGTGCTACAAACATCTTAGGTAATATGGTCATGTTATAGATTTTTTCAAAATAACCTTTTAATATTCTTAACTTCATTGAGGTATAATTTGCATTCAATAAAATTGAATCATCTTACATATACAATTTGATTTCTGATGAATATTTACACCCACAAAAATGCCGCTACAATCAAGATACAGAACAGTTTTGGTGTCCCCAAAAGTTCCTTAATGCCCTTTGCATTTATTTTTACCTTTCTCCACCCCCAGAAAACCACTGATCTGATGTCATTATACATTAGTTTTGTCTTTTCTCAAATTTTATATAAATGACAATATCTAGTATGTACTAGTCTTTCATCAGCATACTGTGTTTAAGATTCATTCATTGTTTGTCTATATCAATAGTTTGCTACTTTTTATTGCTAAGTGGTATATGTTTTCATTTCTCTTGAGTAAATTCCTCTGAGAAATGTTTGGATCATATGGTTGGTAGGTGTATGTTTAACTTTCTCAGAAACTGCCATACTGTCTTCCAAAAGTGGTTGCACCGTCTTATATTTCCACCAGCAGTGTATGAGGATTCCTCCCACTTGCTCTAAATCCTTATCAACACTAGTATGATCTGTCTTTTTAATTTTTAGCCATTCTGATTAATAGGTGTGTAGTGGTATCTGATTGTGTTTTAAATTTACATTTCCCTAATGACTAATGATATTGAGCATCTTTTCCAGTGCTTATTTGCCATTTGTATATCTTCTTTGATAAAATGTTCCTTCAAATCTTTTGCCCCGCCACCCCTCCTTTTTTTACTGGGTTGCTTGTTTTCTTATTGTTGCTAAATTTTGAGAGTTCTTTACATGTTCTGCATACAGGTCTTTTTAACAGATAAGTGCTTTGCAATGCTTTTCTTCCATCCTGTGGCATTTTCATCTCTCAATTTGTTCTTTTATGGATTATTAACCTATCTAAGAAATCTTTGCCTTTTACCCACAACTCAAGCAAGTAAAAATGGTGTTCAGCCATGATGTGGTGTTTAGTAGTTATCAGGTTTTAATAAGGTTTGGAAGAAAAATACTTTTTGTGTGACAGTACTCACATCTAACACGGTTTGATAGAAAACTCATATAGTCTACCGGAAATCAGACTCTTTTATATAGATATATTAGGAATCTTAGATTGATAGGCGTTAAGAACAAACAGACCAAAAAAACCCCCAGAAAAACCCACTTAGCTCAGGGAATAAACTTAATTTAAATACATTTATGGAAATTATTAAAAAATTTGCAGATATTGGAGAAAGAAGTCAGATTTGTAAGAAAATAGCTGTTTATAGTAATGACAGACGTGTCAATTTGGTATATTCCTTTAGGTAGAATATTTTGTCTTATGGAACACATGTTTCCATGTTCTTAAATGACATACAGTATGAGAGATTTAAAATTTGTTCTCATGCATTATTTTCAAAAGATAATGCGTCATCTGATTGGCTATAAAAAGTGGAAACCCCATTTCCTCCATTAATGAGACACGTTATTTAGTTAGATTTTTCTAGACTTTTAATTTACTCTTTTTAATAGCTCATAGTTAAAATTTAAAATTCAGTCTTCAAAGTAATAATGTAGTCTGGAATTTATCACGGCAGAGCAAGAAAGTCAAGCCACATTCCATTTAATATTGGGTAAGAATCACTAGAGACAAAATTATTTTCTGTGGGATCGTTTCCTGAGTTTTTTCTAGTACAAGATTTTTAGTAATTAAAAGTCAAATGCAGTTCAGATATACTACTTAACTTTAAGTAATATTGTGAGTGTTTCAAAAAGAACTCAACTTGAAAGCCATTTAGTTATTACCCTGCCTTTCCTGTAGAAAGAATTTAAATTAAGTTGATATTCTGGTTTAAGGTGCCTTTTTAAAAGGGGCTGTTTTAGGTAGAAGAGATGACAGATCAAGATCCTGGATAGCAGCAGATAATTATAAAGTGTAAAGTCTGATAAGATAACATACTAAATTGTATTGTTAATTCTAATTTGTGACCGTGGTTATCAGTAGAAAAGAAATGTGATCTCTGTTTATTTTATTTTATTTTTTTTTAAAGATTCATTTATTTATTTAATTTCCCCCCCTCCCCTGGTTGTCTGTTCTTGGTGTCTATTTGCTGCGTCTTGTTTCTTTGTCTGTTTCTGTTGTCGTCAGCGGCACGGGAAGTGTGGGCGGCGCCATTCCTGGGCAGGCTGCTCTTTCATTTCACGCTGGGCGGCTTTTCCTCACGGGCGCACTCCTTGCGCGTGGGGCTCCCCCACGCGGGGGACACCCTTGCGTGGCACTGCACTCCTTGCGTGCATCAGCACTGCACATGGCCAGTTCCACACGGGTCAAGGAGGCCCGGGGTTTGAACCGTGGACCTCCCATATGGTAGACGGACGCCCTAACCACTGGGCCAAAGTCCGTTTCCCATGATCTCTGTTTAAATACTGAACTATCCGTTTCCCATGATCTCTGTTTAAATACTGAACTATCTCAGAAGATAAAATGTCTTGTAGGTGAATTGGAGGAATACTGAACCCATCTTTATTACCCAATTTAGAGAGTCAGTAATGGAAAGAATAAAGAAAAAGGAGTTAAGAAGGAAGACAATTGTATGCTATTTCCTTTAAAATATCTTGGGAAATGGAAATGTAGCTCAGTGATAGAGCACCTGCTTCCCAAGTACAAGGTCCTGGGTTCAATCTCTGGTATCTTCTAATAAACAAAACAAAATGAAATGAAGTGTCTTTAGGAGGTAATTAGAAAGATGTAGGATTATATGATTTTTGGTGTCTCTGTTGGTAATAAATTGGATAGAATAATTTCTTGGCAATTACTGTCAAATTACACTTGGGAGCACTTTTAAGTCTCAGCATAGTAGTGATCCAAGCATTAAAATTACTGAACACTCTTTACCTTAATTTGAGCCTGCCTTTTCATGAATTCTTAATACTGTACTCTTGAAGGCACACGTTCCCTGGATTTTTATGATACTATACTCATTGACATATAATAAAATTATCAGTGTGCCTGAAGAGCCAGTTTTTTCACTGAATTTGTGACTTGGAACATGCAATTTGTAGCCAGTGGTATAATATTGTTATCGATCAAAGTAGGGTTTCTCTGCCCAATGCACTCAAATGACTTTGAGACACTGGGGTTTCAAAGGGAGAGTTTATAGCTAAGCACAAAACAAGGGGATAAGATGGCTAATTGACCTAAAATCTGTCTTGCTCAACTGCAGTAACTGATAGTTTTAGAGTATTCAAAGACAGGTGCATTTTAGGGTAATGAGTATAATGGTTGGAGATCAATTTAGAGATGATCTAATTCTGAGCATGTGCAGATTGATTACTTGCCTAATCACAGAACATATGTAAGAAAATGGTGGCCTTAACATGAGGGTGGGCATGACTTTTGGTATTACAATAATGTATAGGTCACTTATAGGTTAAGATTCAAGCTGCTGTGCATGTTAGGTGGGCCAATTTTGGTTTAATTTGCATTTGGTTAGATGTAGCTTTGTCTAGTAACTGAGGATTTGAGTGGGCTAGTTCTGGGCTGACTAAGGTTCATTTATTAATAAACGTTAGGGACTGTCTTTGATCATAAGACTCCAAAGTTGTAAAACAGGATAAGGGGGTACAAGTGGGGCCAGTCATGAGGTTTTTACAATCACAAGGTAAGATACAATCGTTATTAGAGGCCAAGTCATCTGGGTTACATTTCAGCGAGTTTCAGTAGATTCAGGTATTTACTTTTGGCTATTCTACAGTATACTAGAAAGTAAAAAGGCATCTGTATTCAGTAATCATGATCATTTGTTAATTCTTAACTTCTTGATTATAGTATTACCAACAAGATTTGTCTTTTTCTTTTGAAAAATGAGGAATCCTAAGAAACTTAGTGTGAAACTCCTGATAATCTCCTTTAATTTACATCTTTATTGGTCGTTCAAGCCAGAGGGGTTGTATACTATTGCAAAAGAGAAGCTAGATCCTGTAGTACTCTTTCATTGTAAATATTCTGGTAACTGACTTTCGATTGAGCAGAGGATGCTGTGGTGCTTACTGGTTCGGCATATAGATGGCTCTAAGAACCAAGATACTATGCCTGCTACATATGTTGTAAAAGGTAATGAATCTGTTTTCTCCTTTGGGGGTGGGGGGAAATTCCAGCCTCATTCATTTATGGTTTCATTATAGGTCTGGTCATATCTTCTTAGACTGGGTATTGATTATTTAGCTTAAACATGTTTGAGCTCACTTTTAGGGACAGGGGAGGATATTTAGTTCCAACAACTGGTGGCTTTTACTTATCACCTTAATAAATGTTAAGTCTAATTATATGAAGAATAGTTTGTAGCAGGCAAATCTGGATGTAATGTGTTTTGTTAAATCTAAGTAATAAAAATAAACCTAAATAGTTACGTAATTCAGTGTAACAGCTGAAAATTTCTAGGTGTAACATTGTAGGAAACTAGTAAAGCTGATTTCTGATTCATGAACAAAATAATTTAATATTTTAGCTTCAGTAAAAGGCAACTTTTAAGGAAGAAAACCTTGAACTACTTTATGTGCTTTCAATGCATATAATTTTTCCCCAAGATGTCCCATATATTTAGTTCTTAGGCGTTTACTTCCAAAAGTTTGCGAATATGGTGACTGAGTTACATATACAAAATTTTCCTGCTATGTGTGAACCACCTTTTCCAGAAAAACCCTTCCATTGGCAGTCTTTTTGAGGGCCTGTATTTTTTCTACACTTACCAATTTGGGGACTGAAGCTTCCATTTAGTCAGAGGTGACAAATGGCACAATTTTTTTTTTTTTTTTTTTTCAGTTTAGTGACAGAAATGATTCAGAATTGAAACGGAAGTGAATTTGGAGTCACTATGTTTCCTTTACAGTTAAACAGTTGCCGTTACTCTCAGGCATATTTGGGACATGTGGACCCCATCTTGGGCCAATATTTTGTGTTATATTAAATTTCTTGTCTGGTTTAAACAGTTCACTTTCGAAATTAGGTTGCAACTGGCTTTGATCATTGGGACACTAGAAATTGAATATAGCAGCCAATTTGGGGAGTACAAAAAGTTGGCACATTTGTACTTTATGAATTCTTAGGAAGTTTTTGGTAATGTGAGATTTTTCCCCCCAAATGTCATAATATTTTGGGGTTAAGTAATTATCAAGAAAAAACCAGAAAGCTTGTGATTCCTACTGAAAATATTAGCCTTTTAAGCTAATATTGACTACTCAATAATTTTTCTTTTATAATTAAACGAAGGCAAGTGAAAAGAAACACATGTTCATTGTAAAAATTTTAGACTATAGAGATGTTTTTTAAAAAAAATTAAAAAGACCTTCCCTTTTTCCAATTTTGCTTTTTAGAGGTAACTACTGTTGACAATTTGGTAGTCTTCCATACTTTTTTCTGTGCACATGCAAATATGCAAAATTTGGGAGTTTATTTTATTTTATTCTACTGCTTTCGATTCTGTCCCTTTGCATGTGAGTGCATAAAGTCTACTTTCTTCTCCTCCATTTTTCTGCTGGCTTTTTGAAAGAATACATTTTTTCTTATTCACATAAAGTTTTTCTTATTCACATAAAGAACATAAAGTTCTTATGTGTAAGAACTTTAAAAAAGACATCATATTATGGTTACTAATCTTTGTTAATTGTGATGCAAGTATTTTCTCCCTGCAGATCATTTGTCCAGACTTTTAACTTTAGTGCTATCTTTTGTCATACAAAAGTTGTTTTTTTTAAATGTAGTTTCCATATGGCTTCTGGATTTTGTTTAATGCCTAGGAATGTAGTTGCCCGCCTGAATATTTAAAATATTCTAAATTTTCCTCTAGTGCTTTTGTAAATTTATTTTCAGAACTTAGGTTTTTTTGTCTGCTTGGAAAATATTTTCAGTGTAATGGGATATAAGGATCTGACATTAAAAAGAAATAAGGACAGCCAGTTGTTTTATTTTTTTAAAGATTTATTTATTTATTTATTTCTCTCATCTTCCCCCTCCCATCCCGGTTGTCTGTTCTCTGTGCCTATTTGCTGCGTCTTCTTTGTCCGCTTCTGGTGTTGTCAGCGGCACGGGAATCTGTGTTTCTTTTTGTTGCGTTATCTTGTGGTTTCAACTCTCCGTGTGGGCCGCACCATTCCTGGGCAGGCTGCACTTTCTTTCATGCTGGGCGGCTCTCCTTACGGGGCGCACTCCTTAGGCGTGGGGGCTCCCCTACGCGGGGGACACCCCTGCGTGGCAGGGCACTCCTTGCTCGCATCAGCACTGCGCATGGGCCAGCTGCACACGGATCAAGGAGGCCCGGGGTTTGAACCTTGGACCTCCCATGTGGTAGATGGACGCCCTAACCACTGGGCCAAGTCCACCGCCCAGTTGTTTTAATAGCTTATCATCCCCCCCCCTTTTTTTTGGAATTGTCTTTTTAACATATACCTTTTATGTACTTGTTTGTGTACCTCTATCACATGTTTTAATTACTTTATAATATGTTTCAAATTTTATTAACTATTATGAGTTTACTTAAAAGTCCTACCCCCCTGCCCTGATGGCTCCCTTGTCTGTTTGCTCCTTGTTTTTGCTCGTTGTTTGCACTTGTCTGTTCATTTTTTCTCATTATCTGGTCATTGTTTTTTGTTTTAGGAGGCACTGGGAACTGAACGGGGTCCTCTCATGTGGGGGGCAGGTGCTCAATTGCTTGAGCCACATCTGCTCCTTTGTTTTTGTTTGTATTTTGCGTGTTTTTTTCTCATCTGCTCATTGTTTTTGCTTGATGTTTGCTCATTGTTTGTCTTCTTTAGAAGGCACTGGAAACTGAACCTGGGACCTTCCATGTGGGAGGCAGGTGCTCAACTCCCTTAGCCACATTTGCTCGCTAAAGTTTTTTTTTATGAGACCAGTTGCAGGGTTACAAGAAAAATCATGCAGACCATATAGGGTTCTTATATACTCTGCTCACAGCAATGTTCTCTATTAGTAACATTTTTTATATGAAATGATTTTAAAATTTGTTTTTATTTGTGGTAAAATATACATAACAAAAGCAAAAATATTTTAACCATTTTTAAGTGGACAATTCTTTGACATTAAGTACATTGACAATAATATGTAACTTTCACCATTACTATATCCATACTATTTCCATTATTCCAAACCAAAACTCATATACTTGTTTAGCAATAACTCCTCGATCCCCACTCCCCGACACTGGTGATCATTATTTTGTTTTCTTTCTCTATGAATTTGCTAATTCCAAGTATTTCCTATGAGAGAAATCGTGCACTATTTGTCCTCTTGTGTCTGGCTTCTTTCACTCAACTTGGTTGATGTCTTCAAGGTTCTTTCATGATGGAGCACTACGAGGACGTCACTTCTTTTTATGGCTGAATAATACTTCATTGTATGGATCTACCACATTTCATTTAGCCATTCATCTTTTGGGATGTGTTTTAGTTTGCTAGGCTGCTGAAAGCAGATACCATAAAACAGGTTGGCTTTTAAAAGTGGGAGTTTTTTCACTTACAGTTTGAGAATGTCCTGAGGAAGGCATCAGCAAGGCAGCACTTTCTTCCTGAAGGTTCACTGCCGGAGGTCCTTGGGTCCTGTACCACATGGCAAGGGACATGATGGCGTCTGCTGATCTTTCCCGTCTCTTCTGGGTTTCTTTGCTTTCAGAATCTTGCTTCCATGGCTTTTTCTCTCTTACTCTGTAATCATCCCATTTGTAAAAGACTCCAATAAGAGGATTAAGACAAATCCCAAATGAGGCATGTCATACCTTAACTGAAGTAGCCTCATCAAAAGATCCTACTTACAATAGGTCATACCCATAGGAATGGATCAACTTTAAAAATATGTTTTTTGGGGGGTACATACAGTTTCAGACTGTCACTGGATGCTTCCATCTTTTGGCTATTGTGAATAATGCTGCAGTGAACATTGGTGTACAGATATCGGAATCCCTGCTTTCAGTTCTTTTTAGTATATACCTAGGAGTTGAATTGCTGGGTCATGTGGTAATTGTTTCACTTTCTGAGGAACTACTAAACTGTTTTCCACAGTGGCTGCACCATTTTACATTCCCATCAACAATGTTTGATGGTTCTCTGCATCTTTGACAACACTTGTTTTCAGTTTTTTATTTAATTTATTATTTTTATTAGAGAAATTGTAGCTTTACAGAAAAGCCATGCATAAAATACAGACTTCCCAAATACTACCGTGTTTTTAACACCTTGAATTAGTATGGTACATTTGTTACAATTCATGTAAGAACATTTTTATAATTGTACTATTAAGTAGAGTTCATCATATATACTGGGACTCACTGTGTTGTACAGTCCTATGCTTTTAAAAAAAATTATGGTAGTAACATGGATACAACCTAAAATTTCCCCTTAGCTATGTTCAGATATACAGTGTTACTAATCACCACTTTTCTGTCACCCCACACAGAAATTCTTTACCAATTAAGGATTAACTCCCTATTCCCTACTCCTACCCTGGCCCCTGGTAACCTATTTTCTAGTTTCCGACCCTACAATTTTGCTTATTCTAAGTATTTTATAACAGTATGATCAAACAAAATTTGTCCTTTTGTGTCTGGCTTATTTCATTCAACATGATGTTCATCCATGTTGTTATAAGAATCAGAATGCCATTCCTTTTTATTGCTGAATAATATTCCAGTATATGTACGTATGTATGTATGTATACACACACACACACAGACGCCACGTTTTGTGTTTCTATTCATCTGTTGACGGACACTTGGGTTGCTGCTGTCTTTTTTTTTTTAGCAGGTACTAGGAATTGAATCTGGGGCCTCATACATGA
This sequence comes from Dasypus novemcinctus, assembly GCF_030445035.2. Lineage (NCBI taxonomy): Eukaryota > Metazoa > Chordata > Mammalia > Cingulata > Dasypodidae > Dasypus > Dasypus novemcinctus. The sequence continues at coordinate 23,310,564 of NC_080699.1, read as the reverse complement.
GAAGCAGGTGCTCAAACCACTGAACTATACACCTGCTCCCCTTAGTTCTTTTTAGTATATAACTAGCAGTGGGATTGCTGGATCATATGGTCATTTTATATTTAACTTTCTGAGGAACCTCCAAACTGTCTTCCACAGCAGCTGTAACATTTTACACTCCCACCAGCAGTGAACCAGTGTTCCTGTTTCTTCACAGCCTCTTCAACAGTTGTTTTTATTATTTTTCCCTTTAAGAGCAGCTAATCTAGTGGGTCTGCAATGTGTCGTATTGTGGTTTTGATTTACATTTCACTAATGGCTAATGTTGTGGGGCATCTTTTTCTTTTGGGCTGTAAGTCTTCCTTTAATACTTCCTGCAAAGGTGGATTCTTTTTTATGAACTTAGTTTCTGTTTATTTGTGATATTTTAAACTCATCTTCATATTTTGAAGGACAATTTTGCAGGAAAAATTCTCAGCTGGCAATTTTCTCTTTCAGTATCTCCATTATATAATACCACTATCTTCTTGCCTCCATGGTTTCTGATGAGAAAACCATACTAAGTCTTACTGGGCGTCCCTTGTATGTGATGATTTGCTTTTCTCTTGCTGCTCTCAGAATTTTCTCTTTACCTTTGACATTTGACATTCTGAGTAGTTGTGTCTCGGAGTATGTCTGTTTGGGTTTATTCTGATTGGGATACACTGTGCTTCTTGGACATGTAAATTCAGTACTTTCATGAGAATTGGGAAATTTTCAGCCATTATTTTCTCAAATAATTTCTGCCCCTTTTTCCTTCTCTTCTCCTTCTGGAACTCCCATGACACATATGTTTTTGCTTTTTGTGTTATCATTCAAATCCCTGAACCCTTGTTCAATTTTTTCCTTTTTTCTGTTCTTCAATTTCAGATGTCTTCTGTATCACTTCTTCCTTCTCTTATTTCAAGTTTGCTGCTTTAGGCTTCTAATGTGTTTTTTAAAAATAATTTTATTTTATTATTATTTAACGAAAATTTTTATCCTTTCCCACCCACCCCTGAGACGGCTCCTTCATCTGTCTGCTCACTGTCTGCTTGTCTTCCTCAGGAGGCACCAGGAACCAAACCCAGGACCTCCCATGTGGGAGGCGAATAACCCACTACTTGAGCCACTTGCGCTTGCGGCTCATTGCAGCTCATGCTCTTCAGGAGGCACGGGGAACTGACCCTGGGCCCTGCCACGTGGGAGGTGGACACCCAGCTCTTGCTTTTGAGCCACATCTGCTCCCCCAGTGCTCTAATGTGTTTGTTTATTTCTTTCCCCCATTCCCTTCCTCCCACACTGCTGTTTTTGCTGTCTGTATTTTCTTCTCATTTTTTCTCCTCAAGATTCACTGGGATTCAATCCTGGAGAGCTCTGATGGGGAGGGAGATTCTCTGTCAATTTCATCACCCCAGTTCCTGGTTTCTGCTGCACTTCACCCTGACTCTCCCCTTGTCTCTCTCTTGATGCGTCATCATCTTGCTGTGTGACTCACTTGTGTGGGGCACTGGCTTGCTGCGTGAGCACTCTTTCTCTTTTTCACCAGGAGGCCCTAGGGATCAAACCCAGGTCCTCCCATATGGTAGGCGGAAGCTCTATCACTTGAGCCACATCTGCTTCTCTAATGTGTGTTTTTTATTTTTTATTTTTGCTTTTTTTCCCCCAATGTGTTTTTGATCTTACCTATTGTGTCTTACATTCCCTTGAGCTCTGTTATTTTTCTGTTCATGTGTTCAATTTCTTATTTGTGCTTGTTCATTGTCTTCTTGATGTCCTTTATCTCTTTAGCCATATTATGTTTCAACTTATTAATTTGATTTTGAAAATTTTATGAATCTTTTTGATTAGTTGTCTCAAATCCTGTATTTCTTCTGGGTCTTTGATATATTCCTTTGCCTGGGCCATTTCTTCCATTTTTTTTTAGTATGGCTTGAAATTTTTTGCTGGTGTCTAAGGTATCTAATTATGATGGTGAGTTTGCTCTGATGCTAAGTTTCTCTGTCTTTTGTAGGAATTTAGTGGCAGGAGATTGTGTTATTGCCATTCTTTGATTCTCGGTTTGACCTGTTCTAAGTCTTTAGGATTGTCTCTGTTAGTTGCTCACATCTGGGCCCTGGACCCAGCAATGGGTTACAGACCTCCTTTCAGGGGCCTTTGGGAGGAAGGCTATAAAGGCGGGATAAAGCTTCTCTTATTTACTTTTAATTTCCTCACATACACTTCCTTGGTTGCCCAGCTGATGGCAATGGCCTTCTTCAACAGGCCTCTCAATTCAGAGCCTGGTAGGAAGGTGATTGCTCCCACATGAACTAGATCAGCGTGACAGAGGATCCTGCCTGGAGGCTAAGAGCCTCACAATTCAAACTTTCTCAGAGGCCCTTCTCCAACCTTTGCTGGCAGCTTTCCAGGGTAGGAAATACTTCCACTCCTGCCTGCCTCCTCAACAACCAGTCCTGGTCAGTAGGGAGGGTGACTGAAAGGGTGAGATCTCTTTAGTCCCCTGTCAGCTCCTAGGGCAAACCATGGTGGCCCCACCCGCCTGGAATTTGTGAGGCGCAGCAGACCCAATTTGTGGGCCACAAGGTGAGTCAGCCTTGGGCTGTGTCCTCTCTCCCTTTCCTGGGGAGGTAGATTCCTATAGCCCCCTTCTGTCTTTAGCCCAAGTCTGGAGAATTCAAAGCTCTCTGCTTGTAGGGTGGGAGGGGCGCTGGCGGCTGCGGCTGCAGCTTCTGCTCACGTTCTTAATGTTTTTTTTTTTTAATATTTATTTATTATTATTATTATTTTTTAATTACATTAAAAAAATATATATGAGGTCCCATTCAACCCCACCGCCCCCGCCCCCCACTCCCCCCACAGCAACACTCTCTCCCATCATCGTGATACATCCATTGCACCTGGTAAGTTCATCTCTGAGCATCACTGCACCCCATAGTCAATGGTCCACATCATAGCCCAGACTCTCTCACGTTCCATCCAGTGGGCCCTGGGGGGATCTACAGTGTCCCGTAATTGTCCGTGAAGCACTATCCAGGACAACTCCACGTCCCGAAAACGCCTCCACATCTCATCTCTTCCTCCCGTTCCCCACACCCAGCAGCCCCCATGGCTACCGTTCCCACACCCATTCCACATTTTCTCTGTGGACATTGGATTGGTTGTGTCCATTGCACATCTATGTCAAGTGAGGGCTTAGATTCCACATGGGTACTGGATGCACTCTTCCCGCTTCTAGTTGTAGACACTCTAGGCTCCATGTTGTGATGGTTGACCTTCTTCAACTCCATGTTAGCTGAGTGGAGTAAGTCCAATAAGTCAAAGTGTAGGAGCTGAAGTCTGTTGAGGCTCTGGGCCTGGGTGTCATATTATCAGTCCAGAGATTCAAATCCCCTACATATATCTTAAACCCAGCACCAACTACAATTCCAATAAAGTAGCATGCAAGTCTTGTGAAAAGAGATCCCCTCTGAGTCCATTTCCATCACGCAGAAACACCAGCTCCAAAGAAGGGCCATCTGTCATGGCAGTGAACCCCTTCTGCCATGACCATAGAACCCGTGGGTCTCTTTATCCCTCAAAAGAACCAATACCTGGGGTTGTATCTACCTTATCTGTCTCTTAGACTCTGTTCAGTTGTACATAGGGGTATTCCTTCTGACAACCTCCAGACTCTTTTTTAGAGACTCACAGCCTTATAATCTCATTTCTCCTTTCCATTTCCCCCTTACATTAGGTCAAACCGCTTCCCGAAGTCATGTTATTATATGTAGATAGGTATATTCTGCTGTTCCGCATTGAATCTTTAATTCAAGGTCATTTTCTAGTTGCTTCTTCAGCTGGTATGTGGTAGTGATCCCTTGGTGCCAGGGAGGCTCATCCCCGGGTGTCGTGTCCCACGCTGGGGGGAATGCATCACATCTACATGCTGAGTTTGGCTGTGAGAGTGGCCACATTTGAGTAACATGAAGGCTGTCAGGAGGAAACCCCCAGGCACAATGCTACTCTAGGCCTTGTTCTTATTGCAGGTGCATAGGCTCAAAAGTGTAGCCATTAGTATCAAGAGCCCACTGTTGGGCCCTCCTTCCTTCCTGGTTCTTGCCGTTGCACCTGGAGGATTGCCGCTGCTCTCCCAGGGCCCACAACAGTGACCCCCCGGCCAGGAGCCCAGTACCCCCCCAGCTGTTGTTTTTAATTGTTTCCACTATGAGTATATATAGACATTACCATATACCCTGGGCATATGCCCTGTATAACTCCCTGTCAACCATATATATCCTGTCAATAACATCCCATATCAGTATTCCTCCGCTGCCATTGTTGAACCACTCTGTGATCCAAAACTTCCCGTAAAGTGAATCCCAACATAATGTCAGCTTCAGAAGAGTCTTAGATCACCAAAATTCATATATACAATATACAGTATTTCCCCAGATCCACCATAAAACCTTTTCCCTTCCACAGCAATAATCTTTTAACTTATTCATATCATATTTCCTGAAACTGATGTACAGATTCCGAAACTATAGTTTTCAAACAAAGTAACATTTGTGCTTACTATGTGGTCCATACTTTAGGTTGTACAGTTTTCTAAATTTTTTAGTTATCCTATGTTTTGTCTTATGGTTTTCATTATTAGTCTGTCGTCCCCTATATGTTTTTGGTGTAATATTAGCTGTTTTATATTCATCCTCGTGTACTCTCACATAACTCCTCTTTTGCCCCCTTATTTACCTTTGTTCCATCCATTGCACGTCCATTTTCCCCTCCCCTTAGGGCCCACAACGCCTGCCAATCTAATGCCCTGGGAGCCGTCCTTTCTCACGAGAGATACAGTTCTCTCTATTCGACGGCATTAGTCTTCCCCAGGATATGGGTCCACCCCACCCAATGGTAGAACTCACCTTGGCAAAATGAGCCTTCAGCTATTCCCTCCGGAGTCCTCCCGCATCAGACCATACCCCCTGAGCGTCCTAACCAGGTAACCCTCCTACTTATACTTTGATACGTTTTACTCAACATTTAGTTCTCAATGAACTTCTGGCACTCTCCCATGTTTGTATGTTGCCCCTCCCTCCCACCTATTTCTTGGACCATATTACCCCTCTTCCCATCCCCAGCCCCCCTCAAACCCAGAAAACCCCACCCGAAGGTAACCCCTTGCCCCCATTTTGTCCCTTCTTTGTGCTCATACTTACCCCCAGCTCATCACAGATTCCACCCCTACAGACATTAACTCACATCCTTCCTCCACCCCCCGATTTCCAGTAAGCCACTTTTCCAGACTCTAGCTCTCTGAGGCAGTTAACTTATTTCATACCATTGAGATCATATAGAATTTGTCCTTCAATGCCTGGGTTGTTTCACTCAACATAAGATTCTCAAGGTTCATCCATGTTATCACGTGCGATTGTAGTGTATTGGTTCTTACAGCTGAGTAGTATTCCATTGTGTGTATATACCACATTTTATTGATCCACTCATCTGTTGATGGACTTTTGGATTGATTCCAACTTTTGGCGATGGTGAACAATGCTGCTATGAACATTGGTGTACATATATCGGTTTGTGTCCTTGTTTTTAGATCTGATGGGTATATACCCAGCAGTGGTATTGCTGGGTCATATGGCAAATCTATGGATAATGTTTTGAGAAACTGCCAAACTGTCCTCCAGAATGGTTGGATCCTTCTGCATTCCCACCAGCAATGGATGAGTGTTCCCCTTTCTTCACATCCTCTCCAGCATTTGTATTCTACTGTTTTTTTCATGGCTGCCAATCTTATGGGAGTAAGATGGTATCTCATTGTAGTTTTGATTTGCATTTCCCTGATAGCTAGGGATTTGGAGCATTTTTTCATGTGCTTTTTAGCCATTTGTATTTCTTCTTTGGAGAAGTGTCTGTTTAAATCTTTTTCCCATTTTTTAAATGGGTTGTTTATCTTTTTGTTTTCGAGATCTATGAGTTCTTTATATATGCAAGTTATAAGTCTCTTATCAGATATATGGTTGCCAAATATTTTCTCCCATTGTGTGGGTTCCCTTTTTACTTTCTTGACAAACTCCTTTGAGGTGCAGAAGGCTTTAATTTTGAGGTAGTCCCATTTATCTATTTGTTCTTTTGCTGCTCGTGCTTTTGGTGTGATATTCATGAAGCCATTTCCTATTACAAGGTCCTGTAGATGTTTCCCTACACTGCTTTCTAAGGTCTTTATGGTCTTGGCTCTTATATTTAGGTCTTTGATCCATCTTGAGTTGATCTTTGTATAAGGTGTGAGATGGTAATCCTCTTTCATTCTTCTACATATAGCTATCCAGTTCTCCAGGCACCATTTGTTGAATAGGCCATTCTCTCCCAGTTGAGAGGTTTTGGTGGCTTTATCGAATATTATATGGCTATATACATGAGGTTCTATATCTGAACTTTCAATTCGATTCCATTGGTCTGTGTGTCTCTCCTTATGCCAGTACCATGCTGTTTTCACTACTGTAGCTTTGTAGTATGTTTTGAAGTCAGGAAGTGTGATTCCTCCTATTTCGTTTTTCTTTTTCAATATGTCTTTGGCTATTCGGGGCCTCTTTTTATTCCAAATAAATTTCATAGTTAGTTTTTCTAGTTCCTTAAAGAAGGCTGTGTTGATTTTTATTGGGATTGCATTGAATGTGTAGATCAGTTTTGGTAGGATAGACATCTTAATAATATTCAGTCTTCCTATCCATGAACAGGGAATATTCTTCCATTTATTTAGGTCTTCTTTGATTTCCTTGAACAATCTTGTATAGTTCTCGATGTATAAGTTTTTTACCTCTTTAGTTAAATTTATTCCTAAGTATTTGATTTTTTTATTTACTATTGTGAATGGTATTTGTTTCTTGATTTCCTCCTGATCTTGCTCATTATTGGTGTATAGAAATGCTACTGATTTTTGCGCATTGATCTTATAACCTGCGACTTTGCTAAACTCATTTATGAGTTCTAGGAGCTTTGTTGTAGATCTCTCAGGGTTTTCTATATATAGGATCATGTCATCTGCAAATAATGAAATTTTGACTTCTTCCCTTCCAATTTGAATGCCTTTTATATCTGGTTCTTGTCTCAGTGCTCGAGCCAGTACTTCCAAGACAATGTTAAATAGGAGCGGAGACAATGGGCATCCTTGTCTTGTTCCTGATTTTAGAGGGAAGGATTTCAGTATTTCGCCATTGTAAACAATGTTGGCTTTAGGTTTTTCATATATACTCTTTATCATGTTCAAAAAGTTTCCTTGTATTCCGATCTTTTGGAGTGTTTTTATCAGGAAGGGGTGCTGTATTTTGTCAAATGCCTTTTCTGCATCTATAGATATAATCATGTGGTTTTTTTCTCTCAATCTGTTTATATGGTGTATTACATTGATTGATTTTCTTATGTTGAACCATCCTTGCATACCTGGAATAAATCCCACTTGGTCATGGTGTATAATTCGTTTAATGTGTTGTTGAATACGATTAGCAAGTATTTTGTTAAGTATTTTTGCGTCTAGGTTCATTAGAGAAATTGGTCTGTAATTTTCCTTTCTTGTGGTGTCTTTGTTTGGCTTTGGTACTAGGGTAATGTTGGCATCATAGAAGGAATTAGGCAGTGTTCCTTCTGTTTCGATTTTTTGGAATAGTTTCAACAGGATTGGTGTTAGTTCTTTCCGGAATGTTTTGTAGAATTCACCTGTGAAGCCGTCTGGCCCTGGGCTCTTTTTATTTGGGAGATTTTTAATGACTGATTCTATCTCTTTGCTTGTGATTGGTTTGTTAAGATCATCAATTTCCTCTTTCGTCAGTATGGGCTGCTTATGTATTTCTAGGAATTTGTCCATTTCCTCTAAATTGTCATTTTTGTTGGAATATAGTTTTTCAAAGTATCCTCTTATGATAGTCTTTATTTCTGTGGGGTCAGTGGTGATTTCACCTTTCTCATTTCTTATTTTGTGTATTTGCATCTTTTCTCTTTTTTTCTTTGTTAGTCTCGCTAAAGGTTTGTCAATTTTGTTGATCTTCTCAAAAAACCAGCTCTTGGTCTTGTTTATTTTTTCAAGTGCTTTCTTATTTTCTATTTCATTTAGTTCTGCTCTTATCTTTGTTATTTCCTTCCTTCTTCTTCCTGTTGGGTTACTTTGTTGTTGTTTTTCTAATTCCTTCAAATGTGCAGTTAATTCTTCAATTTCTGCTCTTTCTTCTTTTTTGATATATGAATTTATGGCTATAAATTTCCCTCTCAGTACCGCTTTTGCTGCATCCCATAAATTTTGGTATGTTGTGTTATCATTATCATTTGTTTCAAGGTAGTCATTGATTTCTTTTGAGATTTCCTCTTTGACCCACTGTTTTTCTAAGAGTGTGCTGTTTAATTTCCAAATTGTCGTGTGAAGTCTGGGTCTCTGTCCCTTGCAAATTTCCAGCTTGACTCCACTGTGGTCAGAGATATTGTTTTGTATGATTTCGATCTTTCTGAATTCATTAAGCCTTTCTTTGTGGCCTAGCATATGGTCAATCTTGGAGAATGTTCCATGTGCGTTTGAGAAAAATGTATATCCTGCTGTGTTTGGGTGTAATGATCTATATATGTCTATCAGATCCAGCTCTTCTAATATACTGTTAAAATGTTTTGTTTCTTTAGTGATTCTCTTTTGAGATGTTCTGTCCAGAGTTGATAGTGGTGTATTAAAATCCCCCACTATAATTGTAGATGCATCTATTCTTTCACTTAGTTTTTCCAGCGTTTGCCTCACATATTTAGAGGCACCCTTGTTAGGAGCATAAATATTTATGATTGTTCGATCTTCTTGACAAATTGTCCCTTTCACTAAAATATAGTATCCTTCTTTGTCTCTCACAATTGTTTCACATTTAAAGTCTATTTTGTCTGATATTAATATAGCTACTCCTGCCTTTTTTTGGTTGTTGTTTGCTTGTATGATTGTTTTCCAGCCATTCACTTTCAACCTCCATGAGTCTCTGAGTCTAAGATGTGTCTCTTGTAGGCAGCATATAGATGGGTCGTATTTCCTTATCCAGTGTCCCAGTCTGAATCTTTTGATAGGTGAGTTTAATCCGTTGACATTCAGTGTTATTACGTTTAGAGAGTTATTTATGGTAGCCATATTTTGGTTAGATTTGTGTTTGTTATATTTTGTTTGTATTATTTTATTTTCCCCTTTTATTTTTGTCTTTCTTGTTGCTTTTACACTCTCCTCCATCTCTGACTGTCCTGTTTTTTCCTTTCTTCCTGCAGAATTCCCTTAAGAATTTCTTGAAGGGGAGGTTTCTTGTTGATATACTCTTTCAGTTTCTGTTTATCTGTGAATATTTTGAACTCTCCATCATTTTTGAATGCTAGTTTAGCTGGATAGAGTATTCTTGGTTGGAAATTTTTTTTCTTTAGTACCTTGACTATATCATACCACTGCCTTCTTGCCTCCATCGTTTCAGATGAGAAATCAGCACTTAATCTTATGGAGTTTCCCTTGTATGTGATGGTTTTCTTTTCTCTTGCTGCTTTTAGAATTTTTTCTTTGTCTTGAGCATTGGATAATTTGACAAGTATATGTCTTGGGGTGGGCCTGTTGGGGTTTATGACCAGTGGAGTGCGCTGTGCTTCTTGGATATGTACATCTGTCTCTTTCAGTAGATTTGGGAAGTTTTCATTCATTATTTCCTGCAACACTCCTTCTGACCCCTTTCCCTTCTCTTCTCCTTCTGGCCTATAATACGTATGTTTGAGCGTTTTGCATTATCATTCAGGTCCCTAAGTCCTATCTGGATTTTTTCTACCTTTTTATTGACCACTTCTACTATCTGTTTGATTTCCAATGCACTGTCTTCCACATCACTAATTCTCTGCTCTGCCTCTTCTAGTCTGCTGATATTTGCTGCAAGTGTATTTTTGATTTCTTGAATTGTGGTGTTCATTTCCATCATATCTGTTATTTTTTTGCGCATGTCTGCAATTTCCCCTCCGAGTGTTGTCTTCACGCTGTTAACCTCTTTCATTACTTCATCAAATTTGTCGGTGATAAATGTTCTGAGATCTTTCATTGCTTGTGCGAAGTCCTGCCCCCCTTCCTGATTTTCAGTTTGTTGATTGGATTCAGCCATGTTTTCCTGATTACTGGTTTGGTTTGTAGATTTTTGTTGCTGTCTTGTCAACATTTTTTCTTGACGGGTTTAATCAGTTCCTTAGCTTCTTTGTCTAGTCTTGGAGATTAATTAGCTGTTGTTTTTGCGTAAGTGTTATATCTTCTCTTTGTCACTTTGTTCTTCTTATTCCAATTTCTTATTGCTAGTTAAGCTAACTTTAAAGGAAAGTATTAGTGCTGGGGAAAGTCAATTGTGTAAGGAAGGAAAAAGTGTGAAGTAGTATTGGTGATATATGTTTACAAAGCAACAATATGAGTTCTGGGAGGATGGAGGTTAGATCATGTAAATTGTGTAGAGTTATAGTAGTAGGAAAGTACCTGTAATGAGGTAGACGACTGAATATGGGAGGAATGTGGTACGTACTAAGAGGCTATTGTTTTCGTGAGAGAGGGAAAGAGAAAAGAAAGGTAATAGTTCCAGGGACGAATACCAGATGGAAAACTAAACAAAGGTATTAGAAATTAAGAGTTAGACACTTTGTGGATCAAAGAAAGGGAGATGGAATATAGGAGAGATAGCAGATGGTGGAGGATAACAAGTTGTAGGGGAAAGGGGATAGTGTAGATAGGCTAAATCTATTCACAGAGAAATGAGGCAGTGGAGGGTGAGGAAACCCAGCAAATGTGAGGTATTTCCTGTAGGACCTATTGTATTGTTAAGGTAAAATAGTATAAGAAGAATATTGGGGACAAGAAAGAGAGGATTGAAAAAAAAAAAAAAAAAAAGAACAACAAGAACAACAACAACAACAAAAAATAAAAAAAATAAAAAAAACCAAAGAACAGAAACCCCGCCGCCAGGCTCGGCTGGGCTCAGCTGGGCTCCGGTCCCCCGCCCGCCGCCCGCCGCGGCTCGGCTGGGCTCGGCCGGGCTCGGCTTTCCCGCCCGCCGCCCGGCGCGGCGCAGCGTGGCTCGGCTCTCCCGCTCGCGGCGCGGCGCGGCTGGGCTCAGCTGAGCTCAGCCGGGCTCCGCCCCCCGGCCCGCCGTGGCTCAGCCGGGCTCGGCCGGACTCGGCTACCCTGGCCGCCGCCCGCCGGGGCTCCGCGCGGTGCTAGCTGCCTCGGCTCCGCCTACCCAAGGAGGGAATCCTCCACACATAGCTGGGATCTCCGTGTATATTTCACAGATGGATCCTCTCTGTTACCTTCCCTCCAAATCGATGTCCAGACACCTCCGGACCAGGAAAAATCCCGAAACAGCCGGTCCCAAAGAGTCTCCGATGCCTCCCAGCCGATTCCCCCCAGGAGCTAGTAACCGGGAAGTTCACTCAGCCGCCATCTTGCCTCCCCCTCCTGAAAAGTCCCAATTTATATCTTATAGACCAGTCCTTTCCGTTACCTTCCCACCAAATCGATGTCCAGACACTTCCTGCCCTGAAAAAATCCTGAAAAAGCCTGGTCCCGGAGAACCTCCAGCGGTGCCCAGCTGCCTCTTCCCAGGAGAGACGGCAGGCAAGCTCACTCAGCCACCATCTTGCCGGAAGTCCATGTTCTTAATGTTGATGTTCTTTTCCTGTGCTTCTCTCTATTCTCGGTGGTGTCCAGCCTTCCCCTGGTGTCGGAAACGCTAGAACTTTTTTTCCGGGCTTTTTCTGCCTATCCTCTAGCCATTTTTCTGGGAGAGGAGAGAGTCCCATGTCTTTCTCATCTGCCATCTTCCTGGAAGTCTTACAGAGCATCTTTTCATGTACTCTTTTTTTTTTTTTAAAGATTTATTTATTTTTTATTTATTTCTCTTTCCTTCCCCCCCCTCCACCCCGGTTGTCTGTTCTCTGTGTCCACTTGATGCATTGTTGTCTTTGTCCGCTTCTGTTGCTGTCAGCGGCACAGGAATCTGTGTCCCTCTTTGTTGAGTCATCTTGGTCAGCTCTCCGTGTGGGCGGTGCCATTCCTGGGCAGGCTGCACTCTGCTTCGCACTGGGCAGCTCTCCTTACGGGGCGCACTCCTTGTGCGTGGGGCTCCCCTACACGGGGGACACCCCTGTGTGGTACGGCACTCCCTGCGTGCATCAGCACTGCGCGTGGGCCACCTCCACACCAGTCAAGGAGGCCTGAGATTTGAATCGTGGACCTACCGTGTGGCAGACGGAGGCCCCAACCACTGGGCCAAGTCCACCGCCTCATGTACTCTTTTGCTATGTATGTGTTTTCTCTGGAGAAATGTCTATGCAAGTCTTTCACAGAGTTTTAAATTGGTTGTCTTTTTGTTGTGGAGTTGTAGAATTTCTTTATATATTCTGGATTTTAAACCCTTATTGGATATATAGTTCCAAATATTTTCTCCCATACCATATAGGTTGTCTTTTCACTTTCATGATGAACTCCTTTGATGATCATATCTTTTTAATTTTGATGAAGTTTCATTTATCTCTTTTTTTCCTTTTCTTGTTTGTGCTTTTGGTGTAAAGTCTAGAAAACATTGCCTAACACAAGGGCCTAAAGATACTTCCCTATATTTTCTTCCAAGAGTTTTATAGTTTTGGTTCTTATATTTAGGTCTTTGATCACTTTGAGTTAAATTTTGTATATGGTATAAGGTAGGGGCCCACCTTCATTCTTTTGCATATGGATATTCAGTTTTCTGAGCACATTTATTGAAGCCACTGATCTTTCCCAGTTAAGTGGACTTGGCACCTTTGCCAAAAATCAGTTGGTGAGGGTTTATTTCTGTATTCTCAGTTTGATTTCATTGGTGCCTGTCTCTGTCCTTGTACTACTACCATGCTGTTTTGATTACTGTATTCTTGTAGTAAGTTTTAAAAATGGGAGTGTAAGTCCTCCAACTTTGTTTTTTGTTCTTTTTTCAAGATGGTTTTGGCTATTTGTGGCCCCTTACCCTTTCACATAAATTTAGTGATTGACTTTTCCATTTCTGCAGAGAAGCCTATTGGGATTTTGATTGTGATTGTGTTTAATCTCTAAATCACTTGTGAGTAGAATTGACATCTTTATATTCAAATTCCAGTCAATGAAATGTCCTTCTATTTATTTAGGTCTTTGATTTCTTTTAGCAGTGTTTTATAGTGTTCTTTGTATAAGCCCTTTACCTCCTTGGTTAAATTTATTCTTAGATATTTGATTATTTTACTGTTGTAAATGGAATTATTTTTCTTGATTTCCTTTTCAGATTATACATTGCTAGTATATAGAAGCATCCCTAATTTTTGTGTGTTGATCTTGTACCCCACCATATTGTGGAATTTGTTTAGTAGTTCTAGTAGCTTTTTTTGTGGATTTTTCAGGATTTTCTCTATGTAGGGTCATGTCAGCTGCAAACAGGGAGAGTTTTACTTCTTTCCAATTTGGATGTCTTTTTTTCTTTTTCTTGCCTAGTTGCTCAGGCTGGAACTTCCAGTACAGTGTTGAATAACAGTACTGGCAGTGGGCATTCTTGTGTTGTTCCTGATCTTAAAGGGAAAGCTCTCAGTCTTTCATGAGTATGGTGTTAGCTGTGAGTTTTTCATATATGCCCTTTATCATGTTGAGGAAGCTTCTTTCTATTCTAGTTTTCTAAGTGTTTTTATCAAGAAGGAGTGCTGGATTTTGTCAAATGACTTTTCTACATCAATTAAGATGATTATGTGGTTTTCCCCTTCATTCTGTTAATGTGAAGTATTACATTAATTGGTTTTCTTACGTTGAACCATCCTTGCATACCTGGAATAAATCCCACTTGATCATAGCATGTAATTCTTTTAATGTACTGTTGAATTTGGTTTGCAAGTATTTTGTTGAGGATTTTTGCATCTGTGTTCATAATTTTGTAATTTTCTTTCCTTTTATTTCTTTATTTGGCTTTGTTATGAGGGTGATGTTGACCTTGTAAAATGTGTCTGGAAGTGTTCCCTTCTTTTCAATTTTTTGGAAGACTTTGAGTAGGACTGGTGTTAGTTCATCTTGGAATGTTTGGTAAAATTCACCTGTGAAGCCATCTGGTCTTGTGGTTTTCTTTGTTGGAAGGTTTCATTCTCTTTAGTTGTTACTGGCCTTTTGAGATCTTCTGTATTTTCTTGAGTCAGGTAGGTAGTTTGTGGTTTCTAGGGGTTTGTCCATTTCGTCTAGGTTATCTAATTTTTTGGTGTGCAGTTGTTCATAGTATCCTCTTATAATCCTTTATTTATTATTTATTTATTTTTAGGAGGTACTGGGGATTGAACCCAGGACCTTGTACATGAGAAGCACGTGCTTAACTACTGAGCTACAGCCACTCCCTAGTAAGTGTTGGTTTATTCATCTGTTTGTTTGTTTTTAGGAGCTGCCTGGGATCCAACCTGGGACCTTGTACATGGGAGCAGGTGCTTAACCACTGAGCTATAACAGCTCCCTACTTAGAGCTGTTTTTTTTTTTTGGGGGGGGGGGAGGAGGTACTGGGGCTCTAACCTGGGACCTTATATATATATATATGGGTAGCAGGTGCTCAACCATTTTACCTACATCCACTCCCTTCTTATAATCCTTTTTATATCTGTGGGATTTGGTAGTAATGTCCCCACTTGTGTTTCTGATTTTAATTATTTGCATCTTCTTGGGAAACGGACTTTGGCCCAGTGGTTAGGGCGTCCGTCTACCATATGGGAGGTCCGCGGTTCAAACCCCGGGCCTCCTTGACCCGTGTGGAGCTGGCCATGCGCAGCGCTGATGCGCGCAAGGAGTGCCGTGCCACGCAAGGGTGTCCCCCGCGTGGGGGAGCCCCATGCGCAAGGAGTGCGCCCGTGAGGAGAGCCGCCCAGCGTGAAAAGAAAGAGCAGCCTGCCCAGGAATGGTGCCGCCCACACTTCCCGTGCCGCTGACGACAACAGAAGCGGACAAAGAAACAAGACGCAGCAAATAGACACCAAGAACAGACAACCAGGGGAGGGGGGGGGGAAATTAAATAAATAAATAAATCTTTAAAAAAAAAAAATTATTTGCATCTTCTCGTTTCTTTGTTGGTCTAGCTATGCTAGGTTTGTCAATTTTATTAAGCTGTTCAAAGAACCAACTTTTGGTTTTGTTGTTTCTATTTTTTAATTTTCTTTTTCATTATCACCTTTCTGATCTTTGTTATTTCCTTCCTTCTGTTTGCTTTAGGTTTAGATATTGCTCTTCTTTTGCTAGATCCTCCAGTTGTGAGGTTAGTTCTCTGATTTGAAATCTTCTTTTTTTTAATATAAGCATTGAGAGCTGTAAATTTACCTCTTAGTACTGCTTTTGTTGCATCTGCTTGCTTTTGGTATATTATCTTTTTATTTTTATTTACCTCAGAATATCTCCTAATTTACCTTCTGATTTCTTCTTTGTTCCATTGATGATTGGTTGAGTGCACTTTAAGTTTCCACGTATTTGTGAATTTTCCAGTTTTCCCTCTGTTACTGATTTCTAGCTTCATTCCATTGTGGTCTGAGAAGGTACATTGTATGATTTCAATATTTTGAAATTTATTGAGACATTTTGTGATGTAACATATGGTCTTTCTGGAAAATGATCCATTTCCACTAGAGGAGAATGTATATTCCACTGCTTTTGGGTAAAGTGTTCTATCTGTATGTGTTGGTCTAGTTGGTTTATAGTACACACATTTACTTTTGCATGTTAAAGCGTTGTCAGTTATCATTTTTTAAAAGATTTATTTATTTCTCTCCCCTTCCCTCCCCCTGTTGTCTGCTCCCTGTGTCCATTCTCTGTGTGTTCTTCTGTGTCTCCTTGCATTCTTGTCAGTGACAGCGGAAATCTGTGTCTCTTTTTGTTGCATCATCTTGCTGCATCAGCTCTCCGTGTGTGCAGTGCCACTCCTGGGCAGGTGTCAGTTCTCTTTTCAACCCCAGATTCTGTGGGGTTTTTTCTTGAAACTATGTTAAATTTTTAATTTTATTTCTCTCCCCTTCCCACCTCCCCATTTGTCTGCTCTCTGTGTCCATTCGCTGAGTGTTCTTCTGTGACTGCCTGTATTCTTCTCAGCGGCACCTGGAATCTGTGTCTCTTTTTGTTGCATCATCTTGCTGCGTCAACTCTCTTTGTGTGTGGTGCCATTCCTGGGCAGGCTGCACTTTTTTTCCACACTGGGCGACTCTCCTTACGGGCTCACTCCTTGCGCGTGGGGCTCCCCTATGTAGGGGACACCCCTGCGTGGCAGGGTACTCCTTCCGCGCATCAGCAGTGCCTGTGGGCCAGCTCATTGCATGGGTCAGGAGACTCTGGGTTTGAACCTTGGACCTCGCATGTGGTAGGCAGACGCCCTATCATATATCCGTTGGGCCAAATCTGCTTCCCAAAATAAGGTGTTTTTTTTTCTCTCTCTCTCTCCTCTCTGCCCAGGGAGATTCAGGTTGGTGTGTCTTAAAGACTTTTTTTTTTTAGGATATACTGGGGATTGAACCTGGGACTTTGAAGAATAGCTAAATAATACCACGTAGTATGTTTTTCTCAAACTATATGCATTGAAATCAACTGAGTAGCTTGTTGAAATGCAGATTCAGTAGGTTTGGGATGGGCCTCAGATTCTGCATTTCTTACTAGCTCCTGGGGAATGTTGATATTTATAGGTTAATGGATCTTACTTTGGGTAACTTTGGAAGCTATTATTTATTGAACATTAAATTTGTTCTAGTCACTGTTCGAAGTCCTTTACATTTATGAACCCATTTAATTTTCCTAACAACTCCATGATTATTGTTATCCTCATTTTTACCAGTGAGGAAACTGAGACTTGGAGAAGTTTCATAACTTACCCAAAGTGTAACAACCAATAATTGGTAGAGCCCTTGAGTTTTTACCATTAAATATGATACTTGCTCTCCAGTTGTGACAGATAATCATCAAATTAAGAAAAATTCTGTCTCTTAAAAAATTATTGGGCTAAGTTAATATATCGAGCTTTGTTTCTAAGCAGGTCATCCCTATTTTATTCCGGATACTAAAAAACACATTGCTTATGGTGCTACATTTAAGAATATAACTGAAAATGAAATTCCTAATCCTTATAAAGTACATTCGTCCTCTGTCCATGATCTGAGGTCCCTTTGCGTGACCCTGTTGAATACTTGTCCGGCATTCTAATCTCATTCTGGCTTGATCTTCCTTATCTCATCCTTCTTCCCCTTCACTTTAGCAGCCTATTCTTGTGGCCAAACTTCTGCCTCATGAAATCCTAAATTTGGAAAATTATACTCTTGAACACACTTTCTTATCTTTCCAGTTCTGCCATTTGCTGAGCCCTTTCTTTGACTTCCCTTGGACATCCAGCCCCTTAAATCCTCCCTGTCTCCCAGTGTCACATTCTTCTTGGTATCACTTTGTCCCATGTGGACACCATAGGTGGTCACTTTCAGTGCGCCATAGATCTCCTCAGTTCTCCGGCACCTTTGTTCTCCCCTGCTTGCAGTGCGGATCTCCAGCTGCGGATTAACAACAATGCCCATTTTCTGTGTTGCTGCTCTTGGCTTGAAAAAAAAGAGATATAATCATGCTAATTTGTTCCATTGCAAATTCTTGTGCTCCAGCCTCATCTGAACTTGCTGTTCTCTTTAGTAGTCTCATGTCTGTCTAGTTGATTTCATTTCTCCTTTACCACAATGAAGATTTCTAAATCTTGAGCATTTTCTTCAGGCTCTGGCCCACCTCCTTCCATCACAGCAGAGTCCATACTTGAGCAAAGTGATCTTAAAAAAGAAAAACCAAACATAGCTATTATGTTATTTCTGTATATACCTTTCATTATTCAAATAAATGCAAAATTCTTATGCTTTTTCTTTTCTCATATGATTTTCTCTCTCCTCCCAGTGCCCCAGGTTCCTTGACCTTTTAAAAAAATTTTTATTTATTCTTTAAAATTAAAGTTAGTAGATCACAAGGAATGTTACATTAAAAAACATAAAAAACAAAAAACTTGAGATTCCCATATAACCCACTCCCCACCCCCACCACATCGTTTTTATAAATTATCTATTTTTGAAGATATACACAACACACACAAAATGTTGCATTAAAAAATATAAGAGGTTGTTGTATACCTCCCACCCCCCCCACCCCACTCCTCCCACACCCCCACCCCACTCCTCCCACACCAACAACCTCCCTCATCATTGTGGCACACTCATCACACTCGGTGAACACATTTTGGGGCACTGCTGCACCACATGGATAACAGTTTACCCTGTAGTTCGAACTCTCCCCCCAGTACATTCAGTGGGTTATGGCAGGGTATATAAAGTCCAGCATCTGACCCTACAGTATCATTTAGGACAACTCAAAATTCCCAAAATGCCCCCATATCACATCTCTTCTACTCTTTCCCTGCCCTCAGCAACTACTGTGGTCACTTTCTCCACCTCATGCTAAAATTTCTTCTATTACTCGTCACAATAGTTTTATAGTAGAATATCAGTAAGTCCACTCTAGCCCATATTTTATTACTCCATTCTGTGGACCCTGGGATGGCAATGTCCCCTCCACCTCTCTATCAAGAGGGGGCTTAGATTCCATATGTGTGATGGATGCAGTTCCTCTGCTTAATAGGCACTCTTGATTCCCTGCTGTGGTGGTTGACCATCTTCACCTTCCTGTTAGCTGACCTGGGTAAGACCAACGAACGTGAGAGTAGGAGTCCATTCTTAGCATAGGGTCTTTGTATATGTTGTTCCCTCTCCCCAGGTTTTTTCTTTGTGGTTTTTAATTTGTCTTCCCCTTTAGGGCTTAGTTTATGTGTCATTATCTCAAGCAAGCTTTTCCTGACCTTCCATTTTCCCCAAGGTAGATTAGATTCCCCCTGAAATAATTCATAGTAATGAGAATAACAACATTTTATACATATGAACTTTTTTGCTCTTCACAGCAACCCTATAGGTACTAAAATTATGCCTATATTTTAAATGTTAAATCGCTTGTCCATAATAACATAACCAGTTGGAGGCAGAGCTAGGATTCAAACCCAGGCAGTCAGGCCCAGAGCTTGTGTTCTAAACTGCAGTGCTATACTGGAATTGTAATTATAGCTCTTTATGTAAATTTAAAGAAAATAATTTTTAAAAAATTTATTTCTTTATTTGCCCCACCTCCCCCACTTTGTTATCTGCTCTTTCTGTCTGCTTGTCTTCTTCTTAGGTGGCGCTGGGAACCGATCCTGGGACTTTCTGGAGTGGGAGAGAGGCACTCAATCTCTTGTACCACCTCAGCTCCCTGGTCTGCTGCATCTCACATTGTCTCTCCTCTGTGTCTCTTTTTGTTGCATCATCTTCCTGCACCAGCTCTTCGCGAGGGCCAGCACTCTGTGCGGGCTAGCACTCCTCCATGGGTCAGCATGCTGGGCAAGTCATCACTACACATTGTCCAGCACTCGGTGCAGGCCAGCACGCCACATGGGCCAGCTCTCCACTCAGGTCAGCTTGCCTTCACCAGGAAGCCCCGGGAATCAAACCCTGGACCTCCCATATGGTGGACAGGAGCCCAGTCGCTTAAGCCACATCCACTTCCCTTCATGTAAATTTCTTTTTGTTAATCTCTCCACCTTCTTTGCTAGGTTCTAGGCTCCTTGAGGTTGAGGATTGTACCTGCCTGGTTAATTTTTGATTCTCTGGTTCCCAGAACAGTGCCTGGTACCAAGCAGGCTGAGATAGAGTACTTGATACTGAATAAATTACAGTTTGCTCCCTACTTATTGAGGAAATCGAGGCTTTCAGGTGTGATCATCCTCAGATTCCCTCTGTCTCCAACATTAAACCTTGATTGAAATAATAGGTGTTCCCATTTATTTCAAAATTTAACCCCATTACCTCTTTATCTTTTATATCCTGCGAGTAAAAAACGTACTTGTATGTAAGAAAATTTAGTTGTAAATTTATGTGAAGTAAAAATGAATGTCTTCCATTTTCCCCCTCCTTTAACTTTTCACACTTTGCACAGGTATCACCTTCTAGCAGTTAAATATATATCTTCTGTACACGTGTACACTGTAACACTTAAAACAAATGGGCTTGGAATATGCATACTATTCTAAGTATGCACTTTTTAAAAATTAAAACTTAAATTATGATACTGAATTTTAGTTTTGTAAGTTGTCACCATTTTGGAAAACTGGGTGAAAGATGCCTGGGATCTCTTTATTGTTCCTTAAAACACAGAAATCTACAATGATCTCAAAATTAAAAGTTAAGCTAAAAAATTAACAGAAATCTTTACATGTCAGTACGTTTATCTCTTTCTTTTAAATGGCTCCATAAGACTTCCTTGTGTAGATGTGTGCATTGCTTTATTTCACTGCTCTCCTATTTATGGACTTTTTGGTTATTTTCCATTTTCTGTGTTTTTTTTTTTCATTTTTACCAACACTACTGAAGGGAACATCCTTCCATTCATAGCTCTGTACTTGGAAGGGTACATATGCGCACCAAAAGTTTGAGAAGAGGAGAGAGCATCAAAAGATGTTCACATTTTCGATTTTGAGTTAAGTTGACAGTCTGTCCTCCAAGCCAGTTTCACCTCTCACCAACAGTTGGGACAGAGCCTGTTCTCTAGGCATTCACCTACACCGTCCTGATCCTGTGCCCTGCTTCTTCTCTGGGCTTTGTTTTAGTACTTCCTTTTCCATTTAATGTATCTCTTCTTTCTTGGTTCATTCCTACCTTCCAACAGTCCCCCACATTCGTACGGTTTTTCTTTAGCAAGTGAAGTGCTTTACAAATATTATCCTTCTAACAGTCCTATGAGGTATAGTGTCTGTTATTATCTCCATTTCACAGATAAAAGGAAACTGAGGCACTGGGAAGTTAAGTGATGTTCCCAAGGTCACCCACATAGAGAGTAGCTGAACAGCAAGTCAGTCAGTGCTGCGCCAGTGTCTGTGCGCTGAGCCACCCTGTTCTAAGCCTGGGTCCACACGCTGCTGCCAGCTGCCCAGATCTGCCTGCCATCTGTTTTTTTATGTACCCTCTCCTAGCTAAAAATACTTTTTACGTTTTTAAAGGGTTGTTATACAAAAAATAAACTAACCTAGAAAAATATGCAACAGAGACAGTCTGTGGCCCCTAAAACCTTCAGAAAAAGTTCACTTGGCCCCTGCTAGTGCTTCTTTTTTAAACCGCTGAATGTCCACTTCTCCACCTCCGTTTCTCTCCTACACCTGCGATAATCTGTCCTGGCAGTTTCACTGGAAAATGGCTACCACTGCCTGCTGCCAAACCCAGTAACATAATTTAATTTTATTTTATCTGATCCCTTTGCAGCATTTGACACTGTTGACTACTCCCCACCCCCCCTTTTTTTAAAACTTTCCTTTCCTTTGGCTTTCCAAACAGATCCCTTCTGGTTTTTCTCTCTTCCCTGACTTAAACTTTTTTTTTTTTTAAGATTTACTTTATTTATTTCTCTCCCCTTCCCCGCCCCCAGTTGTCTGTTCTCTTTGTTCATTTGCTGCATGTTCTTCTTCTTTGTCTGCTTCTGTTGTTGTCAGCGGCACAGGAATCTGTTTCTTTTTGTTGTGTCATCTCGCTGTGTCAGCTCTCTGTGTTTGCGGGGCCATTCTTGGGCAGGCTGCACTTTCTTTCGCGCTGGGCAGCTCTCCGTACGGGGCGCACTCCTTGCGTGCATCAGCGCATGTGGGCCAGCTCCACATGGGTCAAGGAGGTCCGGGGTTTGAACCGCGGACCTCTCATGTGGTAGACAGATGCCCTGTCCATTGGGCCAAGTCCACTTCCCACCTGGCTTCTACTTCTTCAACCCCTTTGCTGCTGAGTTTCTCTGCTTGAGCCTTTTTTTTAAAAAAATTTCTCCCCCCTCCCTCCATTGTCTGCTCTCTGTGTCCATTTGCTGTGTGTTCCTCTATGTCTGCCTGTATTCTCATTAGGCATCCCAGGAACTGATCCTCAGACCTTCCGGAGTGGGAGAGAGGTGATCATTCTCTTGTGCCACCTCAGCTCCCTGGTCTGCCTTGTCTCTTATTGTGTTTCCTGTGTTTCTCTTTTTGTTGTATCATCTTGCTGCACCAGCTCTCTGCATGGGCCAGCACTCCTGTGTGGGCCAGCACTCCTGTGTAGGGCAGTACTCCATGCAGGCCAGCACTCCTGCGTGGCCCATCTTGCCACACTGGCCAGCTTGCCTTTACCAGGAAGCCCTGGGTATCGAACCCTGGACCTCCTATATGGTAGATGTGAGCCCAGTTGCTTGAGCCACATCTCCTTCCCTCTGTCTGAGTCTTAAGTAATTAGATTCTTCTGGGTTCAGTCCTTGGCCCTCCTCTACCATGTTCTCTTCCCTCCCCTCCCCCACACCAGAAAGATCTGAATCTTGTTCTATTATTTTCTATCTAAGAGACATTGATTTACTTCATCTCTCTGTGTTTCTGTTTCTTTCTCTGTAAGTATGAGAAAATAGTACTACCTGCCTCAGGATTGTATAGATTAAATGAAATAATGTATTTAACAAAGTGTTTCATTTATAACAAGTGCTTAATGTTAGTAGTAGGAATAGTAGTTATGGTAGTTATAATAGCATAGTTGTATTGTTATAGCTATAACTCTAGGACTCACAGCTTTCCTGAAGTCCATATAAGCATATTCAGCTGCCAACTAGAAATCCGTATTTGAATAGCTCTCCAGATACCTTCAACTCAAAGTGAACACTTAGTAATGATGATGTTGAATACATTACTTGTTGAATATTAATTGAGATAATTCTTGTAAAAGTATTTAGCACACTGATTAGATGTTGTTATTATTACTTTCAAAATCTTATCCTTCTCTTGCTCTGTTTTGTGCAGAACAAGAGCCTCAGAAAGAGCTTTGCCTGTCCGTGTACTCTTTCTTTTCTTTTCTTTTTTAACTTTTTAAATTATCTTTTTTTAAAAAAGATACATAGATTACCAAAATGTTACATTAAAAAATATAAAAGGTTCCCATATACCCCACTCCCCACACACTGCCCCTCTATATTCTATTTCCTATTCTCCACATGCAATTAGCGGCCAAGTACTGTTGAGTCTACCTCAGAAGCTTCTGCTTACTTCCATCCACTCCTCATTTCTTGACAGGGTTATCGTGGTAACCTTCTAACTGGCCTCTGGCCTCTGCTCTGCCTTCCACCTTTGATGTAGATTTATCTCAATGGAGGCAGGTCTGTTCATACTACTTCGCAGTAAAGGCCTCTCAGCTGGATCCCTCTTACCTAAAATAAAAGGCCTGCAAAGCCCATTACAGCACAGCCTTCTTTTATAGTCTCATCTCTTGTTCCTCGGAATCTGTGAGTGCTATATCGTAAGTAAATTAGACTACTATTTTGTGCCTGCGCCATATACTCTACAATCTCCATGCCTTTGCCCCTGTCCTGCTATTTCTGCTCCTGCATTCCATTTGCCCAGAGTGCTGTCCCCTCAGGCACTCTCTGCAGATAAACACCCAAACACCTGGTGAATTCCTGGTCAGCCTCAAGTGATGGGGCTCAAGTGTGCTGTTACCTGTGCTCTTCTCCTCTCTTCAGTCTAGAGGTTCCTAACCTTTTTTGTTCCACGGACCCCTTACTGAGCCCACACTACCCTGTGCATTGTCTGATAAATATATGACACCTGTACCACAAAAGCCCCACAAGAATAATGTTTTTTTTTTTTTTAATTTAAATTCAAACCCATTGACCACTGTTAAGAACCTGTACTTTAGTCTAAACTCCTCTCTCTGAGGCACACTTAATTGGTCCTTCATTAACAGACAGTATAATATAGTGGGTGCAGTTTAAATCCCTGAGTTTGGAGCCATGTTGCTGTAGTTGATAACCTGCCTGTATAACTGGGTAAAACTTTTTAACCTCTCTGTGTGTCAGTTTTCTCATCTTTAAAAAGTAGATAATGCTAATGTCTGCCTACTTGTTAGGATTAAGTGAATTAATACAAGAAAAATGCTTTGAACAGGGCCTATACACACTAAGTACTCTGTAAAGAATACCGACTGTTATTACTCTCACAGCATTTATGTATGTCTATGAGAGCATTTACCACTTTGTATTGCAGTCACTTTTTTGTGTCAGTAGACTGACTTCTTTGAAGGTACCAGTGTTGTGTCATCAGTTTCGAATCTACAGTGGGCTCTCAATAACCATTCAATCAGTTCTGCTATTTGCTTGGCCCATAATAAAGCACTAGATCAGGTGTTCTTAACCAGGGGTCCATGGAAAGATTTCAGGTGGGCTGTCAGCTAGAACAAAAAAGGTTAAGAACCCTGCACTAGATCCTCCTTCATGTCACCATTCTCTTCTAGAAATGCTTGCTTTCTGAAAGTATGGCATTAAAGTAAGAGACAACAAAACTGTTCCAAACTTTAGTGGGCTCTTCAACCAGAAATTTGCTATTACAGCTTCTGACCCACAGTAGGCAGAAGTAGCTGATAATGTGCGGTCATTGGGAGGAGGACTCTCCTGGAGAATAGAGAGCCTCTCATGGTTTTTACTTAAAGGGACACAGTCTAGGGCTAGACAGGCTACTTCTAGACCTTTTTTGCTTTGTTGGGCGTAAGTAGAGTTGTTTTTGCCTTTTCAGCTTTATTCTTATAAATCTGCAAAGAGGGAAATGTTAAAACTTTTCCCTTTCAGTAATTCAGAGCAGAGATTTATTTTTTATATTTTATATTTTATTTTATTTTATTGAGGTACCAGGGCCTGGGGATTGACCTGGGACCATGTATGTGGGAAGCCAGCGCTCAACCATTGAGCCATATCTGCTTCCCTGAGCTGGTTTTTTTCGTTTGTTTTTACTTGTTTTTGTTTTTTTCAGGAGGAATTGGGGACCCAACCTGGGGCCTCCCATGTGGGAAGAAGGTACTCAATGGCTTTAGCCACATCTTCTCCCCAAGATTTCTTTATCATAAACATGATACAGAGCTCAGAATGAACGCTGCATATGAGCTCTTTATAGTAGAGTTCTGGAGCATCAGGTCACCTTGACCCTTATGGTCTCATTCTACTGCCGTCCTCAGCTCCTCACCCACCATGCCTGGGCTGTGCCAAGAGTGACTGGTCCTTCTTCCTCTAGGTTCTTCCTCTCTCGGGTCTGTCCCAATATTGCTGACATATTAATCTTTCTAAAGCCCTGCTCTAATTCTTCTAATGCATTATAAAAACTCCTTCAAGAGTACCCCTTCTACCAATACTATGTATTTTAGTGGCATTATTCCTCACAAGTGATGGAATATCACTATTTAAATCATACTAAAGGTAATATATCATTCTTTTTACCTAAAATTGTTTTCATTCTTCATGATCAGAATTATTCAGTGATAGTGCTCTCAAGATGATTTGTATCTCAGAGTACTGTTTTATGTTTATGATTTAATTCCTAACTTTATCAGGATTATTATTTTGGGGATGGTGAGCAGTGAGATTCCAGACTGAGTGATAAGAAGTGGTTTTGATAAAATACCATAAATAGTCACAAATGCAAGTGTTCGTAAAAAAAAAAATCTATTCTTGAAGAATTAAACATCTTGTAATAGTTGTGTGGTACCACACATATGTGGAAATAGGGAAAAGGAAAGTTTTATTAATGAAATCAGTTTGTTTTTAGAAATATCTTGATAATTATGATAATACTGTATTTCTTTCCATAAAGAAAGTATACTTCCTTGTATATAAAAAAGTTCCAAACTCTTTAACATGACATTCAGGACCCTCTACAGTCTTGCTCAGCTTACCTTTTCATTTTTATCACCTTATCTTCCACTGTACCCTAGGATGAACTTTGTGGCTTATCTGGCCTAATTGTGATTCCTGTAATGTCAATTGCATTTTCCTTTTTTACCTACCTAGAATATTTTCCTTTCAAATTTCTGTCTCTCCTTTATGATCAATTTTTTAAATACTTTTTATTTTAAAATAAAGTCTAACAGAAGTTTCAAAAATAGTATGTAGAGTCTTGTGTACCCTTCTCCCTGCTTCCCCAATGGTGATATCTTATGTAACTGTAGTATTTTTTTTTTAAGATTTATTTTATTTATCTATTTCTATCCCTCCCCCCACCCTTGTTATTTATGCTCACTGTGTCTGTTCGTTGTGTGCTCCTCTTCCTTTAGGATGCACTGGGAACCGAACCTGGAACCTCCCATGTGGGAAGGAGGTCCCCAATTGCTTGAGCTACCTCCGCTCCCTGCTTTTTTGTGTCTCTCATTATGTTTGCTTCCTTGCGTCTCTTGTTGCATCAGCTCGCTGTCTTGCTTGTTTTCTTTAGGAGGCACCAGGAACCAAATCTGGGTCCTCCCATGTGGTAGGCAGGAACCCAATAGCTTGAGCCACATCCCCTTCCTTTAACTGTAGTATAAGATAAGGTCTCTTTTTTTCCTTTTTGTCTGTTTTTTGTTTTTTGTTTTTGCCTTTTTTTTCCTTTAGGAGGTACTGGGAACCGAACTTAGGACCTCCCATATGGGAGGTGGACACTCAACTGCTTGAGCCACAGCTGCTCCCTGCTTGATGTTTTTGCTCACTGTTGCTCTTTTCTTGTTGTCTGCTCCTTGTTCTTGCTCAGTGTCTGCTCTTTGTCTGCTTACGCTTGCTTGTCTTCTTTAGGAGACAATGGGAACTGAAACTGGGATCTCTCATATGGGAGGCAATCACTCAACTGCTTGAGCCACATCTGCTTTCCCCCCACCCCCCTGAGATCCACTTTTTTAAAAACTCCATTTTGAAGATTATTCTTAGTGGTAAAAGATTTTAAAAATTCCATTTTTTTTTTTTTTGAGGCTGGATTGGTTGTGTGGAATTAGCCTGGAGTATTTGGACTCATGTCTATAAAACTAATTAGGTGTGTGATCAAACTTGGCAGAATGATATGTGGTACTTAAAAGGAAAAGGGTATGGCTAAGTGTCATCATAAGACTGATTTTATCTGCTTTTACGAACTGCCCTTGAAAGAGTTCAAAAGAGGAGTTTCCAAAGGAAGAATGGGTGTATGACTCCTTAAATAATCAGTTGAGGCATAACACTCATTTACACGTGAATATTTTAGTATGCTGGTTAAGCCAGGCTTGATATTTTATAGCTACACTATTTATATTCTCTTTCAATTCAGTGCTCTTCTTACAGAATAAATTTTAATAAAATAAGTTAGTTGCTAAAATACACACTGGTATGGCATGTGAATATATCTCAGTAAAACTTCTTAAAAAACCAAACAACTGCACACAAACTGGTCTGTGATAAAAAGAGTTTATTTTTTCTCATACTCATTTATTAAAGGAGGGCTTGCAAAGGGAGAGATTTTGGAAAATAAAATTTATTCTCTGTACTGGAATCTTGCTGGTGAGAATGTAAAATGATGTAGCTACTTTGGAAAATAGTGTGGCACTTCCTTGAAATGTTAACTGTAGTGTTACCATGTGACCTCACACCTTGGTATATACCCAAGAGAATTGAAAACAGATTTACACAAAAATGTGTATACAAATGTTCATAGCAGAATTATTCACAGTAGGTGAAAACAACCCAAAAGTCCATCAAGTGATATAAGGATAATCAAAATGTGTTATATTCATACAATAGTATATTATTCAGCCTTAAGGAGGAATGAAGTCCGGATACATACTACAACATGGATAAGCCTTGAAAATATTATGCTGAGAAAGAAGCCAGGCACAGAAGGCTACATATTATATGGCTCCATTTATGTGAAATGTCCACAAGAGGCAAATCCATAGAAACAGAAAGTAGGTTAGTGGTTGCCAGGGGTCAGGAGTGAAGAGGGAATAGGGAGTGACTGCTTAATGGTTATGGGGATTTTTGATGGTGAATTTTAAAACAAAAAAAATTCTCCAGTTGTCTCTATGACTGTGATGTGGTTGGAGCATGAGGACCTATTTGCCTGGGCATGGTGGGACATGTGTAAAAGATTTCTTACCTTCTGAGCTCCAAGTGAGGCAAAAGATTAATTGGAGCAACTTTGCCAGCCTTAACCATGGTAACTGTTCAGTGCCCTGCCACCTCCATGGGCAGAGTAAGAGATAGAAGCAGATCAGATAAAGATGGAATGAATATATGTATAACCTGAGTCTTACTATCTGCCAGGCACTCTTATCAGTGTTTCACATTCATAATCTCATTTGATCCCCATAACAAACTTAATCTTTATTTAGAAAAGTTCAGTACAATGTACATGCTTTCAATGGTTAACATTTTTTCTTCAACTATTTTAATGCAACAAGCATTTATTGAATTCCAACTGTGAACAAAGTCTTTACTGTAGAGCAGTGGTCTTCAAACTGGAGTGCATGTTGAAGGGTCTCTAGGCTTGGATAGTTTGAAGGAAATAAATTTCCCATTTATTTATACTCTTTTCAAAAATTGATTGCTCTGAAGATGACAACTGGGATCCTGGTTATGCTTTCCTACCCTGCCTTTCACCCTGGCTCTTCTTATGGTTTGACAAAAGATTCCTTTTCACCATCTTCAATCTCACCATGGTACATTTTTCTCTGAGGTATATAATTATTCAGGGTTCCAACATAGATAACATGGTATTAAGTGTGAAACTTCCTTTTATCAAGGTACATAATACCTCCTCCATACCTTTTATGAAGAGTTACTTTTCCAAAAATGGAAATTGCTTTTTATGTTTATTTATCAAAATTTATATTTGCACTGTTTTCATCAGTTGTGTATTACTAATATTTGTGACAATGACTTAATCCAAAAGAAATATGTTTAAAAAATAATTTAAAAATCCCAATGGTTACATTTCCATTACAGGAAAATATGATAAAAGAAATTATGTTAAAATAAAATATTTTGGAAGAAGAATAGAAATATAATTTCAAGGAGAAAAAGAAATAATATTCCAGATAGGAAATGATTCTATTCTTATGGTTTTTTTTTGTTTTCTTTTTACTCAAAGTTCAAGATTTAATATAATTAATTTTTAGTGCTTCACCAAGGACCATTTTAACTGGAGGGAAAAAAAGTAGTTCTGGAGACTTAAGGAGGAAGTTACTTGGTTTATTTTCATAGCCTGATACAAATATCAATTGCCACACTACAAAATTTTTGTAGTAATTCCTATCAGAGAAGCAAGCTGACTTACATCTTTATATACTTGTTCACTTCATTGAGATACTAATAATAAGTAACTTTAATCAAAGGCATACTGTGTGTCAAACACGTCTTGGCTTTTCTCATTAAATTTCTCAAAAAATCCTTGGGGTAGGTAGGTCCTATTATTATCCACATTTTACAACCGAGAACACTGAGGCTTTAAGAAGTGAAGTTGCCCAAGGGGAAAAAGATTAAGAATATTGGTAACTCAGGAACCATGTTATGTCAGAAAAATCATGAACTTATGAAGATAAGACTATTTTATTTTTGCCTTAGCCAGCAGCTGACATAAAACTATAATGACTTTTAAAGCCAACTGTGTTTTTTCCCCAGCTTTTTCCTTGGGTCCTGAATTCATATCCAGCTAGCAAGTGCTCCTCACCCACCCCTGTCCTCCCCAAATTGTAAAGAAAACAGGCGTTTTTCCCATCATAGAAAACAAACCTGGAATGTAATGCGCTCAGAGTTTCACCCAGCTAACTCAGAGCCAGTGGCTTCACCTGTTAATGGCTCAGGGGAGGCTAGACGCGCTCCTTCCCCACTAAAGAGCAGCTGTTGCTGACTCGCACGTCCACAGGCTGGATGCCCTAGAGGAAGAGGGAGAGACTTCCAGGTGTTCAGACCTACAGAGTTTGGCCTCTGAAGGAAAAATCTTAATTTGGGGCAACAAAATAAGTGTTTCAGGGCCCCTTAACTCCAGATTCACGGTCCAAGGGAAAGGCCAAGTACCTGCTGAACCTCAAGGCTGTGGGCTCCACCACCCAGCACTGCTCTCTTCCGGTGGAACCGCTTACCGTGGCGAGCTTCTTCCCTGTCTCCCGGTTTAGGCCCGGTGCTGCGAGGTGCCCTCACAGTCACTGATAGGCATCCTTTCTTCAAGAACTGCAAACATCCTGGTCTGGTCTAGTTTTTCCTTTTGCACCTAGGTAAGATTGTTCTTTCCCCCAAACCTGTTGTATATGTTCTAGCCTGGTTTCAAAACTATATACATGCTGAAATTAAAACATGAAATACAAAAATAACACAGGGACATGGGTTTGAATACAGAAACCAGTAAAGGATTCTCGAACAAGACAAAACAAAAGAAAACACATACAGGGGCCAAATACCAAGGTATGAAGGAGCCAGCTGTGTAGCTTAATAGTCCAGTCCTCTCGCCTCAGCCTTTCCAGAGGCTGGAGAAGATGTAGCAGACTCAGGAGGCCACAGGCAGCCACTGCAAGGCCCCTCCAAGACTACATGGAAACCAGGTCCAAAGGTTTGACATGGCAACAAAACCAGGACCAGACTGTGTTGCTCTAGTCATAGGAATCCCATGTGTTTCCTGGGATAGAATTTCTGCCCCATCCCCTGTGCTGGGGATGTCTCCCCAGCTGCAGTAAGGTTTGCAGATTAATATTGGAAGCTATGCTTTGTCTGGATATCAAGAATCTGTTGCAGCTCCTCATCTTCAAACTGCCCCTCCAGGCCTTGGATGAGAGCCTTGGACTCCTCGGTAGTCTGGGCAAAGGTTGACCAGAGGTCACCTCAAACTTAGGAAGCGTTTTCTGGAACAACCAGCTCCAGACACTGGCAATGGTCTCTCTGTTCTTGAACCGACCGAAACGGGCAGAGTAGTTGAAAGTCTTCATGAGCTCTCTGCAGGTTTCTGTGCATTCTCTGTGATCTCTTTCTGCTGCTTTCCATGCTCCAGCAGCATATGAACCTCCGAATTTAGAAGGGTCTCAGCTGCTTGAAACAGGATGAACTGTGAGACGTCCTCCTCCAGGTTGCTAGTGCGTGGGTCGCTGCTGCTGCCGCCATGGCTGCGCCACGCACTTCTATTACAGTTTTAAGATGGAGGATGGTGGGTAGTAAATTGCTCAGGTATTTCAATTTCATTGGCTGCCTTTAAATTAGTGATATAATAGCTTTATTTTTTAGATGTCAGTTTTTAAAGTGGCATATGTTGATATATATAGAAACGTATAGCCTTTGCAACTATTTAAGTTTTTGGTGCATAGTTTTAGATGTCAACTTAAAAATATTCAAGCACATACTTTTTTTTTTCAGATGTGTTTTAGGGGATGGGGTGTAGGAGCAAAACTTTGTAAAGGAGAGTGCTCTAAAGGCTGTGGCCACGGAGAAGAAAAAATTTCTGCCCTCAAGAAGCTTCACAGTTGAATGGTGAAACAGGGGCATATACACATGCTTTGACTTAAATAAAGCCTTTATTGTATCATGATAATTTGCTGCTTCCTTAACGTGGGCATTGTGCCTTGGTGTTGTGTCATGCTTGTTAAAATGACCCTTGAATAGTGAGTTAGCTCATATGCGCTCTGTTTCCACATAGGCTTTTGTGCAGAACAGAGAGGGATTGTACATTTTAAAAGACAGATGGATAGGAAAAGTGCCCACTGCATTACCGCTGATGAATAATTGGGCTTTCACTTGTCGTCTAGTTCCTGTGGTCAGAAAGCGCGTGAGACTGGGAGTAAGGAGACCCTAGTTCTTGTCCTGACTCTACCACAGGCTGTGTGACCTTGGCCAAATCACTTGACAGGTTTGGGCTCTTAAGTTTCCTCATGTGAAA
Organism: Dasypus novemcinctus; assembly: GCF_030445035.2. Taxonomy (NCBI): domain Eukaryota; kingdom Metazoa; phylum Chordata; class Mammalia; order Cingulata; family Dasypodidae; genus Dasypus; species Dasypus novemcinctus. The sequence goes on along the minus strand of NC_080699.1, from coordinate 23,278,800 downwards.
AATGCTTTAAACTGGATGACCTTCTAGGTCCAGAATTTGGACCCCATCAATTTTCCTACAGCTTTCTGTATAGTGCATTCATTTTAGAAGGAATAGCTATAACAAATTTTAAGAAATAGATGCAAGATAATGGAGCAGACTACTTGCTTAGTATAATGTTGTGGAGAACTCATTATTTAAACTGAAGTGTGAATAGGACGGTCTGTTGTATAGCCTGTGTTCTGTGTTGTGGGTCCCACCCCTGCCCTTTTTGTTAAAAGAAAGGAAAAAAAAAGTATTGCTCCTATTTTTTGAGAGTTAGAACAAATTCTTTATAGGGTTAGTACTTGAGAGTCCCAATTTTTAGCTTCATGCCCGGTGCCTCTAGTGAGAGTCACAGTTTTGCAAGGTTTATGCAGAATTTTAAAATGGATTGTGGATTACAGAAACCTCCAGGCTTTCGTCTTTATAGGTCAGAGGTGGAAACAGAGCAATTTCAGGTCACTCTTGTCATGGGCTGGATTCTGCGGTGCTTTATGGAGCTAATGTGAAACTCTTTGGAACAGTTCCACTAGGATGGCTTTCCTGGGGGCTTATGAGGCTTACATTCTGCAACGGATACTCTTGTAATACAAGAATAACTACAAACTGACGTGGAATTAGGGGGCCATAGAGGGGAGATGCCATATGTAGTTCTCATTCTTGCAAGTCCCTTGGCTGGTGAACAGAGCTGTGCCGTAAGCAGATATTTGGTTATGTATTGATAAATCCTCTCTAAACAGTTTTTACACTATAAGACTCTACTTCAGTTTCATGCCTTTGGAGGCTAAGAAGAATATTGAAGTGTGCAAAATTAGCTTGTGGTGATATCATATATGAATGTTATCTATTTAGCTCCCGTTGCCAGGCTTCATCTCCTGTGTTTGTTCTTGCCCATTGTCTCCATTGTGTGGGACCAAGAAAGGTAATTGGATAAATCCTTATGGCTGATTTGTAGATGTTATTTGCCTATTTATTAGCTTAGATATTCGATAGTTTGATTGATTTGTCTTGTTTATGTAGATGCTTAGATTTGATTCCGAAGTTTTTAACTTACTATTTGGTGGCACAAAATGTGGGGTGAAGAGATTTATCTTTAAGTGACTAGACTTTAGTGCCTTTTGATACTGAAGGCGGGGATACTGTTTCCTGGCAGACTTTCTTGTGTTTTTGTATCATCAGATCTCTTAAGTCTGCAGTTTACATTTTGTCTGGTAGTATGTCTTGGCTTGTTTGAGTGAGTCATAATTGAAATATAGTCACTGGGACTCATAATCTTGTCTAAACAGGAATTATAATATAGAAATATTACTATGCCTTGCCATGTATAGAATTAAAATGGTACAGATCTCCTGTGATTATTGAGATGGGTTTATAAATACTAACTCCTGTAGAAGAATTTTAATAGGTTTCTTTCTCACCTACCAAAAAAGTCTGGGAAGTGAAAATAAGTAAAAGTAATGATATTGGTGTTACAATCTGGAAGACCCTTTCATCTGCTTGAGTTTTTATATTTATTATATAAAAATGAAGTTATTGCTGTTTCCTTTGAAGAGATTAAAGAAATAGAACAGTTTTAAAAACAGGTTTTTTTTTTAAATTTTTTTATTGACTTTGTAATAATATTACATTAAAAATATATATGTGAGGTCCCATTCAACCCCACCCCCCCCACCCCCCCCTCTCCCCCCCCCAACAACACTCGTTCCCATCATCATGACACATCCATTGGATTTGGTAAGTACATCTTTGGGCACCTCTGCACCTCATAGACAATGGCCCACATCAAGGCCCATACTCTCCTCCATTCCATCCAGTGGGCCCTGTGAGGATTTACAATGTCCGGTGATTACCTCTGAAGCACCATCCAGGGCAGCTCCATGTCCCAAAGACGCCTCCACCTCTCATCTCTTCCTGCCTTTCCCCATACCCATCGTCCACCATGTCCACTTTTCCCAATCCAATGCCACCTCTTCTATGTGGACATTGGATTGGTTGTGTCCATTGCACCTCTATGTCAAGAGGAGGCTCAGATTCCACATGGATGCTGGATGCAATCCTCCCATTTTCAGTTGTAATCACTCTAGGCTCCATGGTGTGGTGGTTGTCCTTCTTCAACTCCATCTTAGCTGAGTGTGGTAAGTCCAATAGATCAGATTGAAGGTGCTGGAGTCTGTTGAGGCTCAGGACCTGGCTATCACATTGTCAGTCCAGAGATTCAAATCCCCTAAATATATCTTAAACCCCAACATTACCTGCACCTCCAGCACATTAGCATGAAAGTCTTATGAAGGGAGATCCCATCTGAGTCCAGATTCATCACACATAAACACCATTTCCAAAGAGGGGCCATCTGCCCTGGTAGTTAACCCCATCGGCCATGACCATAACTCCCATGGGTCTCTTTAGCCCTCAAAGGAACCAATATCTGGGGGTTGTATCTGCTTTATCTGTCTCTCTGACTCTGCTCAGTTGTGCATGAGGGCACTCCTTCTGCCAGCCTCCAGACTCTTTTTAAAAACAGGTTTTGACATTCCTTTGTTCATTGACAAAATTAACTGATGAAGGCTAATAGACAGGGAGTACATTAGAGGTGGGAGTGGGAAAAATCCAACATTTATTGAGCACACATGCATTAGGCATTTAATCCTTTGTCTGCTTTATGAGGCAAGTCCTGTTATACCAATTTTATAATAGATATTGAGCCTTAGAATATTAAAGTCACTTCCTTCCAGTTGCATAGGTAGTTATACAGGTAGTAAAAGGCAGAGTGGGGATTGTAACCGAGGCTTTTCTGAATTCCTTTCCGAAATCAAGAGGAATGTCATCAGTTGCCTAGGATTAGGAACACTGACTCAGGGCATGTGGCTTCTGATCCGTCTCAATAATTAATATTGCTAGTGTTTGTTACAAACATTTAATAGAATGTATTTTACAGATTCAGAACTGTGCTGGGGTAATAGCCTTCAAGTCAATAAATGCGAATTGAGAATTTATTGCCAGGTACTGTACTCAGTGCTGTGGATGCAAAGGTGAACAACACATTATTTATACTGTATTTTGTTCCATCAAGGATTTGAGATGGCTGGCAAGAAGTAAATATAATAATACTGTAAAATATAATTGAAATTCATAGCCAGAAAAAATTTAAATTGGATTTGGAGGCAAGAATCTGGTCGAATAATTTGATGTGGGCTCTGGTACTAATAAGTTTGGTTTAATGTTGATCCTAATAGCAACTATACAAGTTGAGCTTTGTTATGGTCAAGGTACATTGAGGCATAATTGATGTATTTAGAAGTATTATGAAAAATTGGGGCAATTTTGGGGAAATTCCCATGAAAATGTCATTTGGAGTTGGTTTTGTAGGTGGTGGTACTTTTGCTATTTATTTATATGAGATATCAGGTGGATTTCAGTATTAATTTTCAGTTTCATTTAACCCTCTTCAAGTGGGCAGATAATATTAATACCTAGGCCGAGGACCTGAGGACCTGAACATCCCCTTTATTTTTCTATGGTAGTAGGTTTTTGTTGACGTGATAAATGTGGATTTTAAAGCTGAGATGGAAGAAGTAGAAGTAGTGAATTACAGCTTAGAAATTGCTCTATTTCTCTTAATGTTTTTCTTTTAGTCATTGTCTTAGCTTGCCACCGGGCTGCCATTGTAAAGTACCAGAAATTTGGGTTGGCTTTTTTTTAATTTAAAGATTTATTTATTTATTTCTCTCCCATCCCCCCCCCCCCAGTTGTCTGTTCTCTGTGTCTATTTGCTGCGTCTTCTTTGTCCGCTTCTGTTGTCAGCGGCACGGGAATCTGTTTCTTTTTGCTGCGTCCTCTTGCTGTGTCAGCTCTCTGTGTATGGGCGCCATTCCTGGGCAGGCTGCATTTTCTTTCGCGCTGGGCGGCTCTCCTTACTGGCGCACTCCTTGCGCATGGGGCTCCCTACGCGGGGACAGCCCTGCTTGGCACAGCACTCCTTGCGCGCATCAGCGGTGCGCATGGGCCAGCTCCACACGGGTCAGGGAGGCCCGGGGTTTGAACCGGGGACCTCCCATGTGGTAGACGGACGCCCTAACCACTGGGCCAAGTCCGCCGTCAGGGTTGGCTTTTATAACAGGAATTTTATTTAGGGTTAAAAGCTTACAGTTCAGAGGCCGTGAAATGTCCAAATCAGGGCATCCAGCAGAGAGATGCCTTCTCACCAAAGTCAGCTGCTGGTTATCCGGGTGTGTTGCCACTTGGTGAAGCTAGACGACGGCCTATTTCTGCCGAGGTCTCGGCCCTTCCCTCCGGAATTGGACAGTTGGGCTTGCCTCTTTCTGGGCCTCCTCTCAATCTCTCAGAGCTTCTCTCCCTTTCTGCAGCTGTAGGTGAAGCTGGAATCCTCTCTCACATGGCAGGATCAGTGTAATTTGGCAGCTTCCTTTTTCTCAGTGTCTCCTTATATCAGACCCAAGCAGGCTCATGCCTCACTGATGTAGCCCAGCAAAAGGCCCCACACCCATAGGGATAGATTAGTTGAAAAAAAGAACTTCAGCTGTCACAGTTATTCAGTTTTTCTGTCCTGGGTTTCTGGGCTTGGTTCATGGAACCTTAGGGGATGAGGTGGGGCACGGTGCCTTTTGCTTAATCAAAATCTAGTGAACTTTGCCAACCTCACAGACTAGGGAAACTGATCAGGTAAATAATTTGTAATTTGAATATGGAGGCTATGGACATATCATGGTTTTAAAAGGCAAAACAAAAGATTTACTCTTCAAAGGGGATATATGAACACAGCTTTATGACAGTAAATTGTTGCACAATATGTAATCTTCCACTGTGGTAGCTAGAGAGATAACAAAACTGCGTAATTACACCAACAGTTATTTTCTTTATAGAGTTTGGTGGCAATGAAGTAAACAGTTTTTCTTACTTATTTCAATTAGCTTAGTTATGTGCCATCATTGAATGAGTCTTATATTTTTCCTTCATGCTGCTGCACTCTTTTTAGTTGAGTAGAAAAAGATATTATTTTAAGAGAGGGCTTTATCCTGTACCATTTTAGCCAATTGACTTTACTTAATTAGGGTGGTTACTCATGTTTGGATAAAATCTAACTCAGTAAGAAATCACAGTGAAATAATTACTGAAAATATTCAGGTAGTCATTGTAGAGGAAAGCCTCCTAGAAAGTAAAATATATCAAAGTTGTGTTAAAGTTTAGTCTCATTTTTTTACTCATCTTTATGCATATTACCTGTACAAGGGTTTCTGGTTGTGGTGCTGAAGTTTTGGCAGAAGCCTGTGTTGTGTCTCAAATCACATCTTCAAGACCATCTGTGTTTCCTTTCTAACCTGCAAGCTGTGTTTTTTAGTGTAGTTCAAATTTCAGCCAATAGAATTTAAAGAACGCAAATGAGAAGATAAAGGACCTGTCTATCATAAATTTCCATAGGAGAGTCAGCTCCAGGAGATTAGAGGGAGCTGCTGAGAGTGCTGTGGGCTTAGTGGGAAAGGGTGCTTTGATGGATGGGCAGTGTCTGTATGGGCTCTGAATGGGGGAACCATAGCTAGTGTGCCATCTATCTGCCATCCCTGGTATATTAATCAGCCAGAGGGGTGCTGATGCGAAATACTGAAATTGGTTGGTTTTTATAAAGGGTATTTATTTGGGGTAAGAGCTTACAGTTACCAGGCCATAAAGCATAAGCTCCTTCCCTCACTGAAGTCTATTTCCACGTGTTGGAGCAAGATGGCTGCTGACGTCTGCGAGGGTTCAGGTTTCCTGGGTTCCTTTGGGCTCAGCTCCTCTGTTTTCTCCACAAGGTCCGCTGTAGACTATTAGGTGAATGGCTCCGTCTCTCTCTCTGGGGTTTCTGTCGTGTCTGTATGTTCTGTACGTGTCTGTATGTCGTGTCTGTATGTTCTTCTCCTGGCTCAGGTCCTTTCTTCCCAGGACTTGCTTCTCTTTCCTCTGTGTGCTTACTTCCTGGGGCTCCAGCTTAAGGCTTTAGCATCAAACTCCAACATCAAAACTCCCAACTCTCCTTTGCCATGCCTTTTATCTGTGAGGCCCCACCTACCATTAGGGACTCAATGCCCTAATGATGTGACTCAATCAAAGCCCTAATCATAACTTAATCACACCCAGGTACAGATCAGATTACAAACATAATCCAATATCTATTTTTGGAATTTATAACCATATTAAACTGCTACACCTGGTGTCAGTTATTAGTAATTGAATGTGCTCTCTGATCAAAACAGCAGTCCACAGACTCAGTATTGTAATTTGAATAGGGATCTGGAAGAGAGAAAGAGGATATGAGTACATAGTCCAAAACTGAACTAGTAAAGGGAAAAATCACATGCAGATGGGAAGAATATAGAATGGAGAGTGGTTTAAAATTGGAAAGAAAAGGATTTAAAAAGAGAGGAAAAGTAAACAGGGTTTACCGTACTTATTTTCTGATTAGTAAAGGAAAAAAACATCTGCCTGTAAAATTCTTGGGCTTCTTCAGAGAATAAAATTAAAGTGAATTCAAATTGTGTTGTTAAGAGTATAGTCTTAAACTCTTTTGTCATTTTCAAGATGAAAAACAAAGCCTGGTACTTATGGTACTGTCTAAGTTGGTTTATATTCCACTTGGAATAAAACAAAAGAAGGACTTATAGAGTAGTCTGTGATTTTGGGAAAGTCTTTATGAAAAACTATTGTTATCTCCTCTCTGTTCTCATGTTGATCATATTTACCCCAGTTTTTCAAGTATGTATTTTAGTATCAGTGTTTTCCAGACTGAGTTCTGTATGGAACACTGGTCTCCCTTAAAGTTTAAATAGATACTTTAGGATGAAAAGGATTCTTTTATTAAGTAAATTTGGAAACTGTTATGATACACAAAATTAGTTCCTTCACCATAGGACTTCTCAGTGCTCTTAAAATGCCAATGTGCCTTATGAATCCCTGAAGGAGTAGAAGGGGATACTGTGGAAGACAGGTCCATCAGCATTGGCTCAAGAATGTGAGGGTAAGGTCCTTTCCTTTTCACCTTCTCAAAGCTGACATTTCTCTAGTCATGCAATAAATTCTAAGTGACTTAAGAACACTTAGGGGGAAACGGACTTTAGCCCAGTGGTTAGGGCGTCCGTCTACCATATGGGGGGTCCGTGGTTCAAACCCCAGGCCTCCTTGACCCGTGTGGAGCTGGCCATGCGCAGCGCTGATGCGCGCAAGGAGTGCCGTGCCACCCAAGGGTGTCCCCCGCGTGGGGGAGCCCCACGCGCAAGGAGTGCGCCCGTGAGGAAAGCCGCCCAGCGTGAAAAAGAAAGAGCAGCCTGCCCAGGAATGGTGCCGCTCACACTTCCCGTGCCGCTGACGACAACAGAAGCGGACAAAGAAACAAGACGCAGCAAATAGACACCAAGAACAGACAACCAGGGAAACGGACTTTGGCCCAGTGGTTAGGGCGTCCGTCTACCATATGGGAGGTCGGCGGTTCAAACCCCGGCCTCCTTGACCCGTGTGGAGCTGGCCATGCGCAGCACTGATGCGCGCAAGGAGTGCCGTGCCACGCAAGGGTGTCCCCCGCGTGGGGGAGCCCCACGCGCAAGGAGTGCGCCCGTGAGGAGAGCTGCCCAGCGTGAAAAGAAAGAGCAGCCTGCCCAGGAATGGCGCCGCCCACACTTCCCGTGCCGCTGACGACAACAGAAGCGGACAAAGAAACAAGACGCAGCAAACAGACACCAAGAACAGACAAAGGGGGGGGGGGTAAGGAATTAAATAAATAAATCTTTAAAAAAAAAAAAAAACAGACAACCAGGGGAGGGGGGGGAATTAAATAAATAAATAAATCTTTAAAAAAAAAAGAACACTTAGCGGGAAGCGGATTTGGCTAACTGATATAGAGCATCTGCCTACCACATGGGAGGTCCAGGGTTCAAACCCAGGGCTTCCTGACATGTGTGGAGCTGGCCCATGCGCAGTGCTGATGCGCGTGACGAGTGCCATGCCACGCAGGGGTGTCCCCCGCATAGGGGAGCCCCATGTGCAAGGAGTGCGCCCCGTAGGGAGAGGTGCCCCGTGCGAAAAAAGTGCAGCCTGCCCAGGAACGGCACCACACACACGGAGAGCTGGCGCAGCAAGATGACGCAACAAAAAGAGACACAGATTCCTGGTGCCGCCTGACAAGAATGCAAGCGGGCACAGAAGAACACACAGCGAATGGACACAGAGAGCAGACAATGGGGGAGGAGGGGAGAAATAAATAAAAAATAAATCTTTAAAAAAAAAATGCTTAACAAGAGTTCAGGCAGGTGGCGGGAGGAGAGATGCAGGATGTGTGGAGAGCACGAAGGCTCAGTGACGGGCTTGAAACGGCCGCTCTCCTTGTTGGTGCCGCAGCGATGAGTCCAGACTTTGGAGCTAGGAGGACCCGGTGGGTCTTCTGGCTTCTTCACTTATTAGCTGTGATCTTGGACAAGTTTCTTAACTGTTCTAAACCTCAATTTTCTCCTCTGCAAAATAGTACTAGCTGCTTCATTAGTGTCCTTGTGAGGATTAAATCAGATAATCAGGTAAAGCATTTATAGCATTGTGCCTGGCACATGTTATGTGCTCATCAAATGTTACATGTAGTACAACAGGTTGTATTTAATGTAAAATTAACTTCTTATCTCCTTTAAAAAAATGCCCTTTGAATTTGGACTTTCAGTTTTTCACCAGCTAAAGCATTAAATTGATCCGTTGTTTATGACTTTCTTCTTTTCTTCCCTTCTAGATTTGGGGAAGATGGTAGTCTAAAATTTAGTTTATTTGTTCTCTATTTCACAGCAAATGAGTGAACACCAGATTAGGAGCCCAAAACATCAGTTTCCAATATTTTTCTTATTTACTCAGTTACGCTTTCTGTAGGTGGTGCTGGTTGTGTTACTCGGTTTGTGCCTGCATTCACTGAGACCAGTGATTTTCACTGCTTTCGTCACCTCTTTGATAAATGTAAAAATCTCACATCTTACTGCCTTTTGTGATAAAAATTACTCGCAAATCACTTTACTTAAAATTAAGATGGGGAAACGGACTTTGGCCCAGTGGTTAGGGCGTGCGTCTACCATATGGGAGGTCCGCGGTTCAAACCCTGGGCCTCCTTGACCCGTGTGGAGCTGGCCATGTGCAGCGCTGATGCGCGCAAGGAGTGCCGTGCCACGCAAGGGTGTCCCCTGCGTGGGGGAGCCCCACGCGCAATGAGTGTGCCCGTGAGGAGAGCTGCCCAGCGTGAAAAGAAAGAGCAGCCTGCCCAGGAATGGCGCCGCCCACACTTCCCGTGCCGCTGACGACAACAGAAGCGGACAAAGAAACAAGACGCAGCAAATAGACACCAAGAACAGACAACCAGGGGAGGGGGGAAATTAAATAAATAAATAAATCTTAAAAAAAAAAAAAATTATGATGGAGTCATCTGAGAACAAAAAATGTTTCCACTTATGATGTGGGGAAAGAATTCTAGTGTAAATGGCACCATACATGTTCTACAAACACTGTATGTTAGTAGGGAGCATGTCATGAACTGAGTTAATTGTAGGGTTTGTTTTTTGAATACTTTCTCATTGTTGACTTCTGTTTTTGGTGTTTATAATATGAAGACAATGGGTCTAATAAAATTTATTTTATTCATTCTGTTTTTTTAAAAGAAACAAAATTTGTTTTATTCATTCTGTTTTTAAAAAAGAAACAACACCCTTGAGAGTCTGAGTCTCCCTTCCCCTGCTCAAAATGTCTATAATATCAAAGTAAAGCTGAGGTAATTCAGATCTGAAAGATCCTGCATATGAATGTGGGGATGTCTGGAAGGATTTTAGCTTTGGTTCATTTATTTATATGGAAGTAGCAGCAAAGCTAAGAGAAGAAGAGAGTAAATGCACATAAAGACTCTTGTAGCAACTTATTTTAGCTAGAGGATGCATTGAGTTGGCTATAAATTATTCAACTTGGTATTCTGTGAAGTTTTCTTTGCGTAGTTCCTTGTTTGGTTGAGCAGGTTCAGATGAGGCTCAGCAAACAGGAAGATTGTGTTTGGAAGGGAAGGAGGTTGTCTTTAGGCCAAGGCAACCCAGTAATCCTATAAGGAGAGCCCTCAGACAGGATGTTTCTACTTTTAAAAATATTGCCAGATATGTAAATTCACATATCTGGTGTCAGTGATTCTGGCTAAGGTTTATGCTTTCTTTTGATTCAGAAGGAAGACAAAACAGTTCTCTGCCTCAGAACACACAAGAAAAAAGAAAAATCATACAACTTTCAGAACTTCTGAAGTGGTATGGTTTTTCATGCATTCAGTGCTTGAAAAAGCTACGTGCAGACAGGGGAAAGGTGCTGAGCTCGGGGATTAACTTGTCTCTTGGCGAGGAACCCAGTGTGAGCACTTGAGTCACTGTCTCTTGGTGGTGCTGTTGTTTTTGTGTATGTGTTTTGTTTTTCCCTGCTGCTTGATAGTCATCTTTTTTTTTTTTTTTTTTTTACCATTTTTATCCTGGAAGATGTCTCTTTATCTAGGGCAGTTACCCTGTTTACACAGGAGGAAAATTCAAAGCTAGTAGTTGTTTTGTTTAACTAGAACTTCCTTTTGCATCTGGTCCTAAGCTGAGTCACAGATTTGTTTTACTGACTTGAGTTCTTGATGCTTGGGAGTGGCAGAAACCCGGAATTCTGTTACATTTCTTTTTCCATCCTTATTTATATTAGTTGCTTAATGCAGATAAAAGGTCTTAGATCCCCATCTGGAGCTCAGTAGCCTCAAGATGATGATGACAGGAAGCAGACTTAGGACCTAATGATTCTATGTGGAGAGCTCTTCCTCTTTCTGTTTAAGTTCTGTCATTCATTTTTTTTTTTTTTGGCATTGTAGTTAATGAGGTCTAATTTTTTTTTGTCTTTATTTTTTTAATGTTACATTAAAAAAAATAAGAGGTCCCCATGTACCCCCCATCCCCCTCCCCCCACTCCTCCCCCCATAACAACAACCTCCTCCATCATCATGAGACATTCATTGCACTTGGTGAATACATCTCTGAGCACCGCTGCTCCTCATGGTCAGTGGTCCACATCATAGCCCACACTCTCCCACAGTCCACCCAGTGCGCCATGGGAGGACATACGATGTCCAGTAACTGTCCCTGCAGCACCACCCAGGACAACTCCAAGTCCCGAAAACACCCCCACATCACATCAGTGAGGTCTAATTTTTGTTCTCTAACATACTTTCTTTTCTTCTTCTTCTTTATTTTCTTTTAAATGTTACATTAAAAAAATATGAGGTCCCCATATATCTCCCAACCCACCCACCCCAACCCCTCCCTCATCAACAACCTCTTACATCACTGCAGCATATCCACTGCACCTGGCGAATACATTCTGGAGCACCGCTGCACCACATGGACAGGGGTCCGACACATTGTAGTCCACACTGTCCCCCAGGCCACCCCGTGGGCCATGACAGGACACACAAAGTCCAGCATCTGTCCCTGCAGCACCACCTTGTCATTCATTTTTGACACCCTTGCTTAAGGAGCTGCTCAGCTTCTTCTGACCCACGGTAATCATTCCCTCCTTTGAACTCAAGTAACTTAATTGGCTGTGAGTCACGTAGCCATAAATCTTGTTTTGCTTTGTGATCTCTTATAATTGACTTTTATTGTTAATGTAGGCTGCTTGAGGGCAAGGGCTGTTGTTGTTCTTGAAATCATATTCCCATACAATTTATAGTAACTTGAATTTTCCCTAGATTTATCTTGGGAAGTTTTCCTGCTTTTCAAATGGCAAGGGGACCAACCCTTCAGAACATTTCATAAGCACTCTCAGAGGTTTTTTTTTTTTTAGATGTTTCAGGCCCTCACTGTGTTTGCCTTTGGCCTTGATAAAATCAGTTCTGTCCTTTTTTTTCCTCCTTGCAACAGACACAACCAAGGTTCTGGATAAAGACCAGGCACCACGGTCTTCCCAGATTAATAATTACCTAGAGTAGTTTTTGTTTGTATCCTTTACTTAGGCTTACTTTCTACTGTCAAATATTTTAAAGATGGGAACAAATCATGTGCAGAGTATAAACAAGCAAGCATTTTAAGGTTGGTTGATGTACTGCTCTGAGTTTCCTTTTTAAGGGATTTATTTCTTAATGAATTATTTTCAAATGTAAAAGGAATCTACATATTTTTATATAACACATAACTTTCATCAGAGTTATTTTATGCTTTTTATTTCCCTATTGGAAGCTTTAACTATTTCGTCAGTGAGCTATTTAGTATCTTTCTCTCACTGACTTTGATTTGGTGACATGTTACAATTCTGGAGAAACTAAAGATGTGTCAGCACAAATTCACTATGGTGGAATAATTACAATAAATATGCCTATTTTTTGTTTGGGAAGAAAGTCTAAAAATCTGCTTGAAAGGGGCTGTTCTGAGCTCTTGAGAGGGTATATTTAGATCTTTTTTTTTTTTTTTTCCCCTCTAATATATTGTAGGGAAAATATAAACCTTGAGTTATTTCCTGAAATATTTCCCATGGTGATTACTACCTTGACTTTGAAGGCTTCTTTCTTCAGGAACTTTGACTATGTATAGGCCGAGTCAGATTGCTGGCTCTTTTTTTAAATGGAGTCTTAGTAGGCCTTCCAGAGCTTTTTATGAGCTCATGAGCTGATCATTTGTCCCTTTAACATTCCTCACTTGTCTCCATAGCTTCCAGTTTCCACATTTCTTTCTGTCGTGGGCATTTATTTTTTGAGAACTAGACTTGTGGTTTTGATGAGGACCCTTGGTACTAATTAGAGCATCCCAACTTTTAGGAAAACACAAGTTATTTTACATATTCTTTATATTATGATGAAATGCTATTTGCTCATATTGTTATTTGTAAAAATTTTATTTCCTCTTTCAATCTTGTCCAAAAAAGGTTAGATCTTGGGTTTTTGAAAATTACAGATGTGTGCTATGTATTGGACCATAAAAATAGTTTATTTTATTTTCCCTTTTCATTTTGGATTTTTTCTTGCTGTCTCTTCTGCCATGGAATTCCCAGCCTCACACACTCCTCCTCCTTTGCTAGATTTCTTGTTTTTCACAGAGAGGAAAAGAATTCATTTTCTTTTCTTTTCTTTTCTTTTTTTTTTTTTAAGGTACTGGGGATTGAACCCAGGGTCTCATACATGGGAAGCAGGCGCTCAACCACTTGAGGTACATCTGGTCCCCCTCATTGTTTTTTTTTCTTCCAAAACATTTTTTGAAATATTATTATTCTTGAAAACAAATTTACCTAGAGGCTTTAAGTTTTGATCTTGGGTGATTTCTCACTGTTACCTGTCTTAGGTATTTTAAAAATTGAGGGTAAAAACCACTTCTGATTGGGTCGGTTTCTGAAATAATATTGTGTAGCTGGGATTTGTTTCCTGAGCCCATTCCCCTAGTCACGAGATTTTGCAAATGAAATTTTTCTGGAGCCCCAATAGTATGATACTGATAAAAGTGAAACTTTTAATATAAATCTATTTTATCAGTTTGTCAAATTTTTAAGACAATCACAGAGACATATAAGGAAGTTTTGATGAACAGAAAAAGTTATTGATGACAATATCTGGCTTATTTTTGTATTTTGTTTTGATTTCACAGTATCCAAGAAAATTCCGGTTTATATAGAAGAGTAGTTGTAAATGGTAGCAATTTTTAAAAACACCTTGCAAGGCATTTTACCAATAGGGATGATAATGGTTACTCACATTTTGAAACTCTTGATAAGAGCTTTATATATATTATTTACACAACCTTATGATATAGGTAGTTACTTTTGTCTCTGTTTTATAAGTGAAAAAATCCAAGGCACAGTGCGGTAGAGTAATTAATACACAATTCATGAGTGGTAGGTGGCAGAGCTAGGCTCAGATCTGGTGCTTTTAACCACTATGCTGTATTTGTATTGCTCAGAAAACTCTTCCATTAATTTGATCTAAAAGGTTTAAAATAGAGTAGGAAATGCATATTTCCTAATAGACTCACTAATATTCTTTAATTCATACTTTTCAGACTGGAGGAGAGATTGTTGAATAAGTTTCTCAGCTAATTTAAATTTTCATTGTGTATTAGAAAATATATCATTGTCTTTTATTCACTCAAAGTTTCAAAACAGATAAATGCAACTTGTTTATTTTAGTATGTTCAGTTTCAAACTTTAAGCTTTAATTTCATCATTAACATTATTTGCAGTTATAAAGCGTGGTAACATTACAACTTTGCATTGCTAAATTAAAAAAAAAAATTAGGATATACCATCTGATGTAGCCATGTTATAATTGAGAGATACTAAGCTAAAGGAGTTTCTTGGTAACCAAAAGTGAAAAAAGTACAGTGGCTTTGTTTTTTTTTTTAATTTGTTCTTTTGGTCTTATTTGAAATATTTACAATAGAACTTGCTCTTGAATAGCTAAAAAATTTCAGTATAAAAGAGTATTCTGGAACTCACCTTATAAGTACAAAAACTTGGTAAAGTCTGAAAATTTAAAGATCACACTTTAATAAAATCGATAATTTGAGTCATCCTGGCATCTTCTTAATAGCTTCTGTTGTCTGTGGAGCATGCCATGATTACTTATACCTTATACTTATAGGTATTGCTTTTATAAGAGCCACTACTTCTATAGGTTTTCTTTCTTTTTTTTTTTTTTTTTAAAGATTTTGATTTTTTATTTCTCTCTCCTTCTCCCCCCGCCCAGTTGTCTGCTCTCTGTGTCCATTTGCTGTGTGTTCTTCTGTGACCGCTTCTGTCCTTATCAGTGGCACCAGGAATCTGTGTTTCTTTTTGCTGCGTCATCTTGTTTTGTCAGTTCTCCAGGTGGGCGGTGCCATTCCTGGGCAAGGATGCACTTTCTTTCGCGCTGGGCGGCTCTCCCTATGGGGCGCACTCCCTGCGCATAGGGCTCCCCTACACGGGGTCACCCCTGCATGGCTCGGCACTCCTTGCATGCATCAGCACTGCGCGTGGGCCAGCTCCACACGGGTCAAGGAGGCCCGGGGTTTGAACTGCAGACCTCCCATGTGGTAGACGGACGCCCTAACTGCTGAACCAAGTCCGCTTCCCTCTACAGGTTTTCCTAGCATTGTTTTCTTACCCTCAGTTCAGATCTCATTTTTTGGTTACATTTTTTTGAGGATATGTTAAAAAGTGATCAAATACTTACTTTTTTGCCCTTTGTGTGTATCATGTTTTACAAATAAAAAATTCTCATCTCTATTTGTATCAATCATATCATTAAAACAATTTGAGATCTCCTATATTCATGTTCTTGCCTTAACTGTAGAGATTTCAGTCTTTTTTTTTTAAAAGATTTATCTTTTTATTTATTTCTCTCCCCTTCCCCCCTTGTCTGCGCTCTCTGTCCATTCGCTGTGTGTTCTTCTGTGACCGCTTCTATCCTTATCAGTGGCACCAGGAATCTGTGTTTCTTTTTGTTGCATCATCTTGCTGTGTCAGCTTTCTGTGTGTGCGGCACCATTCCTGGGCAGGCTGCACTTTCTTTCGCGCTGGGCGACTCTCCTTACAGGGCGCACTCCTTGTGCGTGGGGCTCCCCTATGCCGCGGACACCCCTGCGTGGCAGGGCACTCCTTGCACATCAGCACTGCGCGTGGGCCAGCTCCACACAGGTCAAGGAGGCCTGGGGTTTGAACCGCGGACCTCCCATGTGGTAGACGGATGCCCTAACCACTGGGCCAAGTCCGCTTCCCTCACATAGTCGTAGCCTCTCAATCATTCAAGTATTATAGATGCTTTTCTCTGGTCTTGGTTTTCAAATAATGGTGCTAGTTATATTTAAGCAGTAGTATGTTCATCTGGTGTGCTTGTTACATATAGTGTTCTAGTCTTCCAGCCTTTTACTTCTCCTGTGGTTTCTTTCTTCTTCTGACTTTCACTCTTCTTGATTCAGTTGGGCCACCTTTAACTGACCTAATACCCTGAAGAGATTTGCTTACAGTGTGTTCACACCCACAAAGTGCAGACCAAGGCCAAGACTGTGTCCAAACTGGGGTACACCATTTAATCCCCAACAGATACACACTTTCGTTTGAATGTCTTTTTTTTTTTTTTATAGTAAAGTAAAAAGCTTTATTTTTATGCTTTCTGTGTTTTTCCCACAAGATAATGTTATAACTTGACAAGAATCATAAATCTATTTTGTAAAATTTAACTTTATTAAATATACCAGGAACATGGGAGTTTTTATTTTTTTGTAAAGGTGACTTCTAGTGACAAGTAGCTGTTACCTTATTTAATTATAAGAGATTCTTTCATTTCATATACTGTTATCAATGTATTTGACAGTGGTTGAAGAATCTGTTGGTACTGGTTTCTAATATTAATTATTTCACCTCGAGCCTAATCAGTCTCATTCTGTCCATTACCAGATTTTTAAAATTGAATTTCAGCATTTTAATCTTATTTTGATCTAGTTCTTTGAGTGTTATCATTTTTACCTTACCACAAAAATAAGTTATTGAAGAAATACTGAAAGCGTATGATATTGCTATCATAAATATAAAAGTAGAGCAGGTGAGAAGGCTCCAAACCTTCATGTTCCAGTTTCACTTATTTGGACACTGACAGTCATGCCGTGTCATCTGGAGCGTGTGCTGCAGCCATGTGCCTGACTCTTGCCTGATACTTAAATGGAGTGTCATATGTGTGCATATACAGTTTTATGTGAGTGGATATATACAGCCCTCAGTTTAAAAAAAAAAAAAAAGGGAGCACAGCTACAGTCTTCCTAGTCAAGGACACAGTTTAAAGAATTTCATATTCTGTCCATTGCAAACACATATTTCAAGTCCTGCACAAACACAAGTTAACCTGGAAGGTGTAATTTTCTTTAGCTTGTCTCCATTAAATTAAAATTAACATGAAACATCTCTATGTGTATATTTGCTAGTGCAGTCTTAAAACTATAGTTAAAATATATTAAAAATATAAATATTAAATATGTCAAATATATTAAATTATATTAAACTTAAATGTTAAAATATATAATTAAATATTAAAATAGATCAAGTGTTAAAATACATTAAGTGAAATATAGTTAAATGTTTTAAAAAGTGAAAGTAGTTTAAATGTTTACAAAAGCTTTGAAAGTTAATTTTTTTGGACATAGTTTGGAAAACCACTGTCCTTATCTTAGTGTTTTTCTAGATTCAGGGAATGTAAGTTTTTCACTAATGAGGCAGAAGGAGGCTATGAGTTAGCTTGACTTAGAATGTATTTATCTTCAGAGAAGTTGCGTTATCATTATCAACTGGGTTTTGGCTGCACAGATTTATTAATTAAACATGTTTAAATCGATGAAGTCCTTAAGCTTGTGCCTTATTTCTCATCCCATGAAATAGCATTCTATCCTGTAAACCACCGTTGAAGAAATGGGCCAAAATGTATGACTGCACTCAGCAATACTGGTTATAAATGGTTACTGTCCTCTTTTAGGTAGAAGATATTTTAGCATCTGTATTAGGAACTTAAATATATGTGACTGTTAGGTTGAAGTTCTCCTTCAAATGGGTCAACCCGAGTGATGTTAGCATAGGAACCTCCTGGTTAGGTGCAGGAGTCTAATTCCTTTATAGTGTTGAGGATTTTCTTTATTTTTTGAGGAATTTAAAAGTGTCATGAGATATGATAAAAGATTGCTTTATGAGTAAATGAACTCTCAATTATTTTTTGGTGTGTAAGAAGGATGGGATATTTGCTCATTAAAGGACTTCTCTCGCTTTTGAAATGTCTATTTTATATATTAATGCTTCATTTATTGATATTAAATGTAAGTTATTCTGTATAGTGAATACTACTGATAACTGAGTGTAAAAGGCACCGTATTGTTTAAAATACCATTTGGATTATAGTCTCAAACTGGAAACAATCAACAGAAAGATAATTTGTAGTATATTCATAAAATTGAATACTACTATTGAATAAAAATGGATGAGCTGCTAATGAATCTCAAAAACATTATGTTGAGGAAAAGAAGCCAGACACCCAAGGGTATATGCTAGATGGTCCCACTTATGAATTGTAGAGTAGGCAAAACTAAGCTATGTTGGTGAACATCAGAACAGTGGTGACTGTCTTTAGATGACATTGACTGGAACAAGGCAGGAGAGAACTTTCTGGTAGAAATGTATGATATCTTGATTTGGGTGATAGTTACATGGGTGTCTATATTTGTCAGAATTCGTCAAATGATATACTAATCTGTTCATTTTATTGTATGTAATGATGCCTCAGTAAAAAACAATTTGGAATAGAAATCTTTGAAAGATGAATAATAGTGGTAAGGGTAGCAGTGGTAGTAGAAATGACTTACAGGTATTGAGCTTTTGTGTATTAGACAACAGTCTGGTGAGGCATGTAATTCGTTCCATTTTACATATAAAGAAACTGTGTCTTAGAGAATATGTGACTGTTCCAAAGTCTCAGAGCTAGTAAATGATTCATTCCAAAGACCTATTTGACTACACGGCCAGCAAGCTTGATAGTGACACTTTCTTGGGTATGTATAGTTGATGTATTAAGTATTTTCCTGCCTTCTTAAACAGACATATGAGTATAATTTAAATTTATTTGATGACTTAGGGTCATGATTATGAACATTACTTATTGTATTGAGGTGCGTAGGGCTCTTTTCCCATGAACTGAGTAAATGTTTTCTTGAATTCGGTTTTGTAATAGTCTCTTCCCTTACTGCTACATGATACTTCATTTCGCTGTAACCGTTTTTTTTTTCCTTTTCTCCTGGATCCCCTTTTACTTTTCCCCTATTCTAATATACTGTGTACTGGAAACTAAACCATGATTTTTATACAAAAGGATTTTAGTAGGACCCAGTAAGCCCTTCAGCATAATACATGTGGATTGGTACATGAACTTCCTGATTTATTTTGGCTTCTCAGAGCCATGTTTCTCTTTTTAAACCTAAACCTTCTGGTATTTGCTTGTATTCCAGTTAAAAGCAGGATGAAACTAGAAGAGTAGAAACAGCTTTTTTTGGTATGTGTGTGATGACTAACAACTAGTATTTAGGATTAACATTAGGATTGGCCCATTGTTTACTTAACAAGTTAGTTGGGGCAATAGATTTTAGGCCTAAAAGAAATCACACTATCAGTAAGCATGATCCTTGCCAAATATTTGGGTTGGGGTGGGGAATTGTAATTCTGCATGGGGTGACAGGTTTTTATTGATTTTGGTTATTTTGACATTTGAGCCCTTTTATTTTATTTCTAAGCCAGTAGCTTGACAATAAAATCTTGGAAAAAAATACTTTAATGACTTATCCTAACTTCCAGAAAAAGCAAGGACTTTAGAAATTTTTGGGAGGAAGACCTGACTTTGTATGCATTGTGTATCCTTTATTTATATCCTTTATTTTACAGGCTATAAACCTGTGCGAAGCATAGGGTTTAATACATATATGTTGGCTGAATGGAGGCCAGTCTACTCCTTTTGAGCCTTCCCCACCTGAGTTTGTGATATACATGGGAGAGAGAATATTTTAAATGCTTTTATCAGACTAGTAATAGAAATTCTGGCGAGCAGACAGATGGCAGAAGGGATCTGCAAAAAGTAGATGAGTAGTTTTATTATTTTTGCTCTACCTTAAGTCTTTAGATGCATTTGCCCCTCTTTCATCTAGCCACCTCCTACAAATGTGAAAAAGAAGCCCATTTTTATTTTTTGGATGAGATATTTGAGAAGTAGGAAATTCTGTTCTGTAGGTTCTAAAATATCCATCATGCCTAAATGTGGAAATAGTCTATTCTAATTCTTATTTAAGGGTTTGAAGCTTTTGGACTTAAAAAAAACCTTGATAATAACAATATAATGATGTTTTAAAATAGCGGCTTTAATCAGTAAGTTTATTTAATATTTGCTACGTTTAAGGCACTTTAGGAGTATAAGAAATGTGTGGCTTGGTCTCTGTCATTAATGTAGTTGATAACCTAATTGTCTAAATTATTCAGAGTACAAGTTTAAAAAAAGAAAGTTACTGTTTTGTCTTTATGACCAAGCTATTCTGGTAGGGAATGTTTGACAGGAAATGTCATGGCTGGATTTAACTAACATTGTTAAAAAATAAAGTATAGGGAGTGGGTGTAGCTCAGTGGTTGAGTGCCTGCTTCGAGAGTATGAGGTCATGGGTTCAATCCCTGGTACCTCCTTAAAAAAAAAAGTCAAGTGTAGGTTGTTTACCCCACAGGAGGAGCTGGTTAATAGGACACAGTACATGTGTTGCCTTGGTAAGTTAATAGGGCAATCTTTGGATATATATATGAAAGAGGGAAAGATAGAATTGCTGTCCCATTATGAGAGGCAGACTCTTTTATGCATAATCTCAGAGGATCACAATTTTTTTGGGCATAACAACTTCCTCAATAATGAGCATCTGTAAAAGCCATACAGCTAACTTATGCTTAATGATGAAGGACTGAAATACTTTTCTCCTAAGATTGGGAACAAGGCAAGGGTATTTCTTCTCACCATTCTTATTCAACATAGTGTTAGAAGTTCTAGCCAATTCAGTGAGGCAAGAAAAGGAAATAAAAGGTATATAGAGGAGAAAGAAGAAATAAAAATGTGCCTAAGAAATGCTTAGGTGTAAATCGAATAAATTAAACAGATATAGGACTTGTATGCTGAAAACTACAAAATGTTGATGAAAGAAACCAAAAAAGATCTAAAAAAAGAAGACATTCTTTCCAAATTATATATATGTTAAATGCAATTCAATAAAAATTTTGGGAAGATTTTTTTGTAGATTATTGTAAAATTTATGTGGAAAGACAAAACTAGGAGAAACAGGAGAAAAAGTGGAAGGAATCACTTTACCCAATTTCAACATTTATTATATAGTTATAGTAATTAATACTGTGTGATATTGGCAAAGAGATAGGCACATAGATCAGAGGAATAGAATAGAGAATTCAGAAATAGACCCCCACAAATATGCCCAATAGCTTTTAAAAAATTGAGATGTAATTTACAAACCATAAAATGTACTCTTTTAAAGTTTACAATTAGTGGTTTTTCATATGGTCACAAAGTTATACAGCCACCACCACTATCTAATTCCAGAACATTTTCATCACTTCAGAAAGAAGTGCCATATCCAGTACCCATTGCCCAACTGATTTTTTTTTAAAGATTTATTTATTCCCCCCCCCCCCCCCCCCATTGTCTGCTTTCACTGTCATTTGCTGTGTGTTCTTTTGTGTCTCCTTGTCTTTTCTTTAGGTGGCACCGGAAACCGATCCTGGGACCTCCCAGAGTAGGAGAGAGGTGCTCAATCTCTTGCGCCACCTCAGTCCCTGGTCTGCTGCGTCTCTTATTGTCTTTCCCCTGTATCTCTTTGTTGTGTCATCTTGCTGCGTTAGCTCTCTGCTCGGGCCAGCACTCCTATGCAGGCCAGCACTCCTGCTAGGGCCAGCACTCCATGTAGGCCACCTCTCTGCTCCAGCCAGCTAGCTGTGCGGACCAGCTTGCCTTCACCAGGAGGTCCTGGGAATCAAACCCTGGTCCTCCCATACAGTAGACAGGAGCCCAATTGCTTGAGCCACATCCACTTCCTGTCCAACGTACAAAGATACAAAAACAATTTAATAGAGGGAAGACAGCCTTCCCAACAAAAATTGGTTCTAGAGCACTTGTATATCCAAAGGCAGGAAAAAAAAAAAAGAACTTCAACCTCAACTTAATACCTCATACAAAAACTAATTCAAGATGAATTATGGACTTCAATGTAAACTGTACAGCTATAAAACTTTTAGAAAAATCATAGGTTTTTGGGATCTAGAGCTGGGCAAAAGCATGACCCATACAAGAAAAAAAAAAAAGATGATAAATTGGACTTTATAAAAATTAACAATTTTTGTTTGCCAAGGAGATGAAAAGACAAACTATAGACCAGGAGAAAATATTTGTGAACCACATATCCAAGAAAGAATTACTATCTAGAATCACAAAGAACTTTCAGAATTCAATAGCGGAAAAAACATTTCAGTTTGAAATGGGAAAAGACTTGGAGATATAATGCTGAAGTGGATATACAGATTGCGCATGAAAAGATATTCAACATCATCTCACCCATTAGGGAATTGCCAATTAAAACCACAATGAGATTTAACTACGTACCTATCAAATAGCTAAAGTAAAAAATAGTGACAATAGCAAATGCTGGGAAGAGTGTGGAAAAAGATCATTCATATATTTCTTGTGGGAATGTAAAGTGGTGCAACCACTCTGGGAATTAGTTTGGTACGGGAAACGGACTTTGGCCCAGTGGTTAGGGCGTCCGTCTACCACATGGGAGGCCTGTGGTTCAAGCCCCGGGCCTCCTTGACCCGTGTGGAGCTGGCCCATGCGCAGTGCTGATGCGCGCAAGGAGTGCCCTGCCACGCAGGGGTGTCCCCCGCGTAGGGGAGCCCCACGTGCAAGGAGTGCACCCATAAGGAGAGCCGCCCAGCTTGAAGGAAGAGTGCAGCCTGCCGAGGAATGGCGCTGCCCACACTTCCCGTGCCGCTGACGACAACAGAAGAGGACAAAGAAACAAGACGCAGCAAAAAGACACAGAAAACAGACAACCGGGGGAGGGGAGGGGAATTAAATAAATTAAAAAAATATAAATCTTTAAAAAAAAAACAAACAAAACTAAACACAGGGAACGAATGTGGCTTGGTTTGATGCCCAGGGCCTCCTGGTGAGGGCAAGCTGGCCTGTGTGGCAAGCTGGCCCACATGGGAATGCGGCCAAGCACAGGAGTGTTGACCGACATGGAGAGCTGGCGCAGCAAGATGACACAACAAGAGACACAGAGGAGAGAAAATAAGAAGACGTAGCAGAACAGAGAGCTGAGGTGGCGCAAGAGAGTAATTGCCTCTTTCCACTCCGGAAAGTCCTAGGATTGATTCCTGGAGCTACCTAATGAGAATACAACACAACACAGAAGAACACACAGCAAATGGACACAGAGAGCAGACAATGGTGGGAACGGGGGGAGAAATAAATAAAATGAATCTTAAAAAAAAACAACAAAAAACAACATGCAACTACCATATGACCTAGCAGTTGCACTCCCGGGTATTTATCTCAGAGAAATGAAGACTTATATTCACAGAAAAACCTCTACATGAATGTTTATAGCAGCTTTATTTGTATTATTAATAGCTCCAAATTGGAAACAACTGAGAGATCCTTCAGTGGGTGAATGAATAAATAAACTATAATACATCCCTACCATGGGAGACTACTACTCGGCAATAAAAAGGACCATTTTTATTAAAGCAGTTTTATTGAAATATATTCACATACCATACAGTCCATCCAAAGTGTATAATCATTGGCTTTTGGTATAATCACAGTGTTGTATTCATCACCACAAAAATAAAAAGAACTATTGATACACGAAACAGCCTGGGTAGATCTCCAGAGAATTGTGCCCAGTGAAGAAAGCTAATCCTGAAGGGTTCCATACTGTGTAATTCCATTTATGTAACACTCTTGTAATGATGAAATTATAGAAAAGGAGAACAGATTAGAGGTTGCCAGGCCTTAAGCAGGGTTAGGAAGGGAGTCGGTGTGGATATAAAAGGGCAGTAGAGGGCTACGGAGACACCCATGTTCTATAGTCATGGCAGATAGCTCTGGAGTTCAGTGCCCTACTCTGGAATTTGTGCCCTGAGTGTGATGGAGTTGGACTCAGATGTGACCTCTCTACTTATGCCTCCTTTATCACTTCTACTGAACCTGTGGTTGGCACTTGGGTTTGTGTATGCTGAGGAGACTTGAATCTCTGGACTGTTTGTGTGCCAGCTGGGCCCTGAGCCTCAGTGGACTTTTAACACCTACACTCCAGTTTGTTGGACTTACCAGATCAGCTAACAGGGAGGTGAGGATGGTCAACCACCACACCAGGGAACCGAGAGAGTCTACATCTGGAAGCAGGAGAATTGTATCTATCAGCCATGTGGGATCTAAGTCCCCTCTCACTTTAGAGGTGGAGTGGACATCACCATCTCAGGGTCCTCAGGATGGAGGAATAAAATATGGATTACAGTGGACTTACTGGTATTCTACTAAAGAACTATTATGACTCTAGCAATGGAAAAAATTGTGTCATGAATGTGGAGGCAGTGGCTACGGGAGTTGCTGAGGGCAGGGAGAAGGAAGAAGAGGTGTGATATGGGGTCATTTTCGATACTTGGAGTTGTCCCTGAATGATATTGCAGGGATAGATGCAGGACATTATATATCCTACCATAACCCACTGAATGGACCAGGGGAAAGTGTAAACTACAATGTAAACTATAATCCATGAGGTGTAGCAGTGCTCCAACATGTATTTATCAAATGCAATGCATGTGCCACACTGATGAAAGAAGTTGTTGATGTGGGAGGATTGGGGGTGGAGTGGGGAGTGGGGTGTATGGGAACCTTTTATATTTTTTAGTGTAACATTTTGTGTGATCTTTGTATCTTAAAAAAAAAAGAGAACAATAGAAGGGGGATCATTTGTGGTAATATAATGTATCCCCCCCCCCGGGCAAAGATTTATTTATTTATTTATTTATTTCTCTCCCTTCCCCCCCACCCTGGTTGTCTGTTCTCTGTGTCTATTGGCTGTGTGTTCTTCTTTGTCCACTTCTGTTGTTGTCAGCGGCACAGGAATCTGTGTTTCTTTCTGTTGCGTCATCTTGTTGTGTCAGCTCTCCATGTGGGTGGCACCATTCTTGGGCAGGCTGCACTTTCTTTTGCTCTGGGCAGCTCTCCTTATGGGGCACACTCCTTGTGTGTGGGGCTCCCCTACGTGGGGG
This sequence comes from Dasypus novemcinctus, assembly GCF_030445035.2. NCBI lineage: Eukaryota > Metazoa > Chordata > Mammalia > Cingulata > Dasypodidae > Dasypus > Dasypus novemcinctus. Next base: position 23,253,909 of record NC_080699.1, on the reverse strand, counting down.
ACACCCCTGTGTGGCATGGCACTCCTTGCACACATCAGCACTGCGCATGGGCCAGCTCCACATGGGTCAAGGAGTCCTGGGGTTTGAACCGTGGACCTCCCATGTGGTAGATGGACACCCTAACCACTGGGCCAAGTCTCCTTCCCAATGTAATGTATCTTGACTGTATCAATGACCCTGTCCTGGTTGTGATATTGTATTATATATATATTTTTAATTTTTAAAAAAATTTTATTCATCTCTACCCCCCTCTGCCCCATTGTCTGCTCTCTTGTGTCCATTCGCTGTGTGATCTTCTGTATACACTTGCATTCTCAACAGCACCGGGAATCTGTTTCTCTTTTTGTTGTGTCATCTTGCTGCATCAGCTCTCTGTGTGTGTGGTGCCATTCCTGGGTGGGCTGTGCTTTTTTCGCGCAGGGGTGGCTCTCCTTACAGAGTGCACTCCTTGCACGTGGGGGGCATGTCTGCATGGCATGGCACTCCTTGCACATGGCAGCACTGCGCGTGGGCCAGCTCACCACACAGGCCAATATTCGAACCCTGGACCTCCCATATGGTAGGCAGACGCTCTATCAGTTGAGCCACATCCACTTCCCTGCATTATATTTTTGTACGATGCCACCTTTGAGGGAAACTGGGTGATAGACACAAGGAATCTTTGTATATCATTTCTTAAGACTGCATGTGAATCCACAATTATCTCAAGATAAACAATTTAATATAAAAATGAAAAATAATACATGAATTTGATTAAATTTGGTAAATATAGAAAAGACTAAAGAAGAAAATATAAAGCACATGTAGTCTTATCTTGATATGGCTTCCACTATTATTTTATTGTTATTCTACTTTGTATGTTGATGTTCTTTAAAAAAAAAAAAAATCTGTCCCTGACCATATTAGACTGTAATATACCCTTTCTAAAGCCACCTAAAGCAGGAACTATGTACCATTTTTATTTCCTCAGGGTTAGTAAATAAGGTCCAACATATAGTAGATATGTAATAAATATTTGCTGCCTAAATAAAGAAAGGAATGAATGAAAGCTTTAAAGGAGTTTCATGCTGGAAAATGAAAAGAAGTATTTAACTTTAAGAGAAAACTCAGAATTTGGAGTCATAGGAGTTGAACTTGAATCTTACCGTGTAATCTCTCAGTTTCAATATATTTTAGACAAGTCATTTAACTTCTCGGAGAATCACTTCTTTTACAAAATGGAGGAAATAGTATTAATAATAGCAATTATACAAGTTCTTTTTAAATAATAACGATATTAACTAAAATTTGTATAGTACTTTATCAGTAATAAAAAAGCTGTGTGTGCAGGTTGCATGTGTTTAATGCAATGTGTTCTTTGAAGTAAGAGGAGGATTATAGCTGCTGTACAGTTAGAATTTTGAGTTGACGTACTCCTCAATTATAAGGTCAGTTTGCCTGGCTTTGCTGTTTGGTTGCATTATTGGTCCATTACTTTACTGTTTCATTGCCTTACCACAGGTTCAGATTCTGCGGATGGGTCAGGGTGAGTCAGTTTTAGAGAACAGCCTTTCTTGAAAGTAGTCCATGATACTTACGGTCTATGATGTGAAATTTCCAGGATGATGAAGTATGCAGATGTTAACAAATTTCCATGTTATTTTCTAATGTGGTTTGACTTTTCTAACAATTTTAAGTGACAAACTTGTGTACTAGTCCGCCCCATTTCCCATGTTTTTTTTTTATACAGAGATGTATAGTTAGAGCTGTGATGAGTAATATGTTTTCAAGAAATGCTACTGTAACCTTTAAGTCTAGATGGGTAGATTGAGCATTTAAAGCTGTAGCTTTTGCACTGCATCTGGGTGAATGTATGTTCCTACCAAATGAATCACTTTATGAATATACATGAGCTTATGAACACAATTTTTAAAAATAATTTCTTGTATTCTGAAACAAAATTATATTGGTAGTATTTTCAAGGTTTTCTGTGAGAATAAGCTTTACTGGTCCTCGAAATTCTTGGAATAGTATGTTTGTTTTTTTTCCATTCACATTCCATTTTAATGACGTCCCTGGCTTTTATTTTTTTTTCCGTCCTTTTTTCTCCGTCAAGTTTCTTAATTTCACTGTTTTTCTCTTCACCTTTTAGATAGGTGAAACAGTGACAGCTCATTTTCCAGATTGATGAATGGGGAGCCTGGTGGCTTTTGGAGACATTATGTAGACACTAGATCACTGAACTGTCAGAATGAAATGTGCCAGCACCCAGTCCTTTCTTTTTATTGTTCATGTAAGGCTCGTAGTAGAGATGTGCCCATTCAGGCTTTTATTAATATATAATCTGTAGGTTAGATTACATCATCAAATTTTATTTACATTTGACCTGGAGGTTCAACCATATATTGCTCTGGGGCATTTTTAATTGTTAAAAATCATGATTAGATTCTAATCAACAAGTACACTCCTAAGTTATTATTCATCTGTATCATGGGCTTTTCATTTTTATTTTGAACACATCATCCCCAGGGTCTCAGCAGCTCGAAATGGCCAAAGTTGTTTGATTAGTGCCTTAATGAGCATCCATAATGTTTTACATTGTAGAATGAAGCGTATCCTTTATGTATAGTTTCCCCTTATAGCTTGCACAGACTGTACATTCCTTATCTTTTTATTTACCTTGTGTAATCCTAAAGATTTTGTGTTTTACATGGCACTTTTAATTTTCCCTGATAGGAATGGTTATTGTAGAACCCATGTTTGAGAGGTTAAAAGAAATGGCTTAATATCGAACACAAGTGTTGTCTGAAGTGGTGGAAAAGCCTCGGAGAGGCAGTTAGGAGACTCGAAGTACAGCTCTGTGCACTTAAGGCACCCTGTCATCCTGGCTAATAACAACCTGACAATAAAAATAACAGCACCTTATTTTCTGCAATGCTCTGCAGTTTACGAAGCACTTTCATGTTTACTGTTCAGTGGTATTAATTACGTTCACAGTGTTGTGGGAAATGCCTTTTTTTAAAATAAGACTGCTAGTAAGGATGACTGACATTGGAGCTACACTGGAGGTATTTTAAAAAGTGAACATGTCGTGCTTTAGCCTGCACTAGTTATCTTGGATGTCATTTGTGTTTTCTACAAATCTGCCCATGGTTAAGCTTGGAATTTTTATCAAGAAGGACCTCTTTTTATTCTTACAGAGTAAAGGTGCTTTTTATTAACCCTCGAAACAGATCTTATAGATTTTTTTTCCTTGTTTGTTTCTGAATAAAGTAGACCTGATGGCTGGCTAAAATATTTTTTTAGAAAGTTGCAGATGTAGGTAGTGATTCCCATTTGATAAAATTAATTGTATTAGTAGGATTTTACTTTTCCTCACCTGCCCTCTGCCATCTGATAAGCATCTCATTGACAACTTTGAGAGACTAATTTGAGCATGTGCTTGTCAATGAAATTTCAAGGCTTTTCCTCTTGTAAACTGCGACTTCACAGGGTGACTTTTTCTGTGATGCCTTTCACGCACAAATGGACCGTGCTACCTTGGAGGATGAATGAGGTAGCTCTGATGAATGTGGCTTACATGCTCCCACAGAGATGCAAAGTGACCACACTGTCCTCAGACCCTTTCCTTTCTACTTAATGGAAATTTGAAAGTCCTGTAGGTATTTGATCCCTTAAGAATTAGTGCACAGAAGTTGAAAATAATAAAAGCTGAAGAAACAAAGAGCAAATTAAAAAATTTTTTTTTTTTAAAATTTTTTGTCTTATTGTAGTGTGATATGGTGCTTCCTAACTCAGTGGTTTAGCTATTAAATAATCAACTTTGACTCATATTTTTTAGGTAAAATTTATGTTCTTTTGCATTGCACTGCTCTTAAGTATACAGTTCAGTGAGATTTGCTAAATGTATATAACTTTGTAACCACCACCTCAATCAACATACAGAAAATTTCTGTCACCCCTGATAGTTCCTTTCTTCCTCCCTCCAGTCAATCCCCCAGGCACATTTACTTGTACAAGGAAAGGATTTTTACATACCTAAGTACAAAATGATTAATCCTTTGTTTCCATAGCAGCTGGTAGCATAAATAATAGAAATAAAATTTGCTTAAAACTTAATTTCTATGTGGGCAGGCTTGTAAGTATAAGCAGAAGGTGCTAAAAAACAGATTTTCCTTAACTTATTAATGAACTTTGTGATAATGGCTGACAAAAACAGTGGCAAGCAAAGCACACGTACTGTCTTTGATATAGACTTCACGTTACAACCTAATCCCTTGTGTGCAAAATTGAGAGCAGCTTTCTGTAATAAAGCTATAGACAGAAGCAGCAAGAGTAGTTTCTTTTTACCACCCCCCGCCCCATGACTCCCTCATCTCTTTGGTTAACTTTGCTCATTATTTGCATTTGTTGTCTGCTCATTGTTTTTGCTCACTGTCTGCTTGTTTTTTTTGCCCATTGTCTGTCTGATTTTTCTTTTGGTGGCACTGGAACCAAACCTGGGACTTCCCATGTGGGAGACGGGCACTCAACTGCTTGAGCCACATCTGCTCCCTGCTTGTTTGTTTTTGCTCAATGCCTGCTCATTGTCTGCTCGTTGTTCATCTTTAGGAAGCACTGGGAACTGAACAAAGGACCTTCGACGTGGGAGGTGGGTGCTTAACTGCTTGAACCACATCTGCTCCCTCAAGAGTCTTTTTTTTTTTTTAAGATTTTAGAAAATATTTATTTATTTCTCTCCCCTTCCCCTCCCCCACCCTGGTTGTCTGTTCTCTGTGTCTATTTGCTGCATCTTCTTTGTCCGCTTCTGTTGTTGTCAGCGGCATGGGAATCTGTGTTTCTTTTTGTTGTGTCATCTTGTTGTGTCAGCTCTCCGTGTGTGCGGCACCATTCCTGGGCAGGCTGCACTTTCTTTCGCGCTGGGCGGCTCTCCTTACGGGGCACATTCCTTGCACGTGGGGCTCCCCTATGCGGGGGACACCCCTGTGTGGCAGGGCACTCCTTGTGCGCATCAGCACTGTGCATGGACCAGCTCCACATAGGTCAAGGAGGTGGGGGGTTTGAACCGCGGACCTCCCATGTGGTAGACGGACGCCCTAACCACTGGGCCAAGACTGCTGCCATCAAGAGTCATTTTTGAGTAGACTATATACCAAGTTAGAGGTGAAGGGATCATTGACTCAGGGGTCAGGGCCTTGCTTTTTGAATCTCAAAGAGATTAAACAAACTCTAGGCGTTTGATCTTTGATAAGCACGGCTCCCTGCCACTCTGACTTCTGATTCCATTTTTCTTTCATGCGAATAGTTCTGAGGGCTTAATGTTTATTTTTCCCTTCACATGCAGTAAACTTACTCTTCTTGTGTGGAAATTGCCCAAACGATCATGGATGGCCCAGACTCTTCTAAAGGGCCTGTGCTTTATGGTAATTGGCCAAGTTGGCTGCTTGTACTTACTTTTTCCCAACAAATGAATATGTATTTTAATCTGATTCACTTGGTCATACCTCTGGTTTGAGTAGTTTTTGTTGTTTCTTTTTGTTTGGGTACTGCTTTGAACTTCTGTGTTCCTTCAAGTCGATATAGTGTAGCCCCTTATGGCTAAGTACTGTCTGCCAATACTTGCTTATTTCCTCTCTTTTTATTAAGGAATATACAGGGGCAGAAAATGATTTTGTTTTGTGGCTCTGACATTAGCAATTAAGAATGATTTTTTGAATTATATCTTTTCTAGTATTGAAATAGTGTTTATCAGTAATTATCCATGTACATATTGGAAGAATTATTTTCATTCCAAAGGAAGAAACAACATTCATTCCATTCTGCTAAGCTTAAAGTTCTATTGGTAGTGTAGTTTCAGGTTAATAGATAATATGTATCTGGTGCTGGTAATATATGCCTCTGGAGAGCAAGGTTACAGCAAAATGATACAAATGAATGAACACAGAAGAATGGAAATGTGATATGAAATTCCTGCAGGCGCCTCTGCCATCCCCCTTTTATGTCAAGGCAGAAGGAACTAACATCATGTCTCTGTGCTTTACTTTATGTAAAGCCTCTGACCTACAATTTCATTGCTCCTGAAATTGCGTCGGGCATATGAAGCTCCTGTTTAATGGGTTTGTGTGTGCCCACGGAGAGGTCTGTGCCACTTAGATTCAAAATAGCAATCTCCTTTTATTCTTTGTAAGAATTTTTAAGGGAATTAAAATCCCTTAAAAACACTGTTCCAGTGAATTCATTTCTTTTTTAACCTATTTCATTTGTTCAGTCTTTGTATATGTGGCACCTAAATATTACTTCATGACCTTTAATAATTATTAAAAATTACTCTTTTTGGATCAGTCCAAACTCAAAATGTTAATACTAGCAAAGTCCGTCTCAGCCATTTCAGTAGTTTCTCTTCCTCAAAAGGGAGATGATAAACAATTTACCTATACTTTTCCAGGGTAATTAGCTTCATCCTTCCCCCATTTGACCACCTGTTTGTCAACTTCAAGACTATTAAGTTCCTGGTATAATTTTCTTTTTGAACCTCAGTGATGAAAGCATCACATTAATTATTTGGAGAATGTTATTTCCAGTACCTCCCAAAGCTTTGTAACTGTAGGACTTACCTTTGGTTTTCCTAGAGCCAAACCTTATTGATCAGTACTGAACAAAATCAGAATTAATGGTCATTTGACCTAAGAAGGGCTGAAATCTACCCTGTGCAATCTGTTAAAAAAGGGTTGACTTCTAATCTTAAGCATTGGGAAAGGAGGAGGAGATTTTAGTTGCTAATGGGTTTTTTTTTTTTTTAGGTTTATTTTATTTATATCTCTCTCCCTGCTGTTGTCTGCTCTCTCTGTCCATTTGCTGTGTGTTCTTTTGCATCCGCTTGCATTGTCAGGTGGCACTGGGAAATTGTGTCTCTTTTTTTTGTTGCATCCTCTTGCTGCGTCAGCTCTCCATGTGTGTGGCGCCAGTCCTAGGCAGGCTGCGCTTTTTTCACGCTGGGCGGCTTTCCTTGCGGGCACACTCCTTGTGCGTGGGGCTCCCTTGTGCGGGGGTGCCCCTGCATGGCACAGTACTCTGCACGCAGCAGCACTGCACGTGGGCCAGCTCACCACATGGGTCAGGAGGCCCTGAATATCAAACCCTGGGCCCTCCGTGTGGTAGGTGGACGCTCTTATCAGTTGAGCCATGTAGGCTTCCCAGTTAATGAATTTTGTTCATTGTGAGTGAGTCTATTTATTATGGGACTTTGTTTTGAATTCACTTAGCAATTCTTTCCTTGTAAAACCGCCATTTACTCACTGTGGCCTTGAGTAGGTCACTTTTATTCCTTGCCTTCTAAGTTTCTTCATTTGTAAAATCCAAACTTGTAAAATTTTATTACGATATTTAGTGCCCATCCCATCTCTGAAATTCTGTGAGCTAGCCATCACCGTTAGGGTCTCAGTAATTCAGCTTTTTATTCAGAATTTCTATTCTCTGAGTAATATGGCCATAAGCATTTCTTCTTGTCTTTTTTTGCTTCCTTTCCAGCAACTTCTGCCCCCTTGCTGTGGTTGATTGCACTGGCAGGGGGCGCTTTCCTCTCTCCTGTTTTTCCATTTGAGCTCCACCTAAAAGCTTCTTATTAAGATTAAAAAAAGATTAGTTCTTGCCGTAAAATATAGTACAATTTAGGACTATGCCAGTGGAATTAAAGACTGATGTTCTTTTCTGGAACTGTCATTTGGTCAGTTAGCTATCACTGTTACATTTGATAGCAATTGCAGGTACTATTCAATTTTCAGCATTATCTGGGATTTCATCCTTTCTTCTCTCATCCCCTCAGATATTATACCAATTTAGAGGCATAATCTTTTCTCATACCCTAAATGAAAATCAGAATATGAAGTATTCGTATTTTCATGTTCCGTAGTATTTTCTTTTTCACACTAGGTTTACCCATTTCTAGGATAATACTGTGCAATTATTTACTAATACCATCATACATTTGGTGTTTTACCACTCACAAACTGCTTTTACAAACATTGTTTTATTTGAACCTCATGATGAACTATTTGGGTAGGTAGGGATTATCTCAATTTGATAAACGGGGAAACAGATTTAGGGAGATTAAGTAATTTGCTTAAAGTCAAGTAGTTGGTATCTTGAAATCCATAGTGCCTACCTCCAAGGGCAGGGTGCTTTTTCATATATAGGGTTTATAGATTCTATCTCCTTTAGCCGTGAAAGGGCTATACTTCCAGTTCATTTTCCACTAGGATAATGACATTTTCAATCAGGAGTCAAGCAACTTTTGCTTCATATGTGACTTCTTCATAATCATAAATAATTTGATTTTCCCAAGGTATGAACTGATGTCACATGAGTAGTATCTTGCTTTTTTTAAAAAGAAAACTGTTTTATCTAGTATTTATTGTATACTACTAGGCCTGCGCTTAGCATTTGTAAAACTTTTTATTTTGAAAGCAAATAGATGTACTGGAAAGTGCATTACAAAATAGATGTGTAGCTTAATGAATTGTATACAAATTCTCATGTATCCAGCACACAGATAAAGACGTAGAATGCCCAGAAGTCAGCCCTTTGAGTACTCGCTCAGATCAACATCTCCTTCCTCTCCCCCAGCAGTAACCCTTGTGCTAATTGTTCAGTGTTCACTTCTTTGCTTTGCTTTATAGTTTTAGTTCCTAAATATCTACCTTTAAACAATATAGTTTGCCTAGTTTTCAGCTTTGTGTAATTGAAATTACACAATGTGTATTCTGTTGTGTCTGGTTTCTTTCATTCAATTTAATGTTTTTAAGATTTATCTATATTGTGTGTAGCAGTAATTTGCTCTTTTCCATTGCTTTATAGCATTCCATTGCATGAATATTGCGCAATTTATGTGTTCTACCATTGGTGGACATTGGGGCTTTTATGCACGTGCTGGTAGGAACATTCTCACACGTGTTCTGGTACATAGTGAGTGGACATTCATATTGGGGAATGTATGGGGAAATGGAATTATTATTAGGTCACAGAATATTCTTTTTTTTTTTAAGATTTATGTATTTATTCCTCCCTCCCCCCAGTTGTCTGCTCTCTTGTGTCCATTCGCTATGTGTTTCTGTGACCACTTCTGTCCTTATCAGCGGCACTGGGAATCTGTTTCTTTTTGCTGCGTCTTCTTGCTGCGTCATCACTGTGTGTGCAATACCATTCCTGGGCAGGCTGCACTTTCTTTCGCGCTGGGCAGCTCTCCTGCTAGGGCGCACTCCCAGCACGTGGGGCTCCCCTATGTGGGAACACCCCTGCGTGGCACGGCACTCCTGGCGCGCATCAGCACTGCGCATGGGCCAGCTCACCACATGAGTCAAGGAGGCCCGGGATGTGAACCACAGACCTTCCATGTGGTAGGTGGATGCCCTAACCACTGGGCCAACTCCGCTTCCCGGAATATTCTTACCTGAGAGAAAATACTGCATACGTTTTCTAAGGTTCTTGTAGCCGTTTATCTGCTCACTAGAGGACGCCTACCAGCATAAGCTAACGTTGAACTGTGAGAGGGATTCTGTTTGGATACGGCGAGAAAAATGGAGAGGGAATTCTAGATAGAGCAGTGTAAGAAAAGATTTGAAAATGGGAAAGCACAAGTCATTTTTTTAAGGGCTGCATATGAATTAGTTTAGCATTAGTGGAGGGTTTCTTAAGATAGAGATGATGAAAAAGTTATTTGAGGCCAGAGTATGAAAGACCTTCAAACATAAGATTAAACACAGACAGTTTTGGACAAGCCACAGCTAAAGTCTGATTTTATAGCAAGGATTCTAGTTCTTCTGCAGGCCTAGATAGAGGCCAGGGGCTTTAGAATGGCTTCAGTGATCTAATATAGTTGTGCCATCTGGCCCCCTGAAACATTTTTTAAAACTTTAAAAATTATTTGAGAGATAACCAGATTGGGATTATTATGAACAAACACACTACCGAGTAGAAAGCCTTATTTTATTGTAGTTGCTCATTTATCCCTTACAAAATTTTATGTATGTATGAATCCTCAGTCAATCCCAAGCAGCACTTTGAGTGCGAAAAAAATGGCTGATAATGTTATTGAATTCTTTGTGAATCTCATCAACCGCATCAGAATTTTTGGTTCTTAAAAAAAAAGGAATTTTCTGTTTAATTTCTATAGAAAACAACCCCCCAGAAATGATCCGTTCTCTGTTATATATAACAATAGATGGAAATTCTTCTCTAGATGGTACAAAACAATGACTCATTCAAAACCATCTCTTGGAATTAAGAATGTAATGATCATAATATACCCATAAATACTCATATATACATGCTTAGACAGTCCCTCTCTGCCTTCCTTTTTATTACTCCCTCTCACCCCATTGTGGTTTAGTTTGACTAATCTATTTGCAACACATCAGTATTCTTAACACAAATCTTTTACAGCTTCAACTTGAAAAAAAAAAAAGAGGATGGAGATTTCAGATTTTATCTGTGTTTTTCAATCTAAACTCTCTCTCTCTCTATATATATATATCTTTTCTTTGAAAAAACACAGTAACCATTTTTTGGTTGACTCATATGATGTCATTTTAATAAACTGGGGTTATCTACCCTGGCTTTTCCCACAGGATTGGCAAATAAACCCGTTAGGAAAAATGAAAGAGGATCGTGGCCTTGGGGGAAGGGAGTGGGAGCATGGTTGACACAGGACCTAAGCCAACAGAAAAGAAAGAGGAGGCCCACACTAAACTGAGACAACCCTGCTGGTATAATAGGTGCAGTCCTCAGGGCCTGGGAAGCAAATGGTTTAGGCGGAGAAAAGAAGAAAGTCAGATTTTAGTGCCTAGCGGGCCTTGCACTTCTTACCCCCAGTACCCATGGGAACACAGCAATCTGCCTCTCTTGTCCCTGGCTTATCAGCTTTCCCTGTCACAATTTTTAACTCCAGGAACTGGAGACTTTATGCTTATCTGCCGAACCCACCCATCCCCATGCAAAGAATCTCAGAAACCTTCAGTTTGAATGTCGAGGGTACTATAGGTTTGGAGAATGAGAAAGAGGAAAGAGTAAGTCTGAGTGCAGTGGAACCTTAATTTACTCCTCCTCTCCTCCCCTGTCGCCCGCCTTTTCTTCTAAGGACCCTGCTTAGAAATTGGGCTAGTGCAGAGGGGTCCCTAATGGGATAATAATCATGTCCCCAGGTTTTTATGAGGATCAAATCAGAAAAAATATATGAAGCATTTAGCATGTACATGTTAGTTTATTTTCCTTTGGCAATCATTTAGACTTAAGGGTCAAATTGCCTAGTTATTTTGGAATAAAGCCAACTTTTATGGTTATATTTCAGGACTTTTCTTTAGTTATCCATTTTGAAAAATGTGTCTTCCTCTCTTTTGTGCCTATTCTACTTCTACTGCCAAGTATCTTTCTATCATATATTTTCCAAAAGTGATGTATTAGTTATTGAAGTGCTAGCAAAAGGAAGCCAGTGTGCATTTCTTGAGTGAGGAAGATTGAACAACTTGACAGTACAGTGAACACACTCTAAACTCTTAGGGTTTACCTAATTCAAAACTTTGGAAAAGAAATTATATAAATCTAAAAGTCATTGCAATATATTCAATAACCTAATTGTGAGGCACCTTGGAAAAAAAAACACTGCAGATCAGAAGACTACTGTAGAAGCATTACATTTCCTATAAACGCAAATTTCTAAGTGATTCTATGGGGAAAAAAGAGAAAGAAAGCATAACTTATTCAGTTTATATTGTATGTATGTAGACAGATTGTTGGAGTATTTTAAAAATATTTTTAGAAGGCATATTTGTCAGGAATGGTTTAGGTGTGGCTCTTCCTAAAAATAGAACTAGAAGACCTATCAAAATTCCTTTAATTCTATGATTCAATTCCTATATGTCAGACCAGTTTCATAGGAAGAGGTAAAATTTTTTTTTAAAAGTCTCATTTTCATCTCAGATTTAGTTCAAGGTTGATATTTCTGAATTAAGGAGGTTTCCCCAAATTGTTTTATATATTTTCCATTCTTCCTGCTGTCTTGAGAAGATCTTACCTTGTTTTCATTGAGCATAGTTCTTGTACTTCTTTGAAATTGGTATTTCGCCTTGTATGCCCTGCATCTCCTTGAGGAAATAGTAACTTTCATGGGGTTTTAATGGAACTGGAAAATATGATCTTTAAACCAGTTTAAATAACAACAGATTACCACATGGTGAGGAAAGTGGTAGTCATTTTCATCATATCTTTTTTGCTCACAAGCTTGAGCCTTTTATAGATAATAGTTTTTTATTTTTAAGGGACATTTAAATTTTGGTACATCATTATGTAGTTTGGGCCAGAGCTGTGTTTCTCAGGGACTCTGGTATTGGCTCTTGACGGTAATTACGTAGAGGAATTCCTCACAGTGGCTGTGGCCATGGCTGTCATTCTAAATATTTCCACTTTTGGAGGAGAATTTGCTGAATGGTACAGGGATCTCTGTGGGTGGAGTGGGAAAGTCTGTATAATGAGGACTCAGGAACTGTACATAGTTTTTGGAGGGCCTTGGGGTTTCTTATTTCACCTTTCTACCAGCCGTATTTGCTGGCTAGGGTACACGTCATTGAAAGAAAGGCAAATGGCACAAAGAAAAGAAAGAGAAATTGTGGACAGTAATAAGTTGCAGGTTTTTGTTTTTGTCACCATTGTTTGTTTTTACTAAAGAAAATCTCCTTTAGGGCCTCAGTCTTGAAATTATAAAATGAGCCCATAGCCTGGCAGCTGGGCACTACTCTGCTCTTGCTCTCTATTGCGTCTGTATCAAAGCCAGCCAAGGACCAATTTACTAGATTTGGCAGGATCATAGCAAGCACTGCATCCTGCACAAAAATCTTTGAAGAGGTCAAAACAGAGGTCCCAATGTAGTGTTTTCAAAAGGGGGAAATTTTGTGGGTGTAGACTGAATGAACTGCTTTTCTGGAGATGCCTTTTTCTTTTTGCTTGGCTATGTGTGCATAGGCTCTAGGTGAGCTCAGACTCTATGCCCACCAGTTACTATATTAGCTGTGTGACCTTGGACAAGTTAACTGCCTGTGCCTCAGTTTTCTTACCTATAAAGGGATGCTAATAATAATACCTAGGGCGGTGTGAAGATTAAAGGTGGTAGGGTTCCTAAATGCAGAGTGCTTGGCATATAAATCCTAGCCAGCATTAGCTGCTAGTACTCTTTATTCTAAGTGTTTCCAGAACGTCTTCCTTTGTTCACACTTTAATATTTTGTGTATTAAACATTGAAAAAGAGGAGAGTCATTGATGTGGTCTTCTAAAAACTGATCTCAGAGATTCAGTGGGAAAGACATTGGATTGGGAGTTATGAGTTCTTGGTTCTAATCCTGGCTCTGCCATTAACCAGCTGAATGAGATTGGGCGAGTCTTATAGTTGCGTATAAATTGAGATCGCTGGATGAGCTGTCGCCAAGGTGCCTTCCAGGGTTCAAGTCCAGTGACGTTAAGCTTTAATTGGAAAACTTGGAGTTAGGAACCTCTTTATTATCCCATAGCCTTTACCTTTGTTTCCCTTCTTATTTCCCATTGGAAGTTGAACAAGAGTTGAAAGGTGAGACAGTCGGAGTCATTCCAGAGTAAATTGGAATAAGATTATTAACAGGAGGAAAGGAGTGTTCCTGTGTTTATTTCTTTCTAAGATTAGAAGGAAAATAATGTCAGGTCTTAAGTAATCATGGCTCTGTGTCATTGCTTCCCTTCCATTTATTATTATTATTATTTAAAGATTTATTTTATTTATTTCTCTCTCCTTTCCCTCCCTGTTGTCTGTTCTCTGTATCCATTTGCTGTGTGTTCTTCTGCGTCCGTTTGCATTATCTGGCAGCACTGGAAAACTGCGTCTTTTTTTTTGGTTACGTCATCTTGCTGTGTCAGCTCTCTGCGTCACTGCTGTGTCAGTGTGCGGGGCCACTCCTGGGCGGGCTGCGCTTTTTTTTCACATGGGGTGGCTCTCCTTGCAGGGCGTACTCCTCACGTGTGGGGCACTCCTGCACGGGGGTGCCCCTGTGTGGCAGGGCACTTCTTGCACACAGCAGCACTGCATGTGGGCGAGCTCACCACATGGGTCAGGAGGCCCTGGGGATCGAACACCCGACCCTCCATATGGTAGACGGAGGCTCTACCAGTTGAGCCACGTCTGCTTCCCCCTCCCATTTATTATTATTGTTTGTCGGAACTGATTGGCAAAATACATTTATCAAAGTGTTTTCAGGGTTCCTGTATAGCTTCAGTACAGTCCCGATAATATGGCTAGTTACTTTTATCAGCATATGCCCGTCATGGTAGATGCAGTGACTTTAAGGATTAATTAAGGATAAGCTTGAGTTTTAGTTCACACTAGTAAAATTGAAGTTTGCGTCGTATCAATTCTGTGTCTAATCAGTGGACGATAGCGTGATATTCGGAGAAGATTTTTAATATATACAAGATATGTGGTGCCATTCTTTGCCTTAATAAATACTTTAGTCTAATGTCGTATTTCTTTTGCTCTTTGTTCTCCAGTTAGTGTAGGTGTCCTGGTAAAGGCAGAGCGCACGGACAGTCAGGGCTTATGTTCTTCAGCATGTCTTGCTATTGTGTAGCTTGCAGCAGTGCTTTGCATCTGAAATGGGGACCAATCTGTACTTCTCATGTATATATTAGTCTATCAATAAGTAGTTTGCTTTGCCTTTTAATTTTCAGCTTGAATTGTTTCCTTTTTGTATGTGTGATTTATAACCCTCTGTGATATTTTCCCTACCTAAAGCAAATTGAATAGCTAGAGCAACAAAACTAAAATAGACAACTGTTTACAGAGTGCTTAGTGTGTCACTGACATTGCTTTAATATATTATTTCATCCTGAAAACACCCCAGTGAGTTCTAGGTACCTTTGTTATCCCCCTTTTACATTAGAAAAACTTGTGTTTAGAGATGTTAAGCAAATTGCTCAAAGTGCAAAACTAGTGAGTGGTGGAGCTTGAATTCCACTTGAGATGCCTGGTTCTTATTCACTGATTTGAACAGAAGGGAGTGAGTATTGAGCTGTTTGGTTAATTCTGAATATCCTGTCAGAGTCTGAATAATAAAAGTCAATGTAAATTGTTAAAGTCAATGTAAATTTCTCCTCATTATAAAGTATTTATAATGTAGTGAAAATCAATAACACATGATAGGGTGGTAAGGCAAACTCTCTTCCTCCACCCACTCTTTTTTGTTGTTGTTGGTTATTGCTCTAGCAACTACAAAGACAGCATTTACTTGACAAGTTGTGTATACTTAAGGCAGAACACTGACTGCTTTTCATGCTAGCATAGCCGTACTTTACCAGTACTGGCTACCTGTAAGGAATGTGAGCATGTTGGATTTTAGAACAGGAAAAACACACTTCCACTTCATTTCACAGTGAAGTTCACCTGGGGATAAAGACTTTTTGGTGACAGTAACTGGTTACTTTGTGCATGTTATTTCTGCTACTTGCATAATGCTAACTGGTAGGTATTGTCAGATGACAAGCCTTCCTCCTACATGTTCTCCATAAAAGAACTACTCCTGACAAGATTTTATTGTATTGAGAATTCTGCTTGATACTGTTTCAAGTATTTAATTTTGAAGCCACTATCGTGAAATATTTCCTTTTTTTTCTTCCGGAATGTAGTTTTTTAATGTTTTGCTTTTCTCGGTAATGGACTAAGAGCCAGTTATTACCCAGGTGGATGCTAGTGAAAGTAGCTTACGTTTTTTTTTTTTTTTCAAATTTAATTTTTTTCTTATTATTCTTACAGAAGCCTTAGAGTACATAAATGTTATATCCAAAATATAGGGGATTCTCATATACCCCATACCTTGCCCTCCCATACTTTCCCCCATTAACATCTTTCATTAGTGTGGTACATTTGTCACAGTTGATGAACACATATGGAAACACTGCTACTAACTATGTCTGTAGTTTACATTATGGTTTACCCTTTGCATTGCATGATTTTATAGGCTTTTGACAAAATGTATAATGGCCTGTGTCTGTCATTGCAATGTCATGTATAACAATTCCAGTGTCCCCACAATACCCCATGTTACACCTATTCTTCCCTTACCCTCCCTTCAGAACCTCTGGTGACCACTGCCTTTAAGTAATTTTAGTATTTAAAGACATTCTGCTTCTGTATGGGAAAATGATCTAAGATAGCTGTTATTTTTTAGGGCTGGAGGAAGACTAATGCTTTATCCTAATATTTGCAATTTAAGGCCAATCTACTCTAGAATCTAGAAGTTTTCTATGTTACAGTAGTGTTCAAAAGGCAGGCTTTAAAAAGTGGGTAAGGGAAGTTAGGATAGCTATAATGACAGGTTTGAAAAAGCATTATAACTTCATGGACCTGCAAATGGTTTCCTAGGGCCAAAGCACAATGACATTGATTCATGTGGCAATGTGAAAGGTGGATTGAAGGTCAGGACTGAGACTTATTAGGGAACTATTGTAATCAGTCAAGCAAGAAATAATCTGAATTAAGGACATTGTAGTGGGGATGCAGAAAAGGGTAGTGTATTAGTCAGGGTTCTCTAGGGAAACAGAATCAACAAGAGATATCTGTCAATAGTATGTGATTTTATAAAAGTCTCTCGTGCAGCTGTGGGGATACACAAGTCTAGATTCCGCAGGCAGGCTGCAACCAGAGGCTCCAATGAAAGACCAGTGAAGGTTCTTGATAAGTTCTGGGAGACATTGGCTGTCCAAAAACAGCAGGGAAATTCTCTATTAATGCTGGAATCACTTCGCCTTTTAAGGCATTCACCTGATCAGGTTAAGCATCACTCATTGTTGATGGCAATCTCCCTGATTGACGTAATAGTAATCAGCTATCTATAATTGACCACTGCTGTAAAGTCAGTGGTGACTAAAATCCATAAATACCCTTGTATTACAGTTAGCCCAGTGCTTGCTTGACCAAACAATTGGGCACAGTTACCTGACCGAACTGACACAGTAGTCTAACCATCACAGGTAGGTTCACTTTATTCATTCATTGATTTGAGGAATGTTTGAGTTTCTATTATGCGTGAGACACAGAGCCCATGCATTGGGTTAACAAGGTGAACAAGATACAGTTACTGCCTTCAGAGAGCCTGTAATCTAGTGGGAGATTTGACAAGGAGCAGGCTATTGCCTTTGGTAAGTACTAATGCAGGACGTTTATGACAGTTTGTGGAGAACCCTTAGGCCCATCTTGGTTTAGGATGGGTTTTCTAAAAGCCTTTTTAGGAAAGCCTAGGTAGAAGTCAGCCAAGTGAAGTTGTGTATGATCTAGAGGTGAGATTTGGGGGGTGTTGGCAAGACAAGTGTTTCAGCTGAGGAAATAGCATCTGAAAATGGCTAGAGGAGGTGAAAGAAAAGCACTGGTTTATTTAGGGAACTTGAATAGTTTAGTGTGGCTGGATTGTGGGGAGCAAGGAAGTGGATTGAGAAATATGAGGCTAGGGAAATTAAACAGTTGCCTTAGTAAACCATGGAAAGGAGTTTGCATAAGAGCAAATGAACTCTTTTAAGCTGGAGAGTGTCATGATCAAATTAGAGCTTTAGAAAAATTGCTCTGGCTGCTGTGTGGAGGATTGGGAGAGGAGGAGGAATAGAATAAGTCATAAAGGAGGTACCAAGAAAGGTAGGAGAAGTTTTTTTGTGGAGCGGAAGGAAGCATTTAAAGAAGAAAGGAGTGATCAGTTTTGTCAGATGCTGTTGGGAAGTTATTAAGATAGGTAAAGAGAAGTATCTACTGGTTTTGGTGTTAGTGGGTCAAATGGTAACCTTAGTGAGAGGAATTTCATTGGAGTGGTAGGGGTGGAAGGCAGATTCCAGTGTAATGAGGAGTGGTAGGTAATGATGGATGTAGCACTAGTGATTAAAGACGCCTCTGTAGGGGAAGGCTCAAGCAACTGTAGGTTGAAGAATATCTGCTGATGTGGTTGGTGTGAGGGAAACAATCAGATGGAGGAGAATAACATTTTATATACTTATGTTCTAATTGGTTCTCATACTTACGCGGAAAAAGTATTATCGTAGTGGAAAATTGGAAAAAATCTCTGGTTTAATTTAGAAAGAGAGAGAAAGAAAGAGAAAAAAGATGATGAAGTTTAGGATTTCAACCCTGAAGTAGTTATGGATTACAACTAATTCAAGAATGGGACTGGGATAACAAAGCGGAGTGGAGGTAAAACTCCTTGCAGTAAGGTCGTAGTCATGGACTTGAAGCTGCCTGGAGTGACGGTTGTAACTAGGATGGAGAAGACAGAGGCCAGATGCTTACGTTACTCTCTGTGAACAGGAAATTAGTTATGACATGGACATAGATAGTGACATGAGCCTCAAAGGAGAGAAAAGGGTCCCTGCTAACCACCTGTTCCCCTGCCCCCAAAGTAGGAGAACTTTGGGGAGAAAAGAATAGCGATCCCATATTCCAGTTCTTATATGTGAACTCTTATATAAAAGAGTTCACTTTCTTTAGCTGAGCTCCTTTGCTGAGAGATCAGTGAGTACTGTTTTATGAATAGATTTGGTCTGTGATTCTCTGTGGAGAAGATTACTGTCTTTTCTTTTCATGTGAATGCATTTGGAAAATTGCTGCTAAGCAACCTGTTGTCATTTCCTAATGTGTAATATGGTATCAATGACTAATGATCTCATTGGGCTAGTTGTTCCTCCCCTCCCCCCAGCTATGCTGGCATCAGTAAATATCACATTAGTCGTCTTTAAGAGATGAATTCATTAAAAACCAGGTAATCACTTTGGAGCTGGCTTGGCAATGTGTGAGTTGGACACATTAGAGAAAATCTTGAGCCTGAAAGCTACTCTGCTTTTCAGGTTGTTTGGGCAAGATAACAAGAGATGAATCAGTTGTAATTTAATACTACTTTTATAAGATATATCACTTTAATATGATACTTTGTCATTAATATTTTAGTAATCTGACAGCATTAAGGAGACTTGATTTTTCCTCCTATTTTATCATTTCTTGGCTCCATGACAGAACTATGCATTAAAATTCACTTAAGATTTAAAAAGGGATGTCTAAGAAAGTAGTTAAAAAACAAACAAATCCCAGGTGGGTTCATCTGACTTATAAATTCTGATAGTGTGTAGCTAATTGCCAATAGATTTTTATTATTCAAGGTATTGTGTCAGCTCTCCTATATAAACCTGTTATATCAGAACATAAGTATTGGAGATGTTCTTTTGCCCAAAATTAAGTTTTAGGAAGTAGTTTCCAAGACAGGAATAGCAAAACAGTGTTGTTTTTTTAAATTTTAAAAATTTTTAGTGTTTTTTTTTTGTTTCTCTTTTTTCTTTATTGTTTATTTTTTAGTGAGAATAGTGTTATTTTATGCTGTACTTTCCCCTTATATATAAGCCTGTTGATACTCAAAGGTGGACAAGAGGCTGATAGAAATTTTTAGCAACAATGAAAAAATACAATTATCTAATATTAGATATATTCCTTATATACATACCACTTGCAATCAAATAAATGCCAGTTATGATGACATTCTTTTTTACTTGCCAAAATGGCAAGCTCTACTTTAAAAAGATAATGCTCAGTGTTACTAAGAATGTGAGGTACTAGATAGGTATATTTTTAATGGGAAGCAATTTAGTAGTATGAATCAGCAGACTTAAAATGTATGTGTACCCTTTGATTTAGCAATTTCACTTCTAAAAATTTGTCTTACAGAAATAACCAGAGGTGAATACAAGAATGTAACCATAACCATTTATTATAACATTATTTAGATAGGAAAAAAAAAAAGGAAATAACCTAAAAGTCCAGTTCAGGAAGATTAGTTTTAAATTGTGGCACATTCTCATAATGTAAAAAACTATTTAAAGACATTGAAGGGTAAGCTGTATGTAGTTCTTAAGTGATAAAAGCCATATATTCCATAAGGGTTTGTGTGTATAGCATGGTTTCCTTTTTTTTCCTCTTAAAGTGGTAGTGGCCTTATTAGTATTAGTAAAAACAGATTTCAGTGCAAAAAAGGTCTAAGATAGCTTCAAAATATACGAAGTAGCAACTGATAGAACTACAAGGAAAAATAGACAAAACTACAAATTTAATTTGAGATTTCCACAGTTCTTGATCACAAATTGATAGAAACAGCTGACAGAATGTTATTACAGCTACTGAGGACTTGAACACTTCATTCAAGAATGGCAGAATAAACAATAAGCATTCTTTTCAAGTATACAGGGAATGCTTACCAGCATAAACCACATTCTTGGGAACAAAAACCTTATCAATACATTTAAAAGGATGCAAGTCTTATAGTGTATTTTCTCAGTTAAAAATGGGATTAAACTACAGTTAATAACAGAAAGATCAATAACATCTGAAAAATCTCCAAATATTTGGAAACTGTAGCACACATCTAAAGGAAAATTAGACAGTGCATTGAATTGAATGTGGTTTCCTTTTGTAAGCAGAACTATAGAGGAAAAAATTGCTGCTACATTGAAGAAATTTAGGGTGAGGTGCTGAATAGGTGTAATCCAGGTGAACCTAATGGTGATTGGGATGATGTTGGAACTGAAACATTTTACTGACCTGCTTCTTCAGATCAAAAATATTTCTCAATTAAATGCTCCCTTAGAGCCAACTCATCTGACTCTTATATCTCACAAGAGTACAGTAGTATACTCTTATTGATCTGATAAGACATGCAACTATGTTGAACTTCAAATTGATGGAAAACAAATGGACAAATGTTAAGTATCTTAATGTTCTTATTTTAGTTTACTAACTTCTTACCCTTTCTTTATCTAATCTTTATAATATCATTTTTCTCTTTAGTTATTTTATATTTTATCTAGTATGTATTTATTTAAGCTACCTTAAATATTTTCTGAGTCATAGTGGAATAAGAATAAATTAATAAATGGTATGTCTGCATTTTCAGTAGTGTCTTCTTTCTTTTATTAAATTTTATACCACTGTGATTTAATTTTTATCCCACAATACTGAGCCAAGTGCCTTGTATATAGTATATAGTGCACAGATGCAGATGTGTATTTAGTGCTTTACATATTTGTTGAATGATTGATACACATATGAGCTAGTCTACTGTATTAGTCAGCCAAAGGGGTGCTGATGCAAAATACCAGAAATTGGTTGGTTTTATAAAGGGTATTAATTTGGGGTAGGAGCTTACAGATAGAGGCCATAAAGCATAAGTTACTTCCCTCACCAAAGTCTTTTTCCATGTGTTGAAGCAAGATGGCTGATGACGGCTGAATCCTGAGGGTTCAGGCTTCCTGAGTTCCTCCCTTCCTGCTTCTCTCTGGGTTCAAGGTTCTTTTTTTCCCAGGGCTTGCTTCTTCCTGGGTCAGGGATCCTGTCTTCCTGGGGCTTGCTTCTCTTTCCTCTGTGAGCTTACTTCCCTGGGCTCTATCTTAAGGCTTCAGCATCAAACTCCAACATCAAAAACCCTCAGCAGGGAAGTGGCTGTGGCTCAATTGATTGGGCTCCCATCTACCATATGGGAGGTCCTGGGTTCATGTCCCAGGGCCTCCTTGTGAAGGCAAGCTGGCCCACACCCGTGGAGAGCTGGCGCGGGCAAAATGACGCAACAAAAGGGAGACAAGCAGACACAGGAAAACGCTCAGCAAATAGACACAGAGAGCAGACAGCAAGCAAGCTGCAAGGGGGGTGTGTGTGTGGGGGGGAATAAATAAATAAAAAATAAATCTAAAAGAAAATCAACAAAAAAACCCTCAGCATCAAAAAGCTTTAACAATGTCCTTTGCCATGCCTTTTTTCTGTGAGTCCCCATCCACCAAGGGGTGGGGACTCAACACCCTACTGACACAGCCTCATCAAAACCCTAATCATAACTTAATCATGCACAGGTACAGTCCAGATTACAAACATAATCCAATATCTATTTTTGGAATTTATAACTACATCAAACTGCTACATCTACTGTCTAGGGTCTCCTGTTTACCTGCATCTGATTTGCTTGTTAGGCTGACGGCCTGCCCCTTTAGATCCAGCTGAGCCTGCTGAGTATATAATGACTTAGCATACCTCTGCTTATATGCATGAACTTATTTCTACTCCCAGACCACCTGCCAAGGAGTCAAGGGCATGGCAAGATGAAGGACTGTTGGGAGTGAAAATGTCCCAAGAGAGGTAGTCTAATAATTATGACCAGGGGTTCCTCTGAGTCTTGTTTCCTCAAGTTGTTAACGTTAGAGAGATGTAGAATTGCTTATAATAGGGTAGAAATTCTTTTTTTTAGGTTCTGGGGCTGGGGATTGAACCTGTGACCTCGTATGTGGGAAGCCAGTGCTCAACACTGAGCCATATCAGCTCCCCTGAATTGGTTTTTTCATTTGTTTGCTTGTTGCCTGTTTCCCTGTTTTTAGGAGGCACTGGGAATTGAACCTGGGACCTTCCATGTGTTTAGGAGGTGCTTGACTGCTTGAACCACATCTGTTCTCCATTCTTTTTTGTTAATGGAGTAAAGTATAAAGGTCTGCCCTGGATGGATGTGAGACTCATCAGAGAACGGGAACCTGTTAATTTTAAAACTGCATGCTTCACTAACAATTAAGAATAGCTCTCTAGGGAAACGGACTTTGGCCCAGTGGTTAGGGCGCCCGTCTACCATATGGGAGGTCCGCGGTTCAAACCCCGGGCCTCCTTGACCCGTGTGGAGCTGGCCATGCACAGCGCTGATGCGCGCAAGGAGTGCCGTGCCATGCAAGGGCGTCCCCCGCGTGGGGGAGCCCCACGCGCAAGGAGTACGCCCGTGAGGAGAGCCGCCCAGCGTGAAAAGAAAGAGCAGCCTGTCCAGGAATGGCGCCGCCCACACTTCCCGTGCCGCTGACGACAACAGAAGCGGACAAAGAAAGAAGACGCAGTAAATAGACACCAAGAACAGACAACCAGGGGAGGGGGGGGGAATTAAATAAATAAATAAATCTTAAAAAAAAAAAAAAAAAGAATAGCTCTCTATTGTTTATGCTTTTTATATCAATTGCAGAGAAATGACATTTTTCATCCTATTATATCAGTCCCTTCTCATGTCACTGGATTTGGCCAAGTTTGTATATCTTATATGAGTTATATATGAGTTAATGTGAAAATGTCCAAATCAGGGCATCATCAGAGATGCTTTCTCACCAAAGGTCAGCTGCTAATAAATCCTAGAGTACTGCCACGTGGCAAGGCAAGGTGGTGGCTGATCTCTGGAGTCCTCTCACATGACAGGGTCGGACTGGTGACTTCCTTTCTCTGCATGTTTCTGCTTCCAGTTCTCAGTTTATGTAAGACCCTAGTAAGAGGGCACAGACCCACCCTGGAGCCATTCAAAGGCCCTAAATTGATCTAATCAAGTGATCTAATCAAAAAGCCCCTTAACTGAATCTAAGCAGTCAAAGGCCTCACACTCCCAGGAATGGATTTGTCCAAAGAACACAATCTTTGCTGGGATTCACAAAACTTCATACTGTCAGACTTGGTCAAGATGAGGAGGTTAAATAGATAATCTCAGTCAGTTACTATATCCTTACCAAGCACTGTTTGATCTAAGCACATTAATCGTTATTTCATTTAAACCTTACAACAAGTGTAAGCTAGATATTATCTTCCTTTAACAAATGAAGGGCCAGCTAGGGTAAGCAACTTTCTGGAGGCTACAAAGCTAATAGGAGTAGAGCAGTCAGTTTGGCTTTAGAAGCCAGGTTCTTAGCCACTCTGCTTTAAAATGTTATATTTTTCAGAGAAAATAAAATTTTTTCCCATGTAATTTTTTTTTTTTCATTATTAGGGAAAAAATACTTAGGCTTAAGGACTTCAAATAGGTTTGCCCACTTTCAACTCTTACAAACCTGTGACTTGTAAATCTTACTTTATAGTATCATTTTTCTTCCCTTCTAAATTCTTGGCAAGTCAAAACAGCTTTAAAGGCTGGAAAAGGGAGGCTCACTAATTTTACAAATGTTTCTGGTTTGCTGAGTTTCTTTACCCAGGTCCTATTATAAACAGTAATGGTACAATTTATGCCTGTTTATGATTCATCATGGATTTCTGATTTCATTCCTGGTCCCTCTAATCAATGCGTTTGTGTTGTGGGATTGAGAAAAGGCATTTGCTTGGCAGTTGGTGCCTTCCAGGTTCCCTTTGTCATTCATGACAATTGGTTTCTTTGCTGTGCTTCTTTTGGTACAAGGAATTGAGTGCGTGTAAAAGCATTTCAGAGGTTTTCCAACTAATGATTTTTCCTCTTTTTCTTTACCAGTTGGTTTCTCAGGCAACCTGGCCTCCCCGAACACGGCTGACGTCTTTCCCTCCCCTTTTCCTCTCCCCTACCCCTCCCGTTACTTGAGGGTTTTTTCCATTGCTGCTTTAGGACTACACTAGAAGAATATGCATCTTTTCATAAATCTCTGTTCCTGTATACTTCTCAGAATGTATTAAATGGATATGGAGAGAAAATAGATCACTTTTAGAAGCTAAGTAACCTTATTTTGGGGTCAATTATAACAGTTTTAGCCATAAAAGAATCAATTGACCCTAGTGTGTGTTTGTTTTGTTTTTGTTTGTTTTTAGTTGAACAGTAATAAAGAAAATGTTTTCCAGTAAAACCAGACATTCTATAACTGAGCTTATTTTAGGAATATAAGGTGTTGTAAAAGGAAAAATTTTCTGAGAACGGTGTGCATAGTTTAGTTACTATAGGATTGTGCTGTGATTTTCCTTTTAAAAAATCACTCATGTCTGTGAAAAGCCATTTGTATTTCTATGGAGTAGGAGAGAGAACAAGTGTAGTTCTTACAATCTAGCTGCAGTTTGTAACCGAAGACCCTTCCACTTCTTGATTCATGATAACTTTTGAATTCCAGTCCCGGACCCGGTTAGCTTCACTGAACTACCAGCCTAAGTCCTGGGCAGAGAGTGCCATTTCTGCTATCTAAATAATGCACAGTGAAAAGCCCTACTTTCGGAAACACAAAAATGAAACAGTTTGCACAATTAATGTATGTTGGGTGCCACATGGTTGGTCCTAACTACAGTGCTAGTTGCTATGTCAATTACTTTTTATATTTGGAAATATTTTGCTTTGGCCTTAATGGTTTTTTTTTTAAATGCTGTAGAATGTATTGGGTTAGGTAAGGAGTAGATTAGAAAGGCAGAGATAAGAACAGAAATAATAAGAATTGTTATGCAAATGGCTTTCCCTGTATGCATATACAAATATATGGGGTTTGTGCATCTAAATATATGAAGAGAGAGGAAAATGTGATTTCCTTTTCTGGGTCAGTAAGTTTGGGGATATATGCATATGGATATATATGTATATGGGTGTGTTTTCTGTAAGTTAGGCAGGAAAAACCTGGTGTAAAAGCAAGGGGGGGGGGTTGGAATTAATTTTACTTGAATAAGTCAATAATGGTGACATAAACTGACCATATAATTGATTTTAGGAGATTGAATAAAGATTATTATTATTTTATATGATGGTTAGGAATTATTCACTTTATACTGAACCCCTACTTCTGCTTGTTAGCTGAGCTTTCACCTTGGATAAGTCTTAAGCTTTGGTTTAATTCATTTGTAAAGCTGGTATAACAATGCTTACCTCAAAGAATTGTTTTGGATTCCATGAGATAACGTGAAGCACAGCACTTGACACACAATAAACTTACTTAATAAATTGTGCGGATTATTATTTGGTGATATTGCTTTCCCCATAAAAGAAAATGGCTGTAATGTGAGGAATTAATGGGAGACCTTTGGTAAATAGATTAATTGGGAAGTTTTTGCTTTATCCAAACAGTGCTTTAGGTGACAGAGGAGTTCAGGGCAGGGGAGGAGGTTTGTCAGTGGGAAGAGATGTAAATCTGTTTAATTATGAATGGGCTGACTTTGAGGTAACTGGGGATGTCTAGGTGATAGCCAGGAGTGACTGTTGGAGATGTGGACTGATGTGAAGCCTGGAGCCCGCGAGGCTGGAGGGCATCAATTTGGAAATTACTACTGTCTGGTCCAAGAGACACCTGCATCTGGAAAGAGTGGTCAGCAAGTAGAGAGCTAGGCAGAGAGCCTCAGGGAACACTATGGTTTAATAATTGGGAGCCAAAGAAACTGTCTCGGTGTAGCTCTAGGGCTGTAGTTCACCAGTCTTTTGTCCTATATTCTTTAAGAAACGAGGGACTGAGGGAAATAATGTTTTCTTTTTTGAAAATGTACTTTTTATGTACTGCCAAAAAAATAGCCTATGGTGTTGTTCCGAGGCAGTAGGCTGTATGTTCTGAGGGCCTGTGAGTTCAGATTTGTTGCTTCACTCATTGATGTGTATAGGTTGTATCCAACTTTGGTTAGCCTTCTGACCTTTGGCCCTCATTCCCAGCATGCATTTTCTCTAGTTAGCTCTCCAAGGGAAACGCTCGTTCTTTGAATGGTGGAAGCTCTCTGATGTTGGCACATCTCTTCTACCTCAAGTCTAGACACTCTGCTTCTAGACTAGTTTTATTCAGAAGGTTCATGCCTCTGAAATGTAGACTTAGTTCAGACCGGCTGGCCGTTGGCCAGGAAGTTCCGTCGATTGGTATTGGTGCGTGCCGCGCTGTCTTGCTGCCGAGAGGCGCGTATAGTTCCCCTGCTTGCTCATAGCTTGCTCTTATCCGTGGCTGCACCACTGAAATACAGAACGCCTCGCTGCCCTCTCACTGATCGTCATAGTGAGAGAGAAAAAAGTCTTTTGCCTCTGTCTTCAAACTAAAGTTTAAATTTCAGCAGCTTTAGAGCTGATGTAATAAAGTATTAAGAGGCTCAGAAAATAGCATATTAGAATAGAAATTTCAGTTGCTTCCTTCCCAGTTTCTAGTAGGGTTTAAACCTTAGTTAAGTTCCTCTGTTTTCATTACCTTTTTGAGTTAAGCTCTCAGAAACTATCCTGCTTAGGTAGATTTACCCTAGTTAATTGCCCTGCCTCATCCTTCCTCATGTGTCAAAATTTACACAATGAGATTTTAATTTGGGCACTCACACTCATAAGAAGCTGACGATCTAATTTGCTTACTTAGTTAGCAGTCTAAAAGCTAACATTTTAATTTACTCAATCCCTTCTTTACCCTAATTAAGGTAACTTGGGTTGTCTTTAGTTGTAACATAACTTTTGTTAGGGTTGAATTTATACTGTATTTTTCTTTTTCTCAGTGGTACTGGAGGTCTCAGGGGCTGGCACTGTTCTTGATTGTTTCTGGGACTTAGGAATGTTGGTACTGCACTGGCAACATTCAGCTTGTTTTCAAGAGACAAGTGGCACAATACTCTCTGAGTACCAAGTTTGCCCACACTTCAAATAAGCAAGTGTATGGTGAGCTACAAATTTACAATGTTAGTTTCTGGCCTGCCCACATTGTTTACAAAGTTCACTTTGCATTTTAAAAGGCTTTACTGATTTTGAAAGCAAATGTAGAAAATTGCATGGAAACACAGTTCATCTGAAGGAGGGTCAAACTTGTTTAAAAAATGACTGTAGATGAATAGATGCTGCTGGCTGGGCATTATGGATTAGAAACTTACATTTAAAGTTTAACTGCTTGAATAAGATATCCTCTTTCCCTGGTTTATCCTTATATTTTTTTCTGATGTCCCTTTCCATGCACATCATAGAAGAATATTTTATTTAATGTAGTTTTTGGAAGAGAGACTGGAATATAGATTATTTAAGGGAGAATTGAGATAGTTTCAATTTCAGGTCTTTCAGTTTTTGGGTATGTTGCATCTCCCTTAATCAGGTCTTCTTTTAGCTCCTTTAGTAAAGTTTTTAATTTCTCCAAGAAAGTCACACATCATTGTATTTTTCTTTCCCAACACTTCTGATAGTTTGTTAGTATTGTAAATAAATGTGTTCTTTAGAAAAATGACCAGCGCATTTTCTTTTTTAAAAAAAAAGATTTATTTATTTATTTAATTTCCCCCCTCCCCTGGTTGTCTGTTCTTGGTGTCTGTTTGCTGCGTCTTGTTTCTTTGTCCGCTTCTGTTGTCGTCAGCGGCACGGGAAGTGTGGGCGGCGCCATTCCTGGGCAGGCTGCACTTTTCTTTTCGCGCTGGGCGGCTCTCCTCACGGGCGCACTCCTTGCGCGTGGGGCTCCCCCACGCGGGGGACACCCTTGCGTGGCACGGCACTCCTTGCGCGCATCAGCGCTGCGCCTGGCCAGCTCCACACGGGTCAAGGAGGCCCAGGGTTTGAACCGCAGACCTCCCATATGGTAGACGGGCGCCCTAACCACTGGGCCAAAGTCCGTTTCCCCGCACTTTCTTATCAACTAATGCTGGTATATTAGAAAGTAAATTTTTGCATGCTAGGGTCGCATATTTTATATTATACTTAGGTTACATTTATTCCCCCCTCCTGCCCCCCATTTCATCATCTGTATAACAAAGGTCTTGGGTTAGAATAAGGTATTTCCAAGGACCTTTCTCTTTCTAACATTAAGTGTTTCTGTGTGGAGATAAAGTCCTTCACATACTTTATTAAGTTAGTGATAGTTGTACTGCTCAAACTAAATACAGATTAGTGCTATGAATAAAACCAAACTTTAGCTTTGTCCACGTGTATTTGCATTTGTTTTAAGGCATTCTGTTCTCTGCATAGTGATTCTTTAATGCTTTGTGGTAAAAGAATGAGTACTTACCACTTTAAAAATAAAATTCAAAAGTGCATTTCCATATTCTGGTTGAACTGGTTGACTATTATTTCCTCTCTCTGAATTTTAGTTTGTTACTATGTTAGTTTTACTGCATATTTTCCCTCCTAAAAATATGTAGTTTTTATCTAAACCATAGCTGTTGTTGTTTTTTTGTTTTGTTTTTACAAATATTTACATCTCAAGTAAAATTTTTCCTAGAACATAAATTTCATTTGGTGAGTCTCATTAGAGCAGGTTATTTCAAGAGAACTTTCGGCACATATTTATTATCTTCCATATCTCCTCAGTTCTAAGGTTCCTATATGTAGATGTGAGAGGATTCCACTGGGAGTTTGAGTGGTATTCTTGAAGAATTGTTTTTTAAAATTTATTTCTGCTGGGGGTAAGGAGGCAAATGAGTACTTGTTTATCCCTGAGAATATATTCAATCCTAACTCTAGAATGTACCTCAATAACAGGCTTGATTCTGTGACTTGGTAAAAATCTGACAAAGATGGGTTATGTAAATTTCTATCTAGATGTTTGTCAAGAAATCATTTGAATGAATCAAATGGCTAAATGGGTTCTAATCCTAATTTGAATAGCGTTTCAGAAATGGCAGTCAGGACAGGGGTGGGTGGCGTGGTATTGAGAAGGCACTGAATGGACCAGTAGTACTCTTTGGAGAACTTGGTTGGCCCCCTGTGAGCCACCGAATGGCCTTTGAGTGTGAAGAGTGGTCCAGGAGCACAGCACCCACCTCCACAATTGCATGAGTGTTGATGGTTTCCAGCTCTGGAATTAGACCAGCAGCCAGTCTTCTGGAATGCGGATTTTAGAAATGGCTATTCCTTTTGTTTGAGGCAGGGGAGGGTAATACTAGCTAGTGATAAACACTTTTTGGGCACTTGTTACATGCTGAGGATGGAGGAAAGACTGCTGAAAGGAAAAAGGCCAGTTTGGGTGCTTGAGGATGTATAGAGACCATAAAGGAAGTTGGAGTTTTCTATTTTCTCCTTCAAGCAGATGGCCAGGTCATCTATTGAAAGTTAAAGGTCTGAGGTTGGTTATAGGGCTTGAAGAGAAGTTTGGAATTACCAGGAAATGGGGGAGGAGCCTGGTCAGGGATAAGTAGGATAAATATGGCAGTAATATTAGTGATAATAATAACAGCAACAAGGGGCAGCGATAGTATCTATTCATTATCTGCTCCATGTCAGCTACTGTTGCAGGGGCTTTTAACCCTACAGCAACCTAATTAAAGTAGTGTAACAGAGATAAGAAACTAAGTGGTGGAGTTAGGATACCAATGCATTTTCTTGGCCCAAACCTGGGCTTTTCCCTCTCTCTACAATGTTAATCACATTCAGAGGATCTCCCTGACATGGCAAACCAGAAACTTAGATTGTAATTTTTAAAATTGTTTTTCAGAGAAAGGAAGAAGAGTAGACTGAAAAAAAAAAACCAACAACAAAAACCCAACTGTTTATATCCAAAATGTAACAAATATGTTGTTGCCCTTGCTGGATTGCTCTGCTAAAATTTGCTGGATTGCGCTGCTAAATGAAGTGAGCTGCCACAGTCCAGTAGAAAGCCAGATCTGGTTTTGTGACCCAGCAGTTAAAGGCATCTGAAATTATAAACTGATTTTCTCCCTAAAGCCAGTATGTCTGAAAATACTAGATTGAGGTTAGTGCTAGTAAGTTCTTCAGTTTCTAAGCTGGGAGTATCAGTCGGTATTTGTAATTATTGTTTGTTTATTTAAGAGACATTAGTTATATTCCTAACTTGTGCTAGGGACTGTGTTTATTAAACAGTAACATCTCTTTATTCATGTTCATTATTGCCCTAGATAAATGTGAAATTTTAAAAAAGGAAAAACCCAGTCTTCTTATAAATGCAAGCTTAAATTTCCTGTTTGTTTTCATTTTACATATCTAAAGGTGCTTTCTAAAGATAGAGATGAACAAGTGAAGGCCAAAAAAGTTTGATATAAAGCATTCCAAAGCAGATTGAATGATATTGAACCTCTGTACTGACTAGCAGTTTAATGCCCAGATGGACAAACAGGTATTTTATTAATTCAAAAGGGTAAACTCACCTGGTTAGGTCAATTAACTTCTTGGCATAACTCATTTATACAAATGCACTTATTATCCAGATGAGAAACTTCATTGTTCTGTTATGGATTAGATTTACATGACCTAAAACTGTAGAATATAACTCTGCCTCTCCTACCTACCAGTAAGTCTTTGCTTGTCAGAACAATTATAATTAATTCAGGTTAAGCTTAATGCCTTTTTCAGGTTTAGTGTATCCCTTTTAAACTTGGTAACATCTCATTAAGCTAAATGTTTCCTGTGTACTCTATTCTGTATGATGACCTAACCCTTGAATTTTACTATTAGGAAAAGAACTACTCTATCAATAAAGTATGAGGTGAAATGCAGCGAGATGAACGCTGTGGACTTGGTATACCAGGAAATACAAACCATTACCCAATAGAGACTTACTGCAGACTCTTTTCATGCATAGGAAGCTCTTGCAAAAGACATTTTTGAAGGTTTACTGTGAAGAAAGATTGCCTATGAATGAAAAGAACCTTTTGTAGGCCCCTGTTGGCAAGTCTGGTAACTGGCACTTTTGGACTTTATACACAGATCCAAGGCTGGGAAACTATCTCAGGGTAAAGTTATCTTAGGTTTTGTATCCAAAGCTATTAGTTTCTTCAATTATAAGAAACCACAGATTGCATAATGGCCTTGGTATTTTGTTGGTATGGAGAGAAGGATGATCTCAGAAGACTTGCAAGCTGTGTTAGGATATGTTTTTTTCTGAATTAAAAAAAAAATTTCAGCAGTCTTAGACACATTTATGAAACTGTTGGTACCCTAAATTAGCAAATCCCAAAGGAGTTCACAAAGCAACCATTTTTTTTTTTGCCAACACCAAATGCATACTTTGTTGAGCTTTCTAATCTGGGCTCCAGAGTTTATACATAGAAAATTCCAACATCTGCCAAGTTTTGTTATGACCCAGAGGGGAGTGGAACAAAGTGGGCTGAAGAATCTGGAAATGCATGCTGCCTATAGGGTAAGTTGCATTTTGGAATTTGCTTCCATGTGGATTTTCTCCTTGTGTACCACTGTGATGTTTAGCAGGCTGGGCTGGAAAGGTCATATTACACAAGATGAAGAACAATAAATGGTCTGTTTAGTGACTTGCTATTAAGCCTCCTGCCAGTGCAGACTAATAGCCATAATAGCCATTTTTCCTTTGGGATGCAAGATTTTGGCTGTCATCTTTTTTCAGAATGTGGTAATTTGTAGCCATTGCTTTCAGCTTGGTGGAGAGATCTAACATTTAAAGGCTCTTACCCCAATAACCTATAGTTCATCAACTGCTGCTTTTTCTTTGGAACCTTGAATTCTACCGTGGGTTAGTTTTTAAAATTACAAGAGTATATATCTCAAAGAAATGCGTGTGAATATTAAATACATTTAATTAAGATCCTGTTTATAGATTTTAATTTTGCCAAAGAAATCTTGAATCTCTATCTTCTTTTAATACATTGACAACATTGGTTTCTCCACCCCCCCCCCCTGCTTTTTTTTATGTTGCCCTTAGAAATAGTTTGATCTTTTTCTTAGGTTGTCATGCAGTTTTAAAACCATGTTTAAAACATGTGCGGGGCATAGACCTCAGTAGTATTGTCCTGAGCATGGTGAGGAGCTGTATAAAATGACAGCTTCCCGCTGAACTGAGATGGATACATCAGACCAAAGAAAGAGTCAGACTTACTCAGCTTGGTGAGTAGGGAGCATTTATTTAGGGGGTTTACGTGGGTTCTCCTCTTCAGTGGCCGGGGGAGAGGTGGCATTTTCCGAGCTAATTGTCCATTCTCACTGCAAAATGAGAGGGGTGGTTTAAAATGCATGTCAAGGTGCATATTAGAAAGGCAGGTGTGGGGCAGTAGGACTCCTAAAGAATGCAGTTATTGCAAGATTTACTGATCAGCCTTGAGTTCGCAAACAATCATTTACCAAGGCTTGCCCTTTAACTATTTAGAAATGGAATGTTGCTGTGAATGGAGGGGGAAATAATTAAAAGAGCTAGGGAAGAAAATGTAAAGTCATATATTACCACAAATGTTTAAAGGAAATTGTATTTCTAGTAAGTTTAAGTTTCCTCAGATGTGCTTTATAGGAAGTTTATTAACTAAGGAGATTTTCTAAAGCATCCCCAAATAAGTGATATATGATATTTTATATAGCTGCTTTTAAAAAATATAGATATATTCCTGAAATTAAAAGTTTTTAATAAATCAAATAGCTTTAAATGAACACTAATCATTTCTTTTTCAGCAATATCATAAATTAGATGTGCACAGAAACCCCTGTGGTGAGAGTACCCAAAAATGAAGTGGGGGTGGGGTGGGTAAGGAATGTGTACTATATATGAGACATAGGTAAAATGCTGGAGCTGGTGTGAGAAAATTAATTGAAGGCAGGACAGGACTAGAAGGCATGGTTTCAAAAGATAGAATAAGCCCTGAAGCTGGTGTTTGTGTTGAGGGATTTTTAGAGGCTTAGAGCAAAGGTGAGGTACAAGTGCTAAAGAGTGATGGTGCTCAGACAGAATGAGAGATCCTGTTCGAGACCATTCTACATGAAACAGGGACTGAAGGGATAACTTCTCAGTACATGAGTGGAAAACTTGCCTGTTACTGTCCTGGATCTAAGTAGAGTGGAAAAATCGAAACGTTTCCCATGAAACTGCCTAAGCACAGCCTGTACTCCCATAGTTTGCGACAAGAATTCATACTACCTATGAAACCTGAAAATCTCTAAGCCAAAAACTCACTTGAAAGTACTCCCTGTTGCTTGTGGCCCCTTGGATATGGAAGAATCAATTCAGATCTCTTTAGAAACATACTTTATAAACAATGCTTAGAGAAGTTTTGTTCCAAGAAATGTGACCTTACACAAGAAAACAAGCCACCATGAGTTAGTCAGCTATAGCAGATTTTCCCCCCAAAAATGACTGTAACAATATTTCCTGCACTATGTGCTCTTCTAGAACCTTGCTACTTTACTGAGGAATATAATCGTTCCCCTTCCACTGAACCTGGGCAGGCCTTTGTGACTGCTTCAACCAACACAGTGTGGTGGTGATGATACTGTGTAATTTCTGAGGCCAAGTCATAAAAATATCATGCATTTCTTCATAATTCTCTTGGGATGCTTGCTCTTGGAACCCGTCACCATGATTGCTGTTTTAATCCACTCTTTTTTTTTTAATCTCCCCCCCATGTGGCTTGCTTGCTGTCTGCTCTTTGTGTTCATTCGCTGTGCATTCTTCTGTATGTCTGTATTTATTTTTATTTAGCCCCCCCCTGCTTGCGGCTTGCTTGTTGTTTTTGCTCTCACTGTCCACCTTGCTGAGCTGGGTCTCTATGGCGCTTGCGGGCCGGCGGCTGTCCGTGGTATGCGGGTGACCTTGCCTTCACAAGGAGGCCCTGGAACACGAACCCAGGACCTCCCATATGGTAGATGGGAGCCCAACTGATTGAGCCACAGCCGCTTCCCTAATCCACTCAGTTTTAAGGTGGTTTGTTACACAGTGATAGATAAGCAAAACAACAGCAGATCAGACGTAAAGATTGCAGATGTGTAAAGAAATAAAAGAAGGTAGTAAACATATGATGAAGAGACTGTCCAGATTGACGAGGAAAATGAGGGGAAAATCTCAGTAGGACTTCTATAAATAAATAATATAATGGAAAAGCACAATGGAAAAGTGATATAGATTTAGATAGAGTTGAAGAGTGAATTAGTGAACTGAAAGATAATACTGAAGAAAATTCCTAGAATTTAGAACAGAGCAAGAAGAAATAAAACATAGGAAAGGTTTAAGGACATAGAAGGTAGAACAAAAACCTACCACATATCTGGTTTGGCTGTTCTCAAGCTTTTTCATCTTAGGACCCCATTATGCTCTTAAATATTGAGAATCTCAAATAGCTTTTATTTGTGTGGGTCATATCCATCAATAAAACCACAGTTTGTCTAAAATTAAATAAAGGAAATTCTTAAGTGAAACTGCCCCCTCTTTACTGTGACTGTACGGTGGGGAAGAATGAAATGGCTACATTTTTAACACTTTGGTGTCACTGTCTTGTCTTGATTTGTGCCAAGGATGTAACCTCCAATGCTCTAGCAACTTCAGTGCAAATGCTAACACAGCCAAAAGGGCAAATTATGCCTTAGTAATATTATAAAAATAATATTATCCTCATGGACCCCCTGAAATAGTATCCTCCAGGGGTCCATGGGCCATATTTTTAGAACTACTGGCCTAATTAAAAGTTTCAGGAGACATTAGAGAAAATGGTGGAAAGATAACATTTAAAGAGATAATACCTGAGAATTTTCTAGTATTTATGAAAGATACTATGAAAGATACTACTCTTAAAATCAGCGAGGTCATTAAATCTCAAACAAAATAACTAAAAAGAAACCTTGACCTATCACAGTGTAACTGCAGAAGAAAAATGACAGAAAGTGGCTCTTAAAAGCAGCCAGGTGTTACCTACAAAAGAACAATTATCCGATCAAAAACTAATTTTACAAGAGCAGCAGTGGAAGCCAGAAGTCAACATAATACTATTAATATCCTCAAATTGATGAGGGAAAATAACTGTTAATCTAGAATTGTATTTTCAGGAAATTGATCATTCAAGAGTAAGTGTGAAATAAAGACATTTTCAAACAAATAAAAATGGACAGAATTTACTGCAAAAAGACCTTTACTAAAGGAACTTGTAAAGAATGTACTTCAGAAAGAAGTAAATAATTCCAGAATTAATGTTAGAAATGCAAGAAGGAATGCTGGATAAAGAAAATAGTAAACTTGTGGGTAGATCTAAAGAAACTTTAATTTTATAAAACAATAAAAATAGGAATGTTTGATATTCAGCATTTGAAAAATCAAGATAGAACTAAGATCCAGAGAACAGTAGCAAATAAATCAGGAAGGAGTAATCAAAGTTAAAGTCTTCCAGAATTTTTGTATTGTTTGGGAAAAAGAGTAAAGATACCAGTTTAATGTAACCTTAAGTTAAATAAGCATGGTGGGATTTTTTACGGAAACGATTAAGAAAATGAAAAAAATGGAATGATCTGAGGAAAGACATGAAAAGAAGAGTGAAAAGTGGGAAACAGAAAAAGCCAGAAAAATACATTGCACAAAATAACATGGTAGAAATGAATCTAAATAATCATGATCATTCTGTAATATAGGTAAAAGTCAAAGACTGACAGAATGGATTTAAAAAATTAATCTTGCCCTATGCCATTTATAAGAAGAGACCTGAATTTTGCTGATACAGAAAAGTTGAAAATAAATGGATAGAAATATGTAATAAAATTAAATAAAATAAAAAATCTGTTATAGCTATATTAATTATACTGAACATTAAAAACTTTCAGGAAAACAGCATTATTAAAGATTGAGTTGTTAAATGTTGAGAAAAGTCCAATTAATCAAGAAAATATAGTAAGAAATTCAGTCCGTGTATAAAAATCTTCCTGCAGAGAAAATACCAGGTTTAGGTGGTTTCATAGGCAAGTTCTACCCAACATTATAAAAGCAGATAATTCCATTTTTACCCAGACTTGTTCAGAAAATAGAAAAAGTGAGATAACTTTGAGACTTATTTTTTTAATGCTAATATAATCTTAGTTTCAAAACAAGCAAGGGCAGTATAGAAAAGGAAATTGCAGGCTAGTCCCACTTGTGAAGAAGATAGCTCAGAAATTCTCAGTAGACTCTCAGTGATTTGAATCCAAGAATTTATGAAGTGTCTAATACTCATTGACCAAGTGGGGTTTATTCCATAGATGCAAGGTTGATTCAACATTAGAAAGTCTGTTAATGTAATTCACCACATTAACAGATTAAAAGAAAAAAAAAAATCATAGGTTAAAATCGGCTTGATAGGTACAGAAGAACGACTTTCTAAATTTCAGAAATGATTGAGAGTAAAAACTGTTATATAGTCTTAATAAAAAAAAACTTCAACTTGACAAACAATACTTATAAAACATTTAGAGCAAATATCATGTACATTTAAAATGAGGAATAATATAAGGGTAACTGTTATCTCCTCTTTGTTCTGGAGGACACATCAGCCCAGAAAATCAAAAAAAGTGTAAGGATTAGAAAAGAAGAAAAATGATAAGCAGAAAAACTTAAGGAATCCTACTGACACATTATTAGAATTAATAAGCGTTTAACAATGTCCACAAGTATAAAAAAATCAGTTTGCAAAGTCAGTTGCATTTCTATACATTAGCAACAAACAAAGTGCAGTAGAAAACAAACAATTTACAATGGCTTTTTTTAAAAAACAAAATGTCTAAAGTACTTAAGAATAAATCTTACAAAATATGTATATAACGTTTATGTGGAAAAATAAAAGAAACTATTGAAAGACGTTATAAAAACCTAAATAAATGGAATGACATATACTGTATTTGTGAATAAAAGCAAGACTCATTATAATCCTATTATTAAATGAAAAAAGTTCTTATGATGATTTCCAGATTCAATTCGATTCCAGTCAAAATCCCAGTGGATTAAAGGAACTTGACAAACTGATTTTCCCTATCAAGAATCAAGACTTTTTAAAGTTGTAGTAACTAAGAGAGTGAAGTATTAGTACAGGAATAGACAAAGGAAAAAAACAAAAAACAGATTAGAGAGTCCAGAGACAAACCCATGTATATGTGGAAATCTCATATAAGGCAGAACTGGCATGGCAGATCAGTGGGAAATGAGAGAATGGCTTATTCAACAAATAGTTATCAATTTAGGTAACTATTTGTTACCTAACACCCTACCTAACACCATACTAAAAAATGAGTTCCAGATAGAATTTAAGACTTAACTGTGAAAGGTAAAACTTTAAAACTTTTGAACCTTGGAAGGATTTCTTAAGATGCAGAAAGTACAACCATACAAAAAACATAATAAAGTTGAATACATTAAAATGAATAACTTTTGCTCTCTTTTTCATTGCCAGTGGGAGTGTATATTGGAAAACAGCTAGGCATTGCCTTTTAAAGTGCCTCCTAAAGTCACAGCACTTCTACTCTGAGATACACCCAAGATAAACTTTTGACCATGTATATCCAGAGATAAATACAGTAATATCCCTAGTAGCACAATAATAAAATCTTTGAAGAGCCGATGTGGCTCAAGAGGTTGAGTGCCTGCTTTCCACATGGGGGGTCCGAGGTTTGGTCCCTGGTCCCCAGTGCCTCCTAATAACAAAAACACAAACAGCAAGCAAACAAATGAAAAGACTCAACTCAGGGGTGCTGATGTGGCTCAGTGGTTGAGCATCAGCTTCCCACATACAAGGCATATAAGGCTTGGGGTTCACTCCGTGGTCCTGGTACCAAAAAAAAAAAATATTGGAAACAACCCATATGTTCATCAATGGAAGAATGAGTGTGTGACTTGTGGTATAGTCACACAATAAAATATTATAGTCAAAACAAATGAGCTGATACCAATTCATTTTGTGTACATTTTATCAAGCTGTATACTTAAAATTTAGTCAGAAATTTGTATGTGTTATAGTTCAATTAAAAAGTTACTTTTTAAAAAAGTAGACCCCATAAAAAGAGTGAAAATATTAGTCACAACTTGAGAGAAGATGCCCTGACAAAGGTTTGTTATCTAGAATATACAAAGAACTAAAATTAA
Organism: Dasypus novemcinctus; assembly: GCF_030445035.2. Taxonomy (NCBI): domain Eukaryota; kingdom Metazoa; phylum Chordata; class Mammalia; order Cingulata; family Dasypodidae; genus Dasypus; species Dasypus novemcinctus. The sequence continues at coordinate 23,215,437 of NC_080699.1, read as the reverse complement.
AAAAAATATGTAGGGAAAAATGGAAATAGCAGTCATGTAAAATATTTCACAGAAATAGAAACAAACATGAACATATGAAAAGATCATCCACCTTTTTAGCATTCTAGGAAATGCAAATCAAAACAGTGAGAAACTGCATCTACCTCACTGGGAAAAAATAAAAGTAAAATAACAGTTGCTGGAGATGATGTGGAGCAGTGGGAAAAGTCCCATTGTTGGATACAACAATTTTGGAAAACAATTTTGCTTTACTTAGTGATTCCTAGGTAAATAACTTAATGAAATTTTGGCACTCATGGCCTAGGAGACATATATAAGAATATTTAGAGTAACATTGTTCATAATAACTAAATATGCAAACAATTCAAGCAACTGTAAAATAAAGTTTATTCATGAAAGAATGACTATTTCACAAAAATTGAAGTGCTGCTACATGGATATGTTATAACTATAACAGATTTTTTTAAAAAGCCGTTAATAATGTGATTCTGTTTACATAAAGCTTAAAAACAATCAACTCTAAAGAACGTATCATTTGGGGATATATATATGGTAAATTGTAAATAAGAGAAGAGGAATAATTAACGTAGACTTCAGGATAGTGGTTATCTGGGGAGGGGGTTTGGAAAAAATTTCCTCAATGTGTGGTTAAAAGGAACCCTACGGATTTGAATCTCTGGACTGACAATGTGATAGCCAGGTCCTGAGCCTCAACAGACTCCAGCACCTACAATCTGATTTATTGGACTTACCACACTCAGCTAAGATGGAGTTGAAGAAGGACAACCACCACACCATGGAGCCTAGAGTGATTACAACTGAAAATGGGAGGATTGCATCCAGCATCCATGTGGAATCTGAGCCTCCTCTTGACATAGAGGTGCAATGGACACAACCAATCCAATGTCCACATAGAAGAGGTGGCATTGGATTGGGAAAAGTGGACATGGTGGACGATGGGTATGGGGATAGGCAGGAAGAGATGAGAGGTGGAGGCGTCTTTGGGACATGGAGCTGCCCTGGATGGTGCTTCAGAGGTAATCACCGGACATTATAAATCCTCACAGGGCCCACTGGATGGAATGGAGGAGAGTGTGGGCCATGATGTGGACCATTGTCTGTGAGGTGCAGAGGTGCCCAAAGATGTACTTACCAAATCCAATGGATGTGTCATGATGAAGGGAACGAATGTTGTTGGGGGGGGGAGAGGGGGGTGGGGGGGTGGGGTTGAATGGGACCTCACATATATATTTTTAATGTAATATTATTACAAAGTCAATAAAAAAAAAAAAAAAAAAGGAACCCTACAGTGTTACTTTTTCCAAGGGAAAGAATTTTGGTAATGCAAATACTAGTTCTTTTTTTAAATTTTGCCCCAGTTGTCTGTTCTCTGTGTCCATTTGCTTCGTGTTTTTCTTTGTCCGCTTCTTTCGTCAGGTGCATGGGAACCTGTGTTTCTTTTTGTTGCGTCATCTTGCTGCATCAGCTCTCCGTGTGTGATCTGTGTTCCTTTTTGTTGCATCATCTTGTTGTGTCAGCTCTCCATGTGTGCGGCGCCATTCCTGGGCAGGCTGCACTTTCTTTCACGCTGGGCGGCTCTCCTTACGGGGCGCACTCCTTGCGCGTGGGGCTCCCCTACATGGGGACACCCCTGTGTGGCAGGGCACTCCTTGCGCGCATCAGCACTGCGCATGGGCCAGCTCCACACGGGTCCAGGAGGCCTGGGGTTTGAACCTTGGACCTTCCATGTGGTAGGCGGACGCCCTAACCACTGGACCAAGTCTGCTTCCCCCGGTAGGTGTTCTTGCTCATAAAACTTTTCAGTAAATATTTTTGCGGGGTTTCTTTCTGTCAGCCTTGCTAAGTGGAGAACTTATCTAGAAAGAAAATGAAACTAGTAAGATCCAGCCACAAGTTCCAGTTCAATGGTTGTAATCTTAGAATGAGAAATTAGGCCTTTTTATCCTACCTTCTTAAAATTTGCTTCATGTATGGTTTACTGTTGTCAAATGCAAAAGACTGTTTCTTTGTTTGTATTTTTGGTCAGCTACAGAGGCACTCTTTTGCCTCTATTCTTAGCCTGCTGTGTGTTAAAAATCTCCATGCATTGACATCTCTTCTTTCCTGAAGGAATGTGAAACCCAATAATTATACACAGACCTGACCTACTTTGGAGAAACCAGAGGACAAAGAAACCCTAGCTTTCTTCATCCTTTTTTGGTAAAAAAGCAGAGATTTTAGGAGGTGAGGCCAGAACTTCCTATATCTATTCTTTGGAGAGGCCAACATAATTTGTCCCTCTCATAGACATTAGAAGTTTCCCCATGTGTGTGTTTTTACAGACTAAAGGGACTTGTTGCTAAAAAAGCCTTTGTGTGTCTGCTGATCTGGAAATGTTTAGCCATTTCCCAAGGCACTATGGCTTGAGAAAATAAGGATGACAGAACCTATTTTTTTAAAAATTGTCTTATTTTATATGTTTGATTTTGTAAACACTTCAGTCCTTATTTTAAGATGTAGTTGGGATCTATATATACACCCTTATATTAATGAATTGATCAATAGGGATAATAGTTTGGACTAGTCATCCTACTTAGTTGTCATTGTTGATATGTATCTTAGTTCTCTTTCACTTGTTATTTTACTAATTTGGTAGGTTATCATTATCCCAATTTCTAATATTTGCTTTATCCATTGACTTTTTCCTAATAATAATGAAAATTCCCCTAAACCACAAGCAGAAATCTTTTTGGTATGGTTCATTGAAAGTTACTATGAATAAAATACCACCATTGGGTTCTGGGTCTTAGGTCCTGTATTCGGTGCTTAAGACTCTACTAAACCCATTGTTTTGTAAAATAAACACCAACCTTAACAGAGGAATATATAAAAAACTAGAAGACACACGCTATAGATCAATGGAATAGAACAGAGAGTTCAGGAAATAAACCCTTATGTTTATGGTTATTTATTTTCCTCCTCTTCACCCCCCCCCCCAGTTGTCCTCTGTGTCCATTTGCTGCGTGTTCTTGTTTTTGTCTGCTTCTGTTGTCAGCAGCACGGGAATCTGTGTTGCTTTTTGTTGTGTCATCTTGCTCTGTCAACTCTCCGTGTGTGCAGCGCCAACTCTCCGTGTGGGCAGGCTGCACTTTCTTTCGCGGTGGGTGGCTCTCCTTACAGAGTGCACTCCTTGAGCGTGGGGCTCCCCTACACGGGGGACACCCCTGCGTGGCACGGCACTCCTTGCATGCATCAGCACTGCGCATGGGCCAGCTGCACACGGATCAAGGAGGCCCGGGGTTTGAACCACAGACCTCCCATGTGGTGGACGGACACCCTAACCACTAGGCCAAGTCCACTTCTCCAGAATCATTTTTTCAACAGCTGGTGCTGTGATAACAGGATATCTGCAGCAAAAGAATGAAGATGGACCCCTACCTCATACCATATACAAAATGGACCAAGGACCTAAATATAAGAGCTAAAACCATAAAACTCAACTAGTTCTTTTTAAAAAAAAATTGTAAAATAGACAGCTGGAGACTCAACTGGGAAAGAATCTGCTTCCAAGATCATTTAAGTTGTTGGCAAAATTAATTTTCCTGTGGTGGCTGTATGACTGAGGACCCTAGCTTTTTGCTGGCTGGAGCCAGCCCACAGTTCTGAGACGAGAATCCCAGTTTCTTTTTCTGTGGGTTTCTCCAACAAGGTTGCTGACTTCACCCAACCCTCAAGGAGAGTCGGCCAAGAGAGAATTGTATATAGTGTAGTACAGTCATGGGGCTGACATCCCTTCCACCTTCACCATATACCCGGGTCATGCCTTTACTCAAGGGAAAGGGATCGTATAAAGGCCTGCATATGTGGGTCGTTATGTGTGTGTGGGAATCATTGGCAACTGATCACTTTAGGGTCTGTCTGCCACATGTATATAAAAAATATGACGTATGTAGAGAATATTTAAATTCTTTATTTTTAAAGAGATACTGGGGATTGAACCCAGGACCTCATTCATGGGAAGTAGGCACTCAATCACTGAGCTACATCTGCTCCCCAATGAGAGTTGTTTTTTTCATTTGTTTGTTCATTTTTAGGAGATACTGGGGATCAAACCTGGGACCTCGTATATAGAAAGCAGGTGCTCAACCACTTGAACTATGTCTGTTCCCTGAGAATATTTAAATTTGAATAGGACCCATATCCAATGAGTCTATCTTGATGAAATTTGCCACAAAGTACACCCAAATGTTAGTTTGGCCAGGTAGAGCTGGTTGTAGTGACAGAATAAACCTTATAATAATTGGTATTAGGTTCAATGAAGGAAGGTAGAAGTTTTCATGGAGTGTACTGGCAGAGGATGAAAAAAGAAGTTGGAGGGTAGGTGAGGTACAATGATAAAATTTCTTATTTCACATAATTTTGCTGATGTGTTATCATTTATTCCTTTATTAGTCAGTTTTCAATGTTTTTATTTAATAATTCATTCCTGTAAAACCTAGGTTTTAAGAGGCAGTAAAACAGTACAGTTAAGGGATCAGGGCATTAACTCAGCTGAGCCTTAACCCTGCCTCTGCTGTTTAGTAATGTCTAACCTGGATAATTTACCTTGTTGGCATGTGCCTCAGGAAAATGTATAAAATAGGAATATTCGTAGTACCTACTTCATAGAGTTGTTTTAAGGATTAAGAGTTTATTACTTGCAATTATTGCTCATTTTTTCTAAGGTGTGATGATGGTGCCATCATGGTTATGTTAAAGAGAGAGACAGAATCCTTTTAGTGGTACATATTGAAATATTTACAGATGAAAGGATATTTTGGAGGAAAATGGTAAGGTATAGATGAAACAAAATTGGCCACAAGTTGATCATTGTTCAAGCTGATTGATGGTTTAATTATATTATTCTATTTTTATACATATTTGAAATTTAAAAAAAAATAAAACATAGAAAAAGAAAGTTAATGCCTCGGCACATGAAAAGTTCTCAATATTTTTTAGCTAGTCTTATTATGTTTGTATTTAATGTATTGCAATTGACTGTTCTAAAACACAAAGAAATTTTTTTAAAAACTGGCAGTTCAACTTTCTCTTTTCTGAATTCTTCTTACAGATGGAAACTTAATCAAGTTTATGTAATATATACAATATTCTTAGATTTTCATTTTTGGTTCTGTGTTAGCTCCTTCTTTGTTAGGTTGTAATTTATTGCTTAATTAGTTTTACTTAATTGCAGCCTACATCACATTCCATTTAATTTAGTCTACCATTGTTTGTTCTATAAGTGGGATGGAAATTAATACCGACACCATTGATTATTTAATGTTACTAGTATTAACAATAGGAGGCATCGACTTTACCAATAGTGAAAATATTAACGACAAATGCAAAGGCTTTCCTAAGTAAACAGTGGTTTAATATATTGAATTGTTTGATTTAGAAAGCACACTTAAGAACTTACCAAGGTTATCTCAAGTGGTAAATGTATTATTCCGCTTATTATCATATACCCCTACATTACATAGTACTAAAAATTAAATGACTTGGGGAACAGTGTTTGAGTGCCCACCTCCTAAATGAGAGGTCCCAGGTTTGGTCCCCGGTGCCTCATGAAAAAATAAAAGCAAGCAACAAGCAAAACAAACGAACAAAAAACCCAACTCAGGGAAACATATGAGGTCCCAGGTTCAATCCCCAGCACTCAGTACCTTAAAAAAAAAAAAAAAAAATTAGATGACTTGAATACTTCCATGGCTAAGATTAGAATTATATAGTTAATGATTCTGATTCATTTTTTGTGAATGAATCTGAAATTAAAAAAAAAAAGGTAAAAAGCGAAACCTACACCCCCCAGGGTTTCTGAATTAGGAATTGGGGCAGTGTGAACCTTGTCTTGGTAACTGCTTTCAAGTCACAGTACAGGCACATCTTTGTTTAATAGTTGAGAACATTGAGAACCAGAGAGGAAAAGTGACTTGCCCAAGTTTCTTAGAAATAGAGCTGCAGATTGAACTCTAGAGTCTTCAGCTCCCAGTCCAGTGCTCTTTTTGGTGTTTCAGTCATCTCCAAACTGTTTTCCATAGCCTTAGTGTTCTAAGAAAATTTTGTCAGCCTCCGGCCTTCTACCCAAGTTCACCAAAGCAGATCTTCTTTTTTCTGTTTTATGTATTGGAGTTTGTGTGAGATTTTATTCAGAGGAAAAAAGGTTCTGCTTCAGTATACATTTTTTGTGTGCCTTCTCTACACTGAACTCTTGATTCTGTTTCATCTTCTATTCAGAAAAGTATATACAGATTTATTGGAGGAATTTTTTTTTTTACTTTGTTTCAAAATATGTCAAAGAAATCTGTGACCCAGAGACCTCAGAAAATTTTACAAGGACTTTTAAATATGGAGAGATAATTATTTTTAGTATGAAGTTATTATCAACATTTTGTTTCCTTCCAGCTCTCTACATTCTCCCTTCATTTTCTTATCTCATAGTTCTCATTCCATGTGTTTCTCATGGTCTGTTATTTTATTTTAAAGATACTTCTGCAAACATGTCTATCTTAAATGAAATTATTTCTTATGCCTGGGTCTCTTTGTCAGTGAATTTAGGGCCCATGTCAATTTGCTTAAAAACAGTATTATCATAAGAGGTGGAAAAGAGAACCTAATAAACAGTTTAATGTATTAAGTTGAGTTTTCCTTAAATTGTGGATGCTTTTTTTAAAATTTCTCTCCCCTTCCCCGCGCCCCCCCCCCCCAGTTGTCTGCTCTCTCTGTCCATTTGTGTGTTTTCTTCTGTGTCTGCTTGTATTCTTGTCAGCGGCACCTGGAATCTGTGTCTTGTTTTTTTAGTTGTGTCATCTTGCTGCGTCAGCTCTCCGTGTATGTGGTGCCACTCCTGGGCAGGCTGCACTTTTTTTTGCGCTGGGCCACTGTCCTTACAGGGCACACTCCTTGCGCGTGGGGCTCCCTTACACAGGGGACATGCCTATGTGGTGCAGCACTCCTTGCGCGCATTAGCACTGTGCGTGGTCCAACTCATCACGTGGGTCAGGAGGCCCTGGGTTTGAACCTTGAACCTCCCATGTGGTAGGCAGACACCCTATCAGTTGGGCCAGATCTGTTTCCAGGATGCTTTTAATGATTAAAAAAAAAATCTCTTCCTATTATTCACTATTCTCAGCATCTTAATCTATTAAATTATAATTGTGATAATGCACCTTAAAGTAAAATCCTTAAAATTCTTCTTAAAAATCTAGACCTGTAATATAATGTTAATTTAGTGCTATCATAGATGTTCAAAATTTAGGATACATATAATCCTGCTAAGGGAGAGGACTAACAGTCTGGTTAAATGTTAACACTGTTATATTAAACACATACTTCATGTAACTGTGTCTTGACATTCATATGTTTTTATCTAATCCATATAATAATGAATTATATTTACTGGAACTGTTTTACATCTTTTCTATGGCAGTGTTGTTTATCAACACCCCACACACAACAACATACTTTAAAAAGAAATATTAGAACTTTGAGAAGTGATTAAGATTTACCATTAGACTTTTTATGGGAGTGTTTAAATTACTTAAACTTCATTTACTCAGCATATGAAACACATAAACATTGGTTATGGAAATAAATTTGACTTAAAAATGTGATGATTATTAAATATAGGGAACTCATTGAAGCTATAGTAAATGCAAAAAACCATTGCACAAAAAATTCCCTTTTTGATGGATTCCCAGAAGACGAATTATCTGTCAGTACTGGTGGCATGCAACTGTCCTTAGGAAAGCCCCTCTGAAGGTAGTTGGTACCATGTTGGCATGGGGAGGCTGGTTCCTTAACTCTCATATTCAGATTAGAAATTCATGATTTGGTGAAGATGCACCTACATCCTGACAAACTATTTTCTCAATTCTGATATCTAAGGATGCAGGACAGGTGTTTTATTGATAGTTTAAGATACCGAAAGCAGATACCATAAAATGAGTTGACTTTTAATAGTGGGAATTTATTAGCTTAAAAGCTTACAGTTTTGAGGCTGAGAAAAATGTCCAAATAAAAGTATCATCAGGTGATGCTTTTTCCCCAAAGACTGGCTGTCGGCAATCTTGGACTCCTCTGTCACATGGCAAGGCACAGGGCATTGTCTGCTGCTCTTTCTCTTCTCTTCCCAGGTTCATTGCTTTCAGCTTCTTGCTTCTGTGACTTTCTCCCTCTTTCTCTTTACTCATCCCATTTATAGAGGATTCCAGTAAGAAGATTAAGACCCACCCTGAACCTGTCCTTAACTAAAGTAACCTAATCAAAAGGTGGTCCTACTTATAATAGATTTATACCCAAAGGATTGGATGAGCTTTAAGAACATGATTTTCTGGGGTACATGCAGTTCTAATCATTACAGCAAGTAAGACTTACAGAAATAGGGAGGGTACAATGATACCTGGTAAAGGAAATTGTTTCCTGTTGTTCTTTAGTACTCATTATCAAATAATTGGAAGATGTAAAGAGATGATAAATTAAGATAGTTTTTCAACTGTTACTGTGTTCTCTAGGTTCACTCAACCTCCTTAGACTGCAGGCTATTGTTAATATGGGGCATATTAATATAATGTAAGACAATTTAATATATATACTGCTGCTGACTTTGTTCACCAGGAACAACACTACTGTTGGAAGATTAGAAAAATACTCAAGGTGATAAATCTCTGTAGGAGATGTTTAAGAAAGTTATGCTATCCTAGCTCTTTTTTCTGGCTGGTGCTGTTAAAAGTTATTGAGTGTTCCAGGTGCTCCATCACAATGTGCTTAACAGTACACAGACTGTTTCACAAATGCCATTCTTGAGTACAGCACGATCTTTCCGCGAGTCTGTGTTTCCTGAGTTGGCATTCCAGGAAAGAGTAGCATGTAGTTCATTGAGAAGATTCATCTTGAAATTTATTCAATTAACTGCCTCCTTCTAACCTCACATTCAGGCCATTGCCAATTTCTCTTCCCACATGTCTAATCTTTCTTCTTCGGGATCAACATTTCATCTTTCATTGCTTTATTTCCTATCATAACTTTAAATTTTTCCTTGGCAGAGTGCTTCTCCCTGCTTTTCTTTTATTTTGAAATATTTCTTTACAATTATTATATTATACTCTTTCTTAGATACTGTTCTTTGGTAGCTACTTTAAACTATTAGCACTTATTAAACCAGTTGGCTCTTACCCCTTCTCCTTCCCATCTCTCTGATACTTTTCTACGTCATCCCTCTGCTCTCTTCAAAGCATCTCTTCTGTGCTCTCTCTCCTTCTTTCTCTTCCTCTTTCTGGCTCTTCTCCCTCCTGTCCTCCCTTCAGAGCTTCAGGACATTCTTTTAAATAGCTCTCTAACCTTAGAATTAAGCTATCAATCCTATTTTAAATCTCCATCTTAAACGTCTGAGATTTGGTCAGTGTAAAATAAGCAGCTGAAAATGGAAAATTCGGGACTGATATTTTGTAAATAATTCTTGCCTTCATTGTTATTGTCAACTCCACCATCTCATACCATCTCTTCTCTTTTTTAAGGTCTTTGTGCAGTTCATTTAGGTGCTCAACCTACAGGTCAGGCGTTGATTTAACATTATACAGAGTGTATACTAAATGTTGTTGGCACTCTGTAAGTGTTAAAATAACAGCAACAACAATGATAATGTCAGTTTAGCTGAGAAAGATGCCTGTAATGGTAGAAACAGTCCTGGATTTCTGTGTTCTGAAGGTTAAATGTTAACCAGATCGGGATTCTTGTAACTAATACATCATTTTCTGTTTGTTTTAAAATGTTTTCCCTTCCTGTGCCTTGAATTTCAGTAATTATCAGAAAATGTTCCTTACTTTAGATAGCACTTATTTATTCGTAATATACTATGTTTCCCCTTAAAAATACCTCTAAGAATCATACGTTTCCTGGTGTATTTTCCCACTCTAAGTAAGTTCTCAATTCTCTTATTCCCCAAGATGTTGTAAATGCCTGAACTATTTTATATTCACCATTCAGTATAGTCCAGAGAAGTATAGAAAAATAAAAGTTCAGCTGCTCACCTAAAAAATGTTAGGTATTTTAAACTATGGTTAACTGTTTCTTTTGGACCCTTATCTTTGATGGCTTCCTTGAGTCCTCCAGTCTGGAGCTGGTTACACCCTAGCACACCCCAGCCATTCCTTAGCCTTACAGCTGCATTTTCCCAGGAACAGTTGTGATTGGTGCAAACTGAAGAGACTAATGGTTCTATCCAAATATGCATCTTTGCTTTGCCCTTTAGTACTTGATTTGACTATCTGTTACAAACTAAAATATGGACTCCTTTTTTAATTGGTTCCAGTGCAGAGGTCGGGATCTTCCCAAGGATGTGGCCAGCGGAATCCTGACTGTGGCCATGTGGCACATCATTAATCATGGCCATTTAGTGCCTGACATTAAACATTTAGCGGAGAGTCTGGCTTGTGTAGCTTGTGGTGGTTTGGGGTTTCTTTAAACCTGTTTTCTGAAGACAGTTACTTCTGTTTTCTAGTAAGTTTAAAGAATAAAGCTTTTTCATGAAGGCTGATGGCAAAGGCTAAATTCCTTTTCTAGCCAGCCATTCTCAGTTGGGTTCTGTGGAAGAATTAAGCCCTCCAGAAAAAGATTGGAGTGACTCCTCAGTTCTCCCAACGATGCTACCATTCTATACCTAGGAGAGAAGTTCATTCATTACATACAATGATGCCCAAGGACAGTTGTTTTCAAAGTTTGGGCCAGGGACTCACCGTCTTCCAGACTCATTCAGTGGGTCGAGGTTTCCATAAAAATAGTAAGGCATTATTTGCATTTTTCACTCTCATTCTCTCATGGTACACTGTGGGGATGTTCAGATACTACGTCTACGGATCTACAGATGGGTAGAGCATGGATACTACAGGATATGTGATGATATTGCTCTGATGACTGGTGGAACGTGTATGTGTGTGTTTCCCCCCCCCCCCCCCCAGTTGTCTGCTCTCTGTGTCCGCTTGGATTCTTGTCAGCAGCACCCGGAATCTGTGTCTCGTTTTGTTGTGTCATCTCGCTGCATCAGCTCTCTGTGTGTGCGGTGCCATTCCTGGGCAGGCTGCATTTTTTCCATGCTGGGTGGCTCTCCTTACGGGGCGCACTTCTTGCATGTGAGGCTCCCCTACGTGGGGACACCCCTGCGTGGCATGGTACTCCTTGTGCGCATCAGCACTGCGTGTGGGCCAGCTCCACACAGGTCAAGGAGGCCCAGGGTTTGAACCTTGGACCTCCCATGTGGTCGGCAGGCACTCTATCCATTGGGCCAAGTCCGCTTCCCTGTGTGTATTCTTCTATTTAAAATTTTTCTATTTTAATTTCTAAGTAAATATTGTTAGATATAATGTACATAAAACTTCTTTAGGGGTCCTCAGTACCTGGTAAGAGAAGGATTCCTGAGACCAACAATTTAGTGAATCTTCATCTTAGGGCTTTAAGATTTAATTCTCTCACAGAACTCCTGTTGAGAAGGGCTCTAGTGAGCTGCTTAAGGGCAGTGCCTTAAAATAATCAATTAGTCAATAAATGGTTTTTTGATGTAATTAAATCGGGTTCTTGCAATGGATCTTTTGAGGCTTTACTTGAGATTCTTTCCCATGGCACTGGTTGAACATAAAGTGTCTTATAACCTGCGCCAACTGTCTGTGAGGTAGGTAACTGGCATTCTCAATATCGAATCAACTGTTTCTGAATAATTTTCCTGGTGGTGGGCTAGTTATACAGCTTATTGGCATCATCTAGACAAGTGTTATACAGTAAGATGCATGCCATATAGGGATTAGATTTTCTAGTAGCCGTATTTACAAAAATACAAAGAAGTAGGTGAAATTAGTTTTAATAATACGTTTTATTTGACCATGTATATCCCAAATATTTCAATATGTAATCAGTATAACAATTCTCAATGATATACTTTACATTCTTTTTTAAAATCTAAGTCTTTGCAATCTGGTGTGCATTTTACATTTTTAACTCACCTCAGTTCAGACTAGCCACATTTAAAATGCACAGTAGTCACATGTGGCTGATACTACTGTATTGAACAACTCAGAATAAAATAATTCTATAACTGAGCGAGTGAGCTAGAGTCAGTAAGCTTTGTCATAGGGATAGAGAAAAAATTTCCTATAGAAATTTAGTAGGAAACTAAATTTAATAGAAATAGGTTCCTGTTAACCTAGGAGTTAATATAAAAACAGAACCCCATAGAAAATAATTCACAGTTGCAAAAAGTTTAATATTTGCCCAACTTGTAAGACATTCCGATGAGAAGTAGAGTTTTCTTCCTTGAAAGAATATTGAATTTATAAACTTACCTCTATACCCTCACTTTGTCAGTTTTCTACCAAACTGCAAGGGACACTGGGGCCCCTGGACCAAAGTTTGAGAACAAATGCCCTAAGCCTTGTTTCCTGTTTCTTCTTAAAAGCATTCGTTATGTTTATTTTATTCTATGAAATTACTGTACATGCATCTGCATACTATTTCTCTTTCTGGAGGAATTTCAGCGCTTGTAATCCTCGCACTTTCCTCCTAATTAGTTCCTTTCATTATCTGTTCCATTTGTCATAGCATATACCTAAATGAAAAGACCTACTTGGGGGGATTTATTTCCGAGGGGAAAGGGTGAGAAAGAAGGGTGGTTTGTTTTGATCTTAATGCTAAATCTTTGGTTCCTGGGCTTTTAGTCTATGAATGTGGTGTCGGGATATGCAAGTGAATTATGCCTATTGTGAAGAAACCGCTATTTTTTTTCCAGTGTCATTCCCTATAAATATTACCGTGCTTGCTAAAATGAGGTAAGAGTTAAAGGAACTGTGAGAATTAAAGTGAGAATTAAAAGGGGAAATGACTGTTTTTCTCCTTTTAGAATGAATAATAAAGAACTATTTATTACTTTAAATTTGGCACAATCTAAACTTGGGTTTCCCCCCCTCCCTTGACTCATGCCCATAGAAAAAGAAGAGTTTGTTGAATGGAAATATCTTGAGCAGGAATCAGGATTTCCACAGTCTGTATCTATTTAGCAACATTTTGATACAATTTCAAAGCCATGTTTAATTAATATTATAGTATCAATTCACAAAATGCTTTCTGTAGGATAAAAATATTCTCTGTGGAACAAGCTTAATTAGGAAAAATACAGTCTTTTAGTAAGAAATTTGGAAGTTTCCTTTACTTGTTAAAATTTTCATATGTAAGTACAAGTATGTGATTCATAGATTTCCAGCACTAATGTAAACACATTCCTTGAGAGGTTTTTTTTTTTTACCTACTTATTTAACTTTTGCTCTGGACACATTTAATTTCTCAAGCAATTAGTGTGTACTTTACACTAAAACCTTTATTATACAGCCTCCAGTAACCTAGCTGTGAAATTTCATGTTCATTCATCTGTCCAGGTATTCTTAAAATAATCATATCTGCTTGCCAACCACCTGCCCCAAACTTGGTAGTTTTCTCTTGTTTCATCGGTACTTTTCTGCTTTTTAGAAAATCCCTACTTTCCAGTTTGCAGCTGAGGTGGGGGCTGAGCACACAGCTCTAGGATGTTGTCTTCGCCTCTAAGTGGTCCACTTTGGATGTTGTGCCATTGCCTAGTTGCACAAGGGACCTCCTTTTGAGTGCTGGCTACTTAGTACAAGTGGCAGAGGAACCTGGCCTTCCCTGAAGAAGCAGACCGCTTTCTCTCTGGCACATCCCTCAGGGTCAAGTCTTGCTGTGGCTTCCATCCCTGGCTGCATGTGATGATCCTGAATGGAATGCATTTTTTTTCTACCTCCCTTCCTTCCATGTTCTTCCCGCATCAGCTGGCAGCAGACAGTTGGTTCTGAATGCTGCCCACAAATTGTTAGCTCCTTTACTTCTTGGCCCCGCACTGCCCCTTGAGTAAGGAATTGATGTGTTTCAGACCCAAGATTATGTTGCTTGGTGAAGCAAATCTAATCCTTGCTCAGGAATGCCTAAAATTTAAGGCTTGATTTTAGAAAAACCAAAATAACAACAGCAGCGATACCTGTAATTAGTGTGTATTGTGTCTTTATCATGTACCAGGCATTATACTAAGCAGATTGCATATATTAATTTAGTTAATCCCCAACAACCCTTACAGTAGTGACTTTCATGTTGCCATCATTTTTTAGATAAGGAGTCACAGAAAAATTAAATAACTTGCTCAAGGTTACACATTAAGGGGAAGGTCTCAAGATTTTGAACCAAGGCTTGAGTCAAGACTCCTTGTTTTGACCACTGTATTTGGCTGCTAGGTAGAGATTTCTCATGAATTCTTAAATCTCACTCAAGAGTATTTCATTTGAAGCATCTCTGTATCCACATCCTAAGAACAGGTTCTAATTAATGCTATTTTCCCTGAAAAGATAAGAATATATTTCATAATATAGAGGTCGTTCTTTGACCATATTCCCTTTATGTGAAGTCAGATATACTTGTTACAAAATGTAAAATTCCATCTGTGCTATACCTTTATCTTTATTAAATTAACAAATATTTATTGAGTGTAAGATATGCATCATAAAATTTAAGCCAACTTTGTTCTCATAGATGGTGAGATTGGTAGTCTCTTTACATTTATGAAGATCCTGTTGTCTCAGAATGCAAATGAAATTCAGGGGGTGTCCTCTGTGGATCAGGGAGGCCCCATTGTATGACACCCCTAATTACAGTGTGGCCCGATACGCTGCTGGGGATGAAAAGTGCCTTGAAGGCCCTCATCCCTGCTGTCTCTTTCTAAAATACTTCTACCAGGAAGTAGGGACTAAAGAGAGGTGGGGGATTTCGGACACAATCCTAGCATAGTTGATGTCCCCTGTTGTTAAGATCAGCACATCCTAGCAGTGCTTCCCAAACTTTAGGGCATTATGGCACACAAGGAAAATGATAATATTTTCCCTGGGGTAAACAAATGAGGCAGCTGGAGGCTGGAGGTGATCCAGTACCATCTACCCATGGCCTTACCTGTGATCTATTTTCACTCTAGTTGGGATGCTCTGCTATGGGTTTGTGAGTTTCTATATTTGTTGTTTATATGAAACCACTCTGTAAGTGACAATGTGCTATTCATGTGTAAGATTTTAATAATTGTTAAGACCTTACTTTTGGTTCAGAAAGGGACATTGTCTGCCATGCTTTTGTTTTGTTTTGGGAGCTATTCTGAGAGAAGCAAGAGCAGGTGCCAGGCTACTTGCTGGAGTTGAGGTCCTGTACATGATGTGACACAGTAATGAAGAGAAGTAGAAATGCTAGTGGTCAAGGGTCATAGGATTCGAGACTGCTTATTGGGGAGAAAGCAGCTGGTGAGATTTGCTCATGACTGCTTGTTTTTCCTCATGAAATTCTCTGTCCTCCTCTCTGCCTATCCCAATTCTTCCCATTCTCAAGTTCTGCCTTTTTGTGAAGTCTGTCCCTACATCTTTCTACCTCTTCTTCCCTGGTGAAGGGCATTCTCCATCCTCTGTTTTACCATTATTCCTTGCACATAGTTCTATTTATTGCACTTCCAACACTGTAATATGTTAGCTGTTTCACCCATGTCTTTCCCCTACTAGATTGTGAGCTCCCTGAGGAGAAGGCCATGTCTGACTAATCCCTTGGAGTTCAAGCTCTGCCCAGCTCATTTCACCACGCCCCATCACGAAGCAGGGCTAAATGTTCTTTGAATCAAGCGGAAATTGGTCTTCTTGTGCCTTTCTTCCATTAGTTCTCATTCTAACTCCTGAAACAACTCCGTTACTTTTATGCTGTTCTTTCATACAGTTGAATACTCTGTCTTGTATAGTTCCATACAATTTTTATCTCTGGGCTATAAACAGTTTTAGTGTTGACATTTTGCTTCCCAGTTTTTCTTTTTTTCCGTAGTAAATAGGTTTCCTTTCCCTCTCCCAGTATACAGAATTATAGAATTTTAAGAAGTAGAAATGACTAGAGTTTGCCTAGCCCAGGCCTTTCAATAGATGTATTCATTAAACTAAATTTATTTAGTATGTACTGTTGAGTAATTGAAACTGAGATATAGAGGTGTTTGGGGGCAACACAAATATTTTGAGCATTTTACTGAGAAGAATGAGTAAGTTTAGATTTAGTAGATTTTTTAAAAGTCTGTCAACTTTTCATACTGCTTTAAAATGTATGTGCTGCTGGGTATCCAATAGCGATGACAAAATAGAAATGTTTTATGCTGAAGCAGTATGTATTTAATGTAGAAAGATCTTCACCATTTTTAATATATCATTAAGAATTTGGCTCTAGAGCCAGGCTACCTGGGCTTCAATTCTGAATCCGCCACATATTTACTATAAATTATTTAATATTGGGTAAATTAATTTCTGGTGTATCAGTTTCCTTATTTGTAAAAACAAGGTTAATAATAATATGGGGTTACTGTAAGATTTAAATGATCCTGTACTCGTAGAGTATCAAGAATTATGCCTGGTACCTTGTAAATATTCAGTGTGGTAACTGCCGCCGTCGCTGCTGCTATTATTGAGTTATTTGAGCACCTAGTGGAAAAAGGCCCTGTGAAATTCCTGGTGGAATCTTAGTAGAACATCCTGTTTTTATGATACAAGCTTCTTGTCTTAATGAGAAAGAAGCCCTATATATTGGTATCTATACTGAAGCGTGATTTGACCCAGACTTTAACCACATCTGTGGAGTAATTAAGTGTTTTGTCATGGTGTTTTACTGCAAAAGCGATTTAAGAAATGGCAGAAGACCCATTGGCTTTTGGAGTCTGTTCCTTTGAGACCAACTTGCGAGGAATCCATTTCTGTCTTTTTAAAAGAACAGATTCATTTTCTTCATTGATAGACTAAACAAAATACTGGTGGCTTGCATTTTGTGGAATACAATGCTTTAAAGTGGATTTAATTTTCCTTAGTAAACAGCTTTTAAAAATGCAGTAGAGTAAATATGCTTTTTCTCTCGTCAGGTTGCTATCAAGATCATAGATAAGACCCAGCTAGATGAAGAAAACCTTAAGAAGATTTTTCGGGAAGTTCAAATCATGAAGATGCTTTGTCACCCCCATATTATCAGGCTCTACCAGGTAGGATCACCAATATTGTATAGCTACAAAGAACCCAAAAAAACTAGTTGTATTTCTAGCTACCTTTGAAGAATAGGTGGGTGGGTGAACATCTACAAGTTGTCTATATGTTCATATGTTCATCGTAACTATTTTCCCCATCCTTCTATTCTGCGACTCAGTACCCAATAGCCTCTTGTTTCCTATGGGCACTTACTAGTAAGGTCTGTCCTACCTAAGTAGGCTTTTGACATTTGTTCATTAAAATGTGGACTCCATTCCTAGTGAGAATTTAAAGAGAAATTATATAGAAGATGATGAGAACTTTGTTAATTTGTTTAGGTCAGAATTCTAAAATAGAATGGGAAACACAAAAGGAATCAATAATTGTGAGAGGTGAAAATCTAAAGATGAATATAACATTATTTAAATTTGAATTTCTGTGATCATGCTATAAATTTTTCATGGCAAAGGTATTTTAATTATGACTTCTTGCATCAATCAAAACCTATGTCTTTTCTAATTCTAGTAGGATCCTGGACTTAGTTTTCCAAGGTAATATTTGATTAGTTTGATAAGCAAGAGACTGATTATCTGTAATGGGAGAGTTATCTATCCTAGTTTTCTTTCCTTCCCAAGCAACTTGCATACTTCATGCCATCATCAAATGATTCCAGAGCCTTAATGTAAAATAAAAAAATCTGATGGCTGGAATTTCAAGCCAGATAGGAAGGGAGGACCTTGCCTTATCAGCAGGCTGGTGAAAGAGATATTTTGGGAGAGGTGGGGCTTTGTGATGCTTCTCAGATTGCAGTGTGTTGGCAGTCATGGGCTCTGCCTCTGTATAGGCCAGTCCTGCTCACTGCTTTCTGCCAGAGCAGGTACCACCCCTGAAGGAAGTGACCACCTGCTCGGTTCATTTGCTGCTGTTAGTCAGTGGTTACTGGTCCAGACATGGGACCATGTGTAAGAGTGGAGGAAGCACATCTAAGTCACAATAAGTAAGCTTTGTCATCTATTAATTTTAAGAAAAGGCATGTCGTGACATTAGTATATGTGCTTAAGACTACAGCTGTAGGGGACCAGATGTGGTTCAGTGTTATGAGTGCTTGCTTCCCATATACAAGGTCCTGGGTTCATAACCCTAAAAAAAAAAGAAAAAGAGACTACAGCTCTGGAGCCCTTCTTTGGCATCAGCTGATCACATAAATTAAATAAATTAGGTCAGTGGGAACAGACCTGTTGAAATATATTAGAATAAATTATGTAGAGCCACACCCACATTTAGTCCCAGAAGCAAACCTGTGAAAGCATCCTGGTGCTGCCTGAAGACCTGAATCTACAAACTTGCAGGTGTCTAACCTTGACTTCCTATCCTAATAGACTGAGTAAACTTCTGGGCCTTACCTTTTAAAGAAAAAGAACATGTTAAATAAATGGAGGGCTTAGAAGGACCTTCCTCAAGAGGTTCACTTGTAGGTGTTAACCTTATAACTGAATTCAGCAAGTTTACCTATCTCACTCAAGATTTCATTAGCCTTTAAGAATTTCCATACTGCTAACTCTGACTTAATTATACTCTTTGGTAGTTGGTATTCGTAATTGGAAAGCCTGAGGTACCGAGGTTAATGGCTATCAAATTTTATCATATTTCAAGGTAGTTTTCAGGTCATTTGCTGAAGCTTCAGTCTTCTTAGCTTTATAGCGGGAGCAAATAGAGGTATAGGGAAAAAGTTTTTGAACCTCTGGAAAGTTTAATAGTAAAAAGAACATTTGCAGTTCATGAAAGGCTTGGGGGTACAAAGAAAATATACAATATGACATTTATTTTCTAAACACTTGCATATATGTAGAGTGCTTACTTTTGAAGGTATAAATTGAATTGACATATAGAGTTCAGAAGCAATACAAAACCAATGGGCTGATGTCACCAGCAGACATCTTTTAAAGAGAAAAAAGGAAAAAAAAACATTTTCTTGGCTTGGAAAATTAAATTAATGTGCACTCATACAGTAGAATACTATGAAGCCATTACAAAGAAGAGATAGGTTTATTATTAGAAAACATAATACTATTATATACTATTGATGTATGTAAAGATATCTAAGAAGAAGTAACTGGGAAATAAATAAATGTAATTGTAAGGTATAGTGAAAGGCCAGGACTGCGCTGTACAGTGTGCTAGCTGCTAGGCCCATGTGGCTACTAAGTACTTGAAAGATCACTGGAGTACCTGAGGAAGTGAACTTTTAATTTGATTTAATTTTAACTAATTTAAGTAAAAAACCTGAAGCCCTGTACAGTTTTTAAAAATTGTTAAGATGATAGTATTTTGGATATATTGGGTAAATAAATTTATTACTAGAATTAATTTCACATTTTTCTGATTACTTTTTAAATGTTGACTCTAGAAAATTTTAAATTGTATATGTGACTTACATGATATTTCTATTGGAAAACTCTAAACTGTTAATATTTCCTCTGTGAGTGAGATGGAGGGAGTTTGGAAGAGAGAAACTTTCGGCCTTTTCTGTACATACTTATGTATTTAAAATGTTTACAATGAGCATGTGTTACTTTTTAAAAATGTTTAAAGAAAAAGCTAAAAGAGAAGAAAGGACTGACTGACAGCTTACTACAACTTATTAAAAAAGTGGCAAAATAAGGACCAAGCCAAAATGCAAATGAGTAACTTATATTACTTGAAGGGTTGGCTAATTTAAAATTATTGTTACCATTTGTAAATAAATGGGCAGTGGATAGAGAAGTTGTCATTCTATTTTAAAAAAAAATAGCCATATATGCTTTCTTAGGTGATTCCCATTATTTGCCCTAAGTCTTTCTTCCCTTTTTTGGGAAGAAGGGCACATTTTTGAGCTTCTGGTGATTGATGTTGAATGTTCTCAGCAGCTTCTTTGCTCCTTAGTTTTACATAGCTGACGAGATTGCAGAGACCTCATGAAAGAACAAAAGGACTGTCTCAAGTAGTAAACGATTCTTTCAAGAATTTAAAGGAATACTTAATTTTTCCTTTCTTCTTAATAACATTTATATCTGTTCCCCCCCCGCAAAGTTTTAAGTTTCCTTTAAGGAGTAGAATTATTAATATTTCAAATAACAAAAGAGGAGTCATTAGTTTCTCTTCCTTTATCAGCCTGTCATTTGTGTCACTGTCTGTCACTTTCCTGCCTTTGCACCAGGTTATGGAGACAGAACGGATGATTTATCTGGTGACAGAATATGCTAGTGGAGGGGAAATATTTGGTAAGTACTTTACTGCATTCTTTAAACAGCTCTTGAGCCCACTGTGGTAGACCTGAAATAGCTGCTTAATGCCTTGTCTCTTGAGGATCTGTCACTTGATGCTGTCCTTTAGTCCTGTCATGTGTTATCAATAAAATCATTTTAATTTTCTGTGATTCACCTATGAAAATCCCCTTATCATCTTTGTGTTTCCTTAGCCAAGATGTTTCATCTGTTTCAATTAGGTGTTGACAGTAGGAATTGAAGATCTCCAAAAACAAACATCACTTCTGGACGTGCTGCCAGGGGGTCTTCCTACCACCATATCCTCCCAGAGGTCACCACGTGCGAGAGCACTTGCACAAGTGTGTGGGCCTCTGTCGTGTGAGAAGGAGCGACGTAGAGCAAACACGCTCACCCTGATGCATTTTTAAAACTTTGTTTAAATATAACATGTAACTACCTTCCTTACCATGTGTTCACAGTTCCCCTTGATGATTCTTTTAATTTGGAGGTTTTGCCTTCAGTAGCTATTTTTTTTTCTCTCACACTTAGCTTTAGCACAACATCAGAAATAAGCTGGAGAATTTGTTACCAGGATATCTGACTTTTTGAGGTGCTGAAAACTGGCCCAAAAAAATTATTTATTTTTTTTATAACAGTAATAAATAGAACCAGGTAAAGGTAAAACTTTCAAACAAAGATTAACATGTATGTCATTGTTTTTTTCTGTAGTTAAATACAGAGAAATATTTCTTATATTTTGGGTTTATCTATTTTATTTATTTTTTGGATTTTGTTTTGGCTTAAATCTGGAAGGTAAGAGTTTTTGAATTTTAAATAAATAAATATGGGTACTTTATTAATTGCAAATACATTCACATTTTTTAGGGCTGGGCAGTTGGATTTTTTTGGTGTGTTAAACTGACCCAAATAATACTGTGGTTTTTTGGTTGTCTAAGCGTCTTTAGCATAATTGCTAGTCCTTTTTAAAGGCAGCATTATTTGTTAATTTTATCATTAATTGGTTTCAGGTACATGTTTATTTTATGGTAAGGCTAATGGTGATGGAATGAAATTTATAATCAGAATTTAGCATTGGAAGAGAAACTGTATTTCAAAGAAATGGAACCATTTGGCATTGTGTACATTGTGCATCAAGAAAGGTATAATAGACTTTTAATATTTATAATATTTATATGCCAGTCATGTCCTGGAGAGGCTAACTTCTTTTACGAAATTGTTTTTCCACTCACGAGCTCATGTCATGGTAGAAAAGACAGACATAGAAATCAACATTATGTTAAGCACAGGAACTGAAACTGTGAAACCATAGGTGAAAGCAGTAGTACAGCTGGCAGTGTGGTTGTCTCTTGGAGCATATCAACGTAGTCTTCCTGAAGGGCATGGCTATATGGAAATCCATGAACTAGAAAAGAAAAGTGTTGGGAAAGAGAGATAGCAATCATGTCATTGGGGTAGTGTGCCATGGCCTGACATGCCAAGCAGATATTAATGATGAAACTATTAATTCTGATCACAAATGGACACAAAGATGAATGGACAATTTGCACTTTCTGGACATAGTTTTTAGAAATTGTATTCTGTAAAAAAAAAATGTCTCCCAAATCCTTGAGCTAGAAGGGCACTGGTTGGTGAAGAAGCCATGGGAATCTTGAGAGAACTGTGATTTTGTCATGTAAATATTTATAACATTCAAGGAAACAAACACGGGACACATCAAATCTACCCTGCTCTTTGAAAGCAATTCCAAAGTACAGACAAGAGGGGAGCAGAAGTGGCTCGAGCAGTTGAGCACCTGCTTCCTATATAGGTTCAGTCCCCAGTGCCTCCTAAAAGCAAACAAAATCAACTTGGGAGCCGATGTGGCTCCGCAGCTGAGTGCTGGCTCTCCACATACGTGCTCTAGGGTTCAATCCCTGGCCTTGGTACCTTAAAAAAAAGACAGCAATCCCCTGGGTATGGACTTGGTGGGCATTTCCAGGAATGGTACTTCTGATAATATCATTATAAGAGATCCAAATGAGGAAGGCAATGGTATATTACCTAAAGAAATTATTGGGACTGCACAGGGAATTAAGAATCTGATGAGTTCTGATTTTTAAAAGGGTGTCTGTAAATAAGAAGAAAGCAGCCAGGAATATGGGCTTTGGGGACAGTTAGACTTGCATTTGAATCAGATCTCTGCCACCTATTTCCTGTTTTGCTTGGACCCAAGTACTGTTTCTGGGTCTCAGTTTCATGGTTTGTAAAAGAAAGATCCATAATATTTCCCTCACAGTTGTGAAGATTAAATGAGATAGCATATATAAAACCCTAGCACAGTGTTTTCTTTCATCTTCATATGAACAAATGAATGGCAGATTGATGTCCAGCATGACAGCGTGTGTGCCACTAATTCACTCCCCAGTGAAAGTAGTGAAAACTAGAAAAACAAAACAAAAACAACCATTTAAGCCCCTGGAAATGGCCAGAAAGGCAAACAGCAAACAAAGAAACATCTACCTATTCCAGAACACCTATTGAAATTCATAAGAAAGGCAGGCGTCTGGTATTTGAACCTAGATGGACCCCTCTCTTCTGTCTCTCAGCTCAGGGAGGTGGAGTCGCCACTCAGGACTGCTGTAGCCACTCAGGACTGCTGTAGCGGAGACCAGAGGGTTCCCTCTACCTGCAGCTTTCGGATGCAGGGATTCCCAGGAGGAGAAGGAAGGATGTCAGCGTTTCTCATCCTGCTTCCCTTCCTATTGCTGAAGCTAACTAAGCTCCAGGCCAGCCAGGGTTCCCTGGAACTGAGGCTCTGCCTTGGGTACCGTGTGCTGAGAATAGGGGGGCTCTAATCATCCTGAGAACACCAGGAGAGGCAAGCTCAGAGGACCCCAGATTGCCACCCCCTCTCCACTTCCCAGTGCACCGGTCCTGGGGGGTGGAGGAGTAATCAGCGAGAAGCTCACCACTGTCTCCACTCCCTGCTCCAGAACCCTGGCTCACAGATTTTTGTCTATGAGGAGAAATAGGCCAAACAAACCGAAAGCTCCCAATCTCTTCCCAAAGGAAGTAACATCATTTGCAATAGAAAGTAAGGAAGTTCAAGTCTAAGGGTGCTCTTTTTTGGTTTGTTTTTGTTTTGTTTTGTTTTGTTTTCCTTGTGAAATGCTTTATTGAGGGAGAATGCTCAGGAGGACTCTGTGAGGGTGCGAGGGCTGCAGGCAGGGCTGAGGGAGCAGCTCAGCAAGGTGGCAGCCTCCGGTGGAGCCCAGCCTCGGCCTGTACTATGACGCGCTCTGGAGTAGGAACTGTACCACAGTGTTAGTTCCTCGAGCAGGAGGCGTGGGATTTTGTACCCCCTCAGTTAGTAATCATCCTTGTGTCGCATCTTTAGCAACATGGCCACTGAGGGCAATTCTTAAGAACAGTGGAGATTGTGGTGAGAGGCACTTGGGAGGAGATTCAAGATATAGGCCAAGCTCCAGGCTGGCTGCTTTGCAGGAGAGAACCAGAAACTATGACAGCTGAGAAGAACCCTCCTGGGGTCAGAACAAAAATCAAACCCTAACATCAGAAACTGAACTTTCAGAGACAGAATTTGCTTGGATTAGTTTGTAGAGCAATTTATGCCGTAGGCATTGTTGAAAAACAGTAGAGCAATCAGCCTGCAGTTAGGAGAGTTTAACAGCTGAGTGTGATCTGGGAAAGAAAGGGACCTGCCCTATAGACGGAATCCACTGTCACTGCAGGGTAACTATGGGAATATCCAAAAAGATAAAAATTGCCAAACTTTTAGCTTGAAAGCAAGGAAACCCTGGAGGAGAAGGGAGAGTCCAGCAGATGCTGCCATGTGCCTTACCATGTGACAGAGGAGCCCAGGGTCTCCAGCAGCTGTTCTTCTCTTCTTGATGATGCCTTTTTTGGGGACATTTTTGTGGCTTCAAAACTGAAAGCTTGTAAGCAAATAAATTCCCATAGTTAAATCCAGCACGTTTTATGACTAAAACATACCCAGATACCAAAACCAGAAAAAGGTAATCACAAGGAAAAAGAAAAAGAAAAACAACCTAAAACCTTTATCTCTTATAAGAATGGATCCAGAAATCCTCAATAAAATGTTAGCAAACTGAATCCAGCAACTTGGATTATACAGCAAAAGAATTATGCACTATGACAAGTAAAATGTACCCCAGAAATGCAAGGTTGGTTCAGCATCCAAATATCAATTAACTTAATAATAGCATACCAATAGACTAAAAGACAAAGATCACAAGATCATCTCAGTAGTCACAGGAAAGAAATTTGACAAAATCCAGTACTTTTTCATGATAAAAATATTCAGCAAACTAGGAATAGAAAGGCAACCTGATATGTAGCATTTACAAAAAATCCACCGGTAACATATTTAATTAGTCAAAGACTTTCCCCCTATGATCAAACATAAGCCAAGGTTTTCTGCTCTTTCCACTTCTAGTCAGTGTTGAGTGGAGGTTCTAGTCAGGGAAATTAGGTATAAAATGTATTTACATCAGAAAGGAAGAAGTAAAACTCTCTCTCCTTGCAGATGATATGATTTTGTGGATAGAAATTCCCAAGGAGTCCACTAAAGAACTATTAGAGCTAATAAACAAGTTCTGCAAGGTTTCAGGGTGCAAGATCAGTATACAAAAATCAGTTGTATTACTGTATACTTGCAATGGACAATCTGAAAATAAACAGTTACACTGACAATAGCATCAAAAAGAATACTTAGGAATAAACTTAAAAGAAATGTAAAATTTATACTCCAACAACTCCAAAACATTGTTGGAATGAATTAAAATAGATTGAAACAATTGGAAAAGCATCCTGTATTCATGGATTGAAAGACTGAATATTGTTAAGAAGGCACTACTCCTCAAACTGATTTACAGATTCAATGCAATCCCCATCAAATTTTAACTGACTTATGTGTAGAAATTGACCAACTGATTCCTGAAATTTATATGGAATTCCAAGGGACCAAAAATAGCCAAATCATTCTTGAAAAGGAGCAAAGGAGGATTCACACTTGCTAGTTTTCAGAAATTACTACAAAGCAACAGTAATCAAGACAGGGTGGTATTAGCACAAGGGTATACAATGCAATAGAATTGAAAATCCTGAAATTAACCCTTACATTTATGGTGAACAAATTTTCAACAAGGGTGCCAAGACCATCCAGTAGGGAAAGAGTAGTCTTTTCAGCAAATGGTGGCGGGAACAAAAGTATAGCTGCATTCAGAAGAATGAATTTGGGAGAGTCTGGAGGATTGGGGTAAGATGGTGACAGACTGACAGGCAGGACTGGATGCTCTCACAAAAGCAATGGAGCAAGAACCAAAAGATATTGGGGGGGGGATCTGCTTTGGTGGTCAGCAGATTACGACAGTGCTACACAACTCCCAGAGGGCAGGGAACAGAGAGAGAAAAAAGCCAAAAAAGACAAACATGAGTTACCAAGCCCTTACAGCAGCTGGGAAGGGCTCCTTCCTCTCCCCACAAGATATTAAGCTGGGGTAAAACGTCTGTCTCACTGTGGTCTACTCAGAGGGAAACAGGCATCTTCTGCCTTGTCTGCTGTTTCAAGAGAAAAGGGAGGGGAGGTCGGGGTACTTTTTTTCAGTGAATTCAGATAGCAGAGCCTGCTTTGAATCTCTTATCTGGATATTCAACACAGGAGCGCAAGAAAGCTCAGATTAAAACACCTACACAGAAAGGTTCGTTGACTAGCGCCACCTGCTTGCCTGTCTGGAAACTGCATGGACAAAACCTGCTCATGCTCTCTGTTCCAACCCCTGGGAGAAAATCTGCACCTCATAGTGAGTCCCTGGCACGATTTTGAAAACGTAAGCTGGGTAATTTTTAAGACTGGGAATAAGTTGAACCAAATATCAAAGGAGATCTGTGGGGGGATAAAACCCAATAAGAGAGAGAAATTAGCCATCAAAGTAAATATACCAACATATTCAGATGCCTAGGCATAAGCAAAAAATTACAAGCCATACTAGGAAACAGGAAATGATGGTCCAGATGAAAGAACAAACCAAATATCCTAAAGAGATATAGGATTTAATATAATTAATCAGTGATAATCACACAACTCTCCTAACTCACTTCAAAGAATTTAAAGGAAATATGACAAAAGAAATAAAGGATATTAAGAAGACACTGGGAGAGCATAAAGAACAATTTGAAAGCCTGCGAAGAAAAGTAACAGACCTTATAGGAATGAAAGATGCAGTGGATGAGATTGAAAATTACATTAGAGGGAAGCAAATTTGGCTCAATGGATAGTGTCTGCCTACAACATGGGGGGTCCTGGGTTCAAAATCATGGCCTCCTGACCCATGTGATGGGCTGGCCCATGGCAGTGCTGATGCGCGCAAGGAGTGCTGTGCCACGCAGGGTGTCCCCCCATGTAGGGGAGCCCTATGTGCAAAGAGCGCACCCCATAAGGAAAGCCTCTCCGCGCGAAAAATGTGCAGCCTGCCCAGGAGTGGTGCTGCACACACAGAGAGCTGATGCAGCAAGATGATGCAACAAAAAGAGACACAGATTCTTGGTGCCACTGACAAGAATATAAGAGAACACAGAACGCACAGTGAATGGACACAGAGAGCGGATAACTGGTGGGGGGGAGGCCGGGGAAGGGAAGAGAAATAAATAAAAAATAAATCTTAAAAAAATACATTAGAGGCACATAAGAACAGATTTGAATTGCTTGAAGACAAAATTAGTGATTTCGAAGACAGAACATCTGAACTGGAAAAGATAGAAGAACAGAAAGAGGAGAATGAAAAAAATGGAACGGAGTCTCGGGGAATTGAATGACAATGCACAATACATAAACATTTGCATTATTGGTGTCCCAAAAGGAGAATAGAATGGAAAAGGAGCAGAGGGAATATTTGAGGAAATAATGACTGAGAACTTGAAGGACATAAATATCAATATTCAAGAAGGACCAGGGCACCCCAAACAGAATAAATCTTATTAGACCTACCCTGAGACTCCTACTATTCAGAATGACAAATACCGAAGATAAAGAGGATTCCAAAGCAGCAAGAGAAAAGCAAAGCATCACATACAAAGGAAACTTGATAAGATTAAGTGTTGACCTCTTATCAGAAACCATGGAGAAGAGAAGAAAGTGGTATGATGTTTTTAAGGTACTAAAAGAGAGAAACTGCCAGCCAAGAATTGTGAATCTGGCAAAGCTGTCATTCAAAAATGAGGGTGAGGGAAGTGGATTTGGCTCAAGTGATTGGATTCCTGTATACCATATGATAGGAGGTCCAGGATTTGATTCACGGGACCTCCTGGTGAAGGCAAGCTGGATTGTGTAGCAAGCTGGTCTGAGCAGAAAGTTGGCCCATACAGAGTGCTGACTTACGCAGTGTGCTGGCCTGCACAGGAGTGCTGGCCCGCACAGGAGTACTGGCCTGCCAAGATGGTGCAGCAAAAAGAGACACAGAGGAGAGACAGTAAGAGATACAGCAGACCAGGGAGCTAAGGTGGCACAAGAGATTGAGTGTCTCTCTCCCACTCTGGAAGGTCCCATGATCAGTTCCCAGTGCCACCTATAGAGAAGACAAGCAGACACAGAAGAACACACAGCAAATAGACACAGAAAGCAGACAGCGAGTGCAAAACAGTGGGTTTGGGGGACAAATCTTTAAAAAAAAATTAAGGTGAGTTCAAAGTCTTGATAGACAAACAAAAACTGATAGAATATGTTACCAAAAGACCAGCTTCGTAAGAGATGCTAAAGGGGGTGCTGCAGCCTGAAAGGAAAAAACAAGGGTGTAAGATTTGGAGAAGATTTTATCACAGCCCAATGAAGGAAAATGCATAGCATGACTTATTTGAATCTTTTTTTTTTTCAAGATTTATTTCCACCCACACCCCACCCCCATTCCTCCCGTTGTCTGCTCTCTGTTCATTCACTGTGTGTTCTTCTTTGTCTGCTTATATTCTCACTAGGCAGCTCTGGGAACTGATCCCAGAACCCTCCAGAGTGGTTAGAGAGGTGATTATTCTTTTGTGCCACCTCAACTCCCTGTTCTGCTAAGTCTTCTTGTTTTCTCTCCCTTATGTCTCTTATTGCATCATCTTGCTGTACCAGCTCCCTGCATTGGCCAGCACTCGTGCGCTGGGTGGCATTCCCATGCTGGGTGGCATACCCAGAGCAGCACTCCTGCGTGGGGTGGCAGTCCTACGTGGGCCTCCTTGCCACGTGGGCCACCTTGCCCTCAAAGTTGTGGTTTTGTTATATGTGGAATCTTAGAAACGTCAGCCAAAAATGCATGCAAGTATGAATATTCTGAAATTTCTTTTAATTCTGATTTATGCTTAAGTTTTTGGCTTTAAAGAAGTTATAGCAATGGTAGTTGCCTCCTTCAACATTTGTTAGATGTGTGAAGTACTGATAAATGTCACAACGACTTTTATTTTTTAGATTATTACTGTAGGTAGGTTAGTCCTTACCACAAGTAAGTAATTTTTGTAAATGTGCATTTTTTTTAATGAGCAGATTTTACAAATACATCATAATAAAATGTACTACTACTTTTAAAAAATACAGGGGATGTTGTGGGAGAGGATAGGGTATGTGGGAATCCCTCATAATTTCTATGTAACTTTTCTGTAATTTACAACCTCTTTAAAAATAAAGTTTATTATGTTAAAAAAAGAGAAAAGAATGATTTGGGACTCTTACCTCACACCATATACAAAAATTAACTCCAAATCTATCAAATACTCAAATGTAAGAGCAAAACTGTAAAACTCTTAGAAGAAAACTTAGCAGTGTCTTCATAAACTTGTATTGGGCAAAGGCTTCTTTTGTTGGACTTCATCAAATTTAAACAGTTTGTATTTCAAGGGAACCCATTAAGAAAGCATAAAAATAACCCACAGAATGGGAAAAAATTGGTGTAAATCATATATCTGATGAGGGACTTTTATCCAGAATGCATAAAGAACTTTTATAACTCAATAATAAAAAGACAAACAACTCAATTTAAAAATGGGCAAAGGATTTGAATAAAAGTTCTTCAAGGAAGACATATAAATGGCCAAAAGCACATGGAAAGATGCTGTACATCATTAGTATTCAGGGAAATATAATTCAGAAGCACAATGAGATACCACTTCACACTCGCTAGAATGTCTAGAATCAAAAAGTCAGAGAATAACAAGTATTGGTGAGTATCTGGAGAAATCTGAACCTTTTTACTCTGCTGATGGGAATGTAAAATGATCTAGCCACTTAAGGAAAACAATCTCCAGTTCCTTAAACAGTAAAACAGAGTTACCATATGACCCAGCACTTCTACTCCTAGGTATAGGCCCAAGAGAAATAAAAACATGTACCACAGAACACCAACAAGATGGTGGCAGAGGAAGGAGTTCCTAGAGTCAGCTCACTCTACAGGGCAATTAGTAATCATCCAGAGCTATCTAAAGCACCTGTTTGGGGACTCCAGGAGACCAGAAGAGCATCCTGCAACATCCTTGTAAGAATGGAAGGAGAAGAATACCCATCTGCAGAGAAGATTCATAAGTAGAGCCCTCGATGACCTGCAGGCTGGTGCCTGCCCATCCTCTACTGGCAGCACAAGTTCCCTCAGGAGCTAATCCCCTGCTGGAATTGGAAGCTCCATTTTCCAAAAATGGGGGAGGAAGAGACAACTGGGCACCAACTTCAGCTACTGATTAGTAAACTTGGCTGGCTAAAGTATAACCCTAAGGACAGCTAAACTTTTAACCTGTCTAAGTCGGAAAGAGGCTGGTAGCTGCAATTTTAACTTCACCCCTGACCTGAGGATAAGTGGGGCTGATTAGAAATCACAGTGCTGGTAAGGACTGGCTTCTTTCCATCTAGATTGGATTGCAGCAGTAGCCTAAGCCCCAGCCCCACCTCTAGCTGGGAGGAACCTGGGGGGGACCTGCACGAGCCTCTTGGGGAAAATACAGGCCACGCCACAGAGACTGGTGATCATCCTACTCTGGTGGCACAAGCTTCCTTGGGAGCTGTTCTGTGGCTGGAGTTGGAAGCTCCATTCCCAAGAACAGGAGGAAGAGACAGTTGGCCACCGACTTCAGCTGGCTGACTTATATAATGCTAAGAACAGCTAAAGCTTGAACCTGTCCAGGTCGAAAGAGGCAGGTAGCTGCCATTTTGACTCCACCCCAGGCATGAGAGGAAGCCAGGCTGATTGAAAATCACAGTGACAGTAGGGATTGGCTTCTTTCACCCAGATTGGACTGCAGCCCTAGCCTATGCTTAAGCCCCACCTCTAGGAGGGCGGAAGCTGGAGGGACCTGCACCAGCCTCTCCAGTTAACTGCAGGTACATTTGGCTGGCACAAACCGAGTAGTTGGAAGTCTACCAGGGTAACTGCAGTCATTATGGAACTGGATAGCATAGACTGCTGCCCACACCTGCAGTTCCATTCCCACCCCATGTAGGAGAGGAAGGGAACTGAAGCGTCATCAGTCTCTCAGGGCAATTAGAGTTTAGGCCTGCAAGACTTGGATTATTATACAGGGCTGTGATTCTGTTCCTACCTTGGCAAAGGAGAAAGTTGGGAGAAGCTTCATCTGTGCCTTGGAAAATGTGGGCAGCTTGAACCTCCATAGCTTGCAACACCAACTACATCCTTGGCTCCTATTATACAACCAGCAAGGGAGAAAGGGCAAGAAATCCCTAAATTAAAGAGAGAAATTGCACCCAGAATAAATACATCTAGTAAGCCAGATGCCAAGATGCCAACAAAAAATTACAATCCACACCAAGAAACAGAAAGATATGGCCCAGTTAAAGGAACAAGATGAGCCTCCAGATGACATAAAGGAGTTGAGACAAATAATCATAAATGCTCAAAGAAATCTCCTTAATAAATTCACTGAGATGGCTAAAGAGATTAAGGATATTAAGATATTGGATGAGCACAAAGAAAAATTTGAAAGCATGCATACAAAAATAGCAGATCTTATGGGAATGAAAGGCACAATAAATGAAATTAAAAACACAGTGGAAATATATAATAGTAGATTTGAGGAGGCAGAAGAAAGGATTGGTAAGCTTGAAGAAATGACCTCCGAAAGCAAACATACAAAAGAACTGATGAAGAAAAAGATGAAAAGTGTTGAACAAGGTATCAGGGAACTAAATAACAGCAAGAGACGTGCAAACATACATGTCATCATGGGTGCCCCAGAAGGAAAAGAGAAAGGAAAAGGGGCAGAAGGAATATTTGAAAAAATAATGGTGGAAAATTTCCCAATCCTATTGAAAGGTATAGATATCCATGTTTGAGGAGCACAGTGTACTCCCATCTGAATAAATCTGAATAGACCAACTCGGAGACACTAATCAGAATGTCAAATGTCAAAGACAAAGAGAATTCTGAGAGCAGCAAGAACAAAGCAATGCATAGCATATAAGTGACACCCAGTGAGATTAAGTGCAGATTTCTCACCAGAAACCATGGAGGCAAGAAGACAGTGGTATGGTTTGTTTAAGATCCTGTAAAAGAAAAACTTCCAGCCAAGAATCTTATATCCGGCAAGAGTGTCTTTCAGATATGAGGGTGAGTTTAGAATATTCACAGGTAAACAGTAACTGAGAGAGTTTATAACCAAGAGACTGGCCTTACGGGAAATACTAAAGGGTATGCTACAGTCTGAAAAGAAAAGATGGGAGAGAGGGGCTTGAAAGAGAGCCTGGAAATGAAGATTAGGGAAGTGGACATGGCTCAACTGATAGTGTCCGCTTACCATATGGAGGGTCCAGGGTTCGATACCCAGGGCCTCCTGACCCATGTGGTAAGCTGGCTCAGATGCAGTGTTGCCATGTGCAAGGAGTACTGTGCCACACAGGGGTGTTCCTGCATAGGGGTGCCCCATGCGCAAGAAGTGCACCCTGCAAGGAGAGTTGCCCTGTGTGAAAACAGTGCAGCCCACCCAGGAGTGTTGCCACACACATGGAGAGCTAACACAGCAGGATGATGCATCAAAAAAGAGATGCAGTTTCATGGTGCTGCCTAATAATGCTAGTGGACGCAGAAGAACACACAATGAATGGACACAGAGAGCAGACAGTGGGGCGGGGGAAGGGGAGTGAAATCAAATAAATTTAAAAAAAAAAAGAAGATTATATCAGTATAAGAACTAAAGTTCTCAAAAGGGTGGTGAGGGAAGTGGATTTGGCTCAATGGATAGAACGTCCACCTACCACATGGGAGGTCCAATGTTCAAACCCAGGGCCTCCTGACCTGTGTGATGAGCTGGCCCACGCACAATGCTGATGTGCGGAAGGAGTGCCTTGCCACGCAGGGGTGTCCCCTGCATAGGGGAGCCCCATGCGCAAGGAGTGCGCCCCGTAAAGAGAGCTGCCCAGTGTGAAAAAAGTGCACCCTGCCCAGGAGTGGTGCCACACATACAGAGAGCTGATGCAGCAAGATGATGCAACAAAAAGAGACAGAGATTCCTGGTGCTGCTAAATAAGAATATAAGTGGACACAGAGGAACAAACAGTGAATGGACACAGAGAGCAGACAGTTGGGGGTGGGGGGAGAGGACAGGTAAGGGGAGAGAAATAAATAATCTTAAAAAAAAAAGAGAAGGGTGGTGAAAATAAAACATGACAGATAAAACCCCAAAGGTCAAATGGGTGAAATAAGAACTGCCTTTACAGTAAGAACATTGAATGTTAATGAATTAAACTCCGCAGTCAAAAGATACAGACCAGCAGAATGGATGAGAAAATGTGAGCCACCTATATGCTGTCTGCAAGAGTCTCTACCAATAGATTAAAAGTGAGAGACTGGAAAAAGATATTCCATGCATTCAGTAACTAAAAAAAGAAGAAAAGCCAGAAAACCTATGTTTATATTGGATGAAATAGATTTTAAAAGACACTAACATAGTACAATCTGGGAAGGAAGTCAGGAAAAAAATTTCCATTTACAATAGTAACTAAAAGAATCAGATATTTAGGAATAAACTTAACCAATGATACAAAGCACTTGTATTCAGAAAAATACAACTCCTTGCTATAAGAAATAAAAAAAGATCTAAATAATTAGAAGAATATTCCATGTTCACAGATTGGAATACTAAATATCACTAGTATTTAGTAGATATTCAATTCTTCCCAGATTCTTATACTTCCCAATAAAAGTTTCACCAGCACTCTAAAAATAAATGGAAAGCGTGATTATGACATTTATTTGGAAGAATAAGGGGTCCTGATTAGCCAGGAACATCTTAAAAAGGAAAAATGAAGTTGGAGGGCTTTCACTTCTGGTCTTTAAAACATATTAGGGAAGGGGATGTGGCTGAACTGATTGAGCATCCATCTACCATTGAAGGATCCAGGGTTCAATCCCTAGGGCATCCTGACCCATGTGGTGAGCTGGCCCACGCACAGTGCTGTTGCCACGTGCAAGGAGCGCCATGCCATGCAGGGGCATCCCTGTGTAGGGGTCCCCTATGCTCAAGGAGTGTGCCCTGCAAGGAGAGCTGCCACATGTGAAAAAAAAAGTGCAGCTCGCCCGGAAATGGCGCCACACACAGAGAGCTGATGCAGCAAGATGACGCAACAAAAAAGAGATACAGTTTCCCAGTGCCGCAGAATAATGCAAGCGGACATAGAAGAACACACAGCAAATAGACACAGCAGACAACAGGGGAAGGGGAGAGGAATAAATAAAATCTTTTTTTAAAATTACCTCACTACAGTGGTAAAAACAGCATGGTACTGGCATAAATACAAACACCTAGACCAGTGGAACCGAATTGATGGTTAAGAAACAGACCCTCACATCTATGGTCACGTGATACTTGACAAGCCTGTCAAACCCATCCAGCTCTGGCAGAGCAGTCCACTCTACAAATTGTGCTAAGAGAACTGGATATCCATCGCCAAAAGAAGGAAGGAAGACCTCTGTCTTACGCCTTATACAAAAATTAACTCAAAATGGATCTAAAAGCTAAATATAAAAGCAAGAACTCTAGAGCTTCTAGAAGAAAATGTAGGAAAATATCTTCAAGCCCTGGTGATAGATGGTGGACTCTTAAAGAAGATAAAAGGAGGACTGGGATGGACTACTGTTGTTTAATGTATGTAGAAGGTTTTGTTGTTGTTGTTGTTGTTGTTGTTGTTGCTTTCTTTAAAAATATTTTAAAATTATTTTTAAAGATACATGGATCACACAAAACGTTACATTAAAAAATATAAGAGGTTCCCATATATCCCACTCCCAACTCCACCCTATTCCTGCACATCAACAACTTCTTTCATTAGTGTGGTTCATTCATGTGGAAGTTTTAATTAACTTTATTGTAAAAGTGTAGAAGTGTATAGAGTTGATAGTAAAACATAATGAGTAACAGCTGGTTTATAAGTGGGAATGTGACTGAAAATGGTAGTCTAGGGATCTAAATGCCAGTTGACAGAAAGCTGGAGAATAATCTAGGTACTGAATAGCACCATAAACGCAGAAGTGGATGAGAATTGTGGTTGATGATACAGATGCAAGAGTATCCTTTGTGAGCTAGAGCAGATGTACATCACTATTGCTGGATTGTGGGAATGTGGAGAAGCATGGGAAAGATACAACTGGAGTGACCTATGGACTGTGGTTAACAGTAATAATGTAATATTTATGCATTTAAGCCAAAGATGTACTGTGTTGATAATGGCAGAGTATGGAAAAAATGTGCCAAATGTACACTATGGACCTGGTAATAGTCTGATGATGATATCTTATAATCTGTAACAAATGTTCCACCACAGTGTGATGTGTTGATAGAGTGATGTTGTATGGGAATCCTGCACATGTCTTTTATTGTTTTGTAAGTATATAACTTCTATCATAATATATTTAAAACATAGTAATGGGGTGGGTTAGGGGGAAATATACCAAATGGTAAGGTAAGGACTATAGATAGTAGTAAGATTTTGATGATATTCTTTCATCATGTTTAACAAATGTCTTACAACAATGCAAGGTGTTGGTCGTGGGTTGATGTATGGGACCCTTGTATAGTGTTATGCATGTTTGCTTTGTAAATTCACAACTTTTACTATATACTTATTGTTTATGTATGTTCTTATATAAATGAATAATAATAATAGCAATAGTGGGGGGTTGGGGGAAAAATAAACCAAATTTAAGATACTTTGGTTGGTAGTAGTATTTTGAGGATGCTCTTTAATCATTAGTTAAAAATGTTTCACAGCAATGCAAGGTATTGTTGTTGGGGTGAGGTACAATGTCCCTGTGTGGTGTTGTGTGTATTTGTTTCATTAGTTCACAACTATTGCTATACCCTTATTGTCTGTGTATGTTTATGTATGTGTGATATACTTTGCTAAATTTTAAAAATGAAAAAAAATAGCAAATGTACCACAAAAACTTGTGCATCAATGTTTATAGCAGCATTATTCATAATAGCCAAAAAGTGAAAATCACCCAGATGCCCATCAAAGGAGAGATGTACAAACAAAATATGGTATATCCACACAATTGATTATTATGCATGCTACAACATGCATGGACCTTGAAAACATTATAGTTAAGTGAAAGAAGTCAATCACAAAGGACCACATGACATATGATTCCATTTGTATGAAATATCCAGAACGGGGAAATATAGAGAGAGGAAGTAGATTAATGGTTGCTTAGGGTTGGTGATAGGGATAAAGACTTAGGAAAGTGATAGCTGATAGCTAAAGGGTTTGAGCTTTCTTCCTGAGTTGATGAAAATTTCTGAAATCGACTATAGTATCTGTGGAGTTAACTAAAAACCACTGAATTGTACACTTTACTTTTTTTATTTTTTATTTTTAAGAGGTACTGGGGATTGAACCCAGACCTCATACATGGGAAGCAGGCACTCAACCACTCACCTACATCTCCTCCCCAAAGAGAGTTGGCTTGTTTGTTTTTAGGATGTATTGGGGAAACAGGCACTCAACCACTTGAGCTACATCCTCTTCACAAATTGTACACTTTAAATGGATGTATTGTATGATATGTGAATTCTGTCTCAATAAAGCTGTTAAGAAAAAGAATGAATAGATTTGTATGAATAATATCAGAAATGCTAAAAGCAGGATTGGATCAGGGCTTATGACAAAAATTGCAGGTGGTTATTTGTGAAGCGAACAACTGGAAGAGAGTGGGCTTTTTGTTTGAAAGGTATGGTGTAGAATCAACAGATTATGGAAAGTAAAGGAACCAGTCACGTATGTTCTGGAAAACAATCCTCAAACCAGAACATGTGGAGCAAGCATGGGTAATACATAATTTTAGACATGGGCAGGTAGGAAGTAGTAGGAGAAGACTTGCTTTCTCCCTTCCCTAGTCCTCTTTCTCCTCTTTCACGCTTAGTCTCTGTCCTTTTCTTCCCCTTCCCCTCTCTTCTAACTTGGAGGAATCGCCAGAATTGGGCCTCAGAAGAGTGAGGAAGGTGTGGGGAGCTTTAGGGAGGAGGATTGGGGTCCAAGGATGCAGCACAGTTGGGATGGGATGGGGAGAGCTTCAAGGGGTGTTCAGGGGATGAGGGAGAAGCAGGATGAGCCAGGCACTGGATGGAGGAGGTGGAAGTACATACTCAGTACCCAAGGATATAGGATGCAGGGAAGGGGGCATAAGGACAGTAGCACAGGACCTGGCAGTGGCACACAGAGGAGATGACCATTGTGGATGGGAGATTGTTTACTTTAAGGAAATAAATACATTAGTTGAGCAATTAAATGTATTGCACAAGTAAATATATTGAGGATAACAAGAGCTAAGTTTTCCATTGTGTGGACTAGATCAAGCATACCAACATATCTGTAATGGGAATTCCATCCTTAGAAGATTAGAGATAGTATCTCCCTCTGGAGCAAAAGAGCAGGTGTTTATTCTTTGTTATAAAATATTTGGGTTCCCTAAGCTCAGGGTTCCTTTTCTGTAATGCTCCACATTATTTGTACAGTCATTCTTTGGGAATTGGGACTTGGTGGATTGAAGCAAATATGTTGATGCTCATTGTGGCAGTTTGATTTTGGTGAATCCCAAAAAGAAAGATTATGTTTGTGAACTAATCCATTCTTGCGGGTGTGAGACTTTTTCAGTGAGGCATGACTTAGGTTGAGTCTTTGCCCTCTTGCTGGGTCTGATAAAAACAGAAACATAGGAAAAGGAAGCCGCCATTGTTTTTATCCTGCCACATGAGAGGACTAGAGGATAGCTTAAGCGTGAAGCTGCCAAGAGGCTGGGCGCATGGAGCAGCTCAAGAGGAGACAAGCCCTGCTATATGCTTACAGCTGAACTCATGAAGAACATGGAGCGTCGAGACTGATGGAGGAGGCCTCGTAAGAGAGAAGCCCTATGCCCTTGTTGCTCACAGCTAAGCTCCAGCAGCTGGGCTCTGAGAAATAGAGAGCCTGGAGGGGAAGGCTGAGACCTCCGCAGAGATTAGCAGCCATCTAG
This sequence comes from Dasypus novemcinctus, assembly GCF_030445035.2. Classification (NCBI taxonomy): domain Eukaryota; kingdom Metazoa; phylum Chordata; class Mammalia; order Cingulata; family Dasypodidae; genus Dasypus; species Dasypus novemcinctus. The sequence goes on along the minus strand of NC_080699.1, from coordinate 23,177,574 downwards.
CTCTGCCACGTGCATGGACAACAGGATCAACTGTAGCTGACTTTGGTGAGAACGCCTCTTATGGTGCTTTTAACAGCCTTGGAACTAAGCTTTTACAGCAAATAAACCCCCCTTTTAAAAGCTAGTCCATTTCCCCTACTTTGCATCAGCAGCCCTTTGGCAAACTAAAACATTCATGCAGCTTATTGTGCCGTGAGTAATAAAGTCCTTTGTCTCTGACCCCGGGATCTCCTGTTTTCTGCCTGCAGCCATGCACCTGTGGCAGGCTAAACTGTTATCTTACAAGCAGAGTAAAATCTCAGACACTTTACAGTACTTGACAAGGATCAAGGGGGAGTTTTGTTTAAATCTGAGACTTTATTACAGGCTGAGGTTTTAGATCCAGTGAGAGTAAAGTTGACAAAAATCCATATGGCTGTCTACTCCCTTGTTGGATTAGTACAGCAAGATCCAGGAGTATGAAGTGATTGAGCTGTGAGTTTAGTTGGGGGGCTTATTAACCTTGTACAAGAAGAGTGTGAATGGAAGTAAGGTACTTCATGCCTTTTGTCTAAATGTTTTGTTGGAAGGAGGAGGATGGGTTATCAGTTCAGAGTTAAGGAAGGGTGTGTCTTACTAGGGCTACTGGAAGACTAGTTTGCTAGGGCTGCTATAACTAAGTACCACAAACTGAATGGCTTAAAACAACAGAAATCTGTTGGCTCAGAAGTCTGAAATCAAGGTGTTGGCAGGGCCATGCCTCCCCTGACATCTCCAGGAAAGAATCTGTTCTGTGCCTGTTTCTTAGCCCTTTGTGATTTGAGAGGAATCCTTGGGCTTCGATCTCTGTCTCCATTATATGGCTCTCCTCCCCCGGTCTTTGTCCAAATTTCCAGTCTTTATAAAGACAGAAGTCATTGGATTAAGGGCCCGCTTTACTTGAGTAAGACCTAATTTTAACTCGTCTAAATTCATCTGTAATGATCTTATTTCCAAATAAGGTAATATTCAGAGGCACTGAGTATTAGAATGTTAACATATTGTTCTGGAGGGCACAGTTCAGTCCATAACAGGGTGAGAGAATAGGGACCTGAATGAGGATGAGAAAGAGAAGATAGTTGCTGGGAGGAGTGAGAAAGGGATATTTAAAATAATTGATTAAAGGAATTTATTATTCCATTGTTCATTATCGAATGATTTTTTTCATGGTGGTGCTCAACTACCTGTGTGTAGAATGGAAGGACAGAGAATTGGACTGAACCAATGTTCACAGAACAATGTTACAGAAAAAGTGCAGATGGGAGAGACAGGAGGCAAGGGAATTGAAGCCACCAGCAAGAAAATATTTAAATGGTAGACTATTGGGTGTAGTCTGCAGGGGGGATGGGGGGGCGGGATTAAACAAGGATAAATGCTCTTAAACAGGAGGAATTTTAAAAACTGGAGGTCTAAATGAACTTGAAAAGCAAGTGTGCTAGTCATAAGAGAATCACTGCCCAGTTTAGTAGTCAATAGTCACATGTAGCTATTGCATATTTGGAATGAAGCTGTGTACCTGAGAAACTGAATCTCTAGCTCAATTTAATTTTTAATTTAAATTTTAAAACCGAGGCAGTATAAAACACTTTTCTATTAAACACAACTCTTTTATCTTGCTATAACTGCATTTCACTTAAACTGTTGACAAATTCACATCTGAATTGTGATGTCCTTTAAGTGTAAAGTATGTACCAGATTTTGAAGACTTAGAATAAAAAAAAGGTAAACTATCTCATTGATAATTTTTATAATTTTAAAATATTGAAATTATTATATTTTTAATATATTGGATTATCTAAGATAAAATTAACTTTAAAAAGAGATTCTTTATACTTTTTAATGTGACTAGAAAAATTTACATTATATATATATATGTGTGTGTTATATTTCCATTGGACATCACTGATCTAGAAGGTTAGGATAAGAAAGGTGGGAGTATACTGTTGGAGTTTAGGATTTCAGAGGTATAAAAGTCTCAAGCCAAGTCCAAGATGTGGCCATGAGAAGAGTTGCTGAAATTTGGTGGAGTTACAGATCACTGGAGAAAAAGAGGGTCCATGGAACCATGAGGTTTAGTTGTCTAGTAAGTTATCCTCATGGATATTGAAATTGCCTAGATGACTGATAGAATCCGGGTGGAGCAGTAGACTATGAACTGGAGTTCAGTGGGTTTGGTAAACGTGAAGGCAACAGAGGTAGATGCCCAAGAATATGCTTTCATAGTCTGGAGCTAGGGGGGTGGCCAAGGAGTTTATATAACTTCCTAATCCCTTGTGGAATATTGTCTTTTGTTTTTCCTTCAAGAAGCTTGTAAAAGAATTGCTAGCCTCAGAGGAATTGGTTGGAAGGATGTTATCAGTAGAAGGTGTCAGGATACAAGATACAAAAGCCCTGCTACCCTTCTTTGTCCTATTAGTATCAACTCAACTTTCACAGCTCATCCCAAATGTAAACTCTGATTTTGACAGAGTTAATCACCTTTTTCCTGCTGGCTTTGAGCATCTCTCTCCTTTGGTACTTTTTATAATAATTTCTTCTGCATTTCTATGTCTGTTATTTACTGAGATTAGACTACATAATTTAGATTTTAGTCCCTTGGTCTGTGACTTTTCTTTTGTCTTATTGGTGTCTTGTCCCCTCCTCCCCTGCTTCTTCCTCATCTTCCTGATTACTAATTGATGTTGGAGTGCTCTTGGACTCAATCCTTGGATCTCATTCCCCACCCCTGCCTCCACTCCCTAGTTGATTTTATAGACCCATTAAGCTCTTGGCTCCCAGATTTTAAATTTCCTACTCCAGCCTCTACTCTGAACTGTAGATTTATATCCAGCTGTTTACTTGATATCTCTACCTGGATAGACATCTCAGTCTTAACATAATGCAAAATTGAACCCTTGATTTCCATTTATTTTCTCTTTTCATCAGTCTTTTCTATCTCAGTAATGTTGCCCACACCAACAACTTCAATAAATCCTGCTTGATTTTTTTTTCTCATACCTCATGCCAAATATATCAGTAAATTTTGGCTATTCTACCTTTAGCATGAATGCCAGATTTGATCACTGTCACTCTCTCCACTACTACCACCTTGGTTCAAGCCACAGTTGTCTCTTGCCATGATTATTGTGATAGCCTTTTAACCAGTCTCCCTCCATCTGCATTGACATTACAACTAGAGTGATTATTTTTATTTTTTTTAATTCATTTATTTATTTTATTTCTTTCCCCTCGCCCTCAGTAGTCTGCTCTCTGTGTCCATTCACTGTGTGCTCTTCTGTGACCACTTCTATCCTTATCAGCAGCACCCTGAATCTGTGTTTCTTTTTATTGCATCATCTTGTTGTGTCAGCTCTCCAAGTGTGTGGCACCATTCTTGGGCAGGCTGCACTTTCTTACGCACTGGGTGGCTTTCCTTACAGGGCACACTCCTTGTGCATGGGGCTCCCCTACGCGGGGGACACCCCTGCGTGGCACGGCACTCCTTGTGCATGTCAGCCCTGTGCGTGGGCCAGCTCCACATGGGTCAAGGAGGCCTGGGGTTTGAACCACGGACCTCCCATGTGGTAGACAGACACCCTATCCATTGGGCCACGTCCGCTTCCCTAGAGTGATTATTTTAATAAGACAAATGGAATCTTACCACTCAAGCTACTTCTACTGGCTTCCCATCTTCTTCAAAATGAATCTAACATCCTAACTGTGGTCCACAAAGCTCCATATAATCTGGCCTCCACCTGCCTCTCTGACATCCGCTTCTAGTACTTTTCCCCTTTTCATATCTCTGCCTCTTTCCTGTTCATTAAACCCTCCAATATGTCCTGACTTTAATACTTTCATATATTCCATTCCTTCTTCCTGAAATATACTTCTCCCAGATATCCCATGGCTCACTTCCTCACTTTTTTCAGGTCTCTTATCAAATAGTATCTCATTAGAGAGGTGTTTGCTAGCCATGCTATCTAAAATCTTATACTTATTGGTCCTCTACTCTGTATCCCCTCCCTTCCTTGATTCTTCTTGCTTTCTTCTTGTTTATTGTCTCACCTCACTAAAATGTAAGCTGCATAAGAATAAGGAATTCATCTCTTTTGATCCCTGCTAAATCTCCAGTATTTAGAATAGTGCTGGCAGAGAATCCATGCTCAATAAATATTTATCAGTTGAATGGAAAACTAAATGAATGAAATGTCACTAGACTGTGGCAGTTAAATCTGAATTACCTGTGTTTTCATTGTTTAAGCAGTGTTAAATATAGCAGGCATTCAGTAAGTTTATTTCATGTGTCACAATGAAATACAGCCAAGTTAAACATGAACATTTCACTTTGTTTATTCCATAGCAAACTTGAGGTAAATGATTTTTTAAAAATTGTTTTTATTAATTTCTCCCCCACCCCCTCGTTGTTTGCATTTGCTGTGTCTGTTTGTTGTTGTTTGCTGGTCTTTTTTTTTTTTTTTTTTTCAGAAGGTACCAGGAACCAAACCTGGGTCCTCCAGTGTGGGAGGGAGATGCCTAATTGCTTGAGCCACCTCTGCTTCCTGCTTTATCATGTGTCTCGTTATGTTTCCTTGTGTCTCTTGTTGCATCAGCTTGCCATGCCTCCCCATCGGGTCAGCTCACTGTTTTGCTCGTCTTCTTTAGGAGGCACTGGGAACCAAACCTGGACCACCTCCCATTTGGTAGGTGGGAGCTCAATCTCTTGAGCCACATCCACTTCCTGATAAATGAATTTTTTCACATTAGTTTTATGAGTAACTGTGAAGAGAAAGAGATACTGAAGATTATTTTTATATTTCTTTGTTTTTATAAGAGAAATACAAAACAATCATGCATAATGTGCAGAATTCCCTTGCATCACCCCATCACCATCACCTTGCATTGTTGTGGAACATTTGTTACAAATTATGAAAGAACATCATCAAAGTATTACTGCTGTGATCCAAAGTTTACTGGTGTCTGATGTGATTTTTCCATAAGTCAGCTAGATATTATTAACGCTAAACAGTGTAATAGCTTCAGTAAATGGTTATTGCATGAGCATTTATTACTCATTTAAATGATGTATTGAAATTATTGCATACTGTTCAACAGTATATTATATAAAGGGGAAGCCATGACATTATTGGCCTGCTTAATTTTATAAACATAACTGAGAAAGTTATTAATTTTGTAAACCACTAAACTCACAATTTTAAACTTCCACAGTATGACTTCTTTAGATATACATCCTCAAACCTCCTGTTAGAGACCACAAAGTCATAAATCCAGCACTTTATCAAGAAGAGTTTCCTGAATATCAGGCAGGACTCGTGAACAATTAAAATAAATTTCTAATTTAACAGGAGTCTGTTGAAATATGTTTGATTCTAAACTTTGTCCGTGCCTTAACATTTCTCAGTGGTACCATGTATGGAACCTAGAACTTCTCACAAAGCAATTAATTTACACTGTAGAACACTCAGAATTTGACTAATAGAGCAACAAATGGGAAAGGCAGAATTGCATAACCACTCTATACCAGATAATGTATTTTGCATACATTATTTCATTTTGCGACTCCTAGATGTTTAGGAACACTAACGCGTTTATTGTAGACGTTACTGTGTACTGTTTGTTTTCTTATTTCAGCATCCCTTACAACACTCTCTATATCTTTACAACTAAAATATATTTATTTGCCTGCTAAATTATTTACTCCCCTTGACTATAAAATTTTGTTATTTCCTAAGGCTTTACTGACAGAAGCAAATAGCTGTATCAGTGAACTTCATTTAGTCACTCTGAATCAAACATTTAACTTCCATCTCTTTACCCAATTAATTTCCCATCCATTATCTTCTACTTTTTGCTTTTATTTTCTTAATAGCAGGCATGACCTTGACATTTATATATGTAACCTGTCCAAGATATATCCGTAAGCCACTTGTGCTTTGCATGTAAAAACTTCCACTTGATTACCTCACCTTACTGCTAAACATCCATTCATAGTTGTTTGTTCATCCTATCAATTATGCCTTGACATGAAATAAATGCCCCAGAAAATGAGCCAGATATTTTCCCTGCATTGAGTAGACAAAACCCCAGGGGTTTTCATAGGGTTTTCTGAAGCTGCGTTTTTTTTTTTTTTAAACTGCTTTGGAAAATGAAGTTTCTCTAACAAAGTGATAAAATAACTAGAAAATTTAAAGATAAGCATAATACATAATACTTAGAATATTTAGCTTATGTAAAAATTTTTTACAAAACAATTTTATTGCTATATATTAATAAAGCATGCAGTTTATCCAAGGTGTATAATCAATGGTATTTGGTATAATTACATAGTTGTACATTCATCTCTTCAATCATTATTAGAGCATTTTCATTATTTCAATAATATTATATAAAGATCTTAATCTCATATTTGGAATCAGTGCATTATAGTTTCAACTTTGATGTCCTGAAAATGCTTTCTGACTTGGGATGTGTGTGTGAGAAAGAGACAGAGACAGAGACAGGAGCAGAGAGAAGGAAGGAGGGAGGGAGAGAGGGAAAGAGAGATTCCATTTTTTAAAACTTTTTATTCTAGACATTTTTCAAACATATGTTAGAGGAAAGGAAATAGTATAAAGAAACCCCAGGGAAACAGTTGTGGCTCAACTGATAGAGCATCCGCCTGCCATATGGAGGGTCTAGTGTTTGATACCCAGGGCCTCCTGATCGATGTGGTGAGCTGGCCCATGTGCAGTGCTGCCACACACAAGGAGTGCTGTGCTAGGCAGGGGTGTCCCCGCGCTGGGGTGACCCACGCTCAAGGAGTGTGCCCCACAAGGAGAGCTGCCCTACCTGAAAAAAGCACAGCCTGCCCAGGAGTGGCGCCACACACATGGAGAGCTGACACTGCAAGATGACACAACAAAAAAGAGATGCAGTTTCCTGGTACTGCATGACGAGAATGCAAGCAGACACAGAAGAACACACAGTGAATGGACACAGAGAGCAGACAATGGGGGGGAAGGGGAGAGAAATAAATAAAATAAATATTAAAAAAAAAAAAGAAAGAAACTCCAGTGTACCCATTACCCAGTCTTGATAGTTATCAACATTTTGATGTTTTTGTTTATCCTTCCCCTGCACTTTTCATTTTTGATCAAGTACTTTAAAGCAAATTCAAGATGCCTTATAATTTTACTCATATATACTTAGTGCTCTTCCTAATGTATAAGGATTAAAAAATAACATTCTCAAGGTCATGAATCCTGTCTTTTGCTGTGTTCAGTTGTTGAACCCATACAATAAATTTTAAATTTCAGATATTTTGCAGATATAGAATATGCATGTGTAGATTATATGTATTTTAGAAATTCTGATACTCTTGAATATTCTTTTTGCTCTCTCTGTACATTCTTTTTCTGTGTTTTCTTTAATATATATCAGTCATTGTTATTTTGAAGTCCTTGCCTGCTTCCTCAAATATCTGAAATCATCTGTGGGTATGCTTTCCATTCGCTGCAATCTCTTGATTACTGTGTCACTTTTCTTGCTTTCTACTTGTCTAACAATTTTTCATTGTAGCTGGATACTAAGGATGATACGTTGTAGAGACTCTGGATTATGTTGTCATTTAAAGTGTTGAGTTTGTTCTGGCAGGTAGTTAAATTACAGGCAGATCACTTTGATCCTGCTAAGTTTGAGTTAGGCTTTGCTAGGGCGGTTCTTTCTCAGTTTTTTCCTTACTCCTGTGGCATAACTCCTGACTTCTAGGGCATAGTGTTCTGGAGTATCAATTGAATGTCTAGAACTTTCACCAGTGTCTCTCCTTTTAGGCTGAGCCATAGCTCCTGTATCTCCTGAGCACTGTGTAGTCTCAGAAATTTTCTGTTTAGCCCTTAGCTTCCCAGCAGTTGCTTTCTGCTTGGCCTCCAGGAGTCTCACTTTGCATATACACAGGTTGGGATGGGCTAAGAACCTGAATGGAATTTTTATGCTAATTTTTGATGGTCCCTCTTTACTTCTGCCTCGATCTCTGCTATCCTGCCACTCAAATTTTAACTGCCTTAGCAGCCCCTAGCTCTGATCTCTGTTTCTTCTTCCCTAACCTGCTTCTCTTTGCCTGGGCTCTATTTCCTGGGGCTGTGGTGGTTTGGGGTGAATATGGGGATCACTTCATGTGCTATTTTCTCTGAAAGAGTATAGCCCTTTATTGGTTATTGTCTAGTGTCTGCAAAGAGTCCAGCTTTTATAAATGTTTAGAGTTAAAGAGTAAATCAAATACCTGGTACTCCATCATAATCAAAACTAAACTCCACATGCCATTCTTATATCCAGCAAAATTAACAATAATTCCTTACTGTCACCTAATAGCTAGGGAATGTTTAGCTTTCCCAAGTTACCTAAAAACATCTTTTTTATGGTTTGTTTAGAACATGCTCCACCAAAGTCCACACATACATTGAGTTGATATATGTTTTAGATTTTTTATAATTTGTAACAACTTCCTATTCTCACCCCCACTGGCAAGTACATAAATTTTTTCCATGCTATGTACATATTGAAGAAGGGTTATTTGTCCTGTAAGACTTCCCACATTCTGGATTTGGCTGATCCTTTTGGTGCCATTTAACATGCTCCTCTAGCTCATATTTCTTGCAAACTGGTAGTTATATTTAGGGGTTTAGTTAAGTACGGGTTCGATTTTTTTTTTCTGGCAAGAATACTTCATAGTGTTCCTATTGCATTATATCAAGAGGCATATAATGTCTGTTTTTCCCACTTTAGTGACATTTAGAATATTGTGTATGTTTTGGTATTGTTCCCCTAATCCGTCTTTTATAAGTTCACCATCAACCTTTGCCCTAATATAGTAACCAGCCTTATTATTTAGTTGCCTAGATACATTATTTCATAGGAGTTGCCAAATGATGATATCCTAATTATTTTGTTCTTGCTACTTTTATTACCTGTAATTCTTCTTTAAAGAAAACTTTGTCTTATAAATTATGTAGAAACTGCAGGAAAGACAAAATAAATGCTTGATTCTTTTCCATTATATATCAGTTTTTAGAATAATGATTTGGTGGCCTAGCAGTCTTCAGTGGTAGTCAGTGAAGTAGATGGTATTTATTTGTTTTGTAATATCATTATAAATTCATCAATTTTAATATATTTGATGTGTTTTCATCCATTGAGCTCATTGTTCTTTGGATGCTCAAATTACTCCGCTTAGCCAGTGGTAGCTTCTTCAGGTTGACTCCTGTGTCCTTCTGACATGACCCAATAGTCTCTAAGAGCATCCTTTCTTTCAGGCAAGATGTCCCAGGCTTATCTTGAATATTTCGTTTCTCAGACCTGGAATCAGACATTTCTCCAAGGAGCTCTGATTCCTTCAGTGAAAAATGGTATTTAGAGACCATAATCTGGATACTGGGTAATCATTGCGTTATGGGCCTTTTGAGAGACAGAGCCAGGAAATATGTATTTTCTTAGAGAGAGAAAAGTAAACTATGAGTTTATACTAACATTTCCAATTAAAATTTAATATTTCAGAGTTTTTATTTTTTTATTATATCTTTACATTGCTTTTTTCTTCTGCTAAAAATTGTGTTTCCAATTGACTTTGACGTAATTACTTATTTGATGTGAGAGAACAAGGCAGAGGTTGTTTCAAAACAATTACCAATACCTCAAATAATGAGATTACTTTTTTTTTTAATCTTTGGGATTTATTCCATTAAGGATGCATGGGCAAGATACCATGTTTCAAAAATCTCTTCTGTGATTAATTATGTCACCAGCTTATATCAGTTAGGGTCATTTTTTTGTCCAGTTTGTTTTCAATTTTTAGAAATTATTTTTTCTTCTGTTTGATTCAATTCAGAATGTTTTACTTATATAAGACATTACGTGTTTCCAAAGCTAAAGCTATAAAATAGGGTACATTCAGAGAGGTCTAGCTTCTATCCTTCTCCCATTCCCCTATATAAGTAACCATTTTAATCAGTTTTTCATTTAATATGATTCCTTTTGGAAAATAAAAACAAATAAACAAACATACACTTTCTTTCTCTTTTTTCTTTGAGGTACTGGGACTGGGGATCGAACCTAGGATCTTGTATGTGGGAAGCTGGCATTTAACCACTGAGCCATACCGGATCCCCTAAGTTTTTGTTTTTTTTTTTAGTTTGTTTGCTTGTTGTTTGTTTGTTTGTTTTTAGGAGGCACCGGGAACCGAACCCTTATGTGGGAAAGCAGACACTCAACCACTTGAGTCATACCACTCCCCACATATTTTTATTTCCTCTTCTTTTCTACACAAATGGAAGTATATATATTTATGTTTCTGTACCATAAGAATTCCTGGTCTAGAAGGGAAGGCATACTTGTTAAGGAATAACTATAATGCAATGTGTTCACTCAGGTAATAGAGGAATATAGAATATATTAAACACAAATTATGGAGAGTTTCTTTTAAGGGCATGTAAGTAGGTTAGAGAAAACTTCAGAGAAATGAACTTTGAGAGTTGGGTTGTAAAGGGGGAAGAGCAGAAATAAAAGCTTGAGCAACGTGTATTGGTAAAACAGTAAGCACAGTGAAGTATATTTAGGAGTGAGAACTGTATTTTGTAGGCAGTGAATTTTTTTGGAAAAGTTCTAGGTAGAGCAGGGGTTCTTAACATTTTTTGTTCCCGGACCCCTTTACCAGTCAGGTGAAATGAATACTACTATAATTTATTTGTCATATATATTCATAAGTGAAGGAAATGCTAGATAGCAGTTAAAGGTCAGAGAAAATAAAGATAACAAATTGTTTTTTATCAGTTGAAGCTCTTGGATCCCCTGAAATTTTTGTCCGTGGGCCACTGGTTAAGATTACCCCTGAAATGGAGGAATGACATGATCAAAGAGTTGTTTTAGAAAGGTAGCTGGTAGCAGTGCAAAGGATGATGGGAGTTATGGGGTAGACTGAAGAGACTAGTGATGAGTCCCTTTTGGTAATCCACATGTGAGAGCACAGGGCCCTGGAGTAAGGGTAGTTAAAAGAGATAAAGAGGAGGAGACATAATGTTGAAATTTAAGTAGAAAAAGATCACATAATTTGTATGTGATTGTATATTAGTAGTGAAGAAGAAAGAGGAGATGAAGATGGCTCCAAAGTTCCTTTAATGGGCCACTAGACTGATAGTAATAGGGTTTACAAGAGGAGAAACGGGTTATATCTGGAAGAAATAGAATTATTAGGTCAGTTTGGTCCATGTTAAATTTAGATATCTTTATTATACCTAGTTGAAATTGTTCAAGTATTTGAAAACATGGGTTTGAGCTTAGAAGGTGAGGAGGCTTATTTCTAATTAATATTGGAGCCATCTGCCATAAATGTTCACATTTATTTACAATCTTGTAAATAGATTAAATTTCTTGGAGAAGTACAAATGACATGCTGTATTCTATGTACTGAGCATAGAGAAAGAAGAAACTGTTTTTTTTCTATTTGGGAAATGGAAGAAGTGTTGTGTTGAGCTGGGCTTTGTGAAAGGATTCCATTAGAGATGAGAAGAACATTCTAGGCTAAAGAAATCTAATGGAGAAAAAAGTTCAAGTAAATATAGACTAAATCATAAGGCTCATGGAGAGATTCATAGTTGGAGATAGGCCTGAAAAACCTCAGATCCTGTCATGTTTAGATCTGCTCATTTACACTTAAATCCAAGTATGTTTACCCCTTACTTGGTGTGTCTGTGTCATAGTGAGAACCTGTACCCATGTTAAATTGACAAACCATTTAAGACCACAAACCACCTTGAAGTGTCACTTCTCCTGGAGATGAAAAACAGTTTATTTTTGGAAGCAGAAAACCCAGAGTGATCTAGTTAAGTTCTGGACCCTCTTACAAATTTATGGAGCTAAAACATTTTACTTTTAATATCCAGACATTCCAGTTGCCTTGTGTTTGTCTATGCACGTGGTTAAAGTAACACTTGTGTACCTGTGAAAAATTTTCTCCATTTGAGAGTATGGCTGACTTTTGCAGAACCCATTGCTACCCCAGATTAAGCAGCTTTGATAATAGGGCAGTAGTAGTTGAATGACAATAAAGCAGTAGTTTTAGTGCATAAGTACTGAACATCGAAATGGTCAAAGGGTTCATCTCTTCATCTCCCACCTTAACATGCTGTTCACTTTTTTGGTATGTGTTTCTAGCTCCACTTTTTGGAAGACAAGTTAGAGAGTTAGGGTTGCAACATTTTGAGAGCAAATGTCATGAAAACAGGTACCTCTGTCTTGATTTGGAGCCTATAAATTATACTTGAAATCAGGGAAGAACCTCTGTTTTACAAAATTAGCCAGTCGGTCTTTGCTAATACATTGGTGTTTAGCATGAGAAACATTTGCCCTACATCAGAAAAGTCTGAATAGCATTCTTGAAAGGCCTTTTTCTGGGGATGTGTGGGGTCCTGTTTCACAGGCTGCCTGGACTTATGCTTAGTCTAGAATTATTTTTTAAGAAGCCATAAGAAAACAAATCCTCCTTTATGCATTGATGTGAATGGACTTGGTATCAAAAGGATAGCTTGTTTTTCATTAAGCATTTTAAAACATCCTTAATTTACAAACTTTGTTTAGTATAAAATGAAGAGAGAAAAATGTAGTTTTCTAAAAGCATCTACTCTATTTTCTGATGATACTCCTTGAGTTCATCTCCAATTGTTAAGCACCCATCATATGCAGAGCATTCTTTTTTTTTCATTTAAAAAACTTTATTTTTGAAGAAATTTTAGAGTATAGTAAAGTTAGACAGAAAGTATAGAGAGTTCCCATATAAGCCACCCTCTCCCTCTCACATTTCCCCTATTTATAATATTTTACATTATTGTAGTACATTTGTTACAATTGATGAACAAATATGGAAGCATTACTACTAACCAAGTTCTGTAGTTTACATTATGATTTACACTTTGCAATGTACAGTTTTATAAATTTTGAGAAATGTATAATAGCCTGTATCCCTCATTGCAATATTGTGCAGAACAATTCCAGTGCCCTAAAAATGCCCTGTGTTCCACCTATTCTGCCCAATCCCTCCCCTCAGAACCTCTGATAACCACTATCTTTATATCAATGTTACAAATTCTTCTGTTACTATAATAATAATGTCTACTTTGGTCCATGGTTACATTCCCCCCTTTGTTTATTCCTCAATCTTGAGGATTTTTGGGATGGTGATGCCCTCTTGGCTTCAGACTGAGAGGGGCCTTAGATCTTATGGGGAAAATGGAAGGAATTATTTTGCTTGCAGTTATAGATACCCTTTTTCTGGGGCGTGGGGTTTGTCCATCATCATCATTTTATTAGTTGTCCTGAGTGAGTGCAGTGAACCTGGAAAGTAGGTGTTGGCTGCAACTCTGCTGGGATTCAGGGCTCAACTGGCATATGAACAGATGGAAGAGTTAAATCTCTGGGACATAAATTGAATAGGCATAGTGCTAATTATAGGTTCAAAAAAGGGGTAGAAGAATCATGTGTAGGGAAATTATAAATGAGTCTACTCTGTTACATTGGGGAAATAGGTTGTCCTATATTCCAAGGTAAGGACCACTGACAGGGTGCTGATTTTACAGAGTTGTGTGCCTTGCTTATGGTGTCTGGATGTCTCTAAAGCCCTTAGAAGCACCCCTGTTTGAGGCTTTGTTTACTGTGGTAGTTAGTGAGACCACCTGAGACATGCATAAGCATAACCTCTGGAATGACCTCCTGACTCACTTTGAAATCTCTTAGCTGTGAAAACTCATTTCATATTTAATGTTTCCCCCTTTTGGTCAAGGTCTTTTTCCAAATGTACTGCTGGTTGGCACTTGGTACTAATCCCTTGATGCCAGGGAGGTTCATCCCCAGAAGTCATGTCCCACACAGGAGAATGTAGTGAGTTTATATGCTGAGTTTATCGTAGAGAGAGGCCACATTTGAGTAACAAGAAGGTTTTCAGGAGGTAACTCTTAGGCAATAGTTATTATTAGGCCGAGATTCAGTTTTACATGGATAAAGTTTGTAAATGAAAACATAAATATTGAGGGCTTGGCATATTTGCCAATTTTCTTTTATTAGGCACTGCCTATGTTCTCTAGTGATTCTTGCCACTCTTTTTGAAAATGCAGCAGGATTCCCAAGGATGGGAGTTTAATATTTTGTTGCTTATTGTGTGAGTCTCCACCTACTGAGATAGCACCCTATTGCATCCATATTCCATAGAAGCATGTCCCAGGTGCATCCTTTCCCACACATCCCTCCAACAATGACACCCTGCACCAGTGACCCTCCCTGCCAGAGTGACCAAAAGAACACTCCTACAATTGTATTCTCACCATAGTCCTCAGTCTCCCCAGAGTTCACCTGTTCCTTAAACTCTCCAATCAAAAGACACAGATTGGCAGAATGGATAAGGAAATATGATCATCTATATGCTGTCTCCAGGAAACTCACCTTAGACCCAGGGACACAAACAGGTTTCAAGTGAAGGTTGGAAGATAATTTTACACTCAAGTAATAAAAAAAAATGACTATACTAAATTGGACAAAATAGACTTTAAATGTAAAACTGATGTAAGAGACAAAACAGGGCATTATGTATTAATAAAAGAAGTAATCTACCAAGAAGAAAAAGCATAAAAAATATGATGCTGGGGAGCAGATGTTGCTCAAATGATTGAGCACCGGCTTCCCACATACAAGGTCCCTGTACGTTAAAAAAAAAAATGCACCTATTACATGGGACAAATATTGGCAAAACCAAGCAGAGAAGTAGATGCCTTTTTTTATCATAGTGGGGAACTTTAATACACCATTTTTACAGATAGACAGAACATCTCAACAGAGGGCTCAATAAAGAAACAGAGATCGGAGTAATATGTTAGATGAATTAGATCTACTGGACTTATACAGAACATTATACCCCAAAACAGCAAGATATATATTCTTCTTGAGGCCTCATGGATCATTCTCCAGGATAGCCCATATTCTAGGTCATTGAACAAGTCTCAAGAATTTAGAAAGATTGCAATTATACAGAGCACTTTTTTTGACCACAAAAGAATGAAGCTGGAAATCGATAAAGGACAGAGAACTAGAATAGGTACAAATACATGTAAGTTAAACCATGAACTTTTAAACAATTAGTGGGTCAAGGCGGAAATTGCCAGAGTAACTACCTTGGAGTGAAAGAAAATGAGAACAAAATACATCAAAATTTATGAGATGCAGCTAAATCAGTGGTGAGAGGGAAATTTATAGCCCTGGATGCCTACATTAAAAAAGAAGAAAGAGCTAAAATCAAAGACCTGACTGCACACCTGGAGGAACTAGAAAAAGAAAAACAAGCTAATCCCAAACAAGCACAAGGAAGGAAATTTAACAGAGATTAGAGCAAAATTAAATGAAATTGAGAATTAAAAAAAACAAACATTAGAATTACTTCAAACCAATTGATCTTCAAGAAGATCAATAAAATTGACAAGCTCTTTGCTAGACTAACAAAGAAAAAGAGAGAAGATGCAAATAAAATAAAAAATGAGAGAGGGGATATCACCACTGACTCCACAGAAATAAAGAGTATCATATGAGGATACTTTGAAAATTGTATGCCAACAAGATGGACAATTTAGATAAAATGGATGAATTTCTGGAAACACAAGCAACCTACATTGATCAAAGAAGAAATAGAAGAATACAATAGACTAATCACAAGTAGTGAAATTGAAATTAGTCATCAAAAAACTCCCAGCCAAGAAAAGCCCAGGACCAGATGGGTTCACAGATGAATTCTACCAGTTATTCAGGAAAGTCCCAGTACCAATCCCCTGCTCAAACTCTTCCAAAAAATTGAAGAGGTGGGAACATTGCCTACCTTATTCTATGATGCCAACATCAACCTAATCCCAAAGCCACATAAAGATACTACAAGAAAGCAACTACAGACCGATTTCTCTTAATGAACTAAGATGCAAAGATCCTCAACAAAGTACTTGGTAATCGAATCCAACAACACATTAATCAAATTATGTACCATGATCAAGTGGATTTTATCCCAGGTATGCAAGGATGGTTCAGCATAAGAAAGTCAATTACTATAATAGGGCACATTAACAGCTTGAAGGGAAAAAACACATAATCATCTCTGTTGATGCAGAAAGGCATTTGACAAAATACAGCATCCTTTCTTGAGAAAAACAATTTGAGAGCTAGGATTAAAAGGAAACTTCCTCAACCTGATAAAGGGCATATATGAAAAACCCACAGTTACCATCATACTCAATGGTAAAAGGCTGAAGGTTTCCCTCTAAGATCTGGAACATGACAGGGATGCCCACTGTCACCACTCTTATTTAACATTGTTTTAGAAGTCCTTGTGTGAGCATTTAGGCAAGAAAAAAATAAATAAAAGGCATCCATATTGGAAAGGAAGAAGTATAAAACATTCAGTATTTGCAGATGACCTGATCCTATATGTAAAAAGTCCTGAAAAATCTACAATACAGCTTCTAGAGCTACTAAATGAGTTCAGTAAAGTGGCAGGATATAAGATCAACACACAAAAATCAGTAGTGTTTCTGTACACTAATCATGAGCAATCTGAGGAGGAAATCAAGAAAAAAATCCATTTATAATAGCAACTAAAAGAATCAAATGTCTAGGAATAAACTTAACTAAGGATATAAAGGACTTGTACACACACAGATAACTATACAGCATTGCTAAAGTGAATCAAAGAAGACCTAAATAAAAGAAAGAACATCCCATGTTCATGGATTAGAAGACTAAATACCATTAAAACGTCTCTCTTACCTATATTGATTTATAGATTAAATACAATTTGAGTAAAAGTTCTAACAGCACTTTTTACTTACTGGAAAAGCCAATTATCAAATCTATTTGGAAGGCTAAGAGTCTCCAAATAGCTAAAAAAAATTTTTTGAAAAAGAAAAACAAAATTGGAGGAATCACACTACCTGACTTTAAGTCATACTACAAAGCTACAGTGGTCAAAACTGCATGGTATTGGCACAATGATAGACATACTGATCAATGGAACCAAATTGAGATTTCAGATATAGACCTGCGCATATATGGCTGACCAGTATTTGACAAGGCCACCAAGCTCACTCAACTGGGACAGAAAAACAAAAATAAATTGGAGGAATTACACTGCCTGACTTTAAAGCCTACTACAAAGCTACAGTGGTCAAAACTGCATATTGGCATGAGAATAGACACACTGACCAATGGAACCAAATAGAGATTTTAGATACAGACCTGTGCATATATGGCTAACTGACATTTGATAAGGCCACCAAGCCCATGCAACTGGGACAGAATAGTCTCTTCAGCAAATGATGCTTGGAGAACTAGATATTCATAACCAAAAGAATGAAAGAGGATCACCATCTCATGCATATCCTATACAAAAATTAACTGAAGCTGGATCAAAACCTAAATATAAGAGCCAAGATCATAAAACTCCTAGAAGATAAGTAGGGAAGCATCTATGAGATCTTGTAGCAGGAAATGGTTTCATAAACTTTACACCCAAAACACAAACAACAAAAGAAAAAAACAGTTAAATGGACATCCTCAAAATTAAAAGAATTTGTCTTTAAAGGAGTTTGTCAAGAAAGTGAAAGGCAGCCTACTCAATGGGACAAAATACTTGGAAACCACTTATCTAATAAGGATATAATATCCAGCATATATAAAGAAATATTACATCTTAAATAAAAAGACAACCCCTCTTAAAAATGAACAAGAGATTTAAATAGACACTTTTCTAAAGAGGAAATACAAGTGGGGCTAAAAAGCACATGAAAGGATGCTCAACATCAGTAACTATTAGGGAAATGCAAATGAAAACCACAGTGAGATATCACTGTTCACCTATTAGACTGACTGCTATTAAAAAAACAAGAAAACTACAAGTGTTGGAGAGGATGTGGAGGAATAGGAACACTCATCCACTGCTGATGGGAATGTAGAATGGTGCAACACTGTGGAGGATGGTTTGGTGGTTCCTCAGGAAGCTAAGCGTAGAATTGCTTTATGATCCAGCAATCCCAATTTTAGTAATATATCCAGAAGAATTGAAAGGGATATGAACAGATATGTATATATATGCACTCAAATGTTCATTTTGGCATTATTCACAATTGCCAAAATTTGGAAGCAACTCAAGTGTCATCAGTGAATGAATGGATAAACAAAATGTGGTATATACATACAATGGAATATTACTTAGCTGTAAGAAGGAATGAAGTGGGGAGTGGATATAGCTCGAGTGGTTGAGCACCTGCTTCCCATGTACAGGTTCCTGGCTTCAATCCCTGGTACCTCCTAAAAACAAAACAGACAAACAAAAAATCAAGTCTCATTGGGGAGCAGATATAGCTCGGTGGTTGAGCCCTGCTTCCCATGTACGAGGTCCTAGGTTCAATCCCTGATACTTCCTTTAAAAAAAAAAAAAGTGGAATGAAGTATTGACACATGTGACAACATGGATGAATCTTGAAGACCTTCTGTTGCATGAAGCCAGTCATTTAAAGGACAAATATTGCATGATTTAAAAAAACCAAAAACTGTTTTAATGAGATATATTCATGCACCATACAATATAGCACTCTTTTTTTAATGTAGGAAGGTGGCATAATAAACAACTGAAATAATTTTAGGTCAGAATTTTCAAAACTTAAGAAGAATGAAGAAAAGAGGTGCTAACTAGAAGCAGCAACAAGTAAAGAAGCCTGGTACGAGGTAGCTGGGGTCAAACCCTCTTCCTTTAGTCAGTGGCAGCATGAGGCCTGGCAGTTAGAGGATACTATGATATTGAAGTGAGTGCATGCTTGGTAACCTGCTTGCAGGCAGCTAGTTATCTTGGCCTTGCCCTGGCTCTTTTGGAAAGAAGTGTTTGTTTAATAAACAGGAAGTCGTTTCCATGGGTGTAAGACCAAATGATAGAACCGAGTGGCAAAGCAAAGAACTGCTTGCTGTGGTTGGCTTGGAATTGGCAGCAAGTTTTTCAGGTAGCCTCCCAAGATTAGCACAAATGCTGCCTTTTCCTCATTCTGAGCTGAGGTGTTTCTTTGCCATAGGAAATGAAAAGTTTCTGCCCTGTTGGTTGACCTGCTGTCAGGGTGTGTTCATTTTCAGCCAGTGTTTTTAGATAAGCTGTGAGTTGTAGACTTAGCAGACAAATGGAGACACTGTTTATAGTGGAAAAGTGACTTATTTTAAGAAATGTTGGCTTTCTACCACTATCCCATTAGTGGCATACCTCTGACACTCCAGTAAAGCTGGTCTGGGGAAGCTAACACTGCCTTATGTGTATTTTTGCTCTTTGAAAGGTTAGAACCTAAATGTACCACAAGATATTTCTTTCTGAGCACAGTTAAGACAAAATTGCAAACAGTAAATTCTGAAGCAAGCCTTTCTTGCTTGTTCTCTAATACTTTTGAAACTTCAAGATTCATTCCCTCCACTTCTAGTAATATTACTCCTAGCGGGGTATATAAATCCTTTAATTTTATTACTAATTTGATTTTTTCACCTATGAGGAAGAGCAAATAAAAAAAGGTTATTAAGAAATGCAATACCATGTGACTTATGGTAATTGGAAAATTAGATAACTTAGACTCCTTACTTTTTTTTTTAAAGATTTATTTATTTATTTAATTTCCCCCCCTCCCCTGGTTGTCTGTTCTTGGTGTCTATTTGCTGCGTCTTGTTTCTTTGTCCGCTTCTGTTGTCGTCAGCAGCTCGGGAAGTGTGGGCGGCGCCATTCCTGGGCAGGCTGCACTTTCTTTTCACGCTGGGCAGCTTTCCTCACGGGCGCACTCCTTGCGCGTGGGGCTCCCCCACGCGGGGGACACCCTTGCGTGGCAGGGCACTCCTTGTGCGCATCAGCACTGCGCCTGGCCAGCTCCACACGGGTCAAGGAGGCCCGGGTGTCCAATGACACCCAGTTTTTTGTCATGGTAGAGGTAGAACGAGGCTGTGTTCTGCCAGCTCCTGGCCTGTGCAACAATTTTGAGAACTTTCCAATCATTTTAGGAAAATGAGGTACTTAGAAAATATAGTATTTTTTTAAAATAAAACAAAATCACTTATTTTGGAAATCACAAATTAATCATGCTGTCGTATTTAAGAAGCTCTTTGATGTGTTCTGGTAATTAGTATTTACTGCCAGACAAATGTCTCTCAGACATTTAAATTAATGGGTGGCTTGGCCAAATGAGCTTCTGATGGTAAACCTTCATAAGGATTTATTTTTGTGTTTCTCAAGAATAGCTCTCTCTTCAAGGCTCTTTAATTAGACAAAGTTTAGCAACCTATAACATATTATTAGAATAATTAGACCTTGGGTTAGGAGAAATAGGAGGTCAAAGGAACAGGTACTGTTAGAGAATGGCCTCTTGAAGTAAAACATAACGTTCTACATCCGCTGAGTTTCCAGTTCTTTAACAGCTTATGTTAGGTCACTATCCCTAATTTGGGACTTTGTGTTGTTTAAAGTTCGCATGACGGATCTCCCCAGAAGCCTAAACACCAGCGCATGCCCTCATTTATCACCACCTCTAAACTCCCATGGAAAGCTGCCCTCTTGGCCTTTTAACTGCTAAGCCGAAGACTTCTTAATTTCTTCCCCCCCGCTCCCCCCGCCTATTAAATTGGTCATCTTGGCTATAATAATAAAAATAATGATTTTTTGAGGATCTTGTGTGTGGTAAAGGAAAAATGATAGTTCTTTTGAGGGGTCTTTCTTAATAATTTAAATTACTTACAAGATAATAGTTTTTGAAATAAATATAGTATTTGTGCTTCAAAATGTTATATGTTCTTTGTGGTAGTTCTTTGTGTACAGTTTGAATGATTTCAAAATCTACTATGTAGATGGATTCTCCTCTAGCTCCCTTTCTTCGCCCCGTTCCCTCATTTATTAAATTATCTTATCTTGGCAGTCATTACTAGTAAATATGTTTTATCCAAAATGAGCACTGACTGTTCTTCTTCAATACAGACCACCTGGTGGCCCATGGGCGAATGGCAGAAAAGGAAGCCCGTCGGAAGTTCAAACAGATTGTCGCAGCTGTCTATTTTTGTCACTGTCGGAACATTGTTCATCGTGATCTAAAAGCAGAAAATTTGCTTCTGGATGCCAACCTGAATATCAAAATAGCAGGTGAGAAATGAGCTGAGGATGTGAAATAGGGACTGAAGGAACTTTTCTTTCAGGGTTCTAAGAACAAGAGATTATTTCTATCTATTCAAAAGGAAGTATTGGGAAAATTTGGGAAATTCAGGATTTTTTTTGTGGCCTGAAAATTGATAAACTTTCAAAATTGATAAACATTTATCTTATTTTTTTTTAATGTACTATTAGATGGAACTAACCTGGGGAGATAAGAAGAGAAAATTGTATTTTGATGAACAGATATGTCCCTTTTAAATAATAGGGTATAACATATAGAAAAGAGTAGCAAGGAAAAATGTTAAGATCACATAACCCCTCACCTTCAGTTGAGAAAGTTGATTTTTGTCACTGCTGACTAAGATCATACTTCTTCTGAAGGCTGTAGTTTTATGATAATTTGGTAAGAATAGCTCTTAATGGAGTTTACAGGCAGCCCAGCCTTTTGTCTCCCTAAATTTCACTTGTCTACTCATCTGACAGAGCCTAAAAAGCACTTTTCATTTCCTTAATCTGCTCATGCTTCAATTTATTAAACTATCTGTATTTTGCCTAACCAATACAAGCTCACCATCTATTGATAGAAATAAGTGACTGCAATTTATACAGACTATAAATATGAAAATAAACCCTTTTTGTTTTCTGACAGTTTCCAGTATTGAATTTTTTGCTCCCTCACAGAAAGGGAGGGGGGCTTCTTATATAGAAAATTAGAGTAAAACTAGAATGTAATTGCCTTCAGAAGCCAATGTAAAAAGCAATTCTAACAATTTCTCTCCTTAATAGGGTGGGGTTTTATATTATAGGTCAAACTACGTAAGCATACCCCTGCAGACTGGTGATACTTCTGACAATTTCTTTTGTGTAATAAGTCTGTTCACTTTCCAGACTCTACATCCTTGGAATGGCATCTAGTAGTTTTTTATTTATCCAAGTTAAGCCTAATGGCTGTAATCTTGTTTAACCACTTTCACATGGTTTATAAGCTCTTTGAGTCCTGTACTTCCTCAGTACATAGTAGATAAGAATTAAATGCTTTATCTTCCATAAAATCGTGTTTTTCCGCTACCTTCTTCTATCTTTTGTTGTCTCCAAAGCTCTCTAGATGCTAATAGTTCCCGCAAAGGTGGATGACTTGGAGAAGCCTGGCAATTGTGTTCCAGACCCTCTTTTGTAATTATTTCTTGTAGCTTCAATTAAATTAATAATAACAACTACTACAACTCCATAATACTTAAAAATGTAATAAAATATTGTATTTCCTATTTGCTGCTATAACAAATTACCACAAACTCAGTGGCCTAAAACTACACATGTTTATCTTAAGTTCTGGAGGTCTGTAGAGGCTATAT
Organism: Dasypus novemcinctus; assembly: GCF_030445035.2. NCBI lineage: Eukaryota > Metazoa > Chordata > Mammalia > Cingulata > Dasypodidae > Dasypus > Dasypus novemcinctus. The sequence goes on along the minus strand of NC_080699.1, from coordinate 23,155,002 downwards.
AGTCTTACGGGTTCAGTCACAGTGTCCGCAGGGCTATTCCCTCTGGAGACTCTGAGGGGAAGATCCTTTTCCTTGCCTTTTTAGCTTCCTTGGCTTGTGACCCTTTCCTTGCATCACTACGGCCTCTTGCTCCTGTTGTCACATCTCCTGCTCCTAACTCTGGTTCTCCTGCCTCCCTCTTACAAGGACCTCTGTGGTTACATTAGGCCTGGACAATCTGGGATAGTCGATCCATCGTAAGAGCCTTGATTTAATCCATCTGCAGAGTTCCTCTTATAATGTAAGGTAGCATAGTCACAGATTCTGGAGATTAGATAGAATATGGACATCTTTGGGGCCATTATTCACCCTATCACAAATGCCATTGTAAGGGACTTTGGATTATTAGTTAGGAGATTGAGTTTAAAAGGGCTCTCTTTTTATTGTCTCAGTTTTATACTGTCTCCACTGACCCAAGTTAAAAAAATTTTTTTTATGCAGGCAATCAACCATTGAACTACACTTGCTCCCTGCTTCCTTGGTTTTAAATTTTCATATAGAACCATTTTGATCTAGTTAGGGAAAATGCCTGTGACTTTAGTTTTTACATAGAGAAACCACGCATAAAAGCAGTGGTCAGTGGTAATTGAAATTGGAAACCTACTGACAAATATTTGGTAAAGAGATTTTTAAATGCTCTTCTTGGTTAAAAGTTAAAACACATCCAGATAGTCACAATAAGATTCTACCTGCTGGTGTGTAATTACAGACTCCTAGGGGTGCCGGCAGCCAGCCTTGGGTTCTTTGTGTTAAGACATATGCCTTGGCAGGATTTTTAAGTTTATTAACTCAAAGTCTGCATTTTTATTATTTGTTTTCCAAGCAAAGCAAAGAATAAATGTGCACCTCTGGTTTTGTGGCCTGCCACAATCTCTAACAGTGTCTTTGCTAGAGCATTTGTTCTCTTACATGCCATCTTTACTCAGCTCTCAGTCATTGCCTGAGCTTCCTTTCTTGCACATAAGTTAGATAGAATTCTCATTCTTACCTGCCAGTGAGCTCAATGTGGACCAGTGAGAGAGGTGCTTCTCATTGAAGGCAATTGAAACAAAACTAATTTTGGAGAGGTAGCTTGAATGGTTGTAAGGTTAAAGTCAGATGGGTAATGAAATTAACTTTATATTCTAGAAGCTAAAAGTAACTTTCAGATTCCTGATTTGTTCTAGTGGTCTTTTTGATGAAGATTATAAATCCCAGCAAAAGAACTACTGTATATGAAAGAAAGACATGAGAGATAAAAAGATCTTTTCTTGTTTTATTTAAAATATATTAGTGTTCTTTTAAGTGGCTTATCTTTAAAATCATCATATCTATTACAGTAGGAAATTAACTTGGAAATAATAATTCAAATTAGGAAATTTATGAAATTCATGTTTTCCTTATGCCAATGTTTACTTAAATGGTTTTGATGGGGAAAAATATACATTCTTGTTCAAATATAGATAGTTGTTTATGTTTACATTTATTTTTACTTTTTGTATGAACTAATATGGCAATTTACATTTGACACTTGATATTTTAAGAACTAGTATTATAAAAGCCCATGCTGACCCTCTCCAAGAAAATATGTGTTCCGTGGACATAAGGGATATAGGCATTATAAGATTTGGCCACCAATCCACATTCTAAGATTTTTGTGTATGTATGTATGTGTGTGTGTGTGTTTTTAAATTCTTGTCTAATAAATTCTTATTCTAGTTCTGTTTCTAGAGAGAAATGAAGCTCAGGGTGAATAACTTTGGTTTTTTAGTTTAGTTTTGTTTTTCTTGTTTTAGATAAAAAAAAGTTCTTAATGGCAATAGCAAATGTGTCTTTTGTAGAATTTTTAAAAAGATATTTCTATCTTCAGTCATCCAGAATAAGCACTGACCATTATCAGAGTAAAAAATCTTACTTCTAAAAGGCAAAGATACTAAATCTAGACTTAAGAGTTTGTAGTGGTTAACTGGAATCCTACTTATTATTTAAAAAGGCTCTATGCTCAGGTGGCATGGAAGAGAAAAGAGTGTAAACATGACCCCTGCCCTTAAGAATTTGTAGTCTTTTTGGGCAGCAAGTGTGTAGACCTTTTCAAAAGTTAAATAACACCAAAATTAGGCTTTACATATATGAGAACTTTCCAAACATTTTCACATATATCATTTAATTTCTTCATATTTGGCACATAAACATAGTTTATTTAGTAAACATAAAATACCTTCCAGGAAGTGAATGTGGCTCAACTGGAAGGGCATCTGCCTACCATATAGGAGGTCCAGGGTTCAAACCCAGGACCTTCTGGCCCATTTGGTAAGCTGGCCCACATGCAGTGCTGCTGCACGCAATGAGTGCCATGCCATGCAGGGATGCCCCCCTGCGTAGGGGTGCCACATGTGCAAGGAGAGCCACCCCGCATGAAAAGCGCAGCCTGCCAAGGAGTGGTTCCGCATACATGGAGAGCTGAGGTGGCAAGATACCACAAAAAAAGAAACACAGAGTGCAGGCAGACACAGAAGAACACACAGCAAATGGACACGAGAGCAGACAATGGAGGCAGGAGAGGAGGATAAGGGGAAAGAAAGAAGGAAAATAAATCTTTAAAAAAAAAAAAAACCTTCCCCTCCAACACATTTAACTTTCCAAAACTTTAGATTTCTGATAAAAAGAATCCAAGCATATTTCCTTCACATGGAGATTCAGGGCTGGGAAACAAGTAGCACTCTTGGCTTCTACCTTTCCCTTCTCAAGCCTCAGGTGTGTGAGTCTCCGTGGAGGAGAAGATGAAGGTTAGGGAGGCACAGTATGCTCTCTGGGCATATAGCCTGCATCCCTGGGTGGCAGCATGTTACAAGACATGTTAGGATTTGTGACCACATTAGTTGTGCCAGCTAATTACCTTAGGACTTGAGAGGGTGAAGAAACCTTTTAGTTTCTAGATTCCTAGTAGGTTGTAAATTCCACCGGGACTAAATCTATGTCCTGTTTATTATTTCACTCCAGGACACATACCTGTTCTCTGGTAGGTGCTCAGTAACTTTGTTGATCTGAACATTAGGCAGTCATGAGGAGGACATAAATACACTATTGTGGACGTAAGCTTTGTGGTGAGTCCTAAAAGGAAGAGTAGGATTGGTATATGTAGAGGAGAGAATTCCAGAGGATCAGGCATTTAGCACATTTCATAAAACACCTGCTACTTGCATTCACTGATGTAGGCACTGGAAATACAGCAGCAGATAAAATAGTTCCTTGTAACTACCCTTCTGATGGGGGAGAAATAGACTGTAAACATATAAACTAATAAGCTCTGTCAAGGTGATGAAAAAGATAAAAATCAAGTAATGTGATAGAATAACTGTGGGAGAGAGATCCTGCTTTTAACAGGATAGTTAGGAAAGTCCTTCTGAAGCAGTGATATTTGAGTTGAGACTTAAACAAGCCAAAGGAGGAGCACTGCATTTCAAAGAGTTGTTTAATCTCCAAGCGAGAACAGTGCAAAGGCTCAGAACAGATGAATTTAACATATTTTAGGGGTGGGAGAAAGGTGAGCATGGCTGGAGATAATAAATAAGGGAGATGGATGAGAGAGATGGCAAGGCCCCAGATCCTGTGGGACCTTATATACATGGTGAAGATTTGGGATTTTATTTTGGTTACCATGGGAAGCCAAGTTAGAGAACCATGAGCAGCAATAGAAATTGCATGGCATATTTACAAAAAAGGTGAAGTGGCATTAGAAGAAGATAGGAGAGGTAGGTATTTATACTAGATTGTGAAATCATTTGATACCAGGCTTACTAAATCAGATTCAGAATGAATAAGAAAAAGAAAAAGATGGGGTAGGGAGAGGCAGACAGGAAGGCATTTGGAAGGCTAGTTAAAAGGCTGTGAACTGAGTAGGATGTTGAGCCCCCACCCCCTGGGAGGGCAGGAACTCAGCAGAGAAAATGACATGGTAGAAGAGAAAGTTAGAGTTTTTGATGCTGAAGCTCCACGAAGTAAACACACAGAAGAATAGAGATGACTCTATAGGCATGGCAGAGGCCCTGGGAAGAGAGAGAGCCTGATGGTCTACAGCTGACCTTGTGAAGCGACCAGAGAAGCTGAGCCCAGAGAGGAACAAGCTCTGGGAGAGAGAGGAGACTTATCCCAGCCTACAGCTGATATTGGAAGAAGCTTGACCCACAGAGCCTTAAGAGAAAGAAAGAAGCTGAACCCTTGCAGACATTGGCAGCCATCTAGCTCCACTACATGGCAACAGACTTTGGTGAGGGAAGTGTTATGCTTTATGGCCTGGTAATGGTAAGCTTCTACCCCAAATAAATATCCTTTTATAAAAGCCCAAAAAAAAGGGTGTGAACTGGTTAAATCCGGCATTAGGATAGTGGTAGTAGACATGGAAGGGAAGAAAAGGGCAAAAGATACAAGAGAGAAGAATTCCTAGGAAGAATGCCCAGGACTGAACAACTGAAATCTGGACCAAGAAGGAAAACAGAGATATGTTTAGAAATAGAGAAATCAGATTTTCTTATTGATGCTTTATATTCAGCTGTCAAAAAAAAATGGTGTTGTCTTATTTAGTTTTTAGTGGTTGATGCCTTCCTCTTTGAAAGTAATTTTAATTCTTGTCCCTAAAGATTAATTGGAGAAATTTCCATATTTAAAAAAGATTACCTAGGAAAAAGCCTAAATGTAACTAGTGGCTTTCTCCCTGAAGAAAAGTTCTTTCAAATACTCAGACATTATGAGAATGTTTTGAAATTTGTGGAAACTTTTTTTTAACCTAAGGAAGTTGGAAACTTTTCTCTTTAAATGTCGGCTCCCGGAATGGTCTCCATGAGATAGTTTCCACTCCGGTGTTATTGTTTTAGTTGGCAGTCGGTCGACTGCAAAGATCTGAAGTACAACTACAAAAAAGCCAATATTTTGGGAAGAGTTTTCACAGTGCATGGTTTTAAGGTACTGTGGAAAATTTTGACCCTAATGCAGTGAGATGTAGACTATTTTGCTTTTTATTTAAGTGAAAAATTCAAGCATGAATATACTGAGATACCATCATGTAGTCTGAAACCTTGGATTTCTGAAAAACATTCCACAATGTGGGGATTGAGAGTATCCCTAACTGGCTACAGAAAGTAGTTCTACCATAGTCATCATATTGATCCCTGATTTTATTTCACGGTCCTCACACCCTTCCTTTAGGTAATTATTCAGTGCCCTACAGGTTAGTCCATTGAGCCCCCGAGGAGCCACGTGGCTTTCCTGACTTCAGGGTGTAATGGAGCCTAGGAGGCCACGGGCCAGCCCGTGTTCTTACTGTGAAGTGGTGTGTGACCAACTCAAAGGGGCTGCACACCTTTAATTAATCTGTGTTGACCCTTGGGAATAGAAAAATTGTAAAATTATTGCTTCTGAGTCCTATTCCTAAGACTGGAGCTTTACAAATGAAAAATTAATGCAGCTTCATTCAAAAGCATTTTGATGACAGTTGATTTATTTTGTGATCAAACCAGCTAAAGTTAAAATACAAGTGGTTTTTGTAAATCATTGGTTCTAGGTTATAAGTGAGGGCTTACTGATCCTGAGGAGAAATTGCAGCTTACTGGGTTCGAAAATGGTTTTCTGTTTCTAGGACCTCACTCACAATGGCTGCACTACCAACACAGGAACATGGCTTCTCCAGTCTTCCCTCTTGGGTTTCCCTCACTGCAGAGGGGAATGAGCTCATGCAGGGTCGGGCTGGGTGTGGGGGGATTGATTACATAGTCTAAAATGGCCCATTTTAATCACAGGATTTATCTTTCAAATGTGTTCACATCTTGGGTCACATCTATATTTTTAATATTAAAATTATTCAACTTAATTTAACATAGAAGATGTTCCAGGAAATGCGTTCCTTTTAGCCCGTGGTTTCACATAACTCGGGCACACTGCAGTATCACCCCTGAGAATGTATAAACAGAGGCCTTTGGAGAAACCCAGAATCAAGAATTTCTTCCCTAACCACAGGTTCCTCTTACAAACTTCTAGTTTGTGCACATTGACTTCTCTATAACTTTTCCTCAGCCTCAGGCATTTCCGAGCCAGTATCTATTAATTGCAAGTAACTTATTTGGGGGATAATTAGAAAAAAAGGGAATTGAAAGTTGAGAATAGAAAAGGGAAGGGAAGCAAACAGAAAAGAAATGGAAGCTTTTGCTTTAAGGCTTTGAACAAGAGAAAAGAAGCTGTGGGAAAGGAAGAGGCCGAGCTTAGTGTTAGGGGGCAGATGGCAGGCACTTTTGACCTACTAGCGCATCTTAATATTCAGATTTCTTTGTCTCTGGTACCATGTCAGGAATAGCATTTAATAAAATTTGGATAAGTGATGATTCAAAGCAAAAGTTGCATCTTAATTCACATAATATCTAGAACAAAGAAAAAGAAATTTACCAGCTTCATTAAAGCTGCCAAAAACAATTTTGAAAAATCTCTAGAAACAAGGGATGGGTGAAGGAAATTAGGTGAATATCTGGAATGTCTATTTTAATACATCTGGAATGTCTATTTTAAGATGTTTTTAAAACTTTTTATTTTTCTAATTATTTAGAGTATTATTTTTACTAGTGGGTGTTGAGTCTGTAGAGCTTACGTAAGCTCACCTACTACTATGTTTTCCCACTTCTGTTTTTCTCACAGGATATCATACTCCTCAGTCACAAGTTGATGTTGGGGAGGGACTAATACATCTACCAGAGTGCTCCTTCACGGAAGAAGTCTTTATTTGTGTTGTGTGAAGTGTGATAGAAACTGTTAAAATTAAGGAGCTGTCAACAAGAGCGAGACCGATTTCTTAGACCATCCTCTCTAGGTGGCAGAATATTAGTAAGATTCCCCATAGTCAGGAATCTGCATTTTTGTAAGTCTAGAAACATTTTTTTCAATTCTCTTGAAGTCATAAAGGAATAAGTATAATAGTTATATATCTCCTTTCTTAGTGTCAAACTGAGAAAAATTCAATTTGTTAATGAAAGGCAAAAGATTGAAACAAAAGGAGTTGTAAGATTCTGAAGTTGTGTTTCACTTGTTTTTTTTTTAAAACATCTGAGTGTGTGCAGTCTGGCTTTTTGCTCAGGCTCCACACAGACCAACTTTAATTTAACACCTCAAGTAGTATACGAGGTCTTTTCAAGTTAATGAGGATGAAAATGATAATTATACAATGCCTCAAAGATTTCACCAAGTTTATTATTGGCTTGTTGATCATGGTTCTTATTTCTAGAACTTCAGAAACCAAATAAATACACACACGCATAGATTATATATCCAGCTTTATCCAATTTGGTTTATTGGAGATAAAGGTTATCCACATTTGTAGTGTGTTATTTACAAAGAGTGTTTATAAATAGTGGCCTAAAACTTGCTAATCCATTTCATCATTTAAAAACAAAACAGGAAAATTAAAATGTAAGCATTCAGAATACTAGATCATGGAAAATTTTTGTCTATTCTAGATGTTAAAATCTCAATTTATATTTATATATTGATATTTGATAGATCAATTTTAAATTATTGCTTTTTCTTACATGACTTAATGTAAATTAAATATTGTAAGCCACTTGTAAAATGGTAAAAAATGAGTGTCTTAAATAATATTAATAGTGAACTTTTAAATCAATTTTAATAATGTACTAATATGAAATAAAATATCTTAAATTTTACTTCTTGATCATAAACCATGCAAAATGGCATTATTTTTAAATTTTCTTCCTTCCTAGGGTTTTAAGATAATATACTCCTTTGAAAGGGATTTGTATGTCAAAAAAAAAAGGTAGTAAATACCAAATAAGAGTCTAATTAAATAAGTTACAGATTTATTTACATCCTAGTCCAGCTATAATCTTGGATTTCTCCATCAGATCGAGACATTCTGTGAACTCTTGAAAGAATCTTCTTCAGGAAAGTGCTTCTTTTCTGTTGTACACCAATTGCACAATGTCTATCTTGTTCACCTTGTACTGGTTTTCTGAAAGTTAATAGTCCTCACCTCCCCACAAGCAGAATGCCCTATTCCTATTATTGATCATATTTGTGCTTGACCTTTTAGGTGGGTTACTCCTCAGTGGTCTGCTCTCATTTGAATTATGTTAATTCTATTAGCTTTAACTTAAGAGGGCATTTTCTTACCCGCTCTTAATTTCTAGGTGACACTCTAGAGTTTCTAATATGATCATCATACCTTCTTTTCTCCATAAGTAGGCTTCTGCTTATCAAACCTTATGTCTTTCTTTTTTAATTTTTTAAACAGTTTTTTTCTTCCCCTTCCCTCCCCTTCCCTCCCCTCCCCTCCCCTTCCCTCCCCTCCCCTTCCCTCCCTTCCCCTCCCCCCCCTCCCCTTCCCTCCTCTCCCATCCTGCTGTTTTTGCTGTCTGTGTCCATTCACTGTATGATCTTCTGTATCTATTTCTCTCTCTCTCTCTCTCTCTCTCTCTCTCTCTTTCTTTTGGTCTTCTCTTCTTGTCTTTCTTCTCTAGGATTCTCCGGGATTTGATCCTGGGGACCTCTGATGTGGAGAGAGGTTCCCTGTCAATTGCGCCACCTCAGTTCCTGGTCTCTGCTGTGCTTCACCTTGACTCTCCCCTTAGTCTGTCTTTTGTTGAGTCATCTTGCTGCATGACTCACTTGCGCGGATACTGGCTCACCACGCAGGCACTCACCTCGCTGTGCAGGCACTGGCTCAACACATGGGCACTCACATGCACTCTGCTCGCCACACAGGTACCCATGCAAGCACTTCGTTTGCCATGTGGGTACTTGGCTCGCTACGCAGGCACTCACTTGGGCACTTGGCTCACCACATGGGCACTCAGCTCGCCACGTGGGAATTTGGCCCACTGCACAGGCACTCAACATGTCATGTGGGCACTGACTCGCCACACAGGCATGCTTTCTCTTCTTCTTTTTCACCAGGAGGCCCCAGGTATCAAACCCAGTCCTCCCATATGGTAGGCAGAGGCCTTATCACTTGAGCCATATCTGCTTCCCAAACCCTAAGTCTTAATTTTTATTTTGGGAAATATTGTTAGTGTACCTATATAGTATATATACATTTGGTATCTTTAGTTTCTGTTGAGAATTTAGGGGGAATTTGATTCATCATAGTTTATAAAAACCACTCTAAAATCTTATACATATTATTTACCTATCAATTTAGAAACTTACCTGATTGAATGATGAATTTTTATTGTTTTAAGTATTATGATTTGGAATCATGATTATAATAGTCCATGTTTTCAAGGATTGCATTGAATTATCTGTAGATCTTATATAAAGTGTCTCATTAGAACCCATTCCTTGATGTGTCTATGCAATACTGAATTTGATGGAAAGATCTTATGTTGCAGAGGATTGTTTTTGTTTTTGTTTTTTTAATGAGGAGGCTTGGGGTAGTGCTATCTATAATAGAGTGTAGGAGAGTAGTTTATTAATCATTAAAATAACAGCTGAGTTTAGTAATCCTAACAGCTAAGGTATTTTAAATGTTTGGGGGCAGGGATTGATAAATCATTCACTGAAAACACCAATCTAGTACTGGACTAGCAACTTTTGTCTTTCTAACTTTCCTGTTCCACAGTGATAGTGATCATGTTCTATATCCATTGTCCTAGGGCTTTGGGGAGGGTCAGGAAGATTGCTAAGATGAAGTGACTGGTGTGGAGCAGCCCCGTGTATGGTCTAATAGCAGCAGCTGCAACAAAAATACTAGAATACATCTTTACATACTTTTCCAAAAAGGTTCATATGTTCTTTTAATCTCATTATTGTTACCCTCCCCACTTCAGGTCTGACCTTCCCTGGTTTCTTAAACTAAACCAACCTCCCCCCTCCCACCCACCCCCAAATAAGCAGATTACTTGGTCTTTTGGGTTTTCTTTTTCCCAGGCAGGAATTTTCTCTTGTGTATATATGCTCCAGCTGTGAGTCAGTAGTCTTTGGCATTACTTCTCCATTAGCTCCTACTCAGGAAGTTCAGCCAGGGGTTGAAGTGATTGCTAAACACTGAGGACTTCCCAAGACCCGTTTTCAAGACTGAACTAACTGCTGGGAACTTTGAAACTCATTCTTCATCACTACTGTAATCCTGAGATCCACACAGTGGACTCCCTTTTTTGTTCAATTATGAACAAAGCTTTTGGGTCACATGCTTTCTAGGCCAGTTATATTGGGTTGGAAAAGCAGAATTAGGTCCTTGTCTGCATCGTGTTTCACTTCAACAGCCTATAATAACCATCTGAATCCTCATTATATAGTGTCCTTAGGCTGTGTTGATCTTTGGTTCTTTGAATTGTTTCTAGCAAGATCACCTGATAGCTTGGTTTTTCTGCCTTTTCATCCATTGAGAAATTAATCAAAGAGCCCAAATTATTTGTGTTCTTGACCTTTGTCTCTAATTGTAAGTGCAGTATGTTGAGTTTGAGTCCTCAGAAACTTTCAGATTTTAAAATATGAAGGCTCTTGTCACAATGTTTTCTGTTTTCATTTAGGAAAAATAAATATTTTACCACTTCTTTCTTCAGCCCCCTCTCCGCGCCCCCCCCCCCCATTTCTGTCCCCCCAGTCCCCCATTTCTGTTTACTTACTACAGCCAGGAAGTGAAGTACAGGTTGCCTTTTGGGGGAAGCATGGGCTGACTGGCTGTCAATCGCAGCTGTACTATATTGCCTTAAAACTGAACATTGGACCTGGCTGAAAGCTGTGCCTAATCTGTTCACATCTGCTTTGGATTCCTCCTTGGTCAGCCAAGAAAGAAGCCACGGGTATCGTTCTGAAGTGGTGGGCCAAATAAGAAAATTTCCTGTTGCAGTTGTCCTGAATTTTAAATTAGTGCTACTCACGCTTCATACCCAGTTGATGATATACTTATTTTTAGGGATATTATAAAGCCGCAGGCTCCTGATCTGCCTAGAACAAAGAATTTCATGTCTGGAAATTGATAGTAGAGCTCTCTGGTTTTTAAGCCATCCCTGGAAGACAGGCATATGATTCAAATTAGAACCTGCTGCTTTGTATTAAGAGAAAGGGATGTAAGTTGCCGGTTTCAGCCTGCAGACAAATGCTAACCAACCAGGGTGTTGGAGTTGGAAAAGAGACAGATTGTGTTAGGAGCCACTTCTGTGTGGAAGAGTAAATGACCAGAGGCTACTTGAAGAGTAGAAGGCTTCTGTTGTGTGGTTATGAGTCTCCATCTTTTCCAGTTTCCTCTGTCATTTCTCCCTTTATTTCTGTAACTCAGGGCAGTCATCATTTTAAGATTGAGTCTGTAGATCATAAATCTTTTGCATTGCCAATAAACAAACACTTACTGGTGTTTGTACTGATATTTTTCTGAAACAATAACTGCTCAATGTTTTAGGTTCTTATGATTCAAGATGATGCTTTGAAGTTTTTATATTTAAGATAAAAGCTTCTAAATATAATATAATCTTAGCACACTATAGGAAATTTAAACGACAAGAACAACAAAAAATATTTTTAGATATTCAAACTGCAGTCTTACCTGTAAAACTGTTACCATTTTGAGTGCCTTTTTCCTTTAGTCTTTTATCCCATGCCATCTTTTCCATAAATATAATCAGTACATACATAGTTTTATATGCTGCTTTTGTCCTTTATATTAAGTATTTTCTCAATACTGCTCCATGAAATAATTTTTAATGATTGCATATCAAGTAGATAAAACATATCTACTTACTTTGCCCCCTATTGTCATAAGAGGACAGTAATTCCTGATAAGGTTTTGATGTTAGCCACTCACCCCCCTTGGCATTTATTAGTGCATTTCCATACTATAAACTGTATTGACTTAACCCTTTGAACATACACTATGAGTCTGAGCTCTTCTCTGCCATAAGTTTCAGTTTTGTTCAGTTTGTTCTTGCTTATGCCTTACATTGACGTCATCACTCTTCTGTTTATTTTCCTTTATATTGCTCCAGCCCTAGGCCCCATCGTGCTCTTCCTACTGAGCCCTGTGAACTAAACTTTAACCTATTATAGTAGAGTTTAGTTTACTTGCATTCCCTAGAACCCCGTCAATTCGCGTGACCACAGTTGTTCTCCCTTTCTCCCTCCCAGGCTGGCATAAGCTGGGACATTCCAGCACCCATTGGGACTCTGCAGGTTCTGGAATCCTGAAAGAGAAGTATTGACAAATACAAAGTGCCTTTAAGTTTAAAGAAATGTTTAGGAGCTATCTGTTGACTGCCTTGTTACTATGGGATTTGAATAATTAAAGGGTTATAATCAGAAAAATATATATACTAAAAAAATTGATTATTAAGATTATTTCATACGTTTCTCAAAATCAGCTTTGTTTTCCAGATTTTTGGGTTTTTTTTTTGTTGTTTGTTTTAAGCTATCAAGTGTTTTAATTTTGTTTCTCTTTCTTCTGGCCATCCATGTTTTCTGATTTGATAGTTAATCAAGCCTGTTTACCTTAAGTTGGACACATTGAAGAAAAAGAAGGGAAATCTAAGTCTCTTTCATGTTGTTCTTTGTTAACATAGTAGATGTTGTTAGCATCTCTAGTTTCACTGGGGAGGCCAGTGATACTATAGACAAATAGAAATTTTTAAATTATCTGTAAGCTCTCTTTGTTATTAATTTGGATTATTGAGAAATAGTTATTTTATAGGTATAAGAGCAAAACTAATATTTTAATGATGCAAACCACTTATCACTTACACCTATTAGTAATTGCCATTGTACCAGGACAGGAAGTATACATGTCATTAAAATAAATGGTATTTAACAACAACTGTAAACTTTATCACTGTTATATAAAGTCTTTATAGTTTGCTAGTTATACAGAATTATTGCTGTTTTCAACAAAAACTTCAGTGGGACCCGTTTTAGCAAATAGCTCTCAATTCCTAACCTCTTAGCTATTCACTGAGAGCTGCTCTGAGTTCTCATGCATTAATTTCCTTTTACATAGTCTCTGTCCTTTCCCCCTTCTCTCCCTACTTCTGTCTTCTTCATTAATTAGGGATTTCTTTCTAAACTGTTTCAGTGTCTCCTCTTCTCTCAGGGAGTGTTCTAGGCACTAGGAAATCCAGAGTCAACAAAAGGACCAGCTCTGTGCTCTCATTGCCATAATGCTAGTGGAGCGGAAGTTCTCCTGAAATGGCTCCCCAAAGGCCTACATTTCTTATGAAATAGTCTTTGTAATTTATATGTGCCTTAAATATCTACTTGCATTTTAATGAATCACTGTAGAGCGAACCCCCATGTAATTACCGCTTAGGCCAAGAAACATACACCCACCATTCCTTTGAGGGAGCATCGCTGTCTGGATTTTGTGCTAGTCATTTACTTGCTTTTCTTTTTGTTTTGATTTTTAATAGTTTTTACCCCCTATATAATGCATCCCTCAGAGTTTTACTCCAAAGTATGCCATTTTATGTTAAATGTGATATGTCATGGCCCATCCTTATACAATATAGTTTTCTTTTTTAGTTTTTGCTTGAACTGGGTATGAATGGAATCATATTGTATATATTATCTTGTCTTTTTTCATGCAACAATATACTTGTCCCTCTTGTTTTGTATATCCATGATTTATTTATTTTTATTTCTGTGTGACATTCCATGATATGAATATACCCTAAGTAATTTTTCCATTGTATCTCTTGGTGGATATTTCATATTTCAGTTTGAAGCTCTTGCCAACAGCTGCAGTGAGCATTCCTAAATATTTATCCTGGTGCACTCTTAAATATCAGTGTACTTTCTTAATAATTTATAAGTATAAACTTAGGAGTGAAAATGCTGGCCTGTACAATGTGCATGTTTTCAGCTTTTACTCAGTCATGCCAAACTGGTGCCCAGCGTGTGTGCGAGTTCTCCTTGCCCCATGGCCTTACCTCTGCTTGCCCTTGTTATTACACTGTTTAGTTTTTGTCTGTCTGGGGAGTATAACTATCTCATTGCTTTAATTTTTTAAATTTTTCTTTAAAAATGAGGTTGAGCTCCTTTTCCTGTCTGTTTGGCCTCTTTTGTGAAGTGCCTGCTTAAATAAGTTTTTTGGTCAGTTTTGCTCCTGGGTTACCTAACATCTTATTCACGATAGGGGTTTTTGCTTGTTTAGTTTATAATAGTCTAGATATAAGTCCTTTGTTTTATATGTTAACAAACACCTCTCACTTTGTGGTTTCTCTTTTCACTCTCTTTAAAATGTCTTTCAAAAAAGATACATTTTAGTGTAAATTTAATGTATCAAAAATTACCACATTTCCCTTTATGATTAGTGACTTTTGTTTTTATTTAAGGAAGCCTTCCATCCCCAAATGGTATAAAGGTATACTTCTTTATTGTTTTATTTTTTTTTAATTATAGTTTTACCTTTCACATTAGGGCTATGATATACCTGGAACTGATTTGGGGATATAAGTGTGAAGATGTCCTTTTTAATTTTTTTTCCATATGGTTAGCTAATTGTCCCTATGCTGTGTATTGGAAAATTCATCTTTTCCCCTCTTTACACAGTGCTTACTATTCGTTTCTATGCACTGTTTTTGAAGAAACTTGTGAACACACAGTATTCCTCAAACACTCTATGCCTTTGGGAGTAGCATAAGCAGAGTAGAGGGCTGATAGTCCAGAGTAAGATGAAAACCAGTAGACTGTAATAGCTAAGAATTTGGATGTTCTAATAAAAATAGTCATAGTGTAATAAAAACAGTTTAAATATCTCCTTAAATATAAACATATACGTGACTGTACAAGAAGTGAGGGCACTTTGAGGGCACTGAGACTGGCATTATAGGCTGAGTCTAGTCCTTGTTAACTGTTTTAACTTAGGCATGTTACTTAACTTCTGAACCTCATTTTCCTGGGTAGAAAACCAGAATGATGCTCGTCTCAGTGAGGTAATAAATGCAAGGCACTGTAGCGCAGCACTTGACTGAGACTCCTTTAAAAACGTCTGTCTTATTATGTGGTATTCAGAATTCTGCACAAACGGGAGACGTACTCAGAGAGATGAGCCAAGGACTACCCACTTCTAGATATTCCCAGGACACCTGGCTCCCTCCGGGATTCTTGGCACTCAACTGTGTAGCCAAGTTGTTCATTTTTAATTACTTTGGATGAATTTCCCAATAATGTAGGATTATTATTTAATGGTTGTCTTCAAACTTGGTAAGAAATGCCTCATTTTAGTCACAGCATGACATTCGAAATGATTCAGAGTGAATCTGAATTATGTTCACACTCTAATCCTTTCTTTAAACCAACAAAAATTCTGAGGGGAAATTATTCCATTTCTTCCCAGAGTAATTATGTTGTCATGGTCTTCCCCAGAAAAAAGTTGCATAATACTTAGATGATCTTATGTGGATGCTTTGCCAGCTATTTTCCTGTGTTGAAATGCCATTTTCCTCTCTCAGCCTCCTTGCTATGATGATATTTTTCTGATTTTCTTCCTGTAATCACCCATTTGCTCTCCTTCTTGCTGTATCATTTTTGTGTACTTGCTTCCTATGGTTGTTTCCTAAGCCCTAATACCTGGTCTTCCTTTTTCTCTATTTGTACTCTTTCTAAAAATTTTATTGGGGAGCAGATGTGGCTCAAATGGTTGAGTGCCTGCTTCCTGTATACAAGGTTTGATCCATGGTACCTCACCAAAACAAACACAAGCAAACAAAAAACCAGCTCTCATTGGGAAGCGTGTGTAGCTCAGTGACTGAGCTCCTGCTTCCCATGTATGAGGTCCTGGGTTCAATCCCCGCTACCTTCTAAAAAAATTATTGTTATAACTCACTAATTCCTCAGAGTATCCCCACTTGAATTTTTTCATTAAAAAAAAAAGTATTGAAGTGTATCATTCATATATGAGCATACATAAACAATTTAAGTGTATAGTAAAAGTTGTGAACGTACGAAACAAATGAAATTTTTTTTTTTTTACCATTTTCTCAAATTCAAGATGTAGGCCCCCAAAATTCTTTCTCTTTCCAATTCAACTTGTTCCCTCTCTCTTAAGTTCACCACCCACCCAGTCATGCCCTTTACTCTTCCCTTCTACATCCCATGTTTTCAGTCTGTTACCAAGTGCTCTCCACTCTTTTCTTGAAATATTGTTAAATATTGTTAAATATCCCACCTTTCCTAGGCCTTATATTCATCCCGCACCTTCACTAATCTTGAGTTCAGGTTAATTTTACCATTCACCTGCCTGTTCCAAAAGTCCCAATGACTCCCCGTTGCCTGTAAGAGTGGTTCTCAAACCTCTTCAGAAAGAATCATGTTTTGTTTGTTTCGGTTTTTAATATTCAGATGACCTTGCTATTCCCAGGGAATTCAGTAGGTTTGAAGTAAGGCTTGAGGATTATTCTAAATACTTTTTTTTTTCCTAAATACTTTCTAAAAATGCCATTGGTGATTCTGATATACAGGCAGGGTTGAAAATCAGTGGCTGGAGGCAAGATAAGGAGAGGAGTTGGAATTGCTTATTGTTAGATGTCGGTAATTATCAAGAGGTTAGTTTTTATTTTGGTGGTAGGTTCAGGGATACTCATCGTGTTATTAAAAAAACAACTGCTCCTAGAAGAAATCATAGGAGGAAATTTTTGTGACCTTGGATTAGGCAGTGTTTTTTTAGATTCAACATCAAAAGCGTATGTGGCAAAAGGAAGTATAGATAAATTGGAGTTCCTCAAAATTTTTTAAATTTTGGTGTCAAAGGACACCACCAAAAGAGTGAAAAGGC
Organism: Dasypus novemcinctus; assembly: GCF_030445035.2. Lineage (NCBI taxonomy): Eukaryota > Metazoa > Chordata > Mammalia > Cingulata > Dasypodidae > Dasypus > Dasypus novemcinctus. Next base: position 23,138,234 of record NC_080699.1, on the reverse strand, counting down.
AACCCTCAGAATGGGCGAAAATATTTATAAATCATACCAAGAAATTTGTGTCAACAATTATATAAAGAATTCAATAATAAAAAGAAAATCCAATTTTTTTTCATTGGCAAATGATTTGAATAGACATTTCTCAAAAGAAGATATACAAATGGTCAATAAGCACATGAAAAGATGCTCAACATCATTAGCCACCAGGGAAATGCAAATCAAAACCACAGTGAGATACCACTTCACACCCACTATGATGGCTGTAATCAAAAAGACGGACAATAACAAATGTTGACAAGAATGTGGAGAAATTGGAGCTCTCATACATTGCTGGTGAGAGTATAAAATGGTGCAGCCACTTTGGAAAAGAGTCTGGCAGTTTTTCTTCCCAATCAAAATGCCAGAGTAAGAAACTTCAGGGCTCCATCCCCCACAAAAGATCTGAACAACCAGCAGGAACTGGAAGAAACATTTTTCTCAAAGCTCCAGAAAACAGTTAAAGGACTGTAGTAACAGGGTAAGTGCCTAACCAAGGGAAAAAGCTTCTTAAAATTGGTAGGATCGTGCAGAATCCTTGCTGGCCCTCCCCCATCCCTTCACCAGCTCAGGCTGTCAGTGTCGGTCTCTGGTCCTGGTTCAGAGGGAGCAGAGTAATCCTCTTGCACATACTGGGAGCATGTATGTTTGGCCCCTTCTGTCTGGTGGTGGCCTGTGGGACTCTCTGTTCCTGAAATTGCCCTGCATGTAGAAGGCAGCATACGGAGCACACCTACAGAATGCTGTGGGAGAGCGTGGCTGCCAGAGCAAGGGATTTCTGGCTGTAGGACATACAGTACAAGTACCTAGGACCATGAGAAAACTATTTTCTAGGGAAGAAAGGACATTTGTATCTGTGTGAATGGGGGGGAATTCCTAGGTTCATGTGTGCTGGCCCAAGACAAGATGCATGTACAAAAAGGATCAGGGAGGCAGGCCTTTAAGCTTTGTCCTGGAGCTGTTCTCTAAACTCACTGTATGGGTATCTTTGAAGGCGAGCCCTTGCATAAGTTAATCTGCAAAAACTAGAATATAGTCTGGCAGTTCCTCCAAAAGGATAAACATTGAGTGACCATACTGTATAACCCAGCAATTCCACTCCTAGGTATATTCCAAGAGAAATGAAAACATAACAGCCACACAAAATCTTACCTAGTAACGTTATTCATAATAGCCAAAAAGTAGAAACAACTGATGAATGGATAAATAAAATGTGGCATAGCTGTGTGTAGCAGTTTGGTATTATTTATGAATTCCTAAAATAGATATTGGATTATGTTTGTAAACTGGTCTGTACCTGGTGTGATTAAATTATGATTAGAGCTTTGATTGAGCCACATCAGTAGGACTTTGAGTCCCTGCCCCCTGGTGGTAGAGAAGAGAGATGGAGTTTTGATGCTGGAGCCCAGGAAGTAAACACAGAGGAATAAAGACTGCTCCTTAGACATGGCAGAGGCCCTGGGAAGAGAGACAAGCTGTTGGCCTGATAGTGTGCAATTGTAGAGACAAAGGCCTGAGCAGCTGAGCCTAGAGAGAAACAAGCTCCAGGAAGAAAGGAACCCAGGAAGCCTTGCACAGGATGGCAGCCATCTTGCTCCAACACATGGCAACAGACTTTGGTGAGGGAAGTAACTTATGCTTTATGGTCTGGGAACTGTAAGCTTCTCTCCCAAATAAATACGCTTTATAGAAACTAACCTATTTCTGGTTTTTTTGCTTCAGCACCCCTTTGGCTGACTAATAACACCATGCATTAGAATATTATTCAGCAATAAAAATAGAATGAAATACTGATACACTCTATAACATGCATGAACCTTGAAAACATTATGCTAAGAGATAGAAGCCAGTCACAAAAGACTATATATTGTAAGATTCCATTTTTATTAAATATCCAGAATAGTCAAATCCAGAGAGACAGAAACTCAATTAGTGTTTGCCTAGGACAGAGGGATTTGTATGAAGGTTTGGGGGAGAAATGGGGAGTGACTGCCAATTGGGATGGGGCTTCTTTTTGGGGTGATGAAAATTTTCTAAAATGGTAGTGATGGTTGCACAACTCTGTGAACAGACGAAAAACCATAGAATGATACACTTCAAACGGGTGAGTTTTAAGGAAAGTGAAATATACCTCAATAAAGCTATATGGGGATTAAAAAACCTAAAAAGTAGGCCTTCAGTGGAACAATGATAATTACATAAACTCAAGATTATAACTAATTCATAATCAAGTTCTTTGTATATGTAGTCTAATGAAATTTTTTTAATTTGAGGAGAAAAGAAAAGGAAAGAAATAAAAGTAGTGACCCACAGGATGAAGTCTAAGGCCCTCGTCCTGTCACTTAAAGCTGTATTTTATCTGACTTGATTGCTATGCACTCTTCTTACCACACAGCCCAACAAACCCTGTACTGTGCCCGGGTCAGTCTCTTTTAGTGTCCCTTGAACTTAGCAAGCTAATTGTAACTCATCTGCCTTTGCCCTTCACCAGCCACCACTCAGAATACCCGTTCTCCTCCACTCCCACTCTCACCCCCACCCCTCCACCCTCTTCCATCTCCATATCCTGGCTATTCAACTAAATTCCACTTCTTTCTTGAGTGGAACGTATCTTTATGCCTTTTGGTTCTTTCCTAGGAACTAACACATTTCTGTATCCATTGGAAGGGCTCCATAAATACCTGTTAAATAAAAGAGTGAAGAAAATGGAGGAACTTGTTTAGAGACTATGAAAGAGACTTTATGAATAAGAAACTTTAAGAAATAATGAAAGACATTATGAATAAGAGCAGTTAAATGAAAAATCACATTCAATGGAATTATGGTTTTCTAGGTCCAAGGTAACTGATCATGCTTAAGTTCTAAAAACTTTGCTTTCTCTGCTTCCTTGGCACTTTCTATCCAAGCCAGCAAGAATTCTTCATTCTTTTCTCCCTAACTTTTGCTTTGAGAATTTTCTCTTCTAAGTTGTGTCATCTTTCAGTTTTTTCAGTTGTCTGTATGTGCAGACAACTAAAAGCTGGCAAAAATCATAGCGATCCTCTTCCAGGTCTGTGTTCCCCACTGCACCTGCTCCCACCTGTTTCCTGCCACATACCCCAGCAACCCCCTAATCCTCCCCTAAATTACCAACAGAATCCAAAATAGACTCGTTTGAGTTTTAAGTGCTTTTATTTGTTCCTTCCAACCCTTTTATGGTTGTAGCAACATGCAAGCAAAGGCAAGCAGCTAAGAGAATAAAGTGGAGGTGTTCTCCTTTCCAATTATTCAGACCCCTGAAGTGTTAATCAGAAGGACCTGAACTTTCAAAATGAGTTTCAGACTTATTATATATTCTTAACTCAAGCTTTCTTTCACATGGGTAATTTGAAATTTCAGAAAACAAGGTATGTAATAGCTGAATGGACAATGAACTTGCCAAAGTTTTAATTTATAAAATTCACAGCAATATTGAAGATTAATGTGAAATACTTATAAAGGACCATTAGTAGGGAACACAAGATAGCAATATGCTTTCAGTGAAACTGTCCGTTTATGCTGTTATGCGTGTTGAAGCAGAGTGGGTCACATCCTGTTAGGTTTGGTACATTAAAGAATGTATTGGGATACCCCAGGATCATTCATTGAAGAAAGAAAAAAAAATCCATCATCATCAGCTGGAAGAAGGAGATTTTGCTTAAATATATAATATTAATACCTTCAAGAGTCAGGAGTAAGAACAATACTTGGAATGATTATAGGAGAGACAGGTTTACAAAACGAGAGGATTTTGCTTGGAAATAAGAGCAAGCAGGTGGTTGGTTGTTGGTTTTGTTTTTTAAGAGAGAAGTTATAGGTTTACAGAAAAATCATGCATAAAATACGTGAAATAAAGAGTTTCCATTTACCACCCTATTGTTAACACCTTGCACTAGTGCATTGGTGTGGTACATTTGTTATAACTCATGAAAGAACATTTTAATAACTAAACTATTAACTTTAGTTCCATCTTTTACAATAGGGTTCACTGTGTTGTTCCGTCCTGTTCTTTTTTGTTTTGTTTTTTAAAGTGTTTACTGAAATCTTATGGGCATCGAGGCCAGCTGTTGAAGCCAGCTATTTGGCTATGGAAGCAGGTGATTCCCAATGTGGCCTTCTTTAGCTGTCAGGCCCTGATCGTATCGTTCATTCTCACACACTCATTTCTCATGTAAACACCTAATAGCAGTCTAAGCCTGCAGCCATCTGTGAAGCTGGGGTTTCCTTTGATACTTTTTTCATTTGTAAAGATTTCCTGTTTTTTTGTAGATACAATAAACAAGTCCGTGCTACTAAGTTTATGCCTTCCCCTCCCTGACAGAATAAAAAGAATAGTCAAACCATCTTTGACCTTGCCTTATTTTTTTTCTTTCTTTTTTAAATTTATTTTTGTATGTTTGTTACAAGTTACACAGTTAACACAAGATAAGAACTACAGTAACAGTAAATCTGCTGTAGTCAGCGGTTGCTTTCCCCCTTACTGTTGTCCTTCACTTAGTCGTGAGGGATTTGGGGCGATGTCCACTCGGACTGCTCCAGGCCATGAAGGCACTGAGTTATTATGGGGCAGAGGAATGGAATTGTTTCGCTTGCCGGTGAAGACGCTCCTTGCTTTGGGGATGGGACTGGTCCCTCTCCACTTGTTCTGTTAGTTGTCCAGGGCATATCTGAAAGAGAGGAGGAGTTGGCTGCGCATCAGCTGGGCTTCAGGGCCCCACCGGCATAGGATGACTCCAAGGGCTTTAAGTGCCTGGGAAGTAAACTTACCAAGTACATTGAAAACCACAGGCTCAAATAAAAGAAGTGGAAGGATCATGATTAGGCAACCTGCGAAGGAGTGAACCGTGTTATCCTGGGGAAGTGCTTTTCATATAGTTCCCGACAGAACCCTCCGAGGGATGAGGCTGTTGTGGGCCCTGTGGCTTACCTACGATGGCTGGGAATGAGTCATGCCCCACGCCAGGGGAGAGGTAGTGAGTTCATTTACAGTTTGCTTTAGAGAGAGGCCACATTTGAGTAACAAGGTTTTCAGGAGGCAACTTTTAGGCATTAATTATAATTAGGCTTCATTTAATTATTACAGGAAAAAGATTCCTTATAAGTACAATCATTAAGATCGAGGGCTTAGCTTATTTTTAGCTATTTTTCTTTATTAGGCAAGGCTTGTACAGTCCAGAGCTTTTGGCCATTTTACTTGAGAAAGTAGCAGGACTTCCCCAGGAAGGAAGTTTAATATCTTGTTAGCTACTATGTCGGCCTCTGTCTACCCAGAATACCTACCTAGAGCAACAAGGCTACATTTATATTCCATAGAAATACAAAGCTGTATAACGTTCAGGGTGTTTAAAAGGCCCTGCCTAACAGTATAACTTACATAGAAATTTGGTTGTTTCTGTGACATAAAAACATTTTCAAAGAATAAAATATGCAACATTCCTATACCGCCCCCCCATGTTGACGCTTAACATTACTGTGGTACCTTTGTTACAGTTGATGCAAGAATGTTAAAATATTACCGTTAATTATAATACATATTTTTCTTTAGGTACATTTCCCCCCATATACCACCCTATTATTAGCACCCTGTATTAGTGATATTCTTTTGTTTCAGCTCCCAAAAGAATGTTCTTATATTTATATTAGTAAGCACAGTCCTCATCCACCAAAAAAGATGTGTTACACAATCCCATGTTTTATCCTCTAGCTTTCCTGCTAGTAACATATACGACCCAGAATCTCTCCTTTCAACCATGCACACCCGCCTGTCTCAGCGCTGCCAAGTACACTCACACTGTTGTACTACCCTCCCCTGTCTACCGCCAAACCACTGCAATCAACTTAATTATAAATTCTGCACAGAGTAAGCATCAGCTCCCCTTTCTCTACCCCCATTCTATCTCCTGATGACCTATCTTATGGAGTCTACCTCTATGAGTTTGCTTATTATAATTCATATTAGTGAGATCATACAATATTTGTCCTTTTGTGCCTGGTGTATTTCACTCAACATAAGGGCCTTGAGGTTCATCCATATTGTTCCATGCATTAATACTTCATTCCTTCTTACAGCTGAATAATATTCCATTGTATTTAAGTATCACATTTTGTTTCTCCATTCCTCTGTTGATGGACATGTGGGTTGCTTCCACCTTTTGGTAATTGTAAATAATGCTGCTGTGAACACTGGTGTGCATATATATGTTTGAGTCCCTGTTTTCATTTCTTCTGAGTACATACCAAGTAGTGGGATAGCCGAATCAACTGGTAATTCTATATTTAGCTTCCTGAGGATCCACCACAATAACTGTACCATTGTACATTCCCACTAGCAGTGAACGAGTGTTCCTGTTTCTCCACATCCTCTCCAACACTTGTAGTTTCTGTTTTTTTTTTTTAATAGTGGCTAGTTTAGTGGGTGTGGAATGATATCTCATTGTGTTTTTGATTTGCATTTTCCTAATAATTATTGATGCTGAGCATCTTTTCATGTGCTTTTTTAGCCATTTGTATTTCCTCTTTAGAAAAATGTCTGTTTAGGGAAGTGGATATGGCTCAAGTGATTGGGCTTCTGCCTACCACATACAAGTCCCAGGATTGGTTCCTAGTGCCTCCTAGAGAAGACGAGCTGACACGGCAGGCAGGCGCAGTGAGCTGACACAACAAAAGAGACACAAAGAGGAAGGACAATGAGACACAAAAAACCAGGGAGCTGAGTTGCTCAGGTGGTTGAGCACCTTTCTTCCACATAAGAGGTCCTGGGTTCTTTCCCGTGCCTCCTGAAGAGAAGATGAGCAGATACAGAGAGCAGACAGTGACCTCAGACAATGTGGGGGGACATAAATAAAATCTTTAAAAAAAATGTTTACATCCTTGGCCTATTTTTAAAAAGGGTTGTCTTTTTATTGTTAAGTTTTTGGTTTTTTTTAACCAACTTGAGGTTGGAATTGAGGGGGAGAAAGGAATTAACGGTGACTCCAGGGTTCTCGGACACTGGGATAGCAGTGCCATGAATGAAGAGTAGACTGGGTTTTGGCAAATGGTGGCTCTGCGGGGCTTCTTCCCAGGCAGTTATCGGAAGATCATGCAAGGAAGGTAAGAGCCGGGCCTGAGTTAAAAATTTGGGGAATTATCTCCAAAGAAGTGCTAAATGAAACTGTGGGATCAGAAGAGTTAGGCCTGAGAAAATAGAGTAAGAAGAGCAGTCAAAATCGGGGAAATGTCTATGAGAAAGCACCTTCTTTGGAGGGTAGAGAGAAGAAAAGCAAATCGCAAAAGGGGACAGAGTTATCAACAAGAGGGTAAAAATTAGGAAAGAGTCTCAAAGAGTATGTTGGTCGTAGCATTTTCAGATACTGTGGTTGCAGGGAGCGTGGTAGCCTGGGGTCGGCGGGCGTTTCTGTGGCGGTGAGGGCACCTAGCTTGTCACACATGCAGGTTCTTCATACCTGGAAGGGTTATGAGTCAGGGACCTTCTACCCTTTGTCAGGCCATCCTTGCCTATTTTCGTAATATCCTTCCTCCAGTCTCACTGCTCCTGCCTCCCATTTACTCTCTCTGAAAGCAGTGGGAGGGGAAGGAAAAGGCGGAAGTTGAAGCCCATAGGCAATCGATGTTAAAATGTAAATGTTCTTGGTTCAATTTGTAAATAAGTTGCATATTCTTTATTTTGAGTAAGCCATCCTGATGATAAGATCACATTATCTAATTTGTAATTCACTATGTCTCTAGTGGCCATAAATGTGTTCACCATAAGAAAGAAAAATAATTCAGTAATTCTGAATCTAATTTGGTAGACTGCATGTATTTTCCATTTCTGATGTGGTCTTAACGTCAGTCATTACCTGCTTTAAAGGAACAAATCCCACCCGCCTTCCTCTGCCTTCCCAGACAGGAAGGTAACAGTGCTGTTTTTGCAGATATCAACCAGTCATGTTTACTTTGAGTTGCCAGATACCATTTGCCTTACAGCAAATAGAGATCTATATCTCTATTTCACCCTTACTTTATAAATTTAAATGGCTACCTATATAGTTTGTAATTTTTTCTTTTCACGTTTTATATTGAAGCTTAAAGATTCTGAACCTTGAAGAGTCTGAAACACTAGTGACTGGCAACTAGTGTTTGCTGGTTAAAATGACCTAAGTTATGTCCATTTCCCTTCCTAGATTTTGGCTTCAGTAACCTCTTTACTCCTGGGCAGCTGCTGAAAACCTGGTGTGGCAGCCCTCCGTATGCTGCCCCAGAGCTCTTTGAAGGAAAGGAATATGATGGGCCCAAGGTGGACATCTGGGTAAGTAACTGCCTTCTTTTGCTCTCCATAGCACTGGTTACCTGGGTTGATGACGACTGCCTTCATCATGGAGACATGCAATGCTCCATGTGAATTGGGATCTTGGTCACTTATTCTTTGAATTCCCAATTCTTTGTGCAAATTCCTTCTCCCAGCACTCGTCTAAATGGCTGAGCCACAGGTTTCAAATCCCCCTTTGCAGTTGCAAAAGAACTCCAAGGGCCTGCTTGGATGGATGCCCTTGCCAAGAATTGAGATTCTAGTATTGCCACTTGCCTCCCTGCTGGAGATTGAGTACCAAGAGAAATTCAGATTATGTTACACAAAATTAATGTCTGGAAGCCAAGAAAAGCGTTAAATAGTCTGATGATGATTGATCTTGACAATGCCCCACATTATTTCATATAAAAAAAAGAAAAAAGTTTGTTCCATTATCTTGTACATGACTCACCATCATCATCATATGCACTCTACAGTGGCCTCTCTTGTATCCTTTGATACCATTTTAATTGTATGCACTTTCCGTTTGGGTTGCAGAGCCTTGGAGTTGTCCTCTATGTGCTTGTGTGTGGTGCCCTGCCATTCGATGGGAGCACACTGCAGAATCTGCGGGCCCGGGTGCTGAGTGGAAAGTTCCGCATCCCATTTTTTATGTCCACAGGTAAGGGGATTGCCAGCACATAGCTATGAGTGAGCTCATGGATAGTTAGACAGCTAAGTAATCTCAGGAGTTTGGTGATGGAGTGTAAATGCTTCATTTAACAACCCTTCTTAGTTCCAGTTTGCTGGCTTGACCCCTCCGGGAAGCAGGGATTATAGGGGTTAGAGTACAGGCTTTGGCATCAGACAGCCCTGCCTGGGTTTGAATCTGGGCTCTGCACATTAGTTACCAGTGATAGGTAATGGATTTCTAAGTCTTGTGTGTGTGTGTGCATGTGCTGAAACCTGGGATTCTAAATCTTTTTGAGTTTCAATTTCCTCAACTGAAAGTTTTGTGAGGGTTATTATTATAAGGATAAAATTACATAATGTATGTAAAGAGTGATTAGGCCTATCACACAGTAGCAGTGCAATAAAAATTCCTGTTTCACCCCTGTCCTTTACTCCCCACCTCTTTTCAGGATCATATTTCCGTTTACTGGAGCTGCATTGAAATGTGGTTTTCTATGCAAAGGATAAAGCAGGTTTTGCATCTCAGTCTTGCTGCTTCATTTCCTACTCTATGACATTTATCCCAGGAGCCATATTTTATAAAAGTTAAAGGTTTGTTTTTTTTCAATGAGTGGGCAGTGGGTTAAGTAGCTCTTGGAAGAATGTAACATTAAAAACATACCAGATGCCCAGAATCTGGAGTTTTTATCACATAAGAGAAAACATTTCAGAGACAATACAGACAGTGGTATGCTTAGTTTTGCTTAATTGTCTCTATTCATTTTAAGGAAGAATATGCAAAGTATATATCCACTTGATTGGCTACAATGGGAAATGCATTTTAGAACAAATAGGTGAAATTAGGACTAGATTTAAGTCTCCTCAGAATCAGTCACTTAGTATTATTAGTATATCAGATAATGGTAAGTGCTAGGAGAGGAATGAAATGGAGAAAGGGTTTAGGGTTACTGTGTGGGAGATTGTTTTTTAAAGTATGGTCAGGAAACTTCTTCACTAAAAAAGAGACATTTCAAGAAAGACTTTAAAAGGTTGAGGAAGCAGGCACTCTAGGAGAGGAACAGCAAGAACAGAAGCCCTAGGAAGGGAGTAGGCTTAGAATTTAAGGAACGAGAAGGAGCCCTGGGTGCTGGAAGGGAATGAGGGACGGAGAAAAGAGGTGAGAGGGCGCTAATTGAGGACTCAGTCAGTGAGTATGAAGACTTTAATTTTTCCGCTAAATGAAAGGCATATTCTGGAGGGTTTTGACAGAGGAGTGACATAGTGACTTATTTTTCTCTGAGTGTTATAACAAAATTTTCAAGCACAAAACAAAAAATTAAAGAATTTGACGGTAACTTTGGTTCAGAATCACTTTCAGTACTATGTCGCAAATAGTTTGGAGGGTGCGGAGCTGAAGGACACCCATTTAGTAGGGAGACGTTTTAAAAATCCAGAAGAGAGATATTGGTCGCTGCTTTGCAGGTAGAGATGGTAAGAAGTGTTCAGCTTAAGAGATCCACACACTGTCTGGCAGGTACTGTTCAAAGTATTTTACAAATATTAACTCAATTATTATAACAATTTTTTCCCAATTTTTTCCCAATTTCCCAATATTTATCCCAATTTTACAGGTTATAATACTGGGTCCAGGAGAAATTAAGCAGTCGCCCCCAGATAACACAGCTACTAAGCAGCTGAACTAGAATTTGAACCCAGGAAGTCTGGCTCTAACACTTAGTGTGTTGGATTTGATGTTAGGGAGAGAGCAGTTAAGGTAACTCTAGGGTTTTTGGCTTGAGCAGCTTGAAGGATGGAATTACTAACTGAGATGGGGAAGACTGGGGAAGAATTATTACATTTTGGAGATATGTTTTGGACATGTTAACCTTGAGATGCCCTTTGGACAATCTAAGTTGAAATATTGTATAGACAGTTGAATAGAGAAAGCTACAAGTAAGGGCTAGGAAATCATCAGTGTATAGATAGTATTTAAAGCTCTGAAATGAGATCATTTTAAGGTCGTGAGTATAGAGAAGAGGTTCAAGGACTAAGCTCTAGAACACACTGATATTTTAGAGGTCAGGAAGATGAACAGGGATCAGCAAAGGAATAGTAGCTAGTGAGCTAAATCAGAGAGACCACGTGAAGATGTGTCAAGGAAGAGGAAGTGATGAACTGTCTGGGGTGCTGCTAATAGATCAAGTAAGATGGCTGAGAACTGAATATTAAATGTAGAAATGTGGAGATCACTGATAACCTTGAAGTGCGGTTTTGGTGGAAAAGTGTAAGCAAAAGCCTGATTCATGTGGATACAACAGAAAAGCATAGAAGAAAATAGAGAAAGGAAGTAGAGCCAACTCTTTCTAATTTTACCACGAAGGGGAGCAGAGAAGTAGTGAAGTAGATTGCTCTGGCCAGGGAGACCAGTGATCTTACCATTAATCACCTGGCTAGTCCTTGGTCTTTATTGTCATGTCTGCCCAGCAATGTTTGGTACTTGACCTTTTTATAGCCCCTTTGTGAGCCATCTTATTTCCTACCGTGGCGTCAGTGATCCCTGTGATGGTCAGTCCCAAATCAATTCTTTGGTTCAGACCTCTTCTCTGGGATCTAGGGCTGTATATCCAACCAGTTGCTACCGATCGCCTTCACTTTCATATCTTGAAGGTTACATCAATGGAAGCATTTTCAAAACTGAATCTAATTAGCCCCTCCCCAGATTTGCTCTATTCTGTGCCCCTTATATAAGTGGATCACCATCCAACCAAGGCAGAAGCCAGCCTCAATTCCTCCCCCTCTCACCATCTCCATAGCAGATCAGTTACCAAATCTTGTAGATTCAGCCCTCCATTCCTACAGCCATTTCCTTAAACCATACTATCTTCCTCTTGCCTAGATCTTAGCAGCCAACTATATGGATTCCCGGTTAGAGTCTTGTCCATCTCTAATCCCTTCTCCACATTGTTGCATGAGTATGAGTAATATTTCTAAAACACAAATATTAAAACAACAAGTGCACACATGACCATATCACTTCCCAGTTTAAACTTCTCAGTGGCCTGTAGGGTAAAGTTCACTCCTTAATGTGGCTAGAGCAGTGACTTTTTAATAGTTTTGACCATGTCCGTAGTAAAAAAACACACTTTTCACTGTGACCTAGAACACATATTTAGGCAGACATCTGAACAAAAGCTTTTTTGTTTGTTTGTTTTTTAAAGCAAAACTTACGTTTACTATGTGTCGCACAGTCCAGTATGTTTTATTCTATTCTGTTTTTAAAATGCTAATTATAACTTACTAAGTTGATCTCATGATTAAAAAATACTGGCAGAGAATTACTTTCATAACCTGGCTCCTGCCTACCTCTTCAGCCTCAAGCAGTCACCTTAATTTTCTTCTACTTTCCTGGACAAATTGTTGTTCTCTGCAGCAGTTCTTTCTGCTAGAATTCTTCTGTCTCTCCCCCCCTATACCAGTCCATCCACTTATGTATTCTAGACTCTAGAATAAGAAATTACCTAGAATGTAGGCAATTTCTACCCATTCTTCAGGTCTCCGTACTTTCTCTTAGGTCCTTACCAGACTTGAGTATGGTTATTTCCTTCATTGTATGCCTTCCACACCAGACTGTGAGCTTAGAGAAAGCAACAACTATAAACATGCCTTTTTTCACTGTAGCCTAGCACAGTATCTGGTATGTAGCAGGATTTAATAGGTAGTAAATCTAACTATGCCATAATCCTGCTTAAAACCCTCCTGTGGCTTTACATTATACTTAAATAAAATTCAGCATATCCTTATTATTATGGCCTACAGGCCCAAGTGTGATTGGCCCCAACCCCTTTGATCGCTTTTCCCCTCATGTCCCAAGGGGAAGCACATTCTTGCTGTGTGTCAGACTTACCAAGCAAACACCTTCTTGTTCCTCCAGATTGTTCTCTTCCCCTGATTCTTCTTTCTTTTGCTTCATAGCACTTACCACTACAAACATTATTTTGTCTCTTCACCTCCCACCCCTACCCCACTTGGCTATTTGTTTTTGTTCATTATTATATTCCCAGGGCTTAAGACAGTGCCTGGGTCCTAATAGGCACTCAGTAATAATTGGTCGAATGAGTGAACAAATGCATACGTTTGTTAAAATTCTTACTACAAAAACTCTTCCAGATAATATTATATATTCAAATAATAACATGAATTATAATAATTTTGCATTTCATTAGGGCTTTCGAGTTTACAAAATATGTTCTTATACTTGATCTAATTTGAGCTACATAAGGATACTGTGAGATAGTTAAAGACATGTGATTTTATCATTTTGCAGCTGAGGAAACTTAAGTGTAGAGCAATTAGTTGACTTGCCCAAAGCCACACAGGTAATGAGTGACTTAAGGCAGAACTCAAATTCGGTACTTATTCTACTGCACCATATTATTGCAAAGAAAGGGGAAGAGGAACAAACCACACCTGCTGTTCTGAAGTCCACAGTATTTCCTGAGAATGGCTCAGATCCTCTGTACCCCACTGCCTTTGCAACACAGCAAAAATTTCTTATTAAGGTCTTACCAAGGCTGGCTTCAGCAAAGTGGATCCTGTTAAAATCCTAACAACCATAATGTCAACCACATTGTCTATTAGTCTTCAGAAATAAACTACATAACATTTTAACTACTTAGAAAGAACTAATTTTTGTGTTTTTTTGTTTTTGTTTTTACTTTCCAAGTGTTCGTTTATTAATAACAGAACTCCATTTAAAAAGAAAAGCATAGAAAGGCAGTTCACTGTTGAGTATATCAGTATAGCCATTGCTCCTGGAAATTGTTTACATCAGGCTGGAAATACATGATTAGAAGCAGCCCCAGAATGGATTGAAAATAACCAAACCAAAATCCAGGACTAGGAGCACCAAGAGCCAGGAAGAGCTTTTATTATGTACAAAATAAGCACATGGTAAATACTTTTATTGTATGAATAAAACAACCAAGTGCAGCATCTTAGGGGTCACCCTGGACCGACTAGATCAAAATCTGCATGCCACAAGATCCCAGGTGGTTCCCATGCACATTAAAACTTTAAACATAAAAGATTGAGAAACAACGGTCCAGCAGAGCAAGAGAGGCTGAATTCCTAGTCAGTCACCCCATGCCCAAAAGGTAAGATGGAAAAGAAGCAAGAACCCTCAGAAAGTCCAGACCATACTTTTGTTATGGTCCATGTCATAGTATAACAGTTTTCAGTTCTATTTATGCTTCCTCTCAAGTAACAGAGCCGTTTTCTCTATCTGTAAGCCTTAATTTTACTTTGGCTTCATGCTCCCACCTAAAGTAGTGTCAAGTTAAAATTATTTACATTAAAAGGCTAGGAAAAAGAAATGGAAAATATTTTTAGTTCAATTTTAGATCACACATATATATATAGCCACATTTGTTAATTGACTTTTATTTTTAACACATTTTTTATTGTCTTTTTTTTTTTTTTAAAGATAAATAGATCACACAGTATTGATGTAAGTTGACAGGAAAGGTTAGAGACTCAGAGACAGCTGCCATGATTATCCCAAAGGTGGGCCCTCTTAATCCCAGACATGCAGTTTCTCTAAGTAGGAATGAAAGTTTTTGTCCGAGTAAGTACAGAAAACAAGAAACAACCCAGCCTAGGAAATGAATAGATAATTGCTGTGTTACCAGTATGATCTCGTCTGCCTGCAGGGACATAGGTATCATAATCCTGAATCCAAAGGCCCATCAGAGAATGCTGTTGAAAGGATCAGACATAGGAGAAAATGAATGTGTGAGACTGTTTACTCTTTTCTTGGTTTAGACATCCTTGGAGTACCACGGAGTTTTCAAATTCAAGACTAGAGTCTGTCTCTTAGTCCTTCTGGGCACAATTGTATGTCACTAGACCTAAAGATAGTTCTTTATGTGGAGGCAAGCACCAGCTGCTTCCCAGCCTGCTAGGTCTTCCATCTCTATACTACATAAGGTAATGTGATTAAGGGAAATCCTTTAGAACAAGATCTTTTCTTTCCTCAAGATGTTGTCATAGACTTGAGCTGAGTTTATCCATTTTCTTCTGCCATAGAATCTAGAAATTCCAGAGAGGTGGGATAGTTTTCTAAATTAACACTTGGGAGGCAGAGAAAGGCCTGTCATCTGTCTAGCTTCTTTTTCCATCCAGCCAAGTTGAATTCCAGAGTATCTGCAGCTGTGGGAGGCCATGCTCTACAAATGGATACAGTTAGTTCAAGAATTCCAGGCTTCTCTTCATTGTCAGTAATGTGTGGGATGAAGCATTCGCACTCACAATTAGTGGATATTTCTATGCCTAGTCTTGTTTGACAAAAGCGTCCCGTCGTGGGCATCCCTGAGACACAGTAAAGAGATAACCTTTCAAGTTGGAATGACAGGAGTATTCCTAAATTAAAAAGGGGATTTATTTGAGGCTGAATTGATTTTCTACCACTTAGCATTATAGTTATATATACGTCTTCCACCCTTCCCTTCTAGAATGTAAGCCCCTTGATCAATATCTTCCATAAAACCTAACAGTGCCAGATATGGTATAAACATTCAGGAAATATTTTTAATGAAAGATGGGATCATCACTACATTTACCTATAGAATCTTACATCAGTGTTGTATTATATTTTTTAAATGATTAGTGATCTGAATTATGGCTTAAGCAGCAAGCCACCATTGATTTTACGCACTCGTTACACAGGTCGTTATGAAGGAGACCAGGTCAGGTGACTTCTAGTTTAAAAAGGGTGTTTTCCATCTAATCTGAAGTTGGCTTTCTAGGTCTAAAGTAAAGTAAGTTTGGTCCAGACCAGTGCTTTTGGGTTAAACTTGTCAGAGCATCCCAGGAAACAGTTAGGAAAAAACGCTGAGCCTAGATTACAGAAGGATCAAAGGTTGAACTTGCTGTTTGTTGGAGCTGTTGCAGTTGATAAGAACTGGCCCCATGTGCCAGTAAGTACTTCTGCTGACTTCTCCCCTTCCCAGTGATGGAAGCCAAGAACTTAATTTTTTTGAGTGCCAAACTCATTCACTAGCAATATCTATTTTTACAACCATCAGAAGCCTAATTCCTAAAGCCCAGTTTGCCTTATTCCTATATTATATCACCTTCTGGCAAATATAGTAATATCGGTCATTTATTTAACTGAAGGAAAATTAATTTACAATAAAAAAACTTCAGTGATGGAGAGTGCATAGAGATCTCTTGTGGACAATATTTTTGAGTCCTTATTGATTAAACTTCATTGTGACTTAATTAATTGTAATACTGCATAAGCATTTTATCCCTGGGAATGCAAGACCCAGGCTTACATAATGCTTCTGATGGAGAATGTACTGTGCAGCTACTGCCAAGAGGCTTCCACTTAGAGGCAAATGGCTCTGTCCTGATTGGCATACACATCAAGGATCACACAGCATCTTTTTTGGGCTAAAAGCACTTCGTTTAGAGAAGATGGAACAGGGGCTAAAAGCTCTCCCATCAGACTCCATATCTGAAGGGACGTAGAGTCCTCAGAGCAGTTCTCTTATACCTTTGGAGGTACGCTCCACCACTAGGGAGAAAATCCGAGTAATTGCTTTCATGTGAGTGAATGCAGAAATCACAAATCATGTCAGTTTTGAAAGAGGCTAGAACTATTTCAGCGTGAAGCAGGCTTCCCCTGACCATCCCCATGATTTTACTTAACAGAATAGGCAAAGTATGACCTCTGAGTTCAGAGCTTTTCCACCTTACTTAATGGCAACCCTGTACCAAAAACTAGAGGAAGGGAGGAAATTCTAAGTGGAAGGGCTCTGGAGATTTGGATGCTTGCTAACATTTATTGAACTCTTTCTATGTATGGGCGTGTGCTGCAGTAACTTAGTTAATGTTCAAAATAATTCTCTGAGGTAAGCGATTATCATCATTTGATAAACAAGAGACACGGAAAGGTTAAGTTACATACCCAAGATTACCCAGCTAGTGAGTGACAGAGCTGATATCTGAACGCTCACATTATGGCTTCAGAGACCATCTAACCCTCTTTGACTGTATTTTCATTCTCAGTAAATACATATCTGACAAATTATTCCAAGTGTCAGGAGGGTCCTGGAATAGATATCTTGGTTCATCTCCATCTGGATTCTTTAATGAAGAGGAAGAATTCGTTATCAGAGTTCTCTGGATTGGACCCTGGACTATGGCTGAACCAGAATTTTGTTCTAGTATCATGATTGATATTATGATTCAGAAAAAATATATAAATAAAGATATGATTGTATGAGCAGCAACTTTTTAACTGAACTGCAAAATAGCCTCCAGTAGGACAATGTGGCAAGCCAGGGTCTTTTCAAAGTTGGGGTCAGAGGTAAATGTTGGCATCCCTAGCCTTTAGTCAGGGTCTCTTAATTTCTGAATCTTAATTCTGGCAGCATTAAGACCACCTGGAAAAACTGATTGAAAATAAGGTTCAGAAATAGGTATTTCTATATAATAAATAGAAATATATGATCAAACACTGCCCCCACCTCAGTCTATCTCCAGTTGATAAACTATTAAAACAGAAGAAGAAAGCCTCTTATTGGTTTCTAATAGAAGCTTTCCCTATCTGCTCTATATTTGCTAAATTGCTCTAAGCCATATCTGGATGGCCTGTGTGTTTAGCCACTGAAAGTGCCTTATAGGATTTAGAGTTACAAGGAACTTTGTATCTGTTAACAGTGTTGGGATTTGTATTTAAATCAAGAGCTTTCCACTTTCCTGCTCATCTCTTGCTATTGATTTATCCTTTTAGGAAGATTACTGAAGTAGTCCAATTGTATGGGACTCATTTTTCTCTCCCTAAAAGAACTGAAAGCAATGGTTTAGAAACAATTTGCCCCTCAGGGCCAGTGTGTTAGAGGAACTGGTCTCAATGGTTATTTCTTAAGTTAAATCTTAAAACACAATCAATACGGTTTGTTATAGATTAAATTCCATTATAATTAATTCTAAGATTGTATATATTTTTGGTTGTATAAAACTATGGTATTGACTATTACTTTAAATAAACAGGCCCTGAATTTGGGATTTAGAAATGTTTGTGTATTTAAATTGTGGCAGTAATGTATCAAAATTTAACTTATGCATTAAAAGTCTTCCATGCCTTAGAGAGCCATTGTTCTAGCAATATCCAATATAACAAAATTTCATTACACACAAAAAAACCTTTGTATTTTTTATGATTGTATTTAATATTAATGCTATCAATGAATGCATCTATAAGGGTAGCACCTTCAGCATATGCTATTTTTACGTACATTTGTCCACTTCATTTAGATTTCAAAATAGTAACTATATAAAATAGTAACTATGTCAGCTTTGACTTTAGCTGACAGCTGATGATGACAGGGTTTTCCTTGGGCATATTTTAAAAATGTTATTTCCAGGGCTTAGTCCACAAGCAGAATAAGGATTCCTAACTGTGATCAGCTTCTTACCAAAAGAAGGTACCTTGGCAAAAAAAAAAAAAAAAAAAAGCCTCTGGTTTCTTATTGCTTTGCTTTTTCATTTTTCTGTAGGCATCGTGACATTGCAAGATAAACACACTATCCTAGCCATAATTATGACAGAATCTGGACATTAGGAAGGATTTTCTTTTCTTTTCATTAAGGGAAAAAAAAGTCTTGTGTGTGGTTTTTCA
This sequence comes from Dasypus novemcinctus, assembly GCF_030445035.2. Taxonomy (NCBI): domain Eukaryota; kingdom Metazoa; phylum Chordata; class Mammalia; order Cingulata; family Dasypodidae; genus Dasypus; species Dasypus novemcinctus. Next base: position 23,119,566 of record NC_080699.1, on the reverse strand, counting down.
TTTTGGAAAAGGCAGCCAGCATTGAAGAGGAGATCTGAATAGCAAGCATTTGTAAATCCAAAACATATAGAATAAAGGGATAGATTGTAATCAAAGATGTGTTGCCCTGACCTGAGACTCTCATTGCAGACCATTCACCAGTCTTGTTCGGTCTGCTGTAACAGTATTAATTCTCCCCCAGACTGGTATCTGTGCTGGACAAAATGAATGGATGACCAAATCAGGCAGTTTAGCACATGGTATCCTTGTTCTGAAAAACCGAAGTTTAAGACTTAACACTATTTGACTTTTAAAAAAAAAATTTATAGACAGTTATTCATTTCCCATGGAAACAGAGGTTTTGGAGATTTAATGTCCTGCTTATTTTTGTTTCCTCTTTGAGGTTTTTTTTCTTTCTCAAATAGAGCTCTCTTTGAAATTTGAATTGCTCTGGTAGGTTAAAATTATTGAAAATAAAGAGCTTTTGGGCTGAAAGCTCTGGAATTACCTTTGAACACACCTAGTATTCATTGACTACAGGATGCATGAGAAACTAAACCAAGTACCTGAAAGAAGCTTGAGTTTCCTGGGTAACTGCATCGTCCTTGCACTCTTCCCATGCCTCCTGGCACACAGATGTCTTATGTTCCCGTCAGCTCAAAGGAGTTTTATGTGGCCAGAAAGAATCTATGACTCGATTTCTTTCAGGCCTCTCCTCTGCCCACAGAGCTGAAAATGATTGCTTTGCCATGCCCAGTACTTTGGCATCGCATAAAGCGTTTAAGGGACAGTTGGCCTTCCCGCCATCATAGGATCAGCCTCAAGAGCCTGATGATTCAGTTCCCTAATTTCTGCCTATTCCTTCCTCCGGCCCATGATTCCTTGATGGGAGAAATTTCTTGTTTCTAGCCTTCCATTGTGGTTTTCCTGGCCTTGCAACAACCAGAGTATATAAACCACATTTGCTCTTCTATGGTGTATTGAATCCTTAACTGCAAAATTATTAGTAGGACAGCTACCACCACTCCCCTTAGATGTTACATTCCTGCCTTCTCAGTTTGTTTTAATTCAATTTGCCTCTGCTTCCCTCCCACCTCCTAGTCGTTTTCCCGCTAGCTCAGAGCCTACTGACCATGAAATTGTTACCCAGCCTGTTTTTCACTAACTTGGCTTGTTTCAGTCTATAGTGATGGAACCTGTTGAGATTACTGAAGGGGGAATGAAATTATTTTGATTTGTTTTTATAAAGCTAGGCTGGCTACTACCTAAAACACCAATACAATTAATTTACTTTGGGCACAATGTGATTTAAGAACTCTGGCTTTGAAATAAGACTGACCAGATTTGTATTCTGGCTCTGCTTCTTATTTCTGGACAAATTTCTTAACTTCTCTGATTTTCAAATTTTTGTCCATAAAAATGGAGACAATAGTAATAGGGGTTGATGTATGAATTAAATACATAAATTAACTTTAAAGGCTTATCACTGCCTAGCATATAAGTGCTCAATAAATGTTAGTAATTATCATAAAATAATATTTTTTAATGAAGTGCTCTATTAATCTTTCCTTTCTTCCTTCCCTGTTTTGTTTTTTGCTCTTTCCTTTGTGCTTTTCTCTCACTGTCTCAGCATGCTGAAGGGATGTAATGAATATTTTCAGTTAAATCCACAGGGTTTATGGAATAGGCTCACCAGCCAAGAGGTGTTTGGGGTTTGCTCTGTCCTAACTTTGCTGCTATGGCTATGCCCACGTGCAGAAGTGGTTATCTGATTTACACATTATTCTGTATAGTCTCAGAAAAGATTACTGAGTATGGGTCCCTTGAGTAAGACAAAGGACTCTAAAGCTACCAGGGGAAACCCTGGAAATCCTGATTCAGGCTTTTGCCCCACTAACAGTGCCACATCTTAATCTCATGTAATAAAATGGTAGTTTTCTGGGTATTCCCATCTGGAAACATGGCGAATGCCACGCTAGCCTATTCTAATTGTGGATTCTCAGGATAGGACATTAAGTTGTTGGAAGGAATTTGTAGCTAGCCCAGTGTTTCTTACAACTGGCATTTATTGAGGGCCTACTGTGTGATACAAAATTGGGGCTACAAAACTCAGTCTTCCTCCCTCCTAATACTGGGAGCCTGTCTCAAATGCCAGCCTCTGACTCTGTTTCCAGTGACAAGTTCACTTCTTCAGAACATCATTCCCTTTTTATAGTTACAAAGTTTTGGGAGTTGGAGGTGACCAAGGAGTTCATCCTGTTTCTAGACTTACTTTTTAAAATGAAATCTTACCCAGAATGCTAATCTGTAAAACAGGTAGAAATAGCTGTGCTCTGGGTTTGGCCTTGCCTGCCTGACTGGCCCCTTTCACGTCCCTAAGGGGCCCCTCCTCAGATCCCTAGGACCTCGAGCCAATAATTTGGATCATTTCTGATAATTCAAAAGATTTTTCATGCATTGAACTCAACTTCCTAGTAACTCCAAAACCAGGCCCTTGGAGCAGCACAGCATAAATCTATTTGTCTTCTTTGTAAAAACCCTCCAGATATTTAAAGAACACCCAGCGTGCCCCTTCCTGCTCACCCCTTCTCTTCTCCAAGATAAACCAGCCTCACTCAGCTTTTCAACCTGTCTTCAGGTGGCATGTTTTCAAAGTGTTAATCAGAAAATTCTTTCTCAAGTTATTCTCTTTTTTCATCTAGCCTTTGAAGATGAAAACTGGAAAACAATGTCTGTTATCTGTCCTTGGTGAACTTTCCTCCATCCTCCTTCCCCTCCCCCTCCCTCCCCCGGCTAAATATTTTCACCCTCTTAGAGAAAACTTGTTTGTTACCAAGGACAAAAAAAAAAAGAAAGGATGTTAAAGACCTTGCCTTCTTGGATGGAACCACACTGGCAATCTCATTTTCCATTTTAGGACCCTGCCCCTCTGGGAGCTAGCACTCCACAAAGCCACCCCAGCTCCTGTCAGCAAGCAGGCCAGGGCCTGAGCTGTGTGCTCACTAGTTAGCATTCTGCTGGCATATCAAGTTTCACGGGCCTTCAGTGATTTTCACTGCAGAGACTCGCGTCGTCTTGCTTGGAGCAGAGGAAAGCCACCCTCTGAAGGGGGCTGCTCGTTTGGCACCCAGAAGCAGGCAGAGTGGCATCTGCCCGCGTTGCCCAAAGTGCTCCCCTTTCATTCGGTATCAGAGGCTTAGCCTTCTGGAAGAAAACAAGTGTTGGAACTACTTTAGACATTGAAATAGACAACTTCTTGGCATCTGGAAAAGTTGATGTTTTGTACCCTTTGATCTGAGGCCCCGTTTTCTTTCCACTCTTTTAAATGGACTGTTTTGTGGTTGATTGCGTTATTGGTTTGAAATCAATTTATTCCCTTCGTTTTCACCCTCTTTCCATATTTTATATAGAATGGTGTGTTTAAATCTAGTTGGAATTTAAATTCATGAACTCTATGACACTTAGGAAGTATGAGTTAATGATAATCTCTTGGCTTTCTACATTCCGCCATATTTTACCATCTGTGTTCCATGTGAAAAGCGTTAGCTTTCTATTCCTTTGCCTGCTGGTTATTACGTAGGACATTAAAGATACAGGATCTTGTCCTTTAGGTATTGACACTGTAACCAGGAGTTCTAACCTTTGACCTATTGACATCTAGGGATTCTGGCTAGCTTCTTCAGCTCCTTGAGCACTTTTATGCAGAAATGTATGCATAAATGCATGTGTTCATTTTTCTGGAGATTTTTCAAGGCATCTGAAGACTAAATAATGGTTAAGAATGCCTGAAGAGAGGTTTCAGCATCCTGAAATTGAACTAGATATGTCCTCTAACCTGGACTTCTTATGGTGGCATTGATTTTTTAAGGAAATTGCCTTAAAAATTCTGTTGTAAAGTAAGCCTGTAATGAATGTCATTCTACCTTGGGCATCTGATTCAGGACTAAATTCTGTATGAAAGCAAAGGAAAACAGAAGAGTGCCATCTAGAGGTCCTAACTCACAACTTTCAAAGCAGGCTCCCAGCTTTAGTAACTTTCAAAACTAAGGACATTTCTTTCCTGCTCAAGGAGCTGCTGCAGAGTATAAACGGGAATGTTGATGATGTTTATATATACAGATGCTACCCTGGAAGCATAATTTTAATAACAGCTTAATGTTGTAGATGACATTTATTCTATTTTCTAAGGACGTAGGAACTACATTTTTTAGGATCTACACTGGGTTTGAATATACTTTTAATCATAAAGCAAGAACAAATTTTTGATGCCTGATATAAAATTATGTTGATACAGGACCTTGACCTTGTTGTATTTTCTATTGAAGTTAGAGTGAATTAAAATTTTAGCTTAATTACTCTTACTGTTTATTTCAACACAGTGATATGAAATGATGTTTGCGAAATGGTGGAGAAACCATGGGTATTGCGGATTTGAATTCATCCTGGAAAAATAGATCGAGCAGAATTTATATTCATGTAAAGATAAATAACGGGGTAGGCAAGAATATAGCTTTGAAGGCCCGGCTCTGCCATGTATTAGCTTTGTCGTGTTGAACACACCATCTAACTTCTCAAAATCTTGGTTTCTTCATTTATAAATGGAGCTAATAGATATGGGTATGGGGAATAGCAGGAAGAGATGAGATGTGGAGGCGCCTTTGGGACTTAGAGTTGCCCTGGATGGTGCTGCAGGGGCAATCACCGGACATTGTAAATCCTCCCAGGGCCCACTGGATGGAATGTGGGAGAGTATGGGCCATGATGTGGACCATTGACCATGAGATGCAGAGATGCCCAGAGATGTACTTACCAAATGCAATGGATGTATCATGATGATGGGAGTGAGTGTTGTTGGGGGGGAGTGGTGGGGTGGGGGTGGTGGGGTTGAATGGGACCTCATATTGTTTTTTTAATGTAATATTTTTACAAAATCAATTAAAAAAAATAATGGTTTAAAAAAATATAAATGGAGCTAATAGTAGTATTTAACACAGGGTTGTTGTGAAGATTAAATGAAATAAAGCTGGAGAGCACAGTGCCTAACATTTTAAAAGTCTTTAGAAATTAGCAGTAATTTATTTTTGTTGTTATTGTCACCACAGACCAGTTTTGTTTTCAGGGAAGTTGTAATAACATAGAACCATATAATCTAAAAACCTGTATCTTACAGAGAATTCCATATTTTAAAAGCATTTTCACAAACACAATCTCTTGATTACAGTAAATATTTTATGAACATTTATTCACACATTATGAGGTACTTATTCAGCTCCTGTTGGGTATAATAACCATTTTTGGTGTTAAGGATTTGGTATTAGGTGCAGCAGTGAAAAAGACACGGGGCTTACATGTGGGGGAGCTAGACAGCAAACAAGGACATAAACAAGATGATTTCAACATGGTAAGTGCCATGAAGGAAATTCAACAGTGTGCTATATTAGAGAGCGACTGGACACCCCCTTTAGATTAGGTGGTGAGGAAGAGCTTTCAGAGGAAGTAACGTTTAAGCTATTACCTGAATGGCAAGGAGCCAGCCATGGGAAGATCTAGGTGCAGCCATTCCAGCCAAAGGAAATGGCAGGTATGAAGTCCACTAGGTAGGAGTGTGTTAAGCATGTTCAGAGACCACAGAGAGTGACAGTGTGGCTAGAGCTTAGCAGGCAAAAGGAAGCGTGGTAGGAGATGACTTCAGAGATGTAGGCAGCACCTCATAGGCTCAGGACTTTAGATTTTATTCTGAAGGTCATGGGGAGACATTGGAGAGTTGCTCAGATTTATATTTTAGAAAAATCCCCTTTTGCTTTTCTGCTGAGAATGGGTTGTAATAGAGCAAGCGTGGAAGCAGAAAGACCAGTTGGGAGACTTTTGCAGTAGTCTAATAAGCAAGAGGTGCTGATGGCTTGGATGAAGATGTCAATTAATTGGTTGAGGGGCTTGGCCCCCAGCAATCCGGTGCAGTGTGGAGGCATTGTAGCCTGGTGGGTGAGAGCACCAGCTGAAGAGTAAGGTTGTGTCTGTTTGGAAATCTGGCTTAGAAACCTTGGAGAAGCTTTTTCTTACCTTCTCTATGCCTAATTATTACCATCTGTAAAATGGAAATGATGGTGTGGCTTCCTCTTAGAATTGCTGTGAGGATTAACGGGATAGTCGTAACTTGTAGAGTGCTCAAAAAGAGTATCTGTTGGTACTGCTGTTTTTTATCACCACCATCACCAACTCCACCACAAGTACCATAACTACTATACATCATCCCCAGTATCCTCCATTTGCAAATGAGAAAACTTAGAAATACAGGGTGGTTTTGAAATCAAAATGGTCATCTGTGATTTTGCAATCCACTGCTCTTTCTGCAATATAATATGTAGTATGAGCTCCCAGAACACGATAATCTATTGCTCTGAATCTGTGTAATTCACAGCACATTTAATGCACCCATGAATGCTTCAACAACGTTAAGAAAATGGTAAACCAAGTTAGCTGAATCCCAGTGTGTGGGAGGGAGGGATCCTGTGCCTCTGCCTCTCTCCCTCAACCCTGTGCCATCAGAAATGTCAAATTCCCTGGCTTTCAAAGGTAGCTTGGGGACACCTAGGCCTAAAGTATTAGTATGCACATAGTTCATAGAGGAGGATGGAACTGAATATTTTGAGAACCTTGTAAGATAATGCATCTCTTTAGAGGCCTTTCAGCTCTTCATTAATTGTGTTAAATGGAGCCCCTCATAATATAAATAAATAAAATCCATGGGTTATCCCCAGACTTTTTCCAGTCAGACTTTTAGTGAAGGTGTTAAACCAGACTACCAGATTTGCATTTCTCTTTTCTTCATCTCTGTCTGCCATCGCCTAATCCCTTCTGGAGTAAGCAGTGAGACGGTAAGGAGCAAGAAGGACAAATCAGAAGCAAGGGGCTTGAAAATCCTTGGCTTCTAGCTCCTCAGCTCCATCAGGGCCTCCCGTCACGGAAGCCTGAAGGGAGGCTGTTTGCTTCTTGCAGAATGTGAGCACTTGATCCGCCACATGCTGGTGTTAGACCCGAATAAGCGCCTGTCCATGGAGCAGATCTGCAAGCACAAGTGGATGAAGCTAGGGGACGCCGATCCCAACTTTGACCGGGTGAGCTAGACACCCCTTGCCTCAGGGGACGCCTTTTGGAGCTGCCGCTGTCTCTTTCGCATGTGATTGTAATCAGGCCTTGACTTGGCACTGGGAACAAACTCCCGTGTAATAACTAAAGCAGTAAGTGAAGCTGGAAGGGATTTAAAACCAGCTGAGCTATTGGAGAGCAGTCCTCAAATCAAAGGCCCTCCCTGGCTTTTGCTACAATACAGCCCACAGTTCTGCAGCTCAGCCACCATGGGGATTTCTCCTTCCCCTTGTCTTAGTGTGCTCGGTTCCATGGCTTCTGTACCATACCTTTATTTAAACCATTATGGCAGGGGTTCGTACCCTTTTTTGTTCCATGGGCCCCTTTGTCAGTCAGGTGAAAACCATTGACCCCTTACTAAGTCCACACTATACTGTGTATTATTTAATAAATATATCACACCTGCACCAACACTTCCCCACAAGAATAATGGTTTTCTGAATTTTCAGGTCAAGCTCATGGACCCCTTGTTAAGAACTCCTGCATTACAGCCATCCTAGGTGCCCCAAGGAGCTCAGGAAATAGGGGGATCTTGTCTGCTCACAGCCAAGCACCCAGGACTGTCTTGCTTAAGGCTTTGTCTGAGTACAAACAATCTCTAGTTAGAGGGCAAAAGGAACAGCTGGGTCTTTGTGTATGATCTTCCAGGTTGACATAGTTAATTGGGGGGTTGACAGTTTGCTTCTCTTTATGATTTACAGTTAATAGCTGAATGCCAGCAACTAAAAGAAGAAAGACAAATGGATCCCTTGAATGAGGATGTCCTTTTGGCCATGGAGGACATGGGGCTGGACAAAGAGCGGACACTACAGGTATCTCTAAAAGAGAGAACAGAGTGAGGTGTAGCAGTTCTCCTTCTATCCTGCCTTTTCCATTTTTCCTCCTTCCTGGGAACTTGGTTCTTTGTGTTTTCCTCCTGTTTTTCTTCCTCCGCCCCTTGGAAAGAAGGTGCTGTGGTCTTCCCATGTTATTATTCAAAGAATTTTGGTCATTGGCATGCCATTTCACCAGGGGTTTTCACTCTCTTCCCTTCTCTCTTGGTAGTCCTTAAGATCAGATGCCTATGATCACTATAGTGCAATCTACAGCCTGCTGTGTGATCGGCATAAGAGACATAAAACCCTGCGTGTTGGAGCACCTCCTAGCCTGCCCCGAGCCATGGGTTTTCAAACACCAGTCAACATCCAGGTGGGCAATAACTCCAGAGACCTGATTCAGGACAAGTAACATGAGGGGGAAGGCTAAAGGCTTAGCCGTTGCTCACTAACCCTGACTCAAGAGGGTTTCTGATTCCTCCTTACCTCTGTCCCCTCCCATCTGTCATCTCTTCCTTTGTCAGAAGTCACGCAAAGATCTGAACCTTTCTTTAACGGAGAGGATGGAAGGGTCTTCCAATAACAATAGTTGCCTTTCATTTTAAGAAATAGCAAATCATTGGGAGAGACGGTGCTCTCTAAAGAATGCTTCCTTGTTGTGGCGTCTAAGGGCAGAGGAACGGAAGAGTCAGAGGTAGAAACGCAGACTCTAGCAATCAAGGCTACTTTACAAGGCCATCTGTGATTTCCTTCTAGCGCCTAAGGTATGTTTGTGTATTGTGTGTATTGCTTCCCAGGCGGAGCAGGCAGGCACCGCTATGAACATCAGCGTTCCCCAGGTGCAGCTCATCAACCCAGATAACCAAATTGTGGAGGCAAGTAGCCACTTCGGGTAGTTGTCCACTGAAACCCCTTTCGCTTCCAAAGCCTTGCTTCCTTTTCTGACGTCTTACTTCCGATTACTCTTATTTCTAATTTGATTGTGTTTCCCTCCACTTCAGGCGGAAGGGGCAGTGAACTTGGACAGCGACGAGGGTGAAGAGCCTTCCCCCGAAGCACTGGTTCGCTATCTGTCAATGAGGAGACACACAGTGGGTGTGGCTGACCCACGGTGAGGAGCGGGCCAACAACCCTGCTTCCCACCAGGGCAAGGAATTCCCACCTGAATTCCAATTTCTACTGCAGAACATTCTTCTTTCTTCATTGCATCGCCCAGATAAGATCTTATCCAGTGGCCAAGACAAAATTTTAACCCAGTTCAGGATCTCCAATAGATCAGACATGACATGGCTGAAGCATTGCAAAGCTGTCCGTAGTAGACTGTGGGCCGTTAGCCACGAGCAGGCCAATTAATCACGATACTTTGGTGAAGAGCATGACAGTATCTTTGCCCAAAAGATTAAGATCCAATGATCTCTGTCACATAAAAGTACCCTTTAAAATTCATGAGTTTGACAGCTTTTAGAGATGTTGTTTGCCACATGCTCTAATGCAAGATTACTCCAGATAGTGAGGGTAAATGATAGTGATGTAATTTATCTATGTTGGCAGTGAAAAATTAAATTAAGTGACCAAGAATCCAGAAACACTGAACAAGTACCAGTTTCCCCAAGTGTTTTCCCAGAACTGTACTTCAGGATGTTCTCTGGTACCCTCACACTGGGGAGGAATCTCTTGTTCCATGGTTGGATGTTCTGAGCCAGCTGTCTCGATTTTTCTGCTACAGTTGAAGACTCTCAACATTAAGAATAGCCTTTCCTCTTTGCTGGATATTTTCTTTGCTGAGTAGGAAAGAGAAGGTTGTGGCAAGAGTTCTCTTGAGAGTTCAGCTAGGGGCAGAGCCAGTTTTCTTATAAACATCTCTCTTCTCTGAGTGAATTTTCAAAAAAAAGAGCCTCCCATGTCTGCCGATTTGCTTGCTTTACATTTCTAGTTCTCGGCCTACGATCAAACAGGCGGTAGGGGAACATTCTGGCTCCAGAGACTGTGTCAGCTGCAAAGGGGTGGAGCCCTATGTCGCTCTGCTAGTGGAAAGATCTCTTATTTTAAAGTATGCTGTAAAACCTACTGTTGTAGCCTGACAGCCCTGCACATCCAGTACTTATCTGTCCTATCAGCACTGACAAGAGTAATTGCATTCTTTCCCTGGTGAATCAGTTGCTACTTTGGGTAGCCATTGTTTTAGTGGATGGCCTGTGTCCTCAGAAACAGGCTGTTCACCTCCAGGCTTTGAAAACCTGAACTGGACTGATGCCAGGATTTCCTCTTGACTCAGAGCTGCTGGTTTTACATGAGGATCAATGACAAATAGTGATCCCTAGTCCCAAGGAGTAAGATGGCAGAGAGTAGAATCCCACACATTTTGTTTCTGCTTTGCCCTGAGATCATAGAAGGGAATACAGATTTAGTGGGGAGGGAGATAGATTGGAAGAAAGAAATGAACTTGGCATTAACAATTTTGGGGCACAAGCACTTTTAAGTAAGAATTAACCAGACTTCTCTGTCCTCCTGTTTTCTGTCAGCACGGAAGTTATGGAAGATCTGCAGAAGCTCCTACCTGGCTTTCCTGGAGTCAGCCCGCAGGCTCCGTTCCTGCAGGTGGCCCCTAACATGAACTTCATGCACAACCTGTTGCCCATGCAAAATTTGCAACCAACTGGGCAGCTTGAGTACAAGGTACCTGGATATGGAAGAGGGCTTGCCCCAGAGAAACAAACTTTAGCTTCCTTTCAGAGGCTTTGAGTCCTTCCCCACGATTTAAGGGTTTCCTTATAGAGAAGGTAGATTTCTATCACAAAGCAGCTTGGGTGAGTGGGATAGTTTCTCTAGTCTAGATCACCATCAAAGAAGCCCTTCATCTCAGTAGATCAGAGTACTGCTCTTCTGTCTCCTAACCTCCCCCTGCCCACACCTCACCAGTCTATCCTTCCCACTCTACCTCGGGCAGGAGCAGTCGCTGTTACAGCCACCCACCCTACAGCTGCTAAATGGAATGGGCCCCCTTGGCCGGAGGGCATCAGATGGAGGAGCCAACATCCAACTGCATGCCCAGCAGCTGCTGAAGCGCCCACGGGGACCCTCTCCACTTGTCACCATGACACCAGTAAGTAGCAGCATAGAACAGCACAGAGCTTACTTTCCTGGAGGCTTTTAATAGAGAGGTTGCGACCCTGTGTTGGAAGCCCAAGGAGGCTCCAACCTACGTTTCTGAATTTCTACTTTGTCTAAACATATGATGCTCAATGTATGTTTTCTTCAGGCTAGTGGAATTTTCCAGACTTAATCTTTGGCAAACTTTTTATTTAACCAAATAATTTCTGTCCTGAACCCTACCCCAAGAGCCTCATCCTCAGTGGGCCGCATCTAGGCCCCCTAATTGAGTTCAGCTGCATTCCTGCCTGCATCTGGGCAGAAGAGCCGTTGTCTAACTCATGGCCTCCTCAAAGAGAACTTCTCCCTGCTGGAAGGCAGTTGGATCAGACAGTTGCCTCTGTATGCAATTGCTTTTTAGATTCGTTTCCAAAATTACCTTCTCACCAACTCTTTCTGCTTTTATCAGCACCACCTTATATCTTTGGTACAACCTAGAATCACAAACTCTTCCTGAGTCACTTGGTATTCATAACGATCACTTTCAAAGATTTTTTTTTCTCCCCTGGGTTTTTATTTCTGGTTATTTTCCCATCTGGATAAATTCACTCATTCATAACTACATTCATAGCCCTTACAAGGTGTTTCAGAGTAGTACTTCTCAAATTAAGACCCATTTTTTTTTTCCTTCAGCCCAGCACTTATTAATACTTTTGTAAAATACAGTAAAAGTGAATTATTAGAAAGGTGAAATTTTAGAAGCATACAAAATGCAATAAATTTTTAAATTACTTCAACAGGCAAAATCATTCTGTTAAAATGCTATAAAAGTTTCTAAAAGCTGACTCTTGATTGCTGTACGTACTTTAGCACAGATTGGTAACAAAACAACGTTGGACTGGCACAGGGCCATGGGCCACACGTCCATTAACACTGCTGCCAGGAAAATGAAAGAATTATGTGTCCTAGTTCTTGGCTCCACCAGGTTTATGCTATGGGAAGACAAGATCAACATATGTGAAACACTTGAATCATAGGAAAAAATCATTTGTGATGAAGTACCAAAGTGAATAACATGGATTATTGTGACAGAGTCATTCAGGGAAGGGCAAGATCAGTGAAGGGTGATTTATAACAGCTTTATGGGATGTGGGGCGACACACTGTGTCCTCTGTAACTGCTTTTGCCAAGATCACTAACAAGCTCTTATTGATAAATCCATTGGTCATTCCTCATCTTTATCATTTTGGACCTCCCAACTGTATTAGTCACTGTTGGCCATTTTTCTCCTTGAAGTGTTTTCTTCCTTTGACTTCTGTGACACTGTATGTTCTTTGTTTTCCTCCTGTTCCTCCTTTTCATTCTCCCTTTTAGGCCCTCTTTTTGCTTGTTCCTTGAAATTGGTGAAACCAGAGTCTTATCTTGGGTCCTGTTCCCATCTCACTTAACATACTCTTTTTGGATAACCTTGTCCACTCCCATAATTTTACTTCCCATTGAGTCTCCAGCACTGAATGCTTTTTTGAAGTGTACACACACACACACACACACACACACCTGCCTACCAGACAGATTTAGTTGGTTATCCCACAAGTGCCCACAATCTTAATTCAACCTGTCCCAAAATTAACTAAGCCTGTGCCACCCCCAGGACAGTGAATGGCACAGTCATTCCCCTGGGTCACACAAGCTAGAAACATGCATTTTATCTTTAACTCCTCCTGTTCCCTTTTTCTCCATATCAAATCAGTTATTCGCCTTCTGTGAATTAAATACCTTTCTCCATCTCCACTGCCTTTTCCTTACCTCAGACCGCTGTCATCCTTGGCCTAGATTAACACAGTGCCCTCCTAACTGGCTTCCTTGCTTGTCTCGTCTCCCAATTCCCACTGCCAGCTGTTTTCACACTGCACCTAAAGTGGGCTAACTTTCTAAAACATAAATCTTAAAACATCATGCCTCTGCTTAAAATCCTTTAGAGATTCACCACGCATTCCCTCAAAATAAACTACTTAATGTGGTATTCAAGGCCATTTGTAACTGGCCACAGTGTTTCTCTCCTGCCCCATCTGTAGCCACCTCCTGCCTAGCCCTGTTCACTCTACCCTTATAAAACTGTAGTAAAGGATCTGGAAAACCTAGAAGCAAACAAAAGAATTAATCCAAAAATTTGTGGTTTTTTCCCCCTTTGGCTTTGTTTTGTTCTGTACTAATCATCCATTTTGAAAGTGTCATTTTGTAAAACTTGAGGTCTGATTTTTGCTGTAGTGCCGGGGGCTTGGTGATGATGTGAGCCCCCAGGTTGTGAGTAGCTAGCCCTCAAGGATGCACAGCATCCCAGTCCATGTGGCGATGGAAACAAACAGTGGCAGTGACGCATGCCTTGGGGTTCTCATTTCACATATGTGCTTTGGTGGGTAACAACTATTTTTGAATTGCAATTACACAAATATTTGTTCTATGCTAAAATGTGCTTTAAAAAATCCTTTTGGTTTTTCGAAGTTGAGACATTTACATTCTGGAAAAAAAACATATGAAACAGGTCAGTTTCTAGATATTCCAGGTGAAGTCTACTACTACATTTTCACATCCCCGTACACCTGCAGACTTCTGTTTTCTCTGAGCCTAGCACATCATGACCCCTTTCCCTCTTCGCTTGGCCTGCGCTTATTTATCCTTCAGGCCTCAGGTTAGATGTCTCTCCCTAAGGGATGCCTTCCTCAGTTCCCAAGCACCCTCATTAGAGGACTTGGTCATGCTCTTTTACAATTGCCTTGTTACTTGTCTCTGTCCTCTGCTAGAATGTAAAATGAGGGCAAGGACTGTTTCTGTAAATTCACATTTTACATAGTAGGCATTCAGCTGTTTGTTGGATGAATAAGTGAATGAAGACAAATAAGAAAATTCTGATTATCACCTGAGCAAGGTAAAAATGGGAAAACAGAAAGGTATATATGAAAGTTCCCTATGACCCAGCATCCTAGAATAGTTTTGCAAATAAGACAGTTAACAGAAAGGCCTGCACCACGTCCAATTTCAAGAACAAACTGCCACCTTGAGCCTTTCCTTCCTGTCCCTCTGCAGGCCGTGCCAGCAGTTACCCCTGTGGATGAGGAGAGCTCGGATGGAGAGCCAGATCAGGAAGCTGTGCAGAGGTAATGTGACATCTGGCAGTGCTTGCAGAACGTCCTTGGGCAGGCTCCCCCTGCAACCAACGAAAGGTCACCTCTGCCCAAGGAGGTGGTACAGTGCAGCTTCAACATTTGTGTGGTCTCTTTGCTCAAGCCAGATGGCATATTCCTCCCCACATGGAAGTACACAGAAGACTACCCAGAAAATTTCATTTCTTTAAGCGCCATTGGAAGTCCCCTAAGTGACAGCAATAACCCTAAGAACTTTTTCTCTACTCCCACCTTCCTTCCTTGCCCCCTGCCTTCATTTTGCAACTCTGATAGTATTCACAAGGCACAAAGCCTGCTCCTACCTACCAAGAACTGTTTACTGAAAAGGAATTGGCGATTTGGGATGACAGTGATCCTAGCTAGTCTGGCCATGGACCTCTGGCATGGATTCTTCCTTTCCAGGAGAATGAATACCTCTTGTACTGTTTGCTGTGTGCTTCTTCCACCCCTTTGTACCAACAAAAATATATTGGAAAAAAAAAAAGGAATTTGGGATTTGGGCCAGGGACAGATGCAAATATCCATTGTTTGCAGGACCTGGTTGAGAGATGCCCAAATCACAGGCAATGGCAGTGATCATCAGGCGTGCAGCCCTGTTCACTTGCCCCCATGCTGGTAGCCGTGGTCCTCAGCTCCATGCATGCCCTGTGTGGGAGTCGTCTTTCTCATTTTCAGGGGAGGGGGTTTGACCAGAATCCAGCATGTATTTTCCCAGAAATACAGGTGTTCTTCAAAACTATATGTTTTTCCCTTGAGGGAAGTTGAAATAAAATGGTTTTCATGGGCTCTTGGGGAAACTTTGGGTGTGTTTATCAAATGAATATTAAACCACTAACGGCTTACACTTTGGCAGGTTTACTTACCACTAATTACACTGCAGTGTGTTAACTGTTTTTAGCTTAAAGGAGCGAAGTAGTTAAAAGAATGAAATGAGACCATGTTTTAAGACTCAGCGGGTTGCTGGCCAGTACTCCTTCCCTAAACCCCACAGCCCTGAGAGCTGCTATTCAAGAGGAAGCTGGTCCCGAGTGCAAAGAGACAGTTCATTCAGAGGGCTGGTCGCAGGTGGGCCAGCCCTTCTACAGCTTAGCCAGTAGAAGGAAACTTGCGGTGACTTTTTTTTTCTCTTGGTGCTGTTGATGCTATAGTTTGCTTATCATGGGGTAAAAAGGTTCCACATGGGCCCTGCTGGTGTCACGAAGATCAAGGAAATGAAAAACTAGGGTCTTTAATGCCATCCCAACTTAAATTGACAGCAATTATTTTATTTTATCTTCTTTGTTTTGGATTTTACTTCCTCCAACTCCCCCTTCTGAGTTAGACCAGCATTTAAAAAGTAAAATGTCCATTGGTTGTGATGTAATAAAAAGGAATAATGCCTCTTTTACTTATTCTCTAAAAGAGCAGCAGTGGGGGGGTGGGGGTGGGGGGGCATTAACCCGACAAAGGGGGACTAATATCTTATCAATGCTATCAACCTAGTGATGGATCTGGAAGATCTTCATAATAAAATTCATCAGCTTGTAGAACTCTTCAGCTTTTGAAACTCTTCTGTTTTCTTGCCTGGCCTCTACCCCACTAAAAACAATTCTACCCATTTCATATGGTTTTATTTCTTTATCCTCTAGGGAAAGTTGGTTTCCTGAGGACAACATCAGGTTTTCTTCTCTGATGATTATTAGCATCATGGGGCAGGAGGGAAGAAGTGGTTTTAGAACTCACTTATCTCTAAATGGAAGGATCTCTTTTTCCGGGACTGTAATAGTGAGGAAAGTCTTGGAACTTGAGGCTTGGAGGGTCAGGAGACATGTGGAATCCTGTTGAATATCTCCCTTGGCTCATCTCCAGGAACAATCCTTAAGGTTCATTTCCTCTGACTTTGAGAACCATCTTGTATTTTAGAAATTTGGAGGGAAAATAAGAGAAAATTAACAAGCAGAAAAGAAATCTGTTTGTCCAACAGAATTAAGTAGGGAAAATTGATCCTCTTTGTGAGCTTGATCTGCATTCTCTTCTCTTCAGTGGCTACTCTTAAAGTTCAAAATTTAGCCACTTCAACATTCAGCCAACTTTTGTTGGTCAGTTAGACACATTTCACTTTCATCCAGTCAGGGATCTGTTTGCCATGAGCCCTTTTGAAGCTCTGGCACCTTTCTTTCCTATTGCTTTGGATTAACATCTAATGCTTCTTGCTGAGGAATATTCCTGTCTGTCTTTTTTACTATGAAATATGCTCCTGCTTGTTGCAGGTACTTGGCAAATAGGTCCAAAAGACATACACTGGCCATGACCAACCCTACAGCTGAGATCCCACCGGACCTACAGCGGCAGCTAGGACAGCAGCCTTTCCGTTCCCGGGTCTGGCCTCCTCACCTGGTACCTGATCAGCATCGGTGAGTAGCCACATGAGCTGTGTGAGCCCCTTGAGGCTCATCGGACAGGCACCCTTCAGACTGGTCTTGCCGTGATGGTGACTAGCATCCGGGCTTTAAGTGGAAGCCGGCTGCCATCCTGAGCTTACAGCTGCTCAGCACTAAGTCACGCGCAGGGCAAAGGTTTTCTCCTGGGCCCTGGAGCAATCGGAGATTCTACCCTCTCATTATCTCGCAGACCTATTTATTGTCTGCGGTTAGTCCCCATGCTTGTAGACGTTGACTCACAGCTGAAATTAAACTTGAGACCTGCAAGCGGGTGAAGTGCTTGCAAGGCCAACTGGAATAGGAGAATTTGTCACCATATCACTAGGCTTGACCTTTAGTATTCCAAAAGAATACTTCAAAAGAATGTGCATTTCATACCATGTTACCATTGAACAACGAGCTTGAATTAATGGAGGAAAATACATCCCTTTGCGAATGGCAGAGCAGAGATGCTGCATCCTCTTGAGTTTTGTGCTTGAGAAGTCATTCTTTCAGTATTCTGATAAAATCTTTTTGTTCAGCCTCTCTTATATTGATAATTCATTCTCTTGAAGAAATAAAAACAAATTATCCATCCTGCCAAGAAAGCATCCCAAAATTGAATCCAGGGAAGCCTGGAAGCAGGGGGGCATAACGCTCTGCTAAGCTAAGAAAATTATTGTCTTCTTTGAATACCCTTGCTGACGACAAATCTTAGCTCTGTCCGTTCTTAAGCTATCCCCAAGCTTCCAGACCATACTTTCAGAATCCCCACTGATTGCTAGAGTTTATTTTATTTTAGTCTTTTGGGGGGAACAGTGAAAAGCAATCTTAGTTGGGAAGGTTGAAAAGCAGTCAGGGAAGCAGATTTGGCTCAACTGATAGAGCATCCATCTACCACATGGGAGGTCCAGGGTTCAGACCCAGGGCTCCTGGCCCGTGTGGTGGGCTCGCCCACGCGTGGTGCTGATGCACGCAGGGAGTGCTATGCCACACAGGGTGTCTCCCGCATGGGAGAGCCCCACATGCAACTAGTGTGCCCCATAACGAGAGCCGCCCCATGCAAAAAAAGTGCAGCCTGCCCAGGAGTGGTGCTGTACACGCGGAGAGCTGGTGTAGCAAGATGACACAACAAAAAAAGAGATACAGATTCCCAGTGCCCCTGGCAAGAATCCAAGTGAACACAGAAGAACACACACACCAAATGGACACAGAGAGCAGACAATGGGGGAGGGGAAGAAGGGGAGAGAATTTTTTTTTTAATTAAAAAAAAAAGAGAGAAAAGCAGTCATATTTCAAGGAAACCAGATTTAAAAGTGTGCTATTAAATCTTGCCACCTGCTCACACTGGCAAGTGTGGCGCAATATTTTTATTGTGGCTACTTAACCACTGAGCTTCGATGTAATCAGCTGAGGCAGGTGAACTCTGAGCAGACTAAGACACGAGTGCCACGTTGGAACTCTAAGAGAAGGAAGAAGATAAGCTTATATAAGTGACCCCGAATAATTTCTCCCGAAAAATGGTCTGCTTGGAGTAGCAGGAATGAAGATTCTCCAATAAAACTCTGATGGCACAGAAATAACAATATTTTTTCTGACGAAAATCTCTCAGGACCTCATTGTTCACTCAACAATGAGTAAGTTACTGAAGAACTTTTCTTTTTTCCTTCATAAATTTCCTCTGGTAGGCAACAGCTCTGAGCTCTAAACTGTTACCTAAAAGACCCTTTATTACCTCGTTTCTCCTTGTTGCCATCCTCACTTCCCCCACAGCCTGGCACTTAAATTGTTCAGCCCTTGTTAGAGTTTCACATGTAGCTTAAGTCCTTTGAGTATCCTCATTTAATTCTAGGTATTTCTCAGGAGGTATTCTTATCAGGTGAAAACCTGCACAGCTCCAGTCAGCCTTGGTCACAAAGCCTATATCCTGTTTACATTTGTAGCCAAGGGAAGGCCACAGTGGCCCACAGCTCCATCTGTGTGGCTTCCACCCTGTCTTCAGTCATGGTCAAGGCCTTGCCTGCTGGAAATCTATTCCCTATTTTCATGTGAAGGCTCTTGGTAGAGTATTTCCAGGGTTTTCCATGGCCAAGCCAATTTGAATTGGAAGAAAAGAATATTTCATAAGCAGTAGACTCTGTCATTTGTGCCAACTCGGCATACTCTGATGGGGTCACTGTAAAATTATGGCAAGAGGAGAGAGATTGAGGTTGGTGTTTGATGGAAAGGAAAAATTTTCCAAGGCTGTAAAAAGTAAAAATGAATGGCCAGGATAGGTTTGTGCATTCCTGCCATGTTCTGGAGGGAATGATTAATAGCATATATACTTTTCTTCTGAAGTATAATAGGTGAACTCCAACATGATGACAAAGAAGGGATCTGATCAACGTTTCCAATCCCTAAATTAATGCAATTTTTAAAATGAAATTTTTTTTTTCTCTAACACAAGCTGGGTTCTCCCTAGGTGGGGAGCCAAGTCCTGTTTGAAGAGTGGAATGGAAATTCTAGCTTCATGTAAGACTGCATTTGAACACAATTACTAATAAAAATAAAACACAGTTGTTCTTACCAGTACTTCTAAAACGTGCAGCTGTGTCAGGACTGTCCCTCTGAAGTTGCTCTGCTGCACTGCCTAGGTATCAGGTTGTCCTAGCCTGAGCTTCTGGAAAAGGCAGGCAATACTTGGGCATGGGCTTGTTTCTCTGGTGGAAGAGAGTGGTTTTTGTATAGGTAGACTGTATTGACTACTTGAAGAACACGGTTTCCTGAGCAAATCAGAAGTGTATCCATTATCAGGTTGAAAGTATAGGAACCAAGTTTTGGGAGAAAATCATATGTGCTTGCTTTAATTCAAAAAACCTGAAGTAAAAACAGAACTAGAAAGCACTGAGGCAGTGCTCCTGAAAGACGCTGCCACGATCACTGTGTCGGGCTTTTGTCCCCAGAAATAATTTGTCTTCTGTGCTGCTGAAACAAACAGACGAGTGTGCTCATTTCATGAGCCCAGAAGTGTCAGGCTTCAGGTGGAGTCTGAAACAGAAGTCATCCTCAGAAAAAAGAGGGCAGGGCCTGGCACGGGCTGCCAGCACTCTCCTGACCTCTCTGCGTGGTCAGCAGGTTCTTCTTAGTGCCTCCCTGTCCTGACTGTATTTGAACTCTCTCATTAACCTGCTTTCTCAGCTCTGGTTTGCTTCAGTCCAAAATGAATACCTGGCAAGGAGTTTAGAGCGTTGTCACCCACCGCTCCATGTCCTGTTGCCTCTGCCCTGGATGCGAGACCCTGATCCTTTCCTCTGGCTGCTGGAGTGCTGCCTCCTCAGTCTCTTACCTCCTTCGCTAGCCCGTGAGCATCTTCTGATGAGGCACCGTCCTCGGGGTTAGCTTCTACCCCGGATACTGTCTTTGGCATTCCTTATCACGAGCTTGTTCTTTCTGTCTGTCGGATACCGGCTGTGTTCTGACAGAGCACGTGATTCCTCTTTCGTTAGGAGGCTGGGTGTGTGCTGCTGCTCTGAGGGCCTCGTTTTCACAGTAGGTACCCTTATTTGAGTCGACTGGGTACCAGCAGGATCTTGCAGCCCACGTTACTTAAGCATGTGCTGCCTCTACCCTTGGGATCAGAAGCACCACTCCCCATTTTCCAGCCCAGAACCTGTGAGTTCCAAGCCAGACCTTTGACCGTCAAGCTGACTGTAGCTTCCCTCTGGTCGTGCAAAGATTACTACTCAGGGAAAACTTCAGGTCAGACAGCAAATTTTAGGATTCTAAAGACACTAGATAGAGATGTGATCGTAAAAGCAGGAGCTCCTGTGCAGCCTGGCCCTGGGGGCTACAGAGAAGCTTTTCTCCCTGTGGCCTAGTTTATTTGTAAGTACTGGACACATTGGATCCCAGGACCTCATCGGGCTTGGAAACGAAGCCAACTAAAGGTAGGTGGAAATGGAAGATATGCACCTGTAGCCCTCCAAAGACAAGCAGGGTAGGGAAACGACTGGCTCTGGAACTGGCCTATAAGCAGGGGCGCACATGCAGCCAGCCCTGTGTTCACCTGGAACAGCAGTCCCTGTGTGATTTGGGCCACCGCCCTGAGTCCTAGCCCCTAACCTTCTCTTCCCATGTATTCAGCTCTACCTACAAGGACTCCAACACCCTGCACCTCCCCACGGAGCGTTTCTCCCCTGTGCGCCGGTTCTCAGATGGGGCTGCAAGCATCCAGGCCTTCAAAGCTCACCTGGAAAAAATGGGCAACAACAGCAGCATCAAACAGTTGCAGCAGGTAATGGAAGCGATGGCAGGCATCTCTGGAGAGCATGGGTCGCAGAGACCAGTACTGCAGGAGGCCTGGGGGGTTACACCTGCTACCCCTTGTGTCAACAGCACTGCAGTTGTAGAGGTTAAGAAACAAACAAGCAAAGAGGATACAGCTTTCCCACGATCTTTCCTTACGTCTTGTTATGTACAGCTCTCCCCAGGATCAAACTTGCTTACCCTATGAAGAGACTGTATTTTTCTCCTGTCTCTCTGTCTCCTTGGAGAGGAGTTTCTGGGCTTGGGTTTCAGTGGGAAGCACCAGCAAGGGTACCCTGAGCTGCCCAGCAGGCCTCAGCTCATTTGTGGGCAGGTGGGTCTGGTTGGAGCCTGCACTCAGTGTTTGCAGCTGGCACCCTCTCCAGCTGGTATGGAGTGGTGACCCCAAGGAAAGGGGCATGCCTCCAGGTGTCTATAGAGGGCTCATTTCCTTTCTGCCTTCCTGGTGACCATGCTTCGAGGGGCATGTGCTTTGCACAGAGATTTCACCCTGGACGCTCTCACTTGGACACAGGCCGTCCTTGATGTTTTCCATTGGTTTATGCAGAACAGAGTGTGAATGTATTCAGTACACAAGTACCTGTAGAAATGGGTTCATTGCTCGTCAAGGACACTATTCTCTTGTGGCTCTTTCTGCCCTAAGACCTTGGGGCAGATCTGCATCTGCCGAGATCCCTGGATGGGGTGGGGCTGGCTGCATCCCATCTGCATTAACTGCTTTCCCCTCAGGAGTGTGAGCAGTTGCAGAAGATGTACGGGGGGCAGCTTGATGAAAGGACCCTGGAGAAGACCCAGCAGCAGCATATGTTATACCAGCAGGAGCAGCACCACCAGATCCTCCAGCAGCAAATCCAAGTAGGCCGTCATGCTTCGCTCTCTCCAGCTTGTTTGGAGTTTGCACTCAGACTGAGTTGCCTGTGAATTTTGGAGGAGATCGCTCAGGAAAAAGTGGAATTGAGTTATGTGTATGGGTGGCATGTCTGCGGAAAGGTCATCCAACTTCTAAAAAGCCTAAATCTCAGCCACAGATAGTTCTTTCTGTTTCTTCTCTTCCCGAGAAGAACTCTGATTCATCCTTAAGCCCGCAATTATGTTCTCCTTTCTCCTGTATGTTTTAGGATTCTATCTGTCCTCCTCAGCCTTCTCCACCTCTTCAGGCTGCATGTGAAAATCAGCCAGCCCTCCTCACCCACCAGCTCCAGAGGTAATGAATCATGTTGTTTTATGCCTAAGCCATTGTCTCTATATGGCCTGACTCATAGGGGGTTATTGTCTTGGCTTTAGCTTTCACCTTGGAAGAAACTATTTGAAAACCTGAGAAAACAGTGTAAATTTCAGGAACCTTTCTGGAATCCTAATTTCTTGTGCCACTTCATTTTCTGAGCCCTGAAAATAAAAATAACCTGATAGCTAATGTAGGAGATCGGGCACAGTTCCACTGTGAACGCAGCCTCTGTCTGGGAAGCCTGGGGGAACAAGATGTGGATGAGTTTTAAGTAGACTGTGGTTCATGTTTTCCTGGCTGGGAGGCTTATCACAATGAAAAAAAGTTTCTGTTTGTATGTATGGTAGAGCTACGACTAGCTTCAAGATTGTACTGTCACCTCAGGGAAGTGGTTTACATTTATCTGGTTTCGTTGTTTTTAAGGTTAAGGATTCAGCCTTCAAGCCCACCCCCCAACCACCCCAACAACCATCTCTTCAGGCAGCCCAGTAACAGTCCTCCCCCCATGAACAGTGCCATGATCCAGCCTCACGGTGAGTGGACAGGTGTAGATGGAACCATTGCATGCCACCCCGAGGAATTGGCCATCTTAGCGCTGAGCTCCTGGAACCGCTCATGTGAAAGGCAGGCTTACGTAGTACTTAAGGTGTGGGCTCTAGAGGCCCAAGGGCCTTGATTTGAATCCAGGTTCTACCAACTTCTTTAGCTGTGAAAGCTATGTTAGGTAAGTTACTTAAGTTCTGTCTACTGCACTATTCTCAAATGTAAAATGGGGATAATGATAGTATTTAATGAGCTAACATATGTAAAGCACTTAGAAAGATATATTAATATGTTTCATGAAACTCCCTTCAGCCCTACCAAATAAAAAGCCACTAACAGAACCTTCCTTACTGTCATGCTTCAGCTCAGTTATCTGTCATACATGTGGGATCCTCTCTTGTGGGTGGTTAGATGAGGGTAAACATTAGTATACTCTGATCAGCATGAGTCTTCAAAGATGAGTGCCCTGAGGATTTATCTATTCCTGGCTGTCTCTAAGCAGTGCCCCACAATGTGGAACCATTGCCAAGTCTCCCTAGGCCCCTCCTACTCAAACTAGAGTCCCCTGGCCAACAACATCAGCAGGGAAAGTAGAATCTCTCTTCCAGCACATTCCACCCCAGACCTGCTGAATCAGAACCTGTTTTAACAAGGTTTCTAGGCCATTTGTATGTACATTAAAGTTTGAGGAGCACTGTCCTAGACCAAAACTACTTAAAGTCAAAGCCATGGCCAGCTTCCAGGGAAGCATATTGGAAATGCAAATTCTTGGGGCCCCACCCAGACCTACTGAACCAATTCTGTGAGTAGGACCCAGGAAGCTGTGTTTTAGTAAGTTCTCCAGCTGAGTCATGCACACTTAAGTTTGAGACGCCCTGCTCTAGATGGTATCGGGTTCGAGTCTCAATAGTCCTGTTATTTCCAGCTGTCAAGTAGCTGGGCCTTTGGTCACTCTGAGGTTCCTTTCTGTCCAGGTGCTGCGTCTCCCTCCCAGTTTCAAGGCTTAACCTCCCGCAGTGCAATATTCCAACAACAGCCTGAGAATTGCTCCCCTCCTCCCAATGTGGCGCTAACCTGCCTGGGCATGCAGCAGCCTACCCAGTCGCAGCAGGTGACCATCCAAGTACAAGAGCCTGTGGACATGCTCAGCAGCATGCCAGGGACAACTGCAGGCTCAGCCGGGCAGGGCATTTCCATCAGCCCCAGTGCCAGTCAGATGCAGATGCAGCACCGAACCAACCTGATGGCCGCTTTCAGCTATGGGCACCGACCTTTGTCCAAGCAGCTGAGTGCTGACAGTGCAGAGGCCCACAGGTAAGGCTGCCTCTGTTCACCAGCCAGCCAGCCAGGCGACCTGGGTGGGGGAAACCCTTTAGCAAGGAGAGACAGAGGGAGAATGAGTCTGCCTGGGCTGTGCGCTTAAACCGCACGCTTCTTGCCTTGCCCTTTCTAAGACTAGGGGGATGAGCTTAGTATTATTCTCTTACAACCTCTTGACCCAGAAGCAAGATGCTAATGAGACGAAGGAGGAAAATGGCAAAGCTATCTGGCTGTTTGCAAAGAAGAAAATGGCCTACTGGAGAGTCTGTAAAAATGCCATTTCCCCTTGTCTATTCTTTAGTCTTACCCTCCCTGTCCATCTCCTAAGAGATGGGTGCTTCTTACTAGCTCAGATGCTGTTTTAAAACAGGCCAGGTTGCCACCTTCAAGCTAGAGCTGGATCTGTTATGCACAGAGTGTTCTCAGTCCCTTGGAAGTTACCGGCTAAGCGAGCCAAGATGTGCAGAGAGGTGATCCATCCCCATCTTCCCTGTGTCACCCGACTTCTCTGCACCATAGGTGCTCCCTACTAAGGAAGAGTAGCAGCTATTCCCTGGGGAGGCTAGCACACTTGTTACACGGATGCCTGGTACTCACTCCCTTTTGTGTCTGCAGCTTGAACGTGAATCGGTTCTCCCCTGCTAACTACGACCAGGCGCTTTTACATCCCCATCTGTTTTCGGACCAGTCCCGGGGTTCCCCCAGCAGCTACAGCCCTTCAACAGGCATGGGGTTCCCTCCGACCCAAGCCCTGAAAGTCCCTCCACTTGACCAATTCCCCACCTTCCCTCCCAGTGCACATCAGCAGGCGCCGCACTATACCACGTCGGCACTACAGCAGGCCCTGCTGTCCCCCACGCCATCAGACTATACAAGACACCAGCAGGTACCCCACATCCTTCAAGGACTGCTTTCACCCCGGCACTCGCTCACCGGCCATTCCGACATTCGGCTGCCCCCGGCAGAGTTTGCACAGCTCATTAAAAGGCAGCAGCACCGGCAGCAACAGCAGCAGCAGCAGCAGCAGCAGCAGGAGTACCAAGAATTGTTCAGGCATATGAACCAAGGGGACGCTGGGAGTCTGGCTCCCAACCTTGGGGGACAGAGTATGGCAGAGCGCCAGGCTTTACCTTACCAAAATGCTGACTCATATCACCACCACCACGCCAGCCCCCAGCATCTTCTACAAATCAGGGTGCAAGAATGTATCTCACAGGTTTCCCCTCCCACCCCAACCCACGGGTACGCTCGCCACCCGGCCCTAATGCCGTCAGAGAGCATGGAAGAAGACTGCTCCTGTGACGGGGCCAAGGATGGCTTTCCAGACAGTAAGAGTTCAGATACACTGACCAAAGGTTGCCATGACAGCCCCCTGCTCTTGAGTACCGGTGGACCTGGGGACCCTGAATCTTTGCTAGGAACTGTGAGCCACGCACAGGACTTGGGGCTACATCCATATCGACATCAGCCAACTGCTGCGTTCAGTAGGAATAAGGTACCCAGCCGAGGTAAGAGCCCCTTCAGAGTAAAAGTCCTGGGCCGGTCTGCCCCAGTTCAATTGATATTATCTTTTTTCTCAGATAGTAGTCTGTGTTCCTAAGAAAAAGCATCACTAAGAAGACTATCAGGACCTTTTTCAGGGAGAAGAGAATAGCGAGTGGGGCTTGGTGGGTAAGGGGTCTGTTTTCAAAATAAAAAGACTCATCAAAACTTAAGATATATTATATGTCTTCCATTTCCATACCATGGCTTCTTGGAATTCAGAATTTCTTGACTGTTTTCAAAACAACCGATTTTAACTTTTGCAATAGAAAAAAATGTCAGCTAGTGCTAAGGAAATAATGATTTGGCATAGATAATGTTGGACCAAGAGTCAAAGCATCTTAATTTTGGTTTTTGCCTCTAGCATGAATGCTATGAGCTTGTTCCTTAAATTCTCTGATCCTCATTTTCTTTATATGAAAAAAGAGCAGGAGAAATAATGGTCCTTTGCAGAATATAGAAGCTTAAAACACATGTACGTGTGCACGTGCGAGAGAGAAGCACTTGATATCCTGAAGCCTATGACATATCATTGCATCAGTGGTCTAAATACAGACTATCACAGCATCGTGGAGGACCCCGTGTCATTTTAAAACAATGTTTGAAGTGTATCACTTGTACATAAACAGTAAGTGTGTAGTAATAGTTGTGAACTTACAAAACAAAAATACATAACATACAGGGCTCTCATACCTCACCTCACCCTACTACCAATACCTTGCATTGTTGTGAAATATTTTTAACTAATGATTAAAGAGCATCCTCAAAATATTACCAGAGTATCTTACATTTGGTGTATTTTTCCCCCAACTAATCTATTATTATTACTATTATTACTACTACTATATCATTTGTACATGAACACACATAAACTATAACTGTATAGTAAAAGTTGTGAACTTATAAAGCAAACATGCATGACATCATACAGGGGTCCCATACATCAGCCCACCGCCAGCACCTTGCTTTCTTGTGAGACATTTGTTGCAAATTATGAAAGAATATTGTAAAAAACTTACTACTATAGTCCTTATATTACTTACATTTGGTGTATTTTCCCCCCAACCACCCTCTTACTATTTTTCAAATATATTTTTCTGACTGAAGTTGTAAACTTACAAAATAATTGTGCACATGTGCAGAATTCTCATACAGTACCCCTCTATCAACACACCACAGTGGTAGAACGTTTGTTACAGATTGTGAGATATCATCAGACTATTACCAGGTCCATAGCATATGTTTGGTGCACTTTTTCCATACTCTCCCATTATCAACACAGTACATCTTTGGCACAGATGCATGAATATTACATTTTTACTGTTAACCACAGTCCATAGGTCACTCCAGTTGTATTTTTCCTATGCTTCTCCACATTCCTACCACCCTGCAATAGTGATACACATCTGCTCTAGCTCACAAAGGACACTCTTGCATCTGTACTATCAACCACAATTCTCATCTACCTCTGGGTTTATTGTGTTAGCAAGTAAAGTTAGATTACTCTCTAGCTTTCTTTCATTTGGCATTTATATCCCTAGACTACCCTTTGTAGTCACATTCCCATTTATAAACCAGCTGTTACTCACTATAATGTGTTGCCATCAACTATAATTTCCACACTTTTACAGTAAAGTTAATTAAAACTTCTACATACATTAAACATCAGCAGTCTAGCTCAGTCCTCCTCTTAGCTTCTTTAAGAATCCACCACCTACCACCAGGTCTTGAAGATATTTTCCTACATTTTCTCCTAGAAGCTTTATGGTTTTTCTTTTGTATTTAGGTTTTTGATCCATTTTGAGTTAATTTTTTGTATGAGGTGTGAAATAGGAGTCCTCTTTCCTTCTTTTGGCTATGGATATTCAGTTCTCTCAGTATTTGTGAAACGGACTATTCTGTCCAAGCTGGGTAGGTTTGACAGGCTTGTCAAAAATCACTTGACCATAGATTTGAGGGTCTGTTTCTGAACCATCAGTTTGGTTCCATTGATCTGTGTGTCTGTCTTTATGCCAGTACCATGCTGTTTTTACCACTGTAGCTAGGCCATATGATTTTAAAGTTGGGAAGTGAGAATCCTTCAACTTTGTTTTTCCTTTTTAAGATGTTTCTGGCTATTGGGGACACCTTACCCTTCCAAATAAATTTGATAATCATGTTTTCCATTTATTTTTAAAATGCTGGTGGAATTTTAATGGGATTGCAGTGAATCTGTATTATCAATTTGTGTAGACTTGACATCTTAATAATATTTGGTCTTCTAATCTGTGAGCCTGGAATGTTCTTCCTATTATTTAGGTCTTCTTTTATTTCTTTTAACAATGAGTTGCAGTTTTCTGAATACAAGTGCTTTGCATCATTCATTAAGTTTATTCCAAAATATTTGAATTTTATCTGTCATATTTTATTTTCACCACCCTTTTGACACTTTTACTGATATAATCTTCATTTCTAGACTCTCTTCCAGGCCTCTCTTTGCTGTCTTTTCAGTCTGTAACACACTCTTTGTATTTCCTACAAAGCTGGTCTCTTGGTTACAATTTCTCTCAGTTTCTGTTTATCTGTAAATATTCTAAACTCACCCTCATTTCTGAAAGACAATCTTGCCAGATATAAGATTCTTGGCTGAAAGTTTTTCTCTTGCAGAATCTTAAATATATCAAACCACTGTCTTCTTGACTCCATGGTTTCTGATGAGAAATTGCACTTAATCTCATTGCATAGCTTTTCTCTTGCTGCTCTCAGAATTCTCTCTTTGTCTTTGGCATTTGACATTCTGATTAGTATGTGTCTTAGAGTTGGTCTATTTGGATTTATTTGGATGGGAGTACATTGTGCTTCTTGGACATGGATATCTATGCCCTTTGTTAGGGTTGGGAAATTTTCTACCATTATTTCTTCAGTTATTCCTTCTGCCTCTTTTACCTTCCCTTCTCCTTCTGGGACATTTGTGATGTGTATGTTTGCACATCTCTTGCTGTCATTTAGTTCCCTGAGAACTTGTTCGATTTTTTCCATTCTTTTCTTCATCTGTTCTTTTATATGTTCACTTTCGGAGGCCATTTCTTCAAACTCGTCAGTCCTTTTCTTCTGCCTCCTCAAATCTGCTATTATATAATTCCAGTGTATTTTAATTTCATTTGTTGCACCTTTCATTACCATAAGATCTGCTGTTTTCCTGTGTCTTCTACAAATTCTTCTTTGTGCTTATCCAGCATCTTAATAACCTCAATCTCTTTAGCCATCTCATTGACTTTATTAAGGAGATTTGTTTGAACATCTGTGATTAGTTGTCTCAACTCCTGTATGTTATCTGGAGGCTTATCTTGTTCCTTTAACTGGGCCATAACTTCTTGTTCCTTGGTGTAGATTATAATTTTTTGTTGGTGTCTTGGCATCTGGCTTACTAGATGTATTTATTCTGGGTGCAGTTTTCCTCTTTAATTCTTGCCCTTTCTCTCATGCTGGTTGTGTAGTAGGAGTCAAGGTTGTAGTTGGTGCTGCAAGCTGTGGAGGCTCCAGCTGCCCTTATTGCCCCAGGAACTGATGAAGCTTCTCTCAACTTTCTCCTTTGTCAGGGGTAGGGACTGAGCCACACCTGTGTGTAAAAATACAAGTTGTTCAGGTCTAGACTGTAGTTGCCTAGAGAGACTGATGAAGCTTCACACCCTTTTCTCCCCTATCTGGGACAGGGAAGGAGCTGTAGGTGTGGGCAGCAATCTATGCAGTGTGGGTACAAAATGACCTCAGTTACCCCAGTAGACTTCAGACTATTCAGTCTGTGCCAGCCAGATGTTCCTGCAGTTACACAGAGAGGCTGAAACCTAGCCTAGGGCTGCAGGTCTGTCTGAGTGAAAGAAGTCTGGTCCCTACCATCCCTGTGATTTTCAGTCAGCCCGCCTTCCACTCATGCTGAGGACAGAGTCAAAATGGCAGCTAGTGGCCTCTTTCTGACTTGGACAGATTCAAACTTTAGCTCTTCTTAGGGTTATATTTTAGCTTGCCAAATTTACTAATCAGTAACTGAATTTGTTGGCCAACTGTCTCTTCCTCCCGTTTTTAGGAAATGGAGCTTCCAACTCCAGCCACAGAATAGTTCCTAAGGCAGTCTGCGCCACCATCGTAGGATGATCACTGGCCTCCGCAGCATTGCCTGTAGTTTCCTGGAGAGGCTGGCACAGGTCCCCCCCAGCTTCCACCGTCCAGAGGTGGGGCTGGGGCTTATTGCTAGACCTACAGTCTGACCTGGATGGAAAGAAGCCAGTCCCTAACAGCACTGTGATTTTCAGTCCACTCCACTTCCCCTTGTGCCAAGTGTGCAGTTAAGAAAGCGGCTACTGGCCTCTTTCTGGGTTGGACAGGTTCAAACTTTAGCTGTTCTTAGGACTGTACTTTAGCCTGCCGAACTGACTCATCAGTAGCTGAAGTTGGTGCCCAACCGTCTCTTCCTTCCCCATTTTTGGGAAGTGGAGCTTCCAATTCCAGCCGCAGAACAGCTCCTGAGGCAACTTGTGCCGCCAGTGGAGAATGGGCTCTGGCCTCTGTGGCGTGGAGTGCTCTACTTACAAATCTTCTCTGCAGGTGGGCAGTCTTCTTCATTTTTTCAAGGATGTTGCAGGATGCTCTTCTGGTCTCCTGGGGCCCCCAAACAGGTGCTATAGATAGCTCTGGGTGATGACTTAAATGCCCTGTTTTCACAAACTAACTCTAGGAGCTCCTTACGCTGCTGCCATCTTGCTGATTGTTGACCCCATGTCATTTTGTAACACTTTATAATTAATGAGTACATTTGTTTTCCTCAAAGAAGGAGATTAGGAAAATGTTCTTCCTTTAGAATCATAGCATTCGTCCTAAACAAAAAGCAGGAAGATCCATCCCATCATTGATAAATCTTGCCATTTACCACTCTTCATAGTTGCAATTCAGGGAACAAAAATAATGAGGGTGCCTATATAATACACAACCCTGAAACCAAACATTTCTTCTGCCTCCCCTTTCTGGAGCCACCTTCATCTCCTGCCATGCCCTTTAAAGTCAAGCACAGGAACCTCAGCTCCTAGGGGAATTAGATCCAGAGGCACAGAAGCAAGGTTGAAGGCCTCACTCTAAGGCAGGGGTTCTTAACCAGGGCAGAAGGGACCATGGAAGAAAAAAGGTTAAAACCCCTGCTCTAAGGCAATTTATATGAAAAAAAAAGACTTCAGGCTTTCAGATTGTGCCATTTATGCGCTGAGAGGGAGATGTGCTGTGTAGAAAGCCAATAAGACACTGAGCTTTTGAACAAATAGGTGTCATCTAGCCCATAAGAGTTCTGCACCAGGCAGACGTTTTGTGCTCACTTGTGCCTGCTGTACTTTCAGGCGGACACTGTCTAACACCTAAATGAAAAGGATGGTGGGAGATTTCAGGACCAGAACCAGGTCATATGGGGAATGGCTGACATAGGCGGCCATGCGTAGGCGTGGGGTGGGGGCGCTCGGGAGGAACGTGGTGCTGTCAGATAGAAGAAGGGACTAGACTTTCCTGCGTTCACATTATGGAGCAGAGCCAAGGTCGGGGTAGGCATTGCAGCAGATTTAGCTCCCCGTGAAAGACCTTTATAAGAACGTCACAGAGCGGGCGGCCTCAGCAGCCTGGGTGCTCCTGACCCTGGGGTCATCTAGCGGAGGCGGGATGGTGGTATCAGGCATGCTGTGGAAAAGTCTCCTGCGTAGACAAAAGCTTTCAACAGATGGACCGTACTAGGGATGGAATAAAAAGAAGAATGGGTGACATTTCTGTCATGCCTTCCATGGCCTGGACACCCAGTGCTTTACATATATGTTTGTTGGCTTCTCAACACCTCTACAAGGTAGTAGGTCTTATGCTCCCCATTTACCAGGGAGGCCGCTGAGGCACTGAGAGATTAGTCACCTCATCGCCAAAGGCTCACAGCCACCGCGTGGCAGCCACAGCATCCGGGAGGTTGAGTTCACCCCAGCGGGGGCTCCCTGAGCATTCTGGGGTGGGCACCAAGGAAAGAGCAAGGATGACGCAAACCATCTGCCTTCTGCTCCTTTCCCACCCTGGAGTGCCATGTGTTAAAATACCTTTCGAAATGTTTTTCTTCTAAAATTACTTTCTCCAGTTTCCTTTCACTCTTCCCTCATGTGTGACTCTTATGTCCGGAAAGGCTGGAGGGCTTGAGTTGGCCCATGTCCCGCAGCCTCCTTGGCAGGCTCACCAGTCTGTGTAGAACCTAAAGTGAGGCAGATGTGGTTGGAGCAAGTGCTGGGGTGTCCCAGACAAGGGAGAGATTCGTTCCAAACCAGAGAAATGAAGCAGGTTTCTTTTTTTTTTAAGATTTATTTTTATTTATTCCTCTCCCCTTCCTCCCCTGTTGTGGGCTGTTTTCATTCATTTTGTGTTCTTCTGCGTCCATTTGCATTATCCTGTGGCATTGGGAAACTGCTTCTCTTTGTGTTATGTCACCTTGCGTCAGCTCTCCATATGTGCGGCGCCACTCCTGGATGGGCTGCTCTTTTTTCATGCAGGGTGGCTCTCCTTGAGGGGCACACTCCTTGCTCGTGGGGGACCCCTACATGGGGACGCCCCTGTGTGGCACGGCACTCCTTGCATGCAGCAGCAGCACTGCACGTGGGCCAGCTCACCACACGGGTCAGGAGCCCTGGGGATCAAACCCTGGACCCTCCATGTGGTAGGCGGACACTCTATCAGTTGAGCCACAGCTGCTTCCCGGAGCAGGTGTCTGGCAACACGTGGCTTTGGGGCTGGCTCTTGACGGGCACACAGGTTTTGCCATTTGGATTTAGGTGAGAAGTGGACTCTGGGGAGGGGGAGAAGCATAAGGGAAGACCAGCGGGTAAGACTCTCTCAGGGGTGTTTTTGGGGAAAGCGTGCAGGCTTGGTTGATTAGAAATGTAGTGTACGTGAAGTATTTAGCAGGAGCAAAGGGCAGAGGTTTTCAGAAATGAAGAGTCTGGGCTAGATCCAGCTGGGGTGGATAAGAATGGAGCCATGTGCTCAGTTCACTTGGCAGTTTTAAAATCCAGTGGAGCCCTTTCAGTCTGCCTCTCCTGCCCCATCCTTTAGGCTTAAGACCTTCACTTGGGGCTAGGCCTCTTGGTTGTGGTTCTGCTGACAAATCCATCCTACTTCTTGCTCTCGCTGAGTTACCACCCTCGGTTCTCTCCTCCCTCTTCCTTCTCCCTCCTTCTTTCCCTCCACTGCCATCGCCACCACCACCCCCCACAAACATCTCTTCTGGTTTCCAGAAGAGTCCGGCCATAAGGATGACCCTGAAGGTTTCCGTTCAAAACTACCCTATCTTGGAAGCCTCACTGTAAGTTTTGCCAATATTCTTTCATCTTTTCTGTCTGGCCTTAGATAGTTGCTTTTCTAGAAGCTCCTACTGCTTGCCATTGCCCTGGAAAGCTTGTTCTTTCTTCTTTACATCCAGTTCACTCTAAAAGGCCCCTTAAAGTTAGCCACAGAGCATGCCTTTCTTACTTGAATAGTATTCACCTTACACCTTTCCAGCATCTATTCCTGTTTTGTGACTTTAAGAACCACATGTGCAATTATCTTGAACAAATAAAGCCACATGTTTATTACTGTGTGAATTTAGAATCCACTGTAGTGAAATAATACAACAGAGAAATTAATGGCCTGGCGAAGCCTCATGCTGCCTGAGTTGAATCCCCTGAGTAGCTCTCTCTGTCCCTCAGGTGTGTACATCTGTGTGCTTAAAACAATTTCCTATTCGGAGGAGTCCCCATCGTCCTTCCATAAACAGCTCGAGCTTGCCCTGTGACCATGGCTCTGTGGGGCACCTCTCCATCTCATCCTCGGGTAATGAGGCCTGTCGAGCTCAGTGCTCCCCACCTACCAAGGAAAGGAGAATGGATTTCGTGTTTGCAGTATGTCTGCTCGTGGCAAGCACCGTGCTTGGTGCTCCAGCTCTGTTGCCCATTTATTTTTCACCTCCGCCTGGGAAGCGTGTGTTATAATACCCTTTATAGTAGAAACGGAGGCTCCATAGTCATCTTCTGGCTGTAATTTGACGTGATCTGTTCTTTTTCTACCTTGGAACCTCCCTTAACAATAGATCAGAAGGTAATTTGCTGTGCTTTTGCCGAAAGGTTTATGGTGCTGTGCCCTACCACCCTGCAGCCGAGGCGGGCAGGGAGCCCAAGGTGCTTATCTCTTTGGGGAGAGAGGACTGCCTGGTCTTTCCTTTAATGCTACTTCCATCTCTGTAGAGTTACCAGTCCCCCAACACCTGAACTCTTAGTTCCATGAAAGAGCAAATTCAGTGTTTATTGAACAAATACGTGCTGTGGAGAAAGCGAGGATGAAAAGACGGGCGCTTTCCTCAGGGAGCATATGCTCAGTGAGGGGAGGTAAGACAGGCTCCCAGGGAGCTTTACCGTGAGGTGCTGTGCAGTGAGGGCTAAGAGAGGGTAATTCACGAGTATCGCTAGTGTGAGCTTCCTCAGATGCCTTAAAGGCGGATGGACAGGGATTGCTGGTTTAAGTCCAGGAAAATCAAAAGCCATCAGTGTGCCTGCGCCACCACCAGCCTGGGGCCAGGCACTGCCAGAGCACTGGGCAGGCGGTCGGCCGTGCGTCTTGTTTCATGGTGTAGAAGTTTTAGGCCTATACACGCCCGTGCTGCTGCCTGTAACCGCCCTGTCTGCCGCTCTAGACGTAAAACTAAGATTTATCTTCCTTTATGTGCACTTGATGTTTTACTTTGCAAATAAGTAAGTACAACAGCCTAACCAGCTTACACAGTGAGTTTACCAACTTGAACCCTCAAAAGAGACCACATCCTTTGTGCGCCATGCTCCGTCAGCCTCAGCAGTACACGCGGCCATCAGGCTTGGCAGAGGAGAAAAACGATGACAGCCTGAGCCTGGACGAGGGTAGGCACACATGGCATTTCTCTTTAAACCCAGTAAATGAGTAAGGAGAGTCAACATTGACAGATTCAATAGGGAGTTGTGCAAGCTGCCCCACAGTTCCCCTGGATTGGGGGTGGGGGTTGTGTCCCTTTTGTTCCCTTGGGCGATGGGATGATCGTCCCACCCTCTGTTTTGTGGCTTTACTTTGGCAAATACCTGAGCAGGCTGCTCTCAGAAGTCACTTCTCCCCGTTACTTAAATATCTTTTGGTGAGCTGGGCAGTTCCTCAGCTACTGAATGGCTGAAAGAGTGCCCAAGGTTTGAGCCTGAGTCTGCCGTGCCTGCGTGCTGCAGTGGGTTGGTCTACTTGCACTCCACCTGCCGGGAGGCCTGATCTGTAGAGTCACAAAGGAAGTCTAGACTCTGCAGTCAGTGTTCTTACTGAAAACAGCACTTTACTTTTAGAGTCATTTACAATTTATGGACTCTCACATGCATTATCTTTTTTAGCCCCCAAACAACCTTTATTTTGTAGGTTAGGAGAGGTTAAATGACTTATCCAAGGACATAAGGTCATACACTTGGTTGATGATGGAGCTGGGTCCTGACTACAAATTTTCTGACTTCCTCATCTTACATTTTTTCCTTTATGCCTCCTCACCTCCCATTCTACACTTGCCACGCAAAAAAAAAACAAAGATGCTAGTCCTTCCAGGTGTTTGACAAACTGATGATATTGAAACTTGAGCAGAGCACAGCTTTGTTACTCTCCTTTTTCATCTGGTTTTTAACTCAATTTTCTCATCATCTTCTCTGAAAATTAAAGTTTCAGTAATTCATTTGTTTACTTACATAGGAGTAAATTGTCCTCCTCATTCTGAAGTAGGGCTCTGGATAAACTCAGTTTCCCTGTTTGTTTTTGTTGACTAGTTCGTTAGGCTCTTAACTGCTCAGAACTAACATGTCTGGAATGAAGGTAAACAATAGTTTTCACCTAGCCCTTACAATATGCCAAGCTCCTGAGTACTTTGCCTGCCTGTGGAGTAGGTCCTGTTTTACAGATCAGCTGAGGACCAGGGAAGTGGAGGCTTGCCTGAACTCCCTCTCCAGGTGGCAGTGCAGCCAGGGCCCACCCCAGAGCTTGTGCTCGTGACCACTTGGCCCAACTCCAAGGAAGTCAGGAAGGCTGGCCATGTGACTTGTCAAGTGACGGCTGGGTCTGTCGTGGAGGCACTCTCTGGTGTCCTGGCACCAGGCGTAGGAAGAGCTAGGAAGAGCAGTCAAGGAGGGACAGCACCTATGCAGGCAGAGCCGAAAGGAGGGTGGTGGCTGGGTTTAGAGAAACCTGTTCTCAGGAATGAAAAAATAAAGGGAAAAGAAGACTTAACAGATCAAACAGTGAGGTTTCTGGAAGAGGTGGGCAGAACTAAATGCCAACGCCCAGGGCTGTGTCCATTTGTTAGTTTTGCCATTTCGTGTTTGATAATGATTCTTTAAACACCCGTGAAGAGGAAAGGCCTCAGGTTTGTCTCTGGAGGGTGCAAGGAGATGGGTTGGACTGATGGGATTTGTATCCAACTCCATAGTCAGGCTTGGGGGGAAAAGAACCCCAAGGACTTGAGTGGTAGCTATCAAAGAAGAGAAAACAGGCACTAGCAATTACTTTGAAAAGAACAAGAAGCAACTTTCTGCTTCTTGGCAAAGCAGAACAGGCCGCCAGGTCCTCGTGCCACAGGGCCAGCATTGCACCACTTCCTGCCGGTGCGTTTTGCTTGGCCCTGGGGCCAGACCATGAGTTGTGAGCTGTGCCCACCGAGGGGAACGGGGCCGGTGGGTAAGACAGGTGAACTACCCCACCGAGCGAGCCCTGGCGGAGGCTCTCTCTTACCACGTTCTCTGCTGGCTTTTAGTACTCAGTAGCAAAATAGTTGGCCTCTGGTCATTCTTTTCATGTTTTTGCTCAGAGAACTTGCAAAAGATTTCTCACTTACCTTCCTCTTTGGTAGTTGGGAAGCTCCCCCCCCCCCCCCCCCCCGCTTTTCCACATCTAGCAACGTGCATGTCAGATAGTTCCCCTCCCTTGCTGTCCTGCCTCAGCTCCGAAGTCCAGACCTCACCCTGACTGTTCTAGGGACATGGCCATTGGAATGTGTAGCTCTCAAGCAGTGCATGCTGCTTTCATGTTCAAACAGATATTGAGATGGCACAGGTAGTTTCAAGTCTCTGTTGTCTGATAAGAATAAAAAAAATAAATATAAAAACTTGCTCTTGACATGGGTCGGCTTATCAGGAGATAGGCCCGGTAGTTGCCCAGGTGCCTTTAAAAACCAACCAAACAAATAAAACATCTCCCCAGGCCACAGTCTCCTAAGGACGAGCCAAGCACGCTTCTGGGAGCCAGCATCTTGGCTGTGGCCCTGACATCCTTCTTGACCTCTTGAACTCCTCTTCCCTCCAAAATCCAGTCCTGACTTTGATAGAATACTAATCAAAGACAGGGGTCCTTATTAAATACCCCTGGGGAAGATAGTGTTCCTGCACACTGGAGGCTTGCAGAGCTCATAAAATACTGCTTTCGCCTTGACAGAGGAACGACTAAGACAAGTACACAATTGAACATGGCACCGGGGGTGATGTTAGCTCTAAGAGTCTAAGAAATAAGGTCTTCTGACGTTTAAAGGAAGAAAGGCGCTCTTTCTGTTTGAGAGAAGGGCAGTTTCATAAAGAAGATAACATTTGAGGTAGACTAGGTGGATGAGCTGCTTTGAACTGACAGGAATGGGGACAGAAGAACCAGGCATTGCCAGGTAGAGGGAACAGTGGGAGAGAAGGCAGAGACTTGTGACCAGGTGGGGAGGAGGTGGGTCTGTCTGGTGGCATCGTCATCTTTTTGGTGCGTCGCTCTGCCGTATGCGGGGGCCTGCGCCTCTGCACCATGCAGGTCTGGGGCTCCTTTTTTCTTTTTTCACCGGGAGGTCCCGGGGATTGAACCTGGGTCCTCCATATGGTAAACGAGAGCACAATTGCTTGAGCCACAGCCACTTCCGTGGGTGGTCCACTTTAACCAGAGCTGAGGACGTGCAGAGGAGAGTAGTATGTGGTGTTGGTTGGCGGGCAGGCTGGGACAGCAGTGTGAAAAGAAAGTGTTTGGGCTACCCTATAGAAAGATTTCTCTTCGAAGTGTGGTGGGGGTGGGGAGTGAATAGGAGATGGTCGTAATCACTCAGCCAGAGGTAAAAGGGCCTCGGCGGAAGCAGCAAGATCGGAAAGGCCTCAAGTGACCAACATCACAGAGGTAGATTCTTCAGATTTCAAGCTGACACACGGGATCAGGAGTGAGAAATCATCAGTGACCCCGAGAACCCCTGCTGGAGGATCAGGAAAATGAGGCACCAAAATAAGGATGTCTGAAGGAGAGAGTTGTGAGTTTGGAGTTGGACATGTTAGTTGTATAGCCAGAGAAAGATAGCTGGTGGAGAGGTGGAATAATGGATCTGGTGCTTAAAAGAACCTTTAGGCCTTTCAACAATCCTTCATACCAAGGCATGAAAAGTGACGATACTGCC
Source organism: Dasypus novemcinctus (assembly GCF_030445035.2). Taxonomy (NCBI): domain Eukaryota; kingdom Metazoa; phylum Chordata; class Mammalia; order Cingulata; family Dasypodidae; genus Dasypus; species Dasypus novemcinctus. The sequence goes on along the minus strand of NC_080699.1, from coordinate 23,081,545 downwards.
AAAGTAAGTGGGGCAGGGGGTAGAGAAGTCAAAGATAGAAAAAGTGGGGAGCCATGGGAGCAGCTGGGCACAGCAGTTAGAGAAGTAGGAAACGTTGAAGAATGGGATGGTCCCCTGAGGTGGAAGCCACGGAAGGGGAGAGGAGGCATCCACAGAATGAGGCCGGCCTCCCAGGCTAGGGACTCCTAAAAGCTTTCGGCATGGGTTCTGTGTGCCTCTAGGTGTGGGCAGATAGCACTATCAAGTCAATAGAGAAATGAAGAAAAAGGAAAAGGGTCCAGTGTGATCCAGCCAACCCCCGATAATGTGGGATTTGTTTCCTAAGGGTATGCTCCCCCATAAAGGGGATCCTACTTGTAGGATTCTGTGCCAGCAGGCCAGCCCATCCTCTAAGTACCATCATCAGCTGGCCAAGGACTGGCAATTGGCACACATGCTGGTCCTCGCCATCACTCATTGTTCCTTGCAAGACATTTATTTGGTAGGAGCTTGCATTGCTGGGAGAAACCCTCGGTCTTCTGACCTCTTTTGCTCTGTCTTTTCAGAGTCTGTCATAGGGAACTGCATGGATAGAAGTTCTCCAGGACAAGCAATGGAATTGCCTGATCCCAGCGGGCTCGGGTACCCAGCACGCCATTCGGTCAGTGAGCACCACAGGCCCCGGGCCCTCCAGAGACACCACACGATCCAGAACAGTGACGATGCTTACGTATGTCGGTCCCCTTCTGCTTCTCAAGGGGGTACTACGGTCCCAACCTTGAAAGCAAAAATAGTAATGTGGCCCAGCATCTACTCCTTTTCTCCATCAAAGTCCAGCACCCCTGGGAACTGTGGGAGCATCTCTGTCTCACGCTAACAGACCAGCCTTAACTCTAGCAGAATTCACAGTGAAACCACTAAGCCAAATTTTAGACCGAGGAATCAAAAATAGTTGCCTTCTATTCCCTGGTGTGTATTGGTTATTAAACTTCGACCCAAACATTCTACACTCAAGCCCTAGCAAATGATCACTGGACTCTGGTTAGTTTTCTGGCACGTACACTGAACCTATTCAGATAAAAGGGCTAGATCAGGCTCAGCAAAGCTTGGCTCACCTAGAGCCCTCACCCCTAGCACTCCAACATCTAGCCCCATGGGGCTATTTAAATTAAGCTCCACATCATTAAAAGTAAATACAATTTAAAATGTAGTTCCTCGTTCACACTAGTCACTTTTCAAGTGCTCAGTAGCTCCATGTGGTTAGTGGCTACCATTTTGGACAGAGTAGTTACAGAACATTTCCGACATCACAGAGTTCTTTTGAACTCCTGGTGGGAATGGGGTCAGAAACCTGGTTTTAAAAGGTCAGATAGATGTCAGGGGATCTACCTATAGCCAAGATTCACTACCACCCCCTCCCCACCGTGTCTCACATGCGCACACGCACAGCCCTGCTCCCCCGGGCAAAGGCTGAGGCCCTGTCCCCACGCTGCCACCATTGCAGCGTCGCCCTTTGGATGGGCTTGCGGAGGAGGGGAGCCTGGGCTGGTGCTGCTGGCGATTGGTGCCCTAGGCTGCCCTTTGCCTGAGGTTTTTTAGGACCAGCTGCCTCTAGGGGTCACCTGAGAGTGTCACATTGTCCGGTATCCTTACTTCTTTCCTAATGGTCTCTTCAGGTGCAGCTGGATAATTTGCCAGGAATGAGTCTCGTGGCTGGGAAGGCACTGAGCTCTGCGCGCATGTCGGATGCGGTCCTCAGTCAGTCCTCACTCATGGGCAGCCAGCAGTTTCAGGATGGGGAGAATGGCGGTAAGAGGCCTTATGCCATGGGGCACGGCAGAAAGGTTCTGGGGGCGGGGGCTCCCTCCACCCCACCAGCGACTGCTGTGCCTTCTGAAGAGAGCTGGGGGGGAGCCAGAGCCCCCGCATCCCCAGGTGGCCCGTCGCCCCTCCCTTCCACGGCACCTGTGTGCCTAAAGGACATATGCCTTCCGGTTGAGCGTGGGTAGATCACAGTTCAGTTTCCAAAGCGTTAAGATCCTTCTTTAATACGTTTTCTGCTTCTAGTTAGAGGGCATTGTGTCTTACTGGGAAATGTCTCCTACCCCTCCTTAGAGCCGGTAGAGGGAGGGCGTCATAGCAGATAAAACACAGTCCTTGGACAGGGCAGGTCTGCGGTAAACATCAGCTCTGCCCTGTACAGGCCCTGCAGGCACCTTTCTGAGCCCCCGAGTCGTCATGTGTCCCGGGGCAGGAGCGGTAGAACCTCTGTCCTAGGCTGTGCCATCGGGGTTAACTGGCTTGATGCCTGCAAAGCGCGTGGCCAGGGCCCAGAACCCAGAGTGCCCAGTCAGCAGCAGCTGCTAGCAATAAGATGAGCGTCTTCGCCTGGAAGAGATAAGGCTTTCTGAAGGAGCAGTTCTCTCATCTTCTTCCACACTACATGAGTTGAAAGTTACTTGAGGATGGGAGAGAGGAAAGGAAGAGGGGAGAAAGGGAGCCCTTAGAGAAGACTACGGGAAGGATCCTGGCCCCCAGCCCTTAGGCCACTGAGCAAATGGAGGCCCTGCTGTCCACTGAGAATCCAGGTGCTCAGGGTGCTCAGGGGGGTCGCCCCCTCCCCCCGCCCCCTTGCCCACCTACCCAGCTAGCTCCCTGCCAGTCCTACGTGTTCTCTTCGGTCTTGCAGATTGTGGGCAGAGCCCGGAAGGGCACGAGCACCCAGGCCTGACCGACGGCAGCCAGCATTTCAACTCCTCTTGCTATCCATCCACGTGTATTACGGACATTCTGCTCAGCTACAAGCACCCCGAGGTCTCCTTCAGCATGGAACAGGCAGGCGTGTAATGAGAGACGGAGCGTGAGTGTCACCCTGGCCAGGCCCTCCCCAGCCCTTTGGCCCAGGGCCAGCTCTCGCTCCCATCCGGAGCGCCATCCCTCATGTGGCCAGAACGCTGGGCCTGACAAGGCCACGCCTGCCCGCACGGCCTGTCCACCCCGGCTCTTTCATTAAGTTCTGGGCTGGCTGTTCTTGGCCGGAGCAGGGAGGGACAGAAGAAAGGGCGGGCGCAGTCCCTGGGTTTAGCGAAGGGGCCCAGAACGCCTGGCCCAGCCTGGGTGCTGAGTGCCGGGGCCTCCGTGGGGCTGCTGCAGAGGACAGGGGTGGCGTCCAGCCAGGGTCCTAAGGAAGGGGGTCCTTGAACGCAGGCCTGGAGGATGAAATTTGGCAAGGCCCGTCTCCAGCCGTATTTCTCTTGGCTGTGCAGACACGAGAGGCAGCCTTTCCAGAGAGAGGCCTGTGGTAGAAAATGGGTCAGTGGACACAGTAGCTACCACTGGGTGGCTTTGAAAAATCTTTTTGTTTTTTAACTTTTTTTTATTAAAGTTAATAGATCACAAAGAACATTACATTAAAAAACATTAAAAAACATAAGAGGTTCCCATATACCACACTCCCCACCCCCACCCATCATTTTTGTAAATTGTATTTTTTTGAAGACATATACATAAAAAAAATGTTACATTAAAAAATATGAGGTTCCCATATACCCGCCCCCACTCCTCCCACACCAACAACCTCAAAAAAAAAAAGTCTTTGTCAGGTGGACCTTAAGCCCTCTGGCAAATCTATAACAGAGCCTCTTAAATACCCCAGGTAGAAGCAAACCCGTTGTATTTTTAAAAACGTTTTCAATGGAATAGTTGAGTGCCTTTCTTTTCAAACTAGTTCTCCTCCGTGTCTGCTCTATTTCAGGTTTTGTGAACAGCTTGGGAATGAAGAGGCTCTTTTTAAACCAACAGTATCTAGCAGCATTGCGCCAAATCGCCTTTGTGTTTCTCTCCCCCCGGCATATCGCGGCTCCTCTCCTCACACTTGGCTCATAGTGTGCTGTTCTTTTGGGTTCTGAGAGGGTTTGCCATGTTTGCTTGTATGACCAAGTCACCAGGAAAATAAACAGGAAATCCATGTTCTCCACCTTTTGTGAAGGTGTATTTGGTGTATTTGGGTTGATTTTTTTTTTTAAGTGTTCCCTTTTTTTTTGGTATGTTTTCTTTTGGAGGTGTTTTTCTTTCTCTCGCTTTTTTTTTTTTTTTTTTTGGTGACAGGAGAGCAAAGCAGAGGCCAGAGGACTAAGAGCCACCCCCTCCCCAGTGCCCACAGAGCCCCCAAGCCCCCCCACCCACCTGCAGGAGCAGACGCTGAGGGCTAACCTCCTCTGGAGTCTCAGCGGCTGGGGAAGGGAGACGGGAAGGCATGGGGGCCTTTGACACTTGGAGAGCCCAAATCGGAAAATAAGAAGCCCAAGCCTGGAGCCCGGGGAGGTCTCTTCTGCCGGGGCCCACCGAAAAGCATGTCTGCGCCAGCCAGGGCCATCACAGCGCTTCAGCGTGGCCGGCCGCGGGAGTGTCCCCTCTTTGGTGAAGAACTCGGCTCCGCCCCTCGACCCTGAGAAGGCGGGTGCCTTTTGCCATCCTCTGGCTCTACCCATGCCCTGAGCCCCAGCAGCGGTGCACTTTGCTTTTTGTGTCACCTTTCAGTCTCATTTTATATTGTGCTGTAAAAAGGACTGTTTCTCCTTTTATATATGATATATATATATGCTTTCCCCCTTCGGCCTTTTTGTCACAGGCAAGAACAATAGGAGGTGGCCTTGGGTCCCGCTTCTCTCCTAACCTCCTGCTCCTCCCTGGGCATCCCCAGCCCCTATTTTAACTCTTGATCATGTAGGAATTGTTTTGGGTAAAATGTTGATATTGTTATTATTATTATTATTAATAAATAAAGACAGAAGGAATTTTTTGTTTAAAAGAGAAATGTTTAACCAGATTCTGTTCTACCTGAATTGTGACTTGCACCTTTTGTTCATGTTTTATGTAGACATTGTAACCGTGGCCAGTTCTCACTCGTGCCAGTGCCAGATGTAGTGGACTCTTCCCCTGTTGAAGCAGTGCATATAGGCTAGCTGCTGTTTGTCCTTCTCTTTCTTTTTCTTCACTGTTAGAAACCAAAGTCGTCTCTGCTGGCTGGGGGCTGCGAGAAGATCTGGGTTTGACTCCTTCTGATCTTCCAAACCAGGAAGAGATGTTAAATCTTCTGACTCTCGATCCTTTTTTCTAAGAAAGGAGAGTAAAAGCACCCTAGGTCCCCCGAGCCTCTCGCCCTGAATTTGCACAGAATAAAGCAGGGGCCCAGCATGACCGTCCCGAGGTGGCCCGCAGGATCCCCCGCGCAGACTGCCTAGCTCCACTGATCCTGGCAGCTCAGTTCCTGGACTCAGTATCCCTCGAGTGGATTTCTGTAGCGCAGGGGCCTTTCTCAGGATCTGTCCCGTATTTCCATGATCCCCAGTCCCCACCCCCACCCCGCCCCCACCACACAGACATACTTGGTGGGACCACCAGCTGCTCACCAGAAGGGGGCTACCAAGAAAGCTCTGAAAGCTTCTGTTTGGGCTCATTCCAACCCTGATGTCCCTCTAACTCACGCCATCCCACCCCACACACGCTCAGCCTGTTCTGTTTACATGATACTGTATTTCTGGAAGAGCTGATTGCCACCCTCCAACAACCACCCGGACGGAAGCCAGTGAGCCTACTAACCGTGCCATCTTGCGACTACATTTTTTAAAAGAAATCATTGCTTTGTATTGTAGTAACCAATATGCGCAGTTATATGTTGAATGTATATGAATATACTTTCCTAATTCTGTTATTTTTAAATGTCAGAAGTATTCTTTTCTTCCTCATTTATGTTGAACTAAAAAAGGATTAAAAAAAAAAAAAACCTCCAGACCCAAGTTGCAGTAAGACCTTTAGTCCTTTTTTTGTAGGGTACTTACAACTCAGTAACTTAGTTGGACAGTAGGGGATTAAGAAAATAAAATACTGATTGTGATTTTAAGTTGATATATTATTTGTGCATCCAGGTGGGTGGAAGTTAGAAATACTAGAGGCAGAAAAGGTCTAGGGTGGAGTTTGGGTGATTCATTATCTCACCCCGCCTTGTGAAACTAGCGTTCTCTAGAAGCCTGAACTCAGACTCACACTGTCTCCAGGCACCCACCTTAGACTCTGCCCTTTCACAAGGGAGCATTCGAGTTTGCTGAGGGAAGGAGTTTCTCAAAGAGTTGTCCCAGGCTGGGACCTTTACGAGGTAACCCCAGTGAGACTGCTGATAGGATGGTCAAGTAAGTGTTGGGATAGAAGGGGGACTTTTCCTATTATTTCCCCTCTTTTCCACACCTGGACTCTCTAAAAGGCAGGGTAGAATTTCCGGCAGGAGCCCAGGCATGGCTAAGGGATAGCTGATTGAAGGACCTCTATGAAGAAACTCCTGAAGCTGGGTATATTAACGGCATTTGTAGAAAGAATAGTGAGAAAGGGGGGTGTGCATCAGCCTTCCAGTAAGAAGTAGCCAGGAAATCATTTAGAACAGGAAAGGTCTTTCTCATGAAGGGTCTTAAGAAAGGCTTCTAGAAATCCTTTTGAGTCCATACACTAATATAGGTGAGGGAAGAGGATGTGACTCAAGTGATTGGGCTTCCGTCTACCACATGGGAGGCCCCAGGTTTGGTTCCCGGTGCCTTCTGGAGAAGGCGAGCTGGTGCGGCGGGCAGGCATGGTGAGCTCACACAACAAGATGACACAACAAAAAAGACAGGAAAGACAATAAGAGACAACGGATCAGGGAGCTGGGGCGGTTCAAATGATTGAGTGCTTCTCTTCCACATGGGAGGTCCTGGGTTCGGTTCTAAAGAGAAGACGAGCAGCCAGGGCACACAGCAAATGGACACAGCGGACAGTGAGTGCAAACAATGGGGGGGATATAAAACATCTTTTAAAAAATTAGGTATGTCGCTCGAACCACAGTGATACACTCATGCCTTTCAACAACCTTTTGTAATAGGTGCCATCCCATCCTTCAATTGGCTAGGGTGCCTTTGGGCTAGAGCTAGAATGAGCTTGGGGAGGAAACCAGGCTGTTTCCTGGATCTACAGGAGATCGCTGAGCTTGAGCTTTCTTACTCAACCACTACAAGGAAGAGGGCTGGTGTGTCCCCCCAAGGAGCCAGACCCCTGTCCGTGCTGCTTGCAGGTGAGCTCTGCCCTCGCCTTAGTCTCCTGAGCAGGAGGGCAGGAGAGAATTGGGCGGCACAGTGATCATAATGCCCAGCCCTGGGGGCTAACCTGGGGTCCTCTCACCAACAGCTGCAACAGAATTGCCAAGCCGGAAAAGCAGGTGAGGGGAGAGATGTCTCCTGCCTGCCCTGCTCAGCCAGAACCTCTCCCCCACCCCACCCCACCCCGCCGCCCCCAAGCATGCAGTCCCAGCCTGCACCACGCGCTCTAGGGGTAGACAGTGGAGAGTGCACCAGGGCTTCCCGAGGCTCTTCCCAAGGCCCGTGCCTCCACCTGGGCCTCTACCGGAGGCCCACAGGTGACCACCCAGCAGCTGGCAGCCAGGCCTCCCGAGGCCCCACCCACAGGCGACCACCCAGCAGCTGGCAGCCAGGCCTCCTGAGGCCCTATCGAGCCAACGCCTCCAAGCGAGCCAGTCGGCGGGCTGCCCTGTTCTCACCAGCAGAACCAGTGACAGGAGCTGCTCTGGCAGCCTGACAGGGACAGTTACCTGGGAAAGTGCTTTGGCCACTAAAGAACTGTGCACAGAAGACCTACCGTTTGCGAAGTGCTAGGGACCCTTCTAACAGTTTTGCATACGTGATGTATTCATTTCCTATTGCTTGCATAACAGATTGCCACAAACTTAGTGGCTTAAAACAACATAAATTTATTATCTTACAGTGTTGGAGGTCAGAAGACCAAAATGCTTCTCACCAGGCTAAAATCAAGGTGGCAAAAGGGCCGTGTTCCTTTCAGTGCCCTGGGGGAGAATCCTCCACGCCTTGTCCAGCTTGTCCAGGCTCCCCCCTCCCTTGTGCAGGCTGCTCCCATCCCTGTCCAGGCTCCCCCCTCCCTTGTCCAGGCTGTCCCCCTCCCTTGTCCAGGCTGCCCCCCTCCCTTGGCTCATGGCACTGCGACCTCTGCTTCCATGGGCACCTTGCCTCCCTCTTAAAGGACTAGTGATTATACTGGGCCCACCTGGATAACCAGGATTCTCTCTCCATCTCAAGGTCTCTGACTTAACCACACCTCTCCACCTGCTGTTGCCATGGAAGGTAGCATGTTCACAGGCTCCAAGGTCATGGCTGGAGTGGGTGGGGCATATTCTGCCAACACACATGTAATCCCTATTATAACCCTAGGAGACGCACATTCTATCATATCTTCGTTTAACTGATAAGAAGAAGCAGGCATGGGGAGTTTATGTAACCTGCCAAGGTCTTACAGCTAACAAGTGACTGAGTGACCAAGCTGAGACGCCAGCCTCAGGCATCTGCCTTCTCTGAGGTGAACAGCCTGAGGCCAGGCGGAGTCCACGGAGCCCTGGGGCCAGCCTCTCCAGGGTCCAGCAGCCCCGGGCACCAGGCTGGCTCTGAGAGCGTAGGAGGGCACATGGCACACCTCTGCCCTGGGGGCCAAGTCCAGAGGCCTTGGGTTCTAGGTCCAGCCCTACCTCTAACTCCCCGAGAGACTGGGCAAATTCCTTCCACTCTGTTCAATTTCCTCGTCCACACGAGGTGGGGCTGCAGAGTGGCTGAAGCAGTTGATCTCAAAGTTCCTCTCGGCTTGGACATCCACATGCTCTATGACTCAGGCTCTGCCAGCAGGCCAGTGTGGGCGGTCTTGGGCATTCCAGAAGAAACCTTACAAAGCGGCAGAGCAAATACCAGAGCGCACGCATTACGTTGGCAGGATCTCACACAGTCCTCTCCCCGCCTTGAAAACGGGGTATTCCTGTCCCATTTTACCAATAGAAGGCTGAGACTCAGAGCACAACTGGAAAGATCCTCCAGCAAGTAGGAGGCAAAATGAAATGGGCTCTCTCCGAGCCAGGGTCTTGCCCCCACACCCAAGAGCTGGTATCCATTCTCGCCTGTGTGTGCACAAATAAAAATATGGGCACTGCCCAGAGGTTTCCATTCAAATACGTGCATTCAACTTCAGTAGCTGTCCTTTATCCTGAAAGCCTTTTCTTTCTTGAAGAGATGGTCCTCAGATGGTAAGATAGGTTTTTTTTGGGAGGGTGGAAAGTATTATTACATGACAAATTAAAAGTTATCAATCCCATGTTGGTCTCCAGAGTTTGCTCTGAAATGTCCTCAGTCTGGGCTCTCAGGGTGGGAACCACTGAGCCACTCCAAGCTCCCCCCCTCCCCAGGAAGCTCCTGGGGCCACCCATTCGTTCCCTCCGATGTACAGATTTGGGGAGTGTTGCAGGTGTCCAGAGAGAGAAAGGGGTGTGCAGGGGCTCTCGGACCAGGGATGAGCTGTGTCGGGGCGGGGGGGGGGGATGTCTGCTGCCGTTGCAGGGAGGGGCAGGGGCAGGGGCAGGGGTGCAGCGTGAACCATCTCCCCTGAGCAAGGGCAGGGAGGATGGGGGGTCGGCTAGAGGAGCAGAGGAATGCCAGCCGGCTCCGTCCTTCTTCCCCCCCTCCCGTCCCCTGCGGCACTGGCACAATAGACAATTGTGCACCACCCCCTCGCTGACCCTGACCCCCACGGGTGGGAGGGGGATGGGCACCACCAACCCCGAGCCTGGCCCCCACCGCCCCACCCCGCCCCCTTCCGATCCTTGATCCCTGGCCCTGCAGCCCCCGCAGCTTCCTGTTTGTCCGCTCTATTTGCCCAGCCCAGGGGACAGAGCTGATCCTTGAACTCTCAGTTCCACATGGCCAGGACCTGAGCACAGCCCCGAGGCTTATCAGCCTCCAGGCTCGGCCCCTGCGGGGCGACATAAATAGCCCTGGGGAGAGCTGCTGTGCACAGAGGCTGCAGGTAAGTGCCGCTGCCCCCTCCCAGGGACCCTGGCCTCCCAGGCTCTAGGCAGTCCAGGCTCAGGCTTGGGACACTGGCTCCAGCTCCTGCCCCCACCGGGCCCTGGGGACCCTGGGCCCTCCCCCGCTTCTCGCCCCTCCCCCTGTCCTGGCTGGAATGGGGAGTGGGGGAAGGCCAGGGGCTCTCCTCAGCCAGGCCCCTCTTCTCCGACAGGTCACCCCTGTCCCTTCAAGATGAGAGCTGTGGCGCTGACCTTGGCTGTGCTCTTCCTGACCGGTAGGTGCCCCCACGCTGGGGGATCCCACAAACACCGGGCGCGGCCCCTCTACTCCCTGGGCACCGGGCGCGGGGCTTCCACTAACCCCAGCACCGCGCCTGCTCTCTCCCAGCCTCCCAGCCGGGTCCTGCCGCTCAGGTCCCGTCCCACGGGGCAGGCCTGAGCGGGGTGTCCCCTCTCCCCCGCCCAGGGAGCCAGGCTCGGCACTTCTGGCAGCGAGATGAGCCCCAGGACCCTTGGGATCGAATGAAGGATTTTCTGGGCATCTACTTGGATGCTGTCAAGGAGAGCGGCAGAGACTACGTGGCCCAGCTGGAAAGCTCCACCGTAGGGAAGCAGCTCAAGTAAGGACCGAGCCCCGGGGTGGGGGTGGGGGACAGTGGGGAGCCTGGACGATGGCGGTGCCGGGCTGCAGTTTGATGAGCTGGACCCCGGAGAAAGCCTGGAGGGAGGGCCTCAGGCCTGGCCACAAGCCATCCAGCAGGAAGGGACAGAGCCAGGTACCGTATCCTGCTTCCAAGTCCACAAGCCCCTTCCATTCCGAGCCCCCTCCTCAAGGGAAGCCTGTCCTTAGAGGTGGGAGGCTTGAAACGCAGAGGGGTGCTTCTTAAAAGGCCCTGCTCCGGGGACGGGCAAGCCTGGGCTCCAGGCCCAGCTCTGTCTCTCACCAGCTGCATAAGCTTGCATGGGCGTCTGCACCGCACTGCGCCTCGGTCCCTCTGTAGAATGGGACACGGGGACAGGAAGGGGAACTAGGTAAGGTGGAAAGAGCTAGGTGGAGAGCCTGCCCCCACCCCTGACCAGCTCGGGCGAGCTGGGGCGCTGGGCCTCCAGCTCCCGGGGAGTCCAGGGTCCCCGGGGGGGCCACCCCTCAGCCCCTCTCTCCCGCTTCAGTCTGAAGCTCCTGGACAACTGGGACACGTTCAGCAGCAGTGTCACCAAACTGCGCGAGCAGCTCAGCCCAGTGACCCAGCAGTTCTGGGATAACCTGGAAAAGGAGACGGCAGGGCTGAGGCAGGAGCTCAGCCAGGACGTGCAGGAGATCAAGCAGAAGATGCAGCCCTACCTGGACGACTTCCAGAAGAAGTGGCAGGAGACGGCGGAGCGGTACCGCCAGAAAGTGACGCCGCTGGGCGAGGACGCGCGCCACAAGCTGCAGGAGCTGCAGGGGCAGCTGGGCGAGCTGGGCCAGGAGGTGCGCGACAGCGTGCGCACCTACGTGGACTTGCTGCGCTCGCAGCTGAGCCCCCACAGCGAGGAGCTGCGCCAGCGGGTGATGGCCCGGCTCGAGGCGCTCAAGGAGGGCGGCGGCGCCAGCCTCGCCCAGTACCAGGCCAAGGCCTCAGAGCAGCTGCGGGAGCTCGGCGAGAAGGCCAAGCCCGCTTTCGAGGACTTCCGGCAGGGCCTTCTGCCCGTGCTGGAGAGCCTCAAGGTCAGCTTCCAGAACGCCCTGGATGAGGCCTCCAAGAAGCTGAAACCCAGCTGAGGGGCCCACCGCCGCTGGGGCGGCCTGCCGGACCCTAGGGTGGCCCTCTCCTTGACTTCCCCTGCCCATCTCGCGCTTTCTTAGAATAAACATTTCCAACTTTTCCAACTTGGGAAGCGGCTTCTTTGCCTGGCGAGCCGGGCGCTGGCGGGGGCGCCTGGGGGAGCCTGCCGGGGGCTTTGGCCAGGGGCAGGGACTTTGTTGATTTGCCAGTGGGAGCCCATCGGCTCAGAGGGAGCCTCTTAAGGGCCTTAAAGTTGCGGGACCTGCTGGCGCCTGGCTGGGTGGGGCTCGGGGTGGGAATGAGGTAGTGGAGTCCCATGCTCAACATGTCCCAAACAGGAAATAGCAGAGGACCACACACAAAACAGCAGGTGACCAATGCCAAGGGTCCCAGGAATTAGGTCCTGCAGCCCTGTCTGAGGAGGGTCAACGTTGGCTTTGCTTGGAAGAAAGGGGCCCCTGTCTCCAGAGGGCAGGTGACAGCCTCTTCCAGGCCCTGGATCCGAGGGGTGTGGCATGGGCCCCAAGGTGCTCTTGGGATGAAAGGATTTGGGCAGGTCCAAATGAAGAGCTGGGGGCTTGCTCCTTCCTCCTTTACTAATTCAACATACACTGAAACAAACGCTTCCCTCTGGGTCACAAGGGCAGCGTTCACTCTGGGCACGTCCACCCTACCAGAAAAAGCCACCCAGGCTCGGCTGTGGAAGACAGCCACCCACCCAGGGGCTCCAAGCCCTGCGCCCCCCTCTTTCTGCTAGCTCTGGCCTGAGTCAAATACAATCACCACCTCTTGCAGGTGATTAGCACACCTTTATTTCCAAGGTGCTTTCATAACCGTCGGTCACTGCATCCTTTCCGAAGTCCCGGGGTAGGTTGCCATTAAATCCACTTGACGGAGGAGGGCGCTAGAGCTTGGAGATGCGGAGTTCCTCACCGAGGCTGATGAGCAGCGTGGGCTAGCTGGCCCCAGGCATCCGTAATTACTACAGATATTTAACAATGAAGCTGGGACCAGGCACTCAAGTTCCTGTGGACGTGCACACGGGTGCATTCTCACAAGTACATCCCTCTGCACACCCATGTACATAAGTCACCGCGTGCATGCCTGTGGCTTCGCAGGGCTGGACAGTGCATTCTTGGAAACGTCCTGGCCCTCTCCTCCCAGGGCCTCGAGCAGGCCACTAGCTAATCTGGCCTTCCTCCACCTCCCACAGCCTAACAACCTCCCGGATAATGGAGTGGGTTTTTCTTAGTTCCTAAGCATTCGGAGCTACAATGTTTGTCAAGCCCAGGTTTGGCTGGGGGTCGTTTTCCACATGTGGGGTGCTGAGCTCCTGGTTTTCAGCTGGGCTAGAAGAGAGACCCAGGTGGATTTCCAAAGAGGGGGCAGACGGCTCGGAGAGGGCACCGGCGGGGCTGGCTGTGCTGCTGCCGGGGAAGGAGCCTCCTCCCCGCCCCCCGCCCTGCTGTCAGGCTAAGGGGGCTTCCGCACCAGCTGAGCGGAACGAGGGCAGCTGACCTGCGCCCGAGGCCTGGCCTGGCCCCTCGTTGGCTCTGCGATGCTGGGCAAGGGCCTGCACCTCTCTAGGTCTCAGTTTCTCCACCTGAGGAGTGGGGGGTCCTGCTTAAATGGAATGTGGTTCTGGAGCCCTTGGAAATGAACGTCGACTGGACGGGGGAGATGCAAAGCCTCTGTCGGGGTGGCCGCGTGTTCCTTCTTGGTTCCTGGGACCCTGTCCCCACCCTCCAGGGGACGTGAGCTAGCCTGTAACAACACGGGCCACCCTTTCCCAAGCCCCTTCCATTTGCCAGGTGCTACGCCAGCCACACCCACACACTGTCTCCCTACATTCTCACAGCCAGCCCGCAATGGATGGGGTGTCGCTGTGCCCGCTGTACCAACACTGGAGCCTCGTTGTATCTTACAGCAGCTGCTGCCCGCCCCCCGCCTCCTTCCCCTCAAGTGTGGTGGAGAGAGGCCGGGGAAAGTGCCCAGCAGCCCCACAGTTTTGGTGAACACAATCACAATTCTGATGATGACGTCAAATGCCAGCCCTGTTCCTGGCACCGAGGGCACACTCGAGTCGCACTGTTCAGGCCACGGAGGTTTGTCAGAATTCTTTCAAAGCGATCTTCCTGTTTGGTCACCACACAAACCCGTCGAGGCAGGCAGAGTCAACAGGGCTTTTCCTACTCTTCCTCGGCTCCTAAGAGGACCCTGGAACCCAGGCCTGCCTGAGTTGGTGGCAGCCCCCTCCCGGCCCCACCCCCAAGTACACATGGCACACGTGGGCTGTCGGGCTCATGGCAGTTCTCATCTAGCTTTATTGGGAGGACAGCAGGCCCCGGGGGTAGGCCAGGTCTGGGGTGGGGTGGCAAGGGGCACCGAGAATGCTGTCCCTTTCAAGCATCCTGCCAGGGCACTCTGGAGGCAGCCCACGGGGTGGCCGGATGGGTGGTCTGGGGTGTCGTGGTCTCAGACGGCCTCAGGGTCTGGTGCTGGGCTGGCCTCCGGGGCCAGATCCCAGAAGCTGGAGAACTTGATCTTAATCGAGCCCCAGTAGTCCTGCAGAGAGCTGAGGCTACTGGTCATCCAGTCGCTGGGCAGGAAACGCGGGAGGGGAAGCAGTCAGCCACTGCGGGGGGCCGCCACCCATACCCCCCCCCCCACCCCCGGCTCCCTCTCCCCGCCTACAGCTGCCAGCCCTGGCAGAAAAGATGCTGAGAGCGGCCGAGGGACGGAGGCGAGGAGCCCGTTCCCCTGGGCCGGCCCCTGTGCCCCAGGGGTGAGGCAAGCTGGAGTGGGGAGACAGAAGGTCAGGGCCACCGGCGCTAGGGCAACGGCTCCGCATGGGGTGGGCACAGGGAGGCGCTCTCGCATCTGGACAGACCACGGAGTGACTGGGCAAGTCACGTAACCTCTCGGAGCCTCCATTTGCTCATCTGCCAAATGGGACACTGATTCCCACTCTGCGGATTAAGAACGCTGGCGAGCGCCCCGGCCCTGTAAGTGGCAGCAGGGGTGGGGCGTGGAGGGGAACGGTGGCCAGAGGGGTGGGCAGAGGGGCAGGCTCCTGCAGGGTGGGGGGAGCGGGGACGGGAGGGCGGGGCGCACCTGGCCTGCTGGGCCACCTGGGACTCTTGCATGCTGGTCAGCGCGTCCTGCGCCGTCTTGGAAGCATGCTGCACGTAGCCATGCATGAGGCCCAGGAGCGTCTCGTCCTCCTTCTCGACGGCCCCTGTGGAGAGAGCACGGCTGAGCCGGCGGCTCGGCCTTGGGGCCACCCCTCAGGGCCCGGGGGTCCCCAAGCCGCCTCCCGGGGGCCCTGTCCCCAGCCCAGACCCCCCAACGTGCTTACGGGCGGAGGCCAGGAGCGCCAGGAGGGCAGCAGCGAGGAGCACCCGGGGCTGCATGGCACCTGCGTTCCTGCAGGGGAGCAGCCTGTGAGGGGCACCCCGAGCCCCCCCCACCCCCCGCTGGGCTCCTCCCTGAGGAAATGGTGGAACCTGAGCTGGGGGCCAGCCGGAGAAGGGGGCTGCTCCCACGCTGACACCGGGAGGCCACGGGCTCTCAGCCAGGCCCAGGGGGCGGCGGCCGGGGCGGAGCAGAGAACCCACCGGCCTGGGCTCTGCAGCTAATGTGCTGTGTGACTTGGGGGTGGTTGCTCTCCCTCTCCAGGCCTCAGTTTTCCTGTCTGGGATAGGACTGGGGTGTCTGAGGCTTCTTCCAGCCCTAAGCATTGAGAATTAGGGGAAAGTCTGCAGACCAGGGGCCAGCCCGCTGCGGGTTCCAGTCCCAGCCGTGCCCCCATGTCCACTGGGCTGTGGGCAAGAGTCGTCCCCCCGCCCCCGGGGCCTCGTTTCCCCGTGTACAAGAGGTGGGGGGCATTCTGCAAGCCCCAAGGCCTCTTTGGTTCTAGCAAGTTCTACTGCAGGCTCGGCTGCCTCGGCCACGCAGGGACCCTCGGCTGCCCCTCCCCTCCTGCTCTCCTCCCCAGGGGATTACCTGGAGCCGCTGCTTCTTGGGATGGACTGAGCAGGCAGACAAAGAGGCTTCTGACCTCTTATATAGCTCCCAGGCCAGCGGGCACCGAGGGCTCCGCGAGCTGGGCAAAGGTCACCCGCCGCCCAGTCCAGACCGGGCGCAGGTGGCCAGTGGCAGCCAGGCCTGCTGGGAGAGTTGGGAAATCTCTAGGAGGCTGTGGGAGCCCACGCTGCAGGGGAGATGGGCTCAGGAACTGGGTGTGCCAGGGCCTGGGGGGGGTCCCCTTCCTTCCTAGCGGGGTGGCTCCCCAGGGAGAGGCTGGTGGATGGGAGAGGGACTGAGGGGACAAGCCAGGGGCCCCCGGCCCACCCCAGCCGTTCCCGTGGGAGTTTTCAGGTCCCTCCCCCTCCCTCAGCTTCCCTCCCCCACCCCAGCCCTGAAAACGACCTGGACGGGGAGGTGGGGGCCGTGGGCTTTTTGGAACTGTCCCCCCTCGGTGGCTTTGTCCCCCTCTCGATGGGTCTAGAGAGTGAAGTCACAGTAGACCCAATAGTACGGCTAGTGTGGGGTGGGGGTGACAGGTGAGTCACAGCCCCTCGCCCCCACCCCACCTCCTGGCGACACTCCCAGGTGCCGCTCACCAGCGGCTGCCCCCTGCTGAGCCCCGGGGCAGGGGGTGATGGGAGAAGGGCAAAGGTCGCCCTGAGGGTAAGCTTCGCCCTCCCACCTCCCCCCTCACCTTGCCCTTTGGACCCACTGATAACACTCCCCGGGTCAGGAGTCGGCTGGTGGCTGGGAGCCCCCCAGGTGGACGCCCCCTCAGCTGCCTCAGCTCTGAACGAGCAAATCCTGCGGACCCCCGGAGTGGTGGGTGCCTGGAAGGCTGCGGAGGGGGAGAGCGGAGAACAGACTGGCCTTCCGGGAGAGGCCGGGCCCTTCTCCTGGGGCGAGGTGCGCCCTGGGCTGTGGCCTGGGTGGCAGGGTCGGGGGCTTTGTCCTCCGGGTGCTGGGACTTCTGAGCCAGGAAGAGCTAGGTTTCCACGACGCCTTCATATGCTCCAGGGCATCTCAGAGACTGGCTTCTCTCCTCGGTTAAACGGGGATAGAACACTGATCTGCCGGAGTAAGCCGGAGAGGAGAGCCCACGGGCACAGCAGCTGGCCCACGGAGGGAGCTCGTTAGATCTTTCTCTTCCTCTCCAGCGCCCTGTTCCTTCCCAGGCAGCACTGTCTGGAGGCAGGAAAGAGGCTTTTGGCCTCAAGGAGCAACTAACCCCACAGTGCAAACTCAGAGAGGCCTGACAAAGTTTTATCCATGGCTGGGATTTGAAATTTTTCTATTAGACATTCATTTCTTCGGCTTACAATGTAGCTATTAAAATGCAAATCATCAGAATCCCGTGAGGTAGACATTATTCCTCCCACTTTATAGGTGAAACCTGAGGCTTAAAGGGGAAGAGCCCTCCTGACCAGCACACAGCCCATTCGTGGGAGAGCTGGGGACCAGAATCTAGGTCTTCAAACACCGGGGCTGGTACCAAAGGGCCTGGGAAACGAAACCCTTGAAGACACCGCAGAGTCAATCGTTTCAGGAGCTCTTCCCGGGAGCAGACTTTGCTGATGGGGTGGGAGGGAAGGAAGGGGATTAGGAGGTTGCCAGCAGGTTTCCATCCCTGCCAGGTGGACAGGAGCAGGTGCCCGTGAGGTGGGAAGGAACCCTCCACCACATCTGCCTGCTGTACAGGTGGGGCCGTGGCTCAGCTGGGGGTGGGGAGTGCCTGCCCGCGGCCGTGGACCCCCCGACCCACGGGGCCAGGTCCTGCCGGGCGCCGGCGCCGTGCGCAGAGGGGCTGCCGAGGCCGGCTGGCGGGCAGGCTGCTCTGTCCCTCGCCAGCTCCTGTCCTCTAGGACGGGGCGCCGCATCTCTTGCTCTCGCTCTCCCAACACAAAGCCGGCGACAGAGAGACGCGAGATCCACGCCCCGGCTTTTGGAAATGGAGGCCGTCATCAACGGCCCGTGTCCCCGACCCCTGGGAGGCCGCGCCCGCTCCAGGCCTGAGGCCGAGCCCCGGGGGCTGGACACGCACGCGCCCAGAGTGTGGCCCTCCAGGGGCGCCAGACACACGCACCTCTGGACCGGCCACGTGCTGGCAGCACTTGCTGTCTAGGCCATGAGTCCAAGAGGCCAAACGACGGCTGAGGTGTCCTCTGTGACTCACTCCCCACCTAATCTCAGCTCCAGGGACAGGGGACAGCACGCTGACGCTCCGCGCCCCCACCCAGGCAGGTGGGCGCCCTCGCCAGGACCGACGGGCCACTGAGGCAGGGCAGCGAGCCTGTCAGAGGCCAGGCCTGGCCCAGCGCCTAGCGAGCACAGGCTGCTCCGTGGGCTAGCTCGCTCACTCCCCACAGCCGGGAGGCGGCCGCTAGGATCATGCCAGAAAGGTTAAGCGGGTGTCCCCAAGGCCACACAGGCGGTAAGTGGTGGAGTCCAGGTGCAATCCCAAGGGGTCGGATTCCAAACCCTGAACACCTGCTGAGAGATGCCACTGGCTACTCCGGGAAGGCAGGAGCTCCCTGACGCTGGAGTGGACCACGGGGGGCCCGGGGAACCCCTGTGGAGACCCTGCAAAAGGCGTGCGAGCATCAGAATGCCCTTAAGCTCTCTTCAGTCCCGCGACACATCCAGCCCTTTCTGGGACATGAAGTAACAACGAGCTGGTAAACCAGGCTGGCACTTCATTTTATGGATGAGAGGAGCCCAGCCCCTCACTCAGGGAGAAACCAATAAGGCAACACAACGAACACGCAGCCCTGGGTCAGCGAAGGCGGTGCGGTCCACAGGGGGACCCACGCTGACCGCGTCTTCCACGATCCTCGTGAAACCCACGTCTAGCCAGAAGACCTCCTGGGCAACCCCACCGTCACCCTCACCCCATCCCCGGGTGAGGGGCCCCGGGCCCTGCGATTCTGCTCAAGCCCACGGCCCCTGCCCCGGGGTGTGTGGCTTGGGGGTGGGGGCAGGCAGGCACCCCCACTGCCTCCCGCCTCCGGCTGGCCTGCTGCTGCCGCCCTGCGCCAAGCCCACCGGGGACCCTGCAGCAGAGAGCTCGCAGATGTCAGCTCTCCCCCACGCCCTGCTTTGGTCCAAGTCAGGAAAACCATATTACTGAGAATAATAGCAACAACTTATTGTTTAGGGCTTTGTGCCAGGCCTTCTACTACCCAGGTTGCAAGCCGAACAACCCCACCGCTCAGGGGAGAAACTGAGGCTCAGGGAGGTGAATAACCAGACCAGGGCAGTGGCGGGGCACGGGGCAGGCTTACGCTCAGCCCCTCGGTCCAGGGCTCTGCCTGCCCCTCCCACCTGCCCAAAGGCTCTCAAGGGCCCCCTCCTCCCAGGTCGCAGCCCTCTCCCCGTATCTGCAGCCCTGCGCACTGGAAGGATGAGGGCTCGGTGGCAGATGTGCATGTGGGGGCCCTCTCTAATGGGGCAGATAGGGGAGACGTGGACTTTGTCCCCCCCAGGCCTGGCACAGACCCAGAGCTGCCTGCAGGGCCTCTGGGGCTTCGGTCCCAGGCTCAGGGGCTCCCCCGCGCCTTTTCTCCCACAGCTCTTGCCCCGCCCCCTTCCGTAACAGGTGGGGCGCAGCCCAGGACAGCTTCTCCCGACAGCCTCCCAAGCCCCGGTCTGCTGTCAGCTTCCACGTAGCCTTAAGGTCACTAAAGTCCAAGAGGCCTCCTAAGAATGTGTCACCTTCCAGCGTGGAGTCACACGGGGGAGGGAGGCGGGGAGAGCAGTCCAGCAGGGGTTTAAATGCCCGGCCGGCTCCGCGCTTCGGGCAGTGGGGACAGCAGCACAGGTGAGCTGCCTGGGACCTCTCCTCGGGCTCCCTCGGATTCCAGGCAAGATCCAGGGCGGTGCGAGACTGCTCGGGGCCAGCGAGGAGCCCAAGATGTTCCTGAAGGCTGTGGTCGTCAGCCTGGCCCTGGTGGTCATCACCAGTAAGTAACAGCTGCCCCTCGATGGGGGCACTCAGGTGGGACCCACCTGTGCATCGAGTGAGGCAGGGTGGAGAGACTGGTGCCGGGGGTGGGGGATGGTTCCGAGAGCCTCTTGGCCCCAGCTGGACCCAAGGACCACCAGGCTCTTGGACAGCTGGCCCGTTGCCAGCTGCTGGCCCCCTGGTGTCGCTGCTGGACCAGCTTCACCTGGCCCTGTGGCTTCGACCTGGCCAAGCGCAGCGGGAAAAGGGTCCCCCCCCCCCTTCCCATCGTGCAGTCCGGAGCCCGGGGCTTGTGCAGAGGGGCACGGACGGGTCCCCATGAAGCGCTCTTGGTCCCCGCCCAGGTGCGCGGGCCGAGGTCGGTCCTGACCAGGTGGCCACTGTGGTGTGGGACTACTTCAGCCAGCTGAGCAGGAACGCCCAGGAGGCTGTGGAGCAGCTCCAGAAGTCGGAACTCACCCAGCAGCTCAAGTAAGAGGGGCGCGGCCCGAGAGGGCTGGGCGGCCGGCCAAGCCCCCTAAAGGCCGAGCAGCGCGTGGCAGGGCCGGGCCGGGAGGCAGGGGACCTCAGCTGGGGGCACCCACTATCCTGCCGCTAAATCCCTGGGGGACCCTGAGGTTTCTGGTTGCCGGGGGGGAGGCTGGACTGCAGGCGGTGCCCTCCTGGTTCACCTTTCTAGAGCCTGACACGTGGCCACAGCCTCGCTGCGGCTGGCGGAGGGGAGGAGGGAAATGCCGTGTGACCTGGGTTCCGATACTGTCCAGAGGACAGGCCTGGGGCACCGTGGGGAAGGAGATGGGGCTGCTTGGAGCCTCGAGGATGGGCACGTGCAAGGCAGTCAGCACCTTGTCACTCTAGAAGACCCTGCAAGAGGCCCAGAGCCCGTTTTCTTAAGAGACAGGCACCCTGTGTCACAGTGACCCCGAGCTGGGAAGGCTCTCGAATTCCAGCTCCTTTACTCTGCAGACAGGGAGGGGGATGCAGTGAGTAGATCCTGGGACAAACTCCACCAAGACGCAGAGGTACAGAGTCGATGTCATAACTTCGTCTCTTATCAGTCTCTCAAATCCTGGGGGAGGGCCAGAAGGGAAACGATGGGTGACCTCGGTGGCTTGAACACTCAGCTGTCCCAGGCAGGTTTGTACGGGCTGAGTAGGACATCAGGGAGAAGGTCCTGCCACGGAACACCGAGTGTAACGGCCGCCTTCCCTGCAGCGCTCTCTTCCAGGACAAGCTCGGGGAAGTGAACGCTTACGCCGGGGACCTGCAGAAGCAGGTGATACCCTTCGCCACCGGGCTGCATGAGAACCTGGCCAAGACGTCCGAGAGCCTGAGGGCGGAGATCCAGAGGGAGCTGGAGGAGCTGCGGGCCAAGCTGCAGCCCCACACGGAGCAGGTGAGCCAGACCATCAGCGAGAAGGTGCACGAGCTGCAGCAGGGCCTGGGGCCCCTCCGCGAGCAGCTGAGCAAGCAGGTGGACACGCAGACCGAGCAGCTGCGGCGCCAGCTGAGCACCTACGTGCAGCGCATGCAGACCGCGCTGCGCGAGAACGTGGGCCCGCTCCAGGACACGCTGAAGCCCTACACCGAGGACCTCAAGACCAAGATCAACGAGAGAGTGGAGGAACTCAAGGGCGGCTTCGTTCCCTACACTGACGACCTCAAGGCCAAGATCGACCAGCACGTGGAGTCGCTGCGTCGCAGCCTGGAGCCTTACGCCCAGGATGTGGAGGGGAAGCTCAGCCACCAGCTCCAGGGACTGGCCTTCCAGATGAAGAAGAACGCCGACGACCTGAAGGGCAAGCTCATGGCCAAGGCCGAGGAGCTGCGGCAGAAGCTGGGGCCGGCTGCGGATCTGATGCACGACAAGGTCAAGGGAAACGTGGAGGGGCTGCAGAAGTCGCTGGCCGACCTGAACGGCCACCTGGACCAGAAGGTGGAGGAGTTCCGCCGGAACGTGGAGCCTTACGGGGAGGCCTTCAACAAGGCTCTGCTGCAGCAGATGGAACAGCTCCGGCAGAAGCTCGGCCCCCAAGCGGGGGCTGTGGAAGACCACCTGAGCTTCCTGGAGAAGGACCTGAGGGACAAGGTCAACTCCTTCTTCAGCACCCTCAAGGAGAAAGAGAGCCAGGACAAGCCCCTCGCCCTCCCCGAGGTGGAGCAGGCGTCCCTGGAGAGCTGAGCTGCTCCTGGCACTCACTGCCCCCCTTTGCTGCCACCTGCCCTGCCCTGCGACCTGCCTGCGTGTCTACCCCAAAGCAGGCCTTGTATGAGCTGGAGGACACATGTCCACTGGGAAGTGGCATCCCCTCTTGCTATTCAATAAAGCTACTGAGAAATTAGTTGCCGTGTGACTCCTTGTTGCTGGGTCGACAGCACGACTCTGCACAGGAAGCTTAGCAGGGGCCAGGCAGGGGTACTCTGGGGAACCCTGAGGGCTGGTGTAGGCAGACGAGGACCCGTGTGCTGGAGAGCACTGTGCGGGGAGTCTTGGAGTGGGTGGTGGAGGGAAGCGGATTTGGCTTAACTGATAGAGCATGGGAGGTCTGCGGTTCAAACCCCGGGCCTCCTGACCCGTGTGGAGCTGGCCCATGCGCAGTGCTGAGGTGCACAAGGAGTGCCGTGCCACGCAGGGGTGTCTCCTTGAAGGGGAACCCCACGCGCAAGGAGTGCGCCCCGTAAGGAGAGCCGCCCAGGGCAAAAAATGTGCAGCCTGCACACACGGAGAGCTGACAAAACAAGATGATGCAACAAAAAGAGACACAGATTCCCAGTGCCACCGGATAATGCAAGGGGACGCAGAAGAACACACAGAGAGCAGACAACCGGGGGGGGGGGGGGGGAGAGAAATAAATAAAAAATAAATCTTAAGAAAAAAGGGGTGGTGGTGGAAAAGAGGTCATGCATTACACACAACTCAGGAATACACCCATTTGTATATAAGTAGCCAATTTTTTTTTTGAGGTTTGGGGGCTGGGGATGGAAACTGGGGCCTCATTATGTGGGAAGCTGGCACTCAACCCCTGAGCCACATCAGCTCCCCTGAGTTGGTTTTGTGTTGTCTGTTTGCTTATTGTTCGTTTTTTTTTGCTTTTAGGAGGCACCGGGAACCGAACCTGGGACCTCCCATAGGGGAAGCAGTTGCTCAACCACTTGAGCCACATACGCTCCCCAGAAAATATTTATTGAAGGCCTGCAATGTGCCAGCCAGTTCTGGGCACCTGACAATGAGCGAAACCATTTTTGTGGCGCTACGTGTCAGACCACGCTTCACGCTGCGGGCACACGGGGGTGAGGCCGGCCCTCCGTGCACGCCATGCTCGGTGCCTCTGCCTCGACTTAGGTCGAGCTGAGCATCCCCTTCACAGAAGCGATTCGTGCTTATTTCCTGAATGATGAGCGATGGGGCCTGGTGATGGGAGGAACCCTGGAGGGGGCGAGGCCGGCGTGCAGCTCTGCTCTGCGCAGGCGCTCCCTGGCCGTCCTGCTCCCAGCGAGGTTGCAAGCCCCCGGGCTAGGGGTGGGCGAAGAAGGAAGTTGGGGGGCTCGTGAGCAGCCCTCTTTGGAATGAGCTCTCCCTCAACCCTTAAAAAACTCCCAGTTGCCCCTGAGAAGGGGCCTCGGAGAAGAGCTGGCTCGAGCCTTGGTCCTGCTGGCTGGACATGCGGCCGTGTCCTCTGACCCCAGCCCTGGGCGTCTCCCCAGCTCCCCTTTCCTTCCCAGAGTGGGGCACGAGCCTTTCCGGGCTTTCTCAGGGGAGGACCCCAACATGCGCCGAGGCAGGCCCCTGGAGACCCCGGGGGTGAGGGCTCACCTTTCAGCCGTGGGAACTTTGGGGCAGGCCAGGGAGAAGGACAACCCTCGACTCCGAGAGTCGCTGCGAGGGAAAGATGCGTGTGTCACCCAGCCCCGGGCACGGGATGCACACGCAGTATCTGTTCATATGGCGACGCAGCTGCGGCCCAATCGATGCCTGACCGCGTGCTGCCCTCCCTGTGCTCCCCACGCTCCAGGGCACACTCCCATCACCTGAGGCCACCAGAGCCGGCCAGGTGCAGCAGCACGGGCTGCCTGGCCCCGCTGCTTCTTGCCCACACTCCAGGGCAGGAAGGCTGCTGCCACCACCTGCGCACCTGGCCCGCCTGGGAGCAGGAACCTACCTGCCAAAACACCCTGACACACCCTCCAGGACCTGGAGCTTCACTGGCTGGCTTTCAGAAGGGGCCAAACAGAGCATCGAGACGCTGAAAGGAAGCGAGACAGAAATGAGCAGGTGTCCGCATGGCTCTAGAAGCTTCAGAGATGCTCTCGCACCTCACCTGAGGGCCACCTGCCGAAGTGCTGCCACTGGAACCCCTGGGAGCCTCAGTCTCTCCCAGCACCCAGCTCTTGGTAGGAATCCAGGCAGGAGGGCAGGCCTCCTGAGCTCCGCCCCCCACCCCGGCCATCCTGCTGCTCTCCTGGCCCCCGGGGAAGGAATGCTTCTCCCTCCTGCACCGAGTTCTCACCTGGCATCAGCCTCCTGGGCCACTGACCTGGCAGATGCTTCCTGGTAGGGCCGTCGCTTTTGGCTGCCCAGCCTCCCAGCTACCCTTGCTTTGTTTTGGGGAATTTCTCACCCATGAGCCTTGATGGGAGCCAAATGACTCCCATCTCTTGGTACAGATGATAAAACACACCAGTGAGCCCTAATGAAGCTGAAGACTTCAGTTACTAGTAGCGTATCGACCTTGGTGCATCAATTGTAAGAAAAGCACCACACTGACATGGTGATAATACTAGGGAAACTGCGTGGCAGGGTATATGGGGACTCTTTGTACTTCCTGTGCAATTTTTCTGCACCCCAAAAACTGAAACTAAAAATAAAGTTTCTTGCATATAAAAAATGTCAAGACATAATTTTTTAAAAGTTTTAAAAAAAGAGAGAGAGAAAATGCCAGCCTTGCCCCCAGCCTCCCTTGCCTCTGGGGTGTGGCATGGCACCTACACTCAGCAAATCAATGCACTTGCCCCAGCCAAATAAGGTGTGAAGAGGCAGGGGTAGTGGGGCATGCCTCCCGGGATGGGCAGCAGCAGAGGGGCAGCAACAGCCAGCTAGCAGCTGTGCTGGCGGCAGCTGGCGGCTGGCTCGTGTCCGGTGCTGGCCGTGGCAGCCGTGCAAGCCGTGGTATCCTAGCTCAGCAGCGGGGCTATCTACATCTGTCAAGTTTGAGGAGATTCTCCCTGGCTTCTCTTGTTCTGGCTCATTTTTGAAACCAAGTGCTCCAGCTTGCCTAGAAGTCCCCTAGAAATTCCTAGAAATAGCTGATTTTTAGCTTTTATCATCCCGAGTAAGTTTCTGTGGCTATTCCGACACGCCCCTTCTTTCTCCAGGAGAGTTCTCTTGCTCTTTTGCTTCGGCCCTTGGAAGCCCAGACCTGTGTGGCCAGTCCTGTTGGGTAAGAGGCATGCGTGGGAACCCCCTTGGGAGGGGCTCCATCTTCCGAGGAGGGCAGTCCTCTTCTCTTTTGCTGAGCTAATGGGTGTACATAGACATCTGACCGTGACTCAGCACCCCAGTCCCTGCAGGACGGCTCCTATTTCCAACCTAAGAGACGTCTCCAGCAGCTAAGGACTGGACAATGTAGGAGATCAGGAAGTGACATGCTGCTCCCACCTGGGCAAGCAGCTCTCTCTACCCTTCTCAGAGGTTCTCTGATGCAACTGGCCTCAGAACTCCCATGAGGTCCTGAGGTCAAGAAAAAAATGCTCTGGCTTGGTTTGGGAATCTGTTTATTTCTGGGAAGATGTCCAAGCTATTTTGTTAAGTGAAAAGAAGCAAGGTCCACAATATATGTACGAAATGATCCTGTTAAGCAACACACCACACACGAATATTTGTATGTGAATGTGTAAGGAGGTGCAAAATCTGTTACTTTATAGCAGGACCCGGAATTCCTCTTCGGAAGAGAGTGACTGGTTGCTAAAGAAGAGATCACGAAACAAAGAGGTGCTTTAAACTGTTCTGTGCATTCTGTGCACGGGCAGCTGAGGTGGTGATGAAGAGCAGGAAGGAGAGGAGGTGGGAGAAGAGAAAATGAAGAATGGAAGAGGAGGCTAGAGGCAGACACAATAGGATGGCCAAGAGCAGCGCCCCGGGCCAGGGAGTTCTATAACTTTTAAATTCAGGGATGGCAGTGAAGCTGCTGTTCAGCCTGCTCTAGTGTTGGGTGCTTTTAAAAGACACTTTCTATGGGTTGCCCTGACTCATATAATAATCCTCACAACACACTGTGACATCAAAGATACAGAAGGTGAGGAAAAGGCAGGACAGAATGGTGAGGCAAGTGGGGGAATTGGCATTGGAAACTCCGGGCCGTCCAGCTACAGAGTGTCACTCTTTCTTTTTTATTTTCTCCACATTCTGACAGCTTTTTTTTTTAATTGTTTTTTTTTTTCGGTCTTTATTTATTTTTTTAATGTTACATTAAAAAAATATGAGGTCCCCATATATCCCCCACTCCCCTCACCCCACTCCTCCCCCCATAACAACCTCCTCCATCATCATGGGACATTCATTGCACTTGGTGAATACATCTCTGAGCACTGCTGCACCTCATGGTCAATGGTCCACACCATAGCGCACACTCTCCCACAGTCCACCCAGTGGGCCATGGGAGGACATACAATGTCTGGTAACTGTCCCCGCAGCACCACCCAGGACAACTCCAAGTCCCAAAAATGCCCCCACATCACATCTCTTCCTCCCACTCCCTACCCCCAGCAGCCACCATGGCCACTTTCTCCACACCAATGCCACATTTTCCTCAATTACTAATCACAATAGTTCATGAATAGAATATCAGTAAGTCCGCTCTAATCCATACTCTATTCCTCCATCCTGTGGACCTTAGAATGGTTATGTCCACTCCACATCTATATCAAGAGGGGGCTTAGATTCCACATGGATGCTGGATACAATTCTCCTGCTTTCAGTTGTAGGCACTCTTGGCTCCCTGGTGTGGTGGTTGACCTTCTTCACCTCCTTGTTAGCTGAGTGGGGTAAGTCCAATAAACCAGAGTGTAGGAGTTGCAAATCTATTGAGGCTCAGGACCTGGCTATCACATGGTCAGTCCAGAGATTCAGGTCCCCTGGGTATACACTAAACCCCAGCACCAACTACAGATCTGGTAAAAGTAACAAGAGAGGCTTGTGAACAAAGATCACATCTGAGTCCAGCTCCATCACACAGAAACACCAACTCCAAAGTAGGGCCAAATGACATGGCACTGAACTCCATCTGCCATGACCATAGAACCTGTGGGTCTCTGTAGCCCTCAGAAGAACCAATACCAGAGGTTGTATCTACTTTATCTGTCTCTGGGACTCTGCTGAGGTGTGCATAAGGGTGACCCCTCTGATAGCCTCCCGGCTCTTTTTGGAGACTCATAGCCATATAAACTGATTTGTCCTTTCCATTTCCCCCTTTTATTCAGGTCAAAAAACATTTTTAACTCCGGTATTATATGTAGACTGAGATATTCTGCTAGTCTGAGTTGACCCTTTTATTCAAGGTCATTTTCTAGTTACATCATCAGCTCGTACTTGGTAGTAATACCTCGGCACCAGGGAGCCTCACCCCCAGGAGTCATGTCCCACACTGGGGGGAAGGCAACAAATTTACATGCTGAGTTTGGCTTTGAGACTGGCCACATTTGAGCAACACAGAGGCTCTCAGGAGGTAACTCTTAGGCACCCTGCAGCTCTAGGCCTAGTTCATATGTCAGGTGCACAGGCTCATAATTGTAGACATCAGTATCAAAGGCTCATTGTTGGACCATCTGTCTTTATTGGTCTTTGCCGTTGCACTTGGGGGATTGTTGCTGTTCCTTTAGGGAATGTGATAGAGCTCCCCTGTCTAGGAACTCAGCACTCCCTCAGTTGTTTTTAATTGTAACCACTATGAAAATATCCAAATATTTTTATGTACCCTGGATATATGCCCTGGAGAACTCCCTGCCAACCATGTGCCCCCTGTCAATAACATCCCACACCAGTATTCCTCCCCTGCCTTTGTTGAACCTCTCCGTGATCCAAAACTTCTTCAAAAATGAAGCTCAATATATTGCCAGGTTCCATTAATTGTAAAATGGAATATAGTGATAAGTTGAAAGGTTAGATATAGAATACATATTAATTTAGAAAAATTAAGGTAAAAATAAATTGGGGTATCAAAAAATTTAAAAATGCAAAAGCTTTGTTTTTGACGTTTTGCCTTCCATCACTGCAATAAGTGTTGCCCTGTATGCAAATTGGCAAGGCAACTTCTTCTATCTTTTCCTCAGTGTCTACGTCCTTTCTTTTTCTTTTTCTTTCTCTTTTCCTAATTATTAAGCTTGTCTTCACAAAAGTTTTAGATCACAGTAATTCATATATACAATATACAGTACTCCCACATATCCAACATAAAACCCTTTTCCCTTCCACAGCAATAATCTTTTTACACATTCATACTATATTTACTGAAACTGATATACAGATATCGAGACAATAGCTTTCCAACAAGGTAACATTTGGGTTTACATTGTGGTTTATATTTTAGACTATACGATTTTCTAAAGTTTTAGTTATCTTATGTTTTACATTATGATTTACATTTTGGCCTATCAGTCCCTATACATTTTTGGTGTAATTTAACATGTCTTATATCCATCCTTGCGTAATCTTGTGGAACACTTCCATTGCCTACACAGTTACATTGATTCCATCTATTCAATACCTCTTTCCCCCTCCCCTCAGGGCCCACAGTGACAGTCAATCTTCATTGCTTGAAGGGCCATGTTCAGAGATACTTGCAACAGTGTTGAGGGCTTGACATGCTTGACTGCCCTAATGCATTGGCGCCACCATTTCTCTCGAGAGATGCAATTCCCTCTATTTGAGAACATCAGTCCTCCCCAGAATGTGGGTATACCTTCACTCTCATTATATGGGTCTCCATCCAGTGATATAACCCACTATGACAAAATGAGCACTCACATACTCCCTAGAAGCCTGTCCTGCATCAGATTATCCCCTTTAAGCATCTTAAACAGGTAACCTTCCTTATTATATTTTTGAAAAAATTTCTCAGCATTATACTCTCAACCAAATACCTGACAATCTCCTATGTTCATATGTTCCCCCACCCTCCCCCCAATTTCTTGGGCAATATTACCCATCCTCCCATCCCTAGCCCCCCTCAAGCCCGCAAAGCCCCACCCAAAGGTAACCCTATGCCCCCATTTTATCCCTTCTTTGTACAAATACTTACCTCCAGCTTATCATAGATGTCACCCATGTAGGTGTCAGCTTACATCCTTCCTTTACCCCCCAATTTCCTATAAGCCTATCATCCAGTCTCTAGCACAGCTTCACTCTTGACTTAGGCTACAGCGTCTCTGGGTGAGCCTGGATGATGGGCAGATATGTCAGCCTGCCAAGAAGCCCCACCAGAAGGGAGATGCCCACTCCACAGGGACACGTGGGTGCTGCCCAGTCGTATATGAATCTCATCTGGCGTACATCGAGGAAGAAATCTGGAAGTCGAGACAAAAGCTCATCAGGGCTCATCTCTGACCAGAAGGATTTCACTTTCTACTTTATACATTTTGTGTAGTGTTGGGATCTTAAGATAAAGTTTTAGTATTACTTTTTTAAATTAAATTTTATTGTGGTTACATACCTATTACAAAATTTGCCATTTTAGCCATTTTCAGTATACAATTCAGTGGCATTCATTACATTTAAAGTGTGGTGCTCCCATAGCCACCATCCATTACTAAAACTTTGTCATTACCCAGACAGAAATTCTGTACTCACTAAGCAACAAACTCCCATTTCTCTCTCCTCCCTGCCCCTGGTAACTTCTAATCTACTTTCTGTCTCTATGAATGTGTTATTTCTAGTTGTTGCATATAAGTGAAATCATACAGTATCTGTCCTTTTGTGTCTGGCTTTTTTCACTCAGCGTGATGTCTTCAAGGTTCATCCATGTTGTCGTATATATCAGAACTTCATTCTTTTTCGTGACTGTATAGTATTCCACTGTATAGATAGACCATATTTTGTGCTTCCACCCACCTGTCAATGGACACATGGGTTGTTTCCACCTTCTGGCTCTTCTGAATGATGCTGCTATGGAGACTGGTATCTGTTGAGTTCCTGCTTTCAGTTCTCTGGGTACATACCTAGGAGTGGAATTGCCGGGTCACGTGGTAATTCTCTCGAAGGTTTTGACGAACCCGGTATTACCTTTAAAACCAGAAGATAAAGAATACACGCCAGAGCTTTTCCAGGATCCAGCCTTCATCCCTGACAAGCCTGAAGCACCCATCACACATGGCAGATGGTGAGGGCCAGGGACGGCCGCTCATGGGCTCCGGTACAGCCCCCGTCAGCGTCCCCCGACAACGCCCCCAGGGCCCGGCACAGTCCAGGACTGAACCTCTGACCCCTCGGGCCTGGAGGTGAAGGGCTTCTCTCTGGGGTGGGTGAGTACCCCCAAAGGAATGAGGCCAGGTCCGCCGCGGGCAGGCTGGGACGCCAGCCCCACGCCTGCCACACCACCAAGGTCCAAAGGCCGGACGTCCTCGGGAAACATCCGAGGGGTCACTGGCCCTGAGGTCTCTGGTGTAAGGAATGACCTTGACCGGGGAGAGAAAGACACAACAGGGGAAGGGGGGTCCGAGGGCCCTCCCTCCCCCCGAGCCCGCAGGGCCGTGCTGCCGCTGAGGGGTTGTCCCAGCAGGAACAAAAGCAGCTCGTGCGTGCGTGGGCACACGGTGTTCTCCTGCTGTCACCGCTGGAGCCCGTGCTCCCAGGAGGAGGAGCCGGGCAGCGGCTTGCTCCGGAGAAGCTAGCTTGGATTATCCAGGGTCTTCCGTGCTGGAAGCAGGAAGGGGGGCGGTTTATCTCACTGCGTGAGGGGGCTGAGGCCCAGATGGGGTCCCCTGCTCCCTCCCACCACGGCCCCAAGGAGCTGGCCATCGAGGGGCACAATCAGAGCGCCCAGCGGGGCCAGGTCGGAGGAGTAAGGATTCGAGCTGCAGGCTCTCAGATGGGGGATTCGTGATAGGATGACCACCGACCCAGGACCCAGCACCGTGACCTCAGGACATTAGGATCAGGGGGAGCCAAACTGCCTGCTGGTCCAGCTCCTTCGACAGCCTCTCTAACACGTGGTCATCCTTCCAGCTAAAAGCCTCCCGCGGTCAGGCACCCCTTGCGTT
This sequence comes from Dasypus novemcinctus, assembly GCF_030445035.2. Taxonomy (NCBI): domain Eukaryota; kingdom Metazoa; phylum Chordata; class Mammalia; order Cingulata; family Dasypodidae; genus Dasypus; species Dasypus novemcinctus. The sequence continues at coordinate 23,050,662 of NC_080699.1, read as the reverse complement.
TGTTTGTAACTGTATCGTCAGCTACCGAGAGGGCCCCAAAGAGCCTCACCTTCCAGGATCCACGTCCTTGTGTGATCCCTCTCACACCGAATACGGCTAATCTGGGATCGCTGGGATACGGTGGAAGTACTGGTATATGACGACTTCCAAGGCAAGGCCACGAGGCCATGTCATGAGGATGCTCAAGCAGCCCCGCAGAGTCCGTGAAGGGAGGAAGGAGGGAGCGACCCCTCCCAGCCTCGGGCAGGCCTCTGGATGACTCGAACCCAGGACAGGCCCCAAACCAGAGCTGCAGAGCCGAGCTGCTGACCCACAGAAAGTGTAGGAATCATAAATGTTTATTGTGGTTCTAAGCCACCAAATTTTGTTTTTTATTCATTTTTTTCACTATTTTTTTAAAAAATTAGGGCCGTTGTAGGTTTTCAGAACAATCATGTAGAAAATACAGAGTTCCCCATACTGCCCTCTCACACACACGTGGTTTTCCCTAACCATTTTATGTCAGTGTGGTACTTTTTTATACTTGATGAAGCAATATTATTTTTTATTAATACCTTTATTTCAAATTCACAAAAATAAAAGAACAGAAAAAGGCAGCTCAACAAGTTATGAAACATTACTCCTAAAAAGTTCTTGTTTAGGTGCTTTCTTTTTTTTTTGAGGTGCCGGGAACCGGGAATTGAACCCAGGACCTCGTATATGGGAAGCAGGCACTCAGCCACTTGAGCTATATCCGCTCCCCTTCAGGCACATTTATCTCATCTAATTCCAACTGCTAATAATGAAGCAATATTACTTATAAATTATTCATTACCTTTAGGCCGCTGGTTACTAAACCACTAAATTTTGGGGTGACCCGTTCATAGCAAGAGCTAACTCATGCACAGAGCCTAGCACCGTGCCTGGCACCAGCCAAAGGCTGAATGAAGTCGTCCTGCCTAGAATGAGCACCTCCACCGGCAGCCGGCTTACTATCTTTGCAAACAATTCATTCTGTCTTTGGGCAACTCTGTTAAAGATTATTAAAATTGAATTGGATTTTTCTCAATAGTTTTCCCCACTACACCTTGATCTTATTTTTATTCCTCTTTTGAACCACAGGATAAATATAAATATAATATAATATAATATAATATAATATAATATAATATAATATAATATAATATAATATAATATAATATAGTATAATATAGTATAATATAGTATAGTATAGTATAGTATAGTATAATATAGTATAGTATAATATAGTATAATATAGTATAATATAGTATAATATAGTATAATATAGTATAATATAGTATAATATAGTATAATATAGTATAATATAGTATAATATAGTATAATATAGTATAATATAGTATAATATAGTAGTATAGTATAGTATACAGTATATTATAGTATACTGTAGTATAATAACCCTCTCCACCATTCCACAACATGCTAGTCTGGCTTGGGATTACTACATCTCACAGATTGCCTGACAGAGGGCGGCACCTCTAACCTAGAGCAAACCAACCCCCTTGGGTAGAGGGTGAGGCTTACCTAAAGTGGGGTGGAGATTGTCATTTAGGAAAATTTTAAAAGTGGTCCTCTCTTGAATGCTGGATGATATGAGAACAAGGGAACATATCTAAAAATTAGGATGTGTCCACCAAAATACCTTGATGAAGAGTTCAAGTTAGGAGACCTCAACGAAAAGTTTAAAGGTTTCACATTTTTTTCATAGACCCTGGGGTGGGGTGGAGAGTGGTGGTAACATGGAGTTAGTTGTCAATATTGAAATTCCTTCTCATCCCCTAGGGACTCTCCTGACCCCTCTTCTGTATTAACTCTCCTATTTCTTATATCCTTTATCTTCTCCCTTATTGGTCTATTCACTCATTTTAGAGAGCATATCTGAAAAAGGAAGCATATGAGGTTCATTTTTGAGACCTCTTAATTGATAGTTTGGGTAGGTATAGAATTCTAGATTGGAAATTGTGTTCCCTCAGAATTTTGAAGACATTGCTCTGTTGTCTTTTAACAGGTCTCTATATCCTTTTGTAGATGACCTGCAAATCTTTTCCACTGTAAGCTTTTAGTATCTTCCCTTTAGAACTCAGAGTTCTAAAATGTCAAAATGACATCTCTTGGTATAGGTCTATTTTTATCAATTATTTTAGGCTCTTTGTGAAACTTTCCACTCTAGAAACTCATCTTTCAGTTCTAGAAATTTTTCTTAAAATGTTTTGCTGGGGAAGTTGATATGGCTCAAACAGTTGGGTGCCTGCCTACCACATGGGAGATCTTGGTTTAGTTCCAAGTGCCTCCTAAAGAAGATGAGCAAGACATCGAGCTGACCCAATGGGCTGGCACAGCAAGCTAGCTCAACAAGATGATGCAATGAGATGATGCAACAAGGAGATACAAAGAGGAAACACAATTAGAGACACAACAAGCAGGGCTCAAGAGATTGGGTACCTCTCCCTGACATGGGAGGTCCCAGGTTCAGTTCCTGGTGCCTCCTAAAAAGAAGATGAGCAGACACAGAGAGCATACAGTGAACAGACACAGACAGCAAACAGCAAGTGCAAAGGTGGGATAGAAATAAATAAATAAGTATTTTTAAAAAACATTTTGCCAATGACTTCTTCCCCTTTCTCTTTTTCTATTTTTTTTTCTTTCTAGAAAAAGGAATTATCTGTACATTTGACTTCTTGAATAGGTCCTCCAATTTTTAAAATCTTTTCTCTCATTTTTTCCATCTCTGAATGCTTTTCCTTTTAAAAATGTTTTTAATTTCCAAGAGCTTTTTAAAAATTCTGTGAATGTTCTTTTTATACCATCCTGTTCTTGTTTCATCAATGTAATTTACTCTTTTAGCTCTCTGATGATATGAATGGTATTCTTTTTTAATTAATTAATTTTTAAACTTCATTTTGTACATTTAATAATTGAAAATATAAACAATTAAAAACTAAAAAGAAAACAGAAAAATCATACATTTCTTAATTAAATGTACTGGATACATACAAATTTTTTAAAATCATATAATACGTTACACAATATATTTGGTTCATAGTAACACAATCATATAGTATTTGTCTTTTTGTGTCTGGCTTGCTTCACTCAATATAATGTCCTCCAAAATGGTATCCTTAAGTGTTCTTCTTTCTGTTTAGTCTCAGTGTCTTCCAAGTTCCTTCTTTTATCTTTGTTTGTTTTGGTCTTGATCTTTCATGTTGGGTTCTTTCCTTAAATGGCTGGTGACCTTTGAGGGATTTTAAGCAGATTTGAAGCTCTAAGCATATAGGTAGTACCTGCAGACTCTGCTCTTCACTGAGGTGACCCACTGGGATGTTTGACTGGGGAGCCGCCAGAGTGAAAATTCTTGGGTCTTTTCTCTTGAGCGGATCATTTCCCATAAGAAGTTTCTTCCATTCTCCTGCCTGGAGGGTAAAGGCCTGGATGCCAGTTTTATTGGGGTCAAGGGGCGAAGCAGGCACAGGAGACAGCATTCAGAGGACATAATTTAATCTAATCCCTGTTTCTGGTACAGTACCCCTGCTATCTTGCCCTTTCCAGAGAATACACCTCCAACTTTCTGCCATGGGGAGAGAGGGAGCTAAGGCTCTAACTGCTTCTTAAATAGTTTCAACCTCCTCATTCACCTCTACTTTCAGCGGTCTCTGGCGCTTGCAGTTTAGGGTTTCATATATGACTATGCAAACTGGGTACTGGGCAATTTTCACACTGTAGATGCTATGGATTTCCATATTTATTATGGCAAATGTCAGTAAAGTATCTTTAGAAAGAGGATGCTTGTTCTAATTCACACACAGGCGCACCCTGGGCTAGCAGCAGATCCAGTCCAGTCCCTTAGCCTTTGGCTAACACAGTGGTGTAAATCAGCCTGGAGCTCATCTTGCCCCACTGCCAGTTCAAGATATTTGCAACTGGTCCATCTAGGTTTTGTGCTTCCAAAAGCTTTCTATGGTCTTTTCTTCCATTCTTCCTGTCCCTATGGGTTTATGTCTTATATATTTCTTCACCATATTTTTTAAAAAGGTGAAATTAGATACATCTATCCATTCCACAGTGTACACAAAAAATCTCTTCATACGCAGAAGATCTCTGTAGCTCTGTGATATATTCATTCTTCTAGAGTTTAAGCCACTGTTTCCAACCTACTTGGGAGGTCTTCAGTGTTATTGCAAAGGGTTTGTGAATAGGGACGTACCTGTCCAGAAAATGGTCTTCCATTTAAAAATGTATTTTAAGGAAATAATTGTGGAATGTATGCAGTTAACTACAAAGATGTTCGCTGCAGTGTTGTTTATAATTTTTAAAATTAAGAACAAAACTTAATGTTCAACAAGAGGACATTGTTAAATGAATTACCATATGTCCACATTAACAGCCATTAAAAATCATATTGTGAATGAACATTTATTGGCATGGATTTTTATGTATTATATACCCTTTAAATGACAAACCAGTTTATTAAACAGCTCAATCCCATAAAAATAAATTTGTAAAAACATATGTAAATGTATACCTAGAAAAAAATATGGAAGAATATACAAGTGTCAATGGTAGATTATGGGTGATATTTTTCTTTTTGGTTGCCCCTATTTTATATATTTTTCTACATTATACGCAATATGAACAAAATAAAAAGCTATATATCAATTTTAGTTAATGTCTTAATAGACAGGTCCTCATACTCAAAACAGACACTTTAAATTCCATCCTTATATCTGGTCAGGCCACCAAAAGCCTACAGATGTGGGCTACCTCGCTGTTTCAGTTTGCCAAAGAGCTGCTGATACAGTGCCCCAGAGGCGAGTTGGCTTTTATAAAGGGGATTAATTTGTGGTAAAAGCTCACAGTTCTGAGGCCGTGAAATGTCCAAAAAGAGACAACATCTGAGGTGCTTTCTCACTCGAGTCAGTGGCCATGTGCTGGAGCAAGACGGCGGGCGATCTCTGCCGAGGTTTCTGCTCCTCCCTCTGGCCTGTACCATCTCCTGGGGCTCAGCTGTAGGCAACCAGGTATTGGGCTTTTCTCTTACCAGGCCTCTTCTCTGAGGCTTGGCTGTTCCACTTCTTCCTGAGTTCAGCTGCAAACTGTCAGCTTGCATATGGCCCTCAGTGATTTGAGCCTCTGCTTTCTCTCATATGCCAGGATCAAATATGGCGGCGCTCCCTCTTCCTGTGTGTCCCCATTTGTATCAGACCCAGCAAGAGAGTGGAGATTCAAGCTGAGTCACGCTTCACTGACATAGTCCAATTTGAAGGGGTCTCATACCCACAGGAATGAAGTTAGTTCACAAGCATCATGTTTCTCTTTTTGCAATTCATAAAATAATTCCAATTGGTCATACTCACTTTGACCTTGTGCAAATTTTCCCTTCTTTTTTTTTTTTTTTTTTTTTAAAGATTTATTTATTTATTTAATTTCCCCCCCTCCCCTGGTTGTCTGTTCTTGGTGTCTATTTGCTGCGTCTTGTTTCTTTGTCCGCTTCTGTTGTCGTCAGCGGCACGGGAAGTGTGGGCGGCGCCATTCCTGGGCAGGCTGCTCTTTCTTTTCACGCTGGGCGGCTCTCCTCACGGGCGCACTCCTTGCGCGTGGGGCTCCCCCACGCGGGGGACACCCTTGCGTGGCACGGCACTCCTTGCGCGCATCAGCGCTGCGCATGGCCAGCTCCACATGGGTCAAGGAGGCCCGGGGTTTGAACCGCGGACCTCCCATATGGTAGACGGACGCCCTAACCACTGGGCCAAAGTCCGTTTCCCAAATTTTCCCTTCTTGAGTGGCTTTTTAATATGATTCAAAGGACCATCTATATAAAGTCCCACAGAGATATTTATTTTACAATTCAATGTTTGGAAAAGCTTATTTTCCCAGTGAATCTGGTATGACTCCTTCTTTCTGAGTGTGACAAATTATGGAACTAACTGAATTTCCCTCTTTCTTGGTTACCAGGAAACCCAAAGCCAATGTGAAGGTCAACTATTGCCACCTTGCCACCCTAATTGCCTCCTTGGATTGTGCTCTGCAGGTCTTGTGCCTCATCAGGTCATGCTTTTTTGCTATTGTTTTTGTTTTCCCTGGTCCTTAAGTGCTGTGTTCCTTTCTTCCTCCCTATCTATCTAGCCACCTCTATTTTGTCATCATTTCATTTTTCATTACCAGCAGCTTCAAATATTTAGTGAAGAGGTGGGGTATGTGTAAACAAAACACAAACAAATAAGTGGCTAAAATCTTTATCTTTCTGGGCACATCCTTGTTATGCCGACTCAGCATGTACTCAGTACATTCCACAGAATCAGAGTCCCCATCACAAGCACCACCCCCTCTTGCACCACCAGTAGGTGTTTCTGACACAAACACTTGCTGTGGGACACTTCACAGACACAATGGCTCATGGTCTGTGAAAGAGAAACACAGTTGTAGGGTCAAGGTCAAGGGACCCCAAGGCCTCATGCGTCCTAGCTACAGCTAGAGCTGGTTCCACCCACCCAGGGGACAGGAGAGGAGAGCAACTTGAGGGGAGCACTTATGTGGGCGGTGGAACGAGGGAGGGAGAGGTGGACTCCACTCCCCGCGATGACTTGGCAGCTGTCCTCGGGCTTGGCTGTCCTCTCCCTGGCTGGCCCTGAGCTGCTGTTCCCACGCCCAGATCAGCTAACCCATGGACCCTGGCTTCCTTGTCTCACAACAGCTCCCTTGTCCCCACTTAGGAATTGGACCCACTTTCTGCTGAGAACAGAGGGGCCCTGGCTTCCTCCTGGTTCTTCCTTGGGGTCCTGGCCTTAGGAGCAGAGTCCTCTCTTAGCTCCCGAGCATGCGCCAGAGTTTTGAGCCTGGACTTTGGAGTTATACAGACCGGGGATTGACCTGAGGAAAGACTTACTCTCTCCAAACCTCAGCTTCTCTGTAAATAAAACGAGGAGAGTAATGCCCACTTTCAAGTACTGACTGATTAGAGCAGGGGTTCTTAACCAGGGCTCTGTGGGCTTGAATTGAAATTAAAAAATAAACATTATTCTTGTGGGGACGTGTGGGTGTGGGTGTGATCTATTTATTAAATAATACGCAGTACAGTGTGAACTTAGCAAGGGTGATTTTCCCCTGACTGGCAGAGGGGTCTATGGAACAAAAAAGGTTAAGAACCCCTGCATTAGAGATATTGAAAGTAAATGTCGGGCGCCTGGGAGGTGCTGGATGGAGGGGTTATCGTTAGTAAGTCTTTACAACCCCTATTGGGCCACAGACTCTGAGGGACTGAGAGACTGGTGGGAGTGCCCTAGGCTACCTTGCCCCCTTCCCCCTTGCTCTGGCCTTACCGAGCTGCTGGTCATTTCCCAACACACAGCACTGTGCCGTCTCCTGCCACCTTTACTCGTGCTCTCCATACTGATTCTTCCCTTCTCCACTGGAGAACTGTTGTTCAAATGTCCCCCTCCCCTTTGAAACCACTTTCCTTCCCTTCCTTTGCCATATATATGATATATATATCATATATATATTTCACTTTGGACACCCTGGGATCACAGTGCAATCCAGCAATCCAGTTAGGCACTATGTGGTGCTGAGTTCCTCTAGAGAGGACTTTATGTCTTACTTGTCTCCATCTCTGCAGGACCCGATGGACTGCCTTGTACATGGGAATTGGTCTCCCCACTCAGCTCCCTGCCTTGTTGGCCTCAGTGCCCACTCTGCCTTCATCAAGACTTTCAAGATGTTTGGTGCAGAGCTAACCCCTCTTTGAAACCCTCTGTATTAGTCAGCCAAAGGGGTGCTGATGAAAAATACCATAAATCTGTTGGCTTTGATAAAGGGCATTTATTTGGGGTAGGAAGCTTACAGTTAGCAGGCCCTAAAGAGTCCAACTCAAGGTACCATAAATGGTACTGTCTCACCCAAAGTCTGTTGCCACATGTTGACGCAAGATGGTGGACGATGTCTGCCAGCATTCAGCCTTCCTCCTTCTTCATAAGGCTCCATGGGTCCAGCTTCTTCCAATCTCAGTCATAGGCTGACATAGGGCTTGTCTCTTTTCCAAGGGCTCATCTCTTCCCAGGCTCAGCTGCTCTGCTTTCTCCACAAGGCCAGCTGTAGACTAACAGGCTCATCTCCCTTCCAGGCCATGTCTGTGGAGCACTCTCTCTTCCTGCGTATCTGCTTCTGTGTGTCTACTTCTGTGTGAAGGTCTGTTTTATCAGCCCAGGGGGGCCGGGACTCAATGCTGAATCACACTCTAATGACGTGAGTGAATCAGAGACCTAATCTTAACTTAATTTAATCAGACATCTCCGCTGAATCTAATACAATCAAAGTTTATGAACATAATCTATATTTCTTTTTGGAATTCACAAATAATATCAAACTGCTACATCCACCATGCCTTATGTTTCGGTCATTCCTGGCCAGAGCCCAAAGCACCAGGCTCTCTAGCAAGGGAACCTTCCCCACTCCCTTTCCCACATGGTTCTGTGTCTATTCTCCTTCACTGAACACCCCAAAGTTCTATTCCCTCCTAGTTCTCCCACAAACTCCTCTGCATCATCAGCCATGCCTAGAACACACCTCCACTTCCCAGCCTTCATTGGTATCTGGTTTTCTTTCACTCCGGACACCCTACCCCTGCTTTCTCCTGTAGCCTCCTTCACAAAGGTTACTTATTCTCAGGGTGGGTGCTATGTCCAGACCATTGGACCTTTGAGGATGGTCCCACCTGGCTATGCTCTCCTCACTGCTGACTTCTAGTTTCACTGAAATCTTGGCAACTGGCTTCTGGCTGACCAACTTGCTCTTCTCCCCAAAGCTTGTCATCTTCATCCATGACCTCAAATTCCATGTGGAAAATCCATCTAACACCGCACCTCTCAACTCCTTGAACTTCTCAATTTCAGTGGCCTTCTCCACTGGCTCACAGGCAGACATTGTAGATGCTCCACCCCTGGCACTTTCATCTCAAATGTCCTCCTTGCTGAACACAATCCCTGGCCTTCCCATCCTCCCAGTCTCTTTCTCCCACCCAGCGGTTTCTGCTCCCATCCCTCCCATCCATCCTGTAACCAATGGACCATGATTTCATCAACACTCTTGCCAGTAGCATGTCCCCTGTATCCCCTGCTCTTCTGAATTAAATCTCATTTGGAATAAATCAAGCTTCTGTTTTTCCAACCTCACACTATGCAGCCTTGATAGAGAAAATTATGCTCTGATTTATGCCACTGAAAATTCAAGGCCACCAGCTTGAGTGGACCCTTGGCTAGGGTCTGGTAAGCCTTCTGAGTGTTCCTACTCAATTCCCTCTCCCGTTTGCCACAGCAGCTATACCAAACATTCTGGCTCCTAAATTCATCACTCTGTGCACCTGCTTTCTTCAAGCTCACTAGGACACTCTTTGTGAACAAAGCCACTGGACACTCTGCAGCCCTTATCTTTCTCTTTACATCAATTTGATATCAGCGATCTCCTGTTCTTAAAAATTTTTTTGTAATGAAATATTTCAAGCATTCATAAAAGCACATATAGTAATATAACTAGCATCCACATGCCCATTAACAAGATTTAACAAATATGAATGTGTTGGCATTTATGTCCCAGAATATTTTTTATACTTTTAAAATTAAAGTTAACAGGTCATAAAGAACGTTACTTTAAAAAACATAAAAAAACATGAGGTTCCCATATACCCCACTCCCCCACCCCATCTTTTTGTAAATTGTATTTTTTGAAGATATATACATCACAAAAAATGTTAAATTAAAAAATATAAGATGTTCCCGTATACCCTCACTCCCCCATCCCCCCCTCCTCCCACACCAACAACCTCCTCCATCATTATGGCACACTCATCACACTTGGTGAACACATTTTGGAGCACTGCTGCACCACATGAATAATAGTTTACTCTGTATTCACACTTTCCCCTAGTACATTCAGTGGATTATGGCAGGATATATAAAGTCCAATATCTGACCTTGCAATATCATTTAGGACAACTCAAAGACCTGAAAATGCCCCCACATCACATCTCTTCTCCACTCTTCCTGCCCTCAGCGACTACTGTGGTCACTTTCTCCATTTCAGTGCTATAATTTCTTCTATTACTAGTTACAATAGTTTTATAGTAGAATATCAGTGAGTCCACTGTAATCCATATTTTATTTTTCCATTCTGTGGACCCTGGGATGGTGATGTCCCCTCCACCCTTGGATCAAGAGGGGGCTCAGATTCCACATCGATGATGGGTGCAATTCCTCTGCTTGCAGTTGTTGGCATGCTTAATTCCCTGGTGTGGTGGTTGACCATCTTCACTTCCCTGTTAGCTGACCTGGGTAAGTCCAATACACCATAGAGTAGGAGTCACAACTCTGCTGAGGCTTAGTCCAGAGATTCAAGTTCCCTGAGTATGCACCATCCCTAGCACCAACCACAAGTTCAGTAAAAGTGACAGAAGAGGCATGTGTAGGAAGTTCACATCTAAGTCCAGCCCCCATCACACTCAGGAGCACAAATTCCAAAGTAGGGCCCTCTGACAGGGCACAGAACTCCAAATCCATCTGCCATGACCATATACCCTGTGGATCTCCATGGCATTCAGGAGAACCAGCACCTAGGGTTGTATCTACTTTGTCTCTCTCTGGGGTCCTGTTGAGGTGTGTGTAAGCGTGACCCCTTTGTTGATCTCCTGTCTCTTTTTGGAAGACTCTTAGCCATGTAAACTTGTTTGTCTTTGCCATTTCTCCCTTTTATTCAAGGTTAAAAAGCAATTTTTAACACTAGAGCCAACATGTAGGCTGAGATATTCTGCTGGTCTGAGTTGACCCTTTTATTCAAGGTCTCTTTCTAGTTGTATCACCAGTTAGTGATTGGTAGTAACCCCTTAGTGCCAGGGAGGCTCATCACCAGGAGTCATGTCCCATGCTGGCGAGAAGGTAATGCATTTACATGCTGAGTTTGGCTTAGAGACTGGTCACATATGAGAAACATGGATGCTCTCAGGAGGTAACTCTTAGGCACCCTGCAGCTCTAGGCCTAGTTTATATTTCAGGCACACAGGCTCATAAGCATAGTCATCAATATCAAAGGCTCATTATTGGACTATCCTTCCTTGTTGGTCTTTGCCATTGCACTTGGGGGATTATTGTTGTTTCATTGGAGAATGTGACAGAGCTCTACTGGGTAGGAACTCAGCACTCCCTCAGTTGACATTTGTAACAGTAACTACTATAAAAATACCCAACATACATCAGAACGTTTTTATGTCCCCTATATACATGTCCTGGAGAACTCCCCCCAACTCATGAGCCCCCCATCAATAACACCCCACACCAGTGTTCCTCCCCTGCCATAGTTGTACCTCTCTGTGGTCTAAAACTTCCTCAACAATGAAGCCTATGATATTGCCAAATTCAATTAATAGGAAATTGAAATATAGTGATGGGTTTAAAGTTTAGAAATAGAATACATAATAATTTAGAAATACTAAAATAAAGTAAAAATAAATTGGTGTATTAATAAAATGAAAAATATTATAAAGCTTTGTTTCAAACATTTTGCCTTTCATCACTGTAATAGGTGTTGCTCTGTATGTACAGTGGCAAGGCACTTTCTTTCATTTCTTCCTCAGTGTCTACATTCTTTTTTTAAAAATAATTTAAAAATTTTGTCTTCAAAAAAGTTTTAGATGGCAGTAATTCACATACACAATATAGTGTACCCCCACATATCCAACATCAAACACTTTGTCCCTTACCCAGCAATGATCTTTTTACATGTTCATGTTATATTTGCTGCAGCTGATGTACAGATTTTGAAACAGCTATCAAACATGGTTCCATTTTGGTTCACATTATGGTTTATGTTTTAGACTGTACAAATTTCTAAATTTTTAGGTTCTTTATGTTTTATATTATGGTCTACATTTTAGCTTATAGACTTTTATACACTTTTGGTGTAAGTTAACATGTCCTATATCCATCATTACATGATCTAGTGGAGCACTTTCATTGCCCCCTAGTTGTCCTGCTTCCATCTATTCTATACCTCTTTCCCTCTCCCCTTAGAGCCCACAGTGACAATCTTCACTACTTGAGGGACCAGAAATCACAGATACTGTAATGATGCTGAGGGTTTGATATATTAGACTGCCCTAACTAATTGGGAGTCACTGATTCTCTCGATAGACACAATTTCCTCTATTTGGGTACATCAGGTCTCCCCAGAATGTGGGTACACCTTCACACTCATTGTATGGCTCTCCACTCAATGATATAATACACTATGACAAAATGAGCACTCACACACTCCCTAGAAGCTGCCCCGGTACCAGATGCCCACCCCCCGCCCCAAGAACCTTAAACATGTAATCCTTCCTTATTATATTTTCTAAAGAGTTTTCTCAACATTATAGCTTCAAACATATATCTGACATTCTCCCATATTCAACTGTTTCCCCCAGCCCTCCCCTTAATTCCTTGGGCCATCTGACCTATCCTCCCTACCTAGCCCTCCTCAGGCCTACAAAGCCCCACCTAAATGTGTTCCTATGCCCCCATCTTATCCCTTCCCTGTACAAATACTTGCCTCCAAGTTATCATAGACTTCACCCATGTAGGCATCAGCTCGCAACCTTTCTCTCCCCACCAAATTCCTTTAAGCCTATCTTCCAGTCTCTAGCTCTCTAAGACAGCTCAGTTTGCTTGTTTCATATCAGAGAGGTCATGTAGTATTTGTCCTTCGATGTTTGGCTTACTTCACTCAACATAAGGTCCTCAAGATTCATCCATGCTATTCCAAGTGTTTGTACTGTATTCCTTCTTACAGCTGAGTAGTATTCCATTGTAAGTATTTTCCACATTTTATTTATCCATTCATCTGCTGATGGGCATTTGGGTTGATTCCAACTGTTGGAAATAGTGAATAATGCTGCTATGAATATTGGTGTGCATATATTGGTTTGTGTCCTTATCTTCAGTTCTTCAGTTCTTCTGGGGATATAACCAGCAGTGGAATTGCTGGGTCATATGATAAATCTATAGCTAACTTTTTGAGAAACTGCCAAACTGTCCTCCAGAATGGCTGGATCCTTCTGCATTTCCACCAGCAGTGGATGAGTGTTCCCATTCCTCCACATCCTCTCCAGCACTTGTAGTCTTCTGTTTGTTTGATGGCTGCCAGTCTTATGGGAGTAAGATGATATCTCATTGTAGTTTTGATTTGCATTTCCCTAATAGCTAGTGATTTTGAGCATTTTTCATGTGCTTTTTAGCCATTTGTATTTCTTCTTTGGAGAAGCATCTATTCAAAACTTTTTCCCATTTTTTAAATGTTGCCCCAGAATTTTTTAAAGAAATAAAATGTGACAGATCCAGTTAAAGTCACTGCTGTCCCTCTGCCCATTTCTATCTCCTTTCCTTTCTCCTCATGAATTATCACTATCCTGAAGTTGGTGAGTCTTTGTTTTATATATATTTACATAGCCAAAACAATATGCAGTATTGTTTGCATATTATAAAATTTATGTAAATAATATAAAATTATAAAATATAAAAATAATATAAAATTATATCTTTCTACTTTTTTTTCACTCTACATTGTGATTTTGTGATTGTGGTAGGTTGACTCACATACCCCAACAAAGACACATTCTTAATCTTTATCCATATCCTTGTGAATGCGAGTCCGTTTTAAGTAGGGTCTTTTTTTTTTTTTAATAGGGCCTTTTAAAAAGTATTTTACTTAAGATCCAACTGAATCAGAGTGAGCCTTAATCCAGATTACTAGAGTCTTTTATGAGCAAAGGAAATTAGGACAGAGTCAGAGAACACAACACAGGAAGAAGCCGGAAGTCAGGGGAGACAGGAAGAACCATGATGAGGAGAGAGAGATAGTCACGTGACAGGAGGCAGCAAGGCAAGCCAAGGAGCCCCTAGGATTGTGACAAGCCAACACCACCATGCCACATGCTCCCTTCAAAAGCCTAGACTTGTCAACGCCCTGGTTTAGGATGTCTAGCCTCCCAACCTGTGAGGCAACAAAGGCTTGCTATTTAAGCCAATCCATTGTGTCCTATTTCTGTAGCATGATGTATCTATATTAATACATATATATCGAGCCCTTTCATTTTACTAGCTATGTAGTATTCCATTTTGTGACTATGCTATACTTTATTTTTCCATCCCCATATTGATGGTCATTTAGGTTATTACCACTCATCTTTTTTTTGCTATTGTAAGCAATGCTTGATTTCCTTTGAGGTCAAAATTGAGGTAGATATTCTGTATTTCCTTTATATATCAAGTTTGTTGACTACATTGTTCAAATATCTTATGTCTACTAACTTTATTCTGTGACTCTAACAATTTCTGAGAAAATGGTATTGAAATCTCACACCAAATTTGTCAATTTCCCTTTGTGATTCAGTAACTTTTTGGTTTATTTATTTTGAGGCTATGTTGACAGGTTCAGAATTATTTTATCTTGCTGGCAAATTTTTCATTTTATCATTAAATAATGACCCCCTTTATACCTATTAGATCTTTTTACCCTAAAGTTTATTTGTTCTGATATTGTATTGCTATAACTGCTCCCTTGTGTTTACTATTTGTCTAGCATGTATTTTTATCTCATTTTTTAATATAAGATTTTTATTAGAGAAATTTAGAAATTTTATTAGAGAAATTTAGATTTAGAAATGTAGATTTACAGAAAAACCACGCAGAAAATATAGAGCTCTCATATATATCCCTGCATTGTTAACACCTTGAGTTAGTGTGTGTCAATGTGTTAATGTGGTGCATTTGCTACAACTGAGGAAAGAAAATTGTTTTTATTCTACTGTTAACTCTAGGGCTCACTGTGTTGTACAATCCTATGATTTTCTATTTTAAAATTTTTATTCTAGTAACATATATACAACCTAGAATTTCCCTTTTTAACCCCTTTTAAATCCTGTTTCTCCCACCTTTTAACTTTTCTCTACCATTATAGTTTTGGTGTGCCTCTTATAAGTAGTAAATGGCTGGAATTCTTATGAAAGCCAATCTGAAACAACAATGACATCAGTAAACTCTTATGTAAGGCACTTAATATATGCCAACCATCGCTCTCAGTGCTTTTATTTAAAAAAAAATTGAAGCATTTATTTCCCACAGATCCTTTGAGGTAGGTACTATTATTACCCTCATTTTACAAATAAGGAAACTGAGGAACAGAGAAGCGAAATATTTTTCTTAAGGTTATGGAACTAATAAGTGGCAGGATTTTATCCCAGGCTACTTAGGCCTAGTTAGTCTAGCTCCAGAGTCTATGCTTTATGGTCTGGTTTAATCTGTTTACTTCATTGATTATTGACATATTTCTATTACATTATTTTGTATTTTCTATTTACCATGTTATTTCTTTACTTCTTTCATCTTCTTGCTTGCCCTTCTATTGGTTTTACTGTTCCTTTTAAGAAATAAGTTTATGTATTTAGTGTTTTTAAATTTATTTTTTAAACAAATTATTTTTATTGGTACATATTAACAGAGCATACAATTTACCTTAAGTGTACAATCAATGGTATTTGCTATAATCACATAGTTGTACATTCATCACTTCAATCATTGTTAGAGCATTTTCATTATTTCACTGATAATAATTATTATAAACGAAAACCAAACAAGAAAATTCTTCACCTCTTGATCTGTTTCCCCTGCTGTGTAGTTTTTTGTTTTTTAAAGATTTATTTTTATTTATTTTTATTTATTTCTCCCTACTCCCCTGGTTGTTTTGCTTTTTTTTTTTCAGGAGGCACCAGACACCAAACCTGGGACTTTCCATGAGGGAGGGAGGCACCTAATCACTTAAGCCACCTCTGCTCCCTGCTTTATTGTGCCTTTCTTTATGTTTTTCCTTCTTGTCTCTCTTGTTCCGTCAGCTCACTGTGCCTGCCCATTGTGTCAGCTCACTGTCTTGTTTGTCTTCTTTAGGAGGCTCTGGGAACTGAACCCAGGACCTCCCGTGTGGTAGGCAGGAGCTCTATTGCTTGAGTCACATCTGGTTGCCTGTAGTTTTTAGTTTATGAAACTACACATGGTTCAGAGGCAAGCAGTTCTACAAGTTAGTATAAAAAGACAGCAGTCCCGCAGCCACACCCTCATTTTCACTTTGCAAAAACACCCACTTTTCACTCTTTTAGGAGATCCTGTGTTACTTTCTGCTTTTTCAGCTTTAGGCTTATCCCGTCTTTAGACTTACGATTTTCCACTAGGATCAATGAAAATTGAGTTCTCTTTCGCACATACAGTCCTTGCACACACACACACACACACACACCTGCTTCCTCTCTGTCTACCTCTCTCTTCCCCCACCTCCTAACTTATTATATCTTAATTGTTATTAAAACTATGGTGTCATAGTCAGGGTTTAATTATCATGATTATGTCTATGCTAGTCACAGCTCAACCACGTGGCTTACTGTGGTGACATTTTCACACCATTCTTTTTTTTCTCCCTGCTGTTAATAAGTGTCTTTTGTTGTTTCCTTGGTTTTCTGTAATTTTCAATCATTTACCCCAAATTCTTGTCCAGTTGTATAAATTTGGGGTATAGGGAAGCGGGCAAGGGAGCAGAAGTCAAGTCCAACCTGGAAGGTGGAACAAATCTTGCCAAAAATTTGGGACAAAGTTTGATGCATTTGAGGAAATGGCCACCTTCTTAGTAAAATCAACCTCTTCTCACATCAAGATGCTCCACAGGGGAAGGGGCCACTGTACCTGGCCACACAAATGCCACTTCCAAGATTTCCTTCTCCCGGCAGCGCCTGCAGGCACATTAGCCTCTGGACGGTGAGGTTCCCCAAGTTCAAGTTCCCAAGAGGTATTGACTAACAGCGGGAAGAGGCTGGCAAGAGTAAGAGAGCTGGATCTCACAGCTCCCTCAGCTGGACCACAGCGTCCCAGGTTTCCTTCCGCCCTTCCTCTTCGTTTAACCCCCTTCTTGTGGTGGAGCACATCTTCTACAGCTTCCTGAGAAAAGAGGGATTTTCACATAATCTCTAAATGTCTTTTTTCTACCCTCATACTTAATTGTTTGGGCTTGGTATGGCTTTTGGGGTTGAAAATAATTTTTCTCTCAGAATTTGGAGAACACTGCTCACAGGGTCTTCTGGCTTCTAAAAGGCGCTCTTTCACTCTCTAGCCACAGTGCCTCAGGCACCTGAAGCCGTTCTGATGTGACCTTGTACAGTTGTCATTTTCTCTAGAAATTTTGAGAATCTTCTCTTTCTCCCCAAAAGGTAATCATGATGTGCTTTGATGAGGGTGTATTTTCATCCATGTGATAGACCCTTTTAATCTGGAAACTCATATCCTTCTGTTCAGAGGAAACTTCCTGAATGATTTATTCGATGATTTCCTTTTTTCCCCTGCCTTCTATCTCTAGCTGGAATGTCTATTATTTGCAGGTTAGGCTCCTGGACTGGTTCTCTAATCTTTTACTTATCATTATTTTTGAAAACTTTATTTATTTAACCCCCTTGTTGTTTGTGCTTGCCGTTTGCTCTCTGTGTCTGCTTGTTTTCTCTTTAGGAGGCACCAGGAACCGAACCTGGGACCTCCCACCATGGGAGGTGCTCAATCTCTTGGGCCAACTCAGCTTCCTGGTTTGCTGTGTCTCTCATTGCCTTTCCTCTTTTTGTTGTGTCATCTTGTTGAGTCAGCTCACCACATCTGTCCATCACACCAGCTCGCCTTCTTCAGGAGGCCCCAGAAACCAAACCCAGGGTCTCCCAGGTGTAGGTGGGAGCTCAATCTCTTGAGCCACATCCCCTTCCCTCTCTAATCTTTTAGGTTTTCTCTCCTACTTTCCAACTGTCTGTGTATCTTAAACCTTTCTAATGATATTTTGGTTTTGATTGGTTTTATTTCTGCTATCATATTTTAAAATTTCCCAGAGCTTTCTTTTCTCTGACCACCCATTGTCACCTTTTGAAAGAAACAGCCTATTCTTGTTTTATGAAATTCTTTTCTTACAACTCAGCATTTGTTTGCTTGTTGTTGTAGTTTTACTTTTCTTCTTTCTGCAAAGACTCTCTTTTATACATGTTATTGTTTTCTGTTTGTTCTGTTTTTTTTTTATTTTATCCCACACTTTTCACTTGAGAGAGGATCCTTAGATGTGTTGTGATTCTTGGTTGTCCACTTATGTTTACGAGTTGGAGACCATAGGATGCTGCTAGGACATACTATAAAGCTTTAAGTAAACAGTATAGTTTTAGCACATGAAGAGGCCTACATACCAATGGCACAGCATAGTAGGTCCAGAAATAGGCTCAAGAATGTGGAAATTTAGTATAAGATAAACATAATATCTCAAATCAGTGGGGAAGTGATATTGAGACGCCTGAATAGCTATTTGGGGAAAGGTTAAATTGGATACACACCTCATACCATATACTGGAATAAATCCAAATGCACTAGACAGCTAAATGAAAAGATGAAATTAAAAAGCAACAGAAGAAAAACAAACAGATTGAATTACTCTATAACCTGGATGTAGTGAAACCCTGTGTAATTAGAACTCAAAATCCAAAAACAATGAAGGAAAACATTGATTTGACTACACAAAAGTACAAATATTTTGCATGGTAAAAACACAAAAAATACTATAAGCAAAGTCAAAAGACAAATGATAAAGTAAAAGAAATTATTTGTAATTAATATCAATGATAAGGGGTTAATATTTGAACAATTTTTAGTTATAAAATTTATATATATATACACACATATAGAATCACTAATGCTTTTTTTTTTTTTTTTTTGAGGTACCAGGGCTGGAGACTGAAACCAGGACCTTAAACCTCATATGCAGGAACCTGACACTCAACCACAGAGCCACATTGGCTCCCCTGAATTGGTGTTTTTGTTTGGTTGTTGTTTGCTTTTGTTTTTAGGAGGCCCTGGAACCTCCCACATGGGAAACAGGTGCTCAACCACTTGAGTCACATCCACTTCCTATCACTAATGCTTTTTAGACTCACCTAAACATTTGCTAATTTCATTCTCCCCATGACTCCTTGTATCTCATTCCTTCTTTTGGGGTTCCTTTTCCTTTTTAGATCCCAGTAGCTCTTTCAGTGAGGATCTGTGAGTGGTAAACCCTCCCAGTCTTTCTCTGAAATTAACTTCTTATTCTTGGATAACTCTTGTTTGACTATTAATTTGCCTTCAAGTTTAGAGATTAGTTGCGGACAAGTCAGCTGTCAGTTTAATTATTTTTCATTTGCAGATCATTAGTCTTTTCTCTTTGGTTGATTTTAAGATACTCTTTATCTTTGATATTCTGCAGGTTCACTATATGTCTTTTTAAAAATTTCTCTCCCCTTACCCGCCCCCCCCACCATTGTCTGCTCTCTGTGTCCATTCGCTGTGTGTTCTTCTGTGCTGCTTGTGTCAGCGGCACCTGGAATCTGTGTCTTGTTTTGTTGCATCATCTTGCTGCGTCAGCTCTCCGTGTGTGCAGCACCATTCCTGGCCAGGCTGCACTTTTTTTTTGTGCTGGGTGGGTCTCCTGACAGGGTGCACTCCTTGTGCAAGGGGCTCCCCTATGCAGGGGACACCCCTGCATGGCATGGCACTCCTTTTGCACATCAGCACTGTGCGTGGGCCAGCTCATCACATGGGTCAGGAGACCCTGGATTTGAACCTTGGACCTCCCATGTGGTAGGCGGATGCCCTATCTGTTGGGCCAAATCTGCTTCCCATCACTATATGTCTTCATTTGGATTTGTTTTATTTATTCTACACAGGACTCAGGATAGTTCCTGTAACTGAGGACTTGAGTCTCATCTTCAGTTTTCCATTCACCATTTAAAAACATTTCCTCTTCTGTAGTCTCTGTTCTCTCTGTGGAAACCCTGATAGGCCAATATTGGACTTTCCCAGTATGTCCTCCATGTCTCAACTTTCATTTCATTTTTTCCTTCTCTTTATCACTATGATTCTTTCTGGATGACTTTCCCAGTTCTATTTTCCAGTTTACTAATTCTCTCTCCGGTTGTAGCTAAATGAACTTTTTATTTTAATGACTATTTGTTCACTTATAGGAGTTCTAGTTTTTTCTTTTTAATTTGCCAATGTAAATAGACTTCCTTTCAAAAATTCAAAACTTTCAAACAAAAATTGCCTACAAAGGTCACTACTTACTTGTTTGGTAATTTTAACGTTGCCTTAGGCATAAATACACTTTTTTGAAGTATATTTATGATATATTTGACTTTTAAAAAATGGATCTCTATTAAGGTCTGATGATAGAAAGATAAACAATGTAGAATGGATCCACATTGAATAATTATTATATCATATCTATGTCATTGTGTATTCTGTGATGGAATCCAGGTACCTTTTGTTACACAGGGGAAAGATTGCTGCATCACACTTTACCCTTGAATTCTTGGCAGACAAGACTGAAGAAAAAATAAGGTGCAAAAGCTTTTACTATTTAGAATGGGAAGTTACTAATGTTCTTTTAAAGAACAGGTCAGGGAAGTGGACCTGGCTCAACTGGTAGAGTGTCCACCTACGATATAGAGGGTCCAGCGTTCATTACCCAGGGCTTCCTGACCTGTGTGGTAAGCTGGTTCATGTGCAGTGCTGCCACGTGCAAGGAGTGCCATGCCATGCAGGCGTACCCCCTCATAGGGGTGCCCCATGTGCAAGGAGTGTGCCCACAAGGAAAGCCACCCTGTGTGAAAAAAGCACAGCTTACCCAGGAGTGGCACCACACACACAGAAAGCTGACACAGCAAGATGATGCAACAAAAAAGAGGTGCATTTTCCCAGTGCCACCGGATAAAGTAAGCGGATGCAGAAGAAAACACAGTGAAGGGAAACGGACTTTGGCCCAGTGGTTAGGGCGTCCGTCTACCATATGGGAGGTCCACGGTTCAAACCCCGGGCCTCCTTGACCCGTGTGGAGCTGGCCATGCGCAGTGCTGATGCGCGCAAGGAGTGCCGTGCCACGCAGGGGTGTCCCCCGCGTGGGGGAGCCCCACGCACAAGGAGTGCGCCTGTGAGGAAAGCCGCCCAGCGTGAAAAGAAAGTGCAGCCTGCCCAGGAATGGCGCGGCCCACACTTCCCGTGCCGCTGACGACAACAGGAGCGGACAAAGAAACAAGACGCAGCAAACAGACACCAAGAACAGACAACCAAGGGAGGGGGGGAAATTAAATAAATAAATAAATCTTTAAAAAAAAAAAAAAAAAGGAAACACAGTGAATGGACACAGAGAGCAGACAACGGGGGGGGGGGGATGGGGAGATAAATAAAAATAAGCCTTTTTTTTTTTTTTAAACAACAGGTCACAAGAGGAAGACTCTGTCTAGGAGTACTCACTGTGTATATTATGATTTTTTTTTTGAGATTCATATACTTTCATGATTAATGTGTTTATAGTAAAGCTGCTGCTGCAAGCATTCTAGAATAAGGTATCTTTTAGTCTTTACAAATCTACATTTAAAATTTTTTTTGCTGTACATCCAGATTGTGCCAGATTAAAAAAATATATAAATGGATTACTGTCTTCTTAAAATGCAGGTGTCTGCAAACAACATGAGACTAAGCACCAGGAAGACAATGAAGAAAAGGGGAGAGCAAAGAAGTTCATGTAGAAAGAATCTGGCTTAAATACTTGGCTTTGAAAACAAGTTCAGTAAAAGCTCTTACAGAAGAATATTAGATGGCAGAATTTAGGGGGGGAATAACCACTTAGTAACCCCCAAGGTACTATTTAATCCAGGTATGGATCATCAGTGGATGCCAAAACCATTGGGTGAAAAATTACTGGGCGAAAGGATGCACACATGGTTTCAAAGTATCACCCCACAGATTATTTATCAATTCAAAGGGCAACAATACTTTTACAATGAAGAAATCTGGTAATGACCATTATAACCAAGTGATCAAACCTAGCATCACTTAATAGTGGGACAACCTGACATTTTGTGCCTCCAGATATGATGCAATAAGAAGGACACAATCTCCACTATGATGTACTCTTGCCAAAAAAATATTTAACCCAAATATAAGCATGAGAGAACAGCCAGATAAATCCAGAATGTGGGATGTTTTACAAGACATCTTCTCTGAAGTCTTCAAAAAACAAGTCCAAGTCATGAAAAGCAAACAAATGGCAGAGTAGTGTTTTAAATTAAGAGAGACTACAGAGATATAACAATCAAATGCAATGTGTTGTATTCTAATTTATAAAAGAAAAAGAAAAAAGAAAAAATAGCTATTAAAAGCATTTGGGGGAAGTTGGGAAAATTTGAATATGTAGTATATCCCATATGATATTATGGAATTATGTTAATTTTCTTAGGAGCAATAACGGTATTGTGATTATGTACAAGGGTGCCCTTATTCTTAGAGGATGTATTGAATACTCAGTATTCTACTTCAATTATTGAAGTAGTCAGGGTTAAGTGTCATGCCACCTGTAATTATTTCAACGGATCTAGGGTGGTGGAGTAGGGGTATCATAGAACAAATACATACATGTATATATCCCTCCAAGCAAACCATTTTCAAGACAAAAATGATAAGATGCCATCAAATAGAGAAGCAAGAGTGTGCCATGCATCCACTTATTGTAATAGGTACCTACTGAACCAGAAGCCACTATACGTGTTTTGAGAATGAGAGGCTTTAATGCAGCTAATTAAGGCTCACCCGCTGTTTTAAGGGCTGGAGGAGTGACCGTCTCAGTTTGCAGTTGCAAAGGAGTCATTCCCAAGCTTACACGTGACCAGCTTCAGGTGTCAGCTACCTTTGGGAAGCTCATTGGATTATCTCAGTCTGCAATACCAATACATGCGATTCTCAAGGTCACCCAGAAACCGCTTCGACCCCCAAAGCTGCCCGTGCATCTGCCCATAACTGCCAGTGAAGAACAAGTGGCCTCTCCTCTTCCGCCTCACACTGGGTGACTCCAATCTAGACCCACACGGAGAAAGGAATCCCAGAAAATGTGGGTCCTGGTGTCTCCCCTGAATCACAGAAAAGGCCTTGGAAGGGGTGCTGAGGATGCTGATCTGACAACAATCCAGGGCAGTTATGTTTTGCAGCATAACCTTTTTAAGTTTGGGTTCTCAGCAAACACAACTAGAGGACCAGAAATGCTTTTCAGAGGCAAGGTAGAGGGAAGTAGACATGGCTCAACTGATAGAGCATCTGTCTACCATATGGAGGGTCCAGGGTTTGATACCCAGGGCCTCCTGACCCATGTGGTGAGCTGGTCCATGCACAGTGCTGTTGCATGCAAGGAGTGCCGTGCCATGCAGGGGTGCCCCTACGCAGGGGAGCCGCACATGCAAGGAGTGCACCCCGCAAGAAGAGCCACCCCGTGAAAAAAAACACAGCCCGCCCACGAGTGGCACCTCACACACAGAGAGCTGACGCAGCAAGATGACGTAACAAAAAAGAGACAGTTTCTCAGTGCTGTTGGATAATGCAAGCAGACACAGAAGAACACACAGCAAATGGACACAGAAAACAGACAATGGGCGGGGAGGGGAAGGGAATAAATAAAAAATAATTCTAAAAAAAAAAAAGGCAAGGTAGAAAAGCACTGAAACATGATCCCAGCTCAGCTCAGTCAGCCCTGTGGCGGGAAGCCATGAGTTCTTCACTATTGGGACAGTTCCTCTGGTGTGGCAAGCACTGCAAGTAACCCACCACCATCTCCATTCTCTCTTTTCTGTCTGTTAGAGAACCCCTGATTTTTCAAACACCTTCATTAAGATATAATTCAGGGAAACGGACTTTGGCCCAGTGGTTAGGGCGTCCGTCTACCATATGGGAGGTCCGAGGTTCAAACCCCGGGCCTCCTTGACCCGGGAGCTGTGTGGAGCTGGCCATGCGCAGCGCTGATGCGCGCAAGGAGTGCCGTGCCACGCAAGGGTGTCCCCCGCGTGGGGGAGCCCCACGCGCAAGGAGTGCGCCCATGAGGAGAGCCGCCCAGCGTGAAAAGAAAGAGCAGCCTGCCCAGGAATGGCGCCGCCCACACTTCCCGTGCCGCTGACGACAACAGAAGGGGACAAAGAAACAAGATGCAGCAAATAGACACCAAGAACAGACAACCAGGGGAGGGGGGGGAATTAAATAAATAAATAAAAATCTAAAAAAAAAAAAAAAAAAAGATATAATTCATATACCATAAAATTCACCCATACAATATGTGGACTTTTGTGTCTGGCTCCTTTCACTTAGCATGTTTTCAAGGTTCATCCATGTTGTACCAAGTATCAGAACTTCACTCCTTTTTATTGCCAAATAATATTCCGCAACAGGAATATACCACTTATTATTCATCCATCTGTCAGCTGATGACCATTTCGGTTGTTTCTACACTTTGACTGTTATGAATAATGCTGCTATGAACATTCCTGTGCCAGTATTTATGTGGACACAGGTTTTCATTTCTCTTGGGCATACACCTAGAAGGGGAATTGCTTGGTCACATGGCAACAATGTTAAACAATTTGAGGAAATTCCAGGCTATTTTCCAAAGTGGCTGCAACATTTTATATTCCCATCAAAAATGTTTGAGTGTAGAATTCTTTGCTTTTGTTATCTGGGAACTGGGCTCATGGCCATTCAAAATAAAGATGACATTTCCCAGCCACCTATACAGTTAGTGCGACTAGTTCTGACCAGCAGGATGGGAAAAGACATTATATGCGAAAGTTCAGGGCTGTGCTCCATAAAAGAAAGGAGAATGCACTCTCCTTGCCCCTTCTTCTGGTCCCACTGGATGGATGTGGACATGGTGGTAAGTGGTCTTGGAACATGTAGACAAGGGCAACACATAGGGATGGCAGAACCTTAAGACAGAAGGAGCTTTGGGAAGCAGATGTGGCTCAAGCAATTGGGCTCCCATCTACCATATAGGAGGTCCAGGGTTCAATGCCCAGGGCCTTCTGGTGAAGGTGAGCTGGCCCACATGGTGAGCTGGCCTACACGGAGTGCTGTCCCATTCAAAGGGTGCAGCTCCACAGAGGAGTGCTGGCCCACACGGAAAACTGGTGCAGCAAGATGACATAACAAAAAGAGACACAGAGGAGAGACAATGGGAGACACAGCAGACCAGGGAGCTGCGGTGGCACAAGAGATTGAGCACCTCTCTCCCACTCCGGAAGGTCCCAGGATCGGTTCCCAGAGCTGTCTGATGATAATACAGACAGACACAGAAGAACACAGAGCGAATGGACACAGAGAGCAAACAATGGAGGGGGGAGTAAATAAATAAATCTTAGGGAAAAAAAAAAAGGAGTTTGGGACCCTGGAGAACCTTGTGGACCTGTGCCTCCATACCAGCATGAACTTATATGGGAGAAAAAGAAATTTCTGTGTAAATTACTGTTATTTTGGTTCTCTCTTACAGCAGTCAAATCTATATTTTAATCATACACTTACTTTCTGTGATTCTTATCTCTCTTGACTATACTTCTACTTTTTCAACTGTCTCTCTCTCAGGCTCCATATTATTCACGTTAAGTTCATCTATACAGTGACATCAAATAAGCCCTTAAATGGGGGGTATGGGGAGTGGGGTATATGGGAACCTCCTATTTTTTAAATGTAAGATGTTATGTGATCCCTATGTATCTTTAAAAAAATAAAAATAAAATGTTAAAAAAAAAAAAACCCTTAAATTTCCATGGCATACCACAATGAACATTTATTACATTTACTTCCCACTTACGCAAAGTCTGAAGCAGGCTGGTCGGAGGTGTTCCTCCATGAACAATGCAGAATATGGACCTTTTCCTTTTCTTTTTTTTCCCAACTCCATCAGCTAGTAGTTCTTTGCTTCCACCCTAAAGAGAGGAAGGAGGAAGTGGGGATGACTCATATTCACTTGTAATTGTCCTGGACCAAGAGTGACCCACTTTTTCTGCTTAGAGCCCGTTGGTCAGAACTCATCACATGGCCCCAAACTATTTGTAAACAAGTCTGGGGGAGGCAGGGGAGCGCATGGATGTTGGGTGAGCAATAATTTTCTCTGTCAGGGGCTTCCTCCTGCACTTGTTTGCTCCAAGATTTCCTTGAGATACAGAGGTTTCCCAGAGTTCCAGCCTAGCCCTGTCCTCTCGGCTCACTCCCTCTGGGAATCTCCACTCCTGTGTCTTCCATGCCATTAAACTAGTTTCTAGCTGAGACGTCTCTCCTGATTTCTAGACAACTGTATCCAACTGCCAAAGCATCTCCAGTGGAGGGCCTTTGCGCACAAGGCGACACCAGCCTGTGGGCACAACTGTGAACCCAAATCCAAATTTTAATGGCATTCTCACTCCCACCTCCACCGGAAAATACACTCTCCTCCAATGCCTATAGTTTTGCGGCTGGGTTTTCATTCCCAGTGCTTTTTTCTTTTTGGATGAATTTTCCTTTAGAAGGCTTCTCAGCCATCGCACAATGAGGCCTGCCCTGTGCTCACCTGAAACCCAGCTTAGGGGCCAGCTGGGACCCCTGTTAAAATGAACTTGCGCTTTCCATTCTGAGCTGCTCTTCTCTCAGTAAGTAGCCCTTCCCCATGAAAGGTGGGATCCTCTACCCAGCTGCCCCAAGCCTGGGAATCATCTGAATTTCTTCCTCCCCTTCACCTCCCTATCCAATCAGTCACCAGTAAATCTACTGCCTTAGGAGCTCTTCAGTATATATTGTTCTATCACTCTTTTCTTGTTTTTTTTCCCACATGCCTGTTAACTTGATAAGTTTGGAGCAAGGACACCACTTAGTGCAATACTGGCCCAAACGAGAGGTTAGTTATGGTCACTTTGCAGGTGCCGCAGTTGTTCAGGCTTCGCTGTCTTGAGGACTGACTGTGTGATGGTTTCACAGTCAATGACCCCTTCCCAGTAAACTCGTCAGAAACAAGGCCCCACATTCTACACTACCAAGCCACGGTCACCGCATTAGGTCGATTTATGCTTTCCCAGCCCCACAGGTGGGCATTAACGTTTCTACTTCTTGGCTGGGCAAACTGAGGTTAGGTAGCTTGCTCCACAAAAAAGCCAAAGAGAGCGGGACAAGTTCCGATGACCAGCGAGGAGCTCCTCCCAGGAACCAATCTTGGGTCCCCACTACTCTGCGGGCCCTGCTGGAGATGCCAAGTGGCACTTGTCTTCGGCCAGGACAGAGCTGCAGGGCCCTCCTGTCCACTTTCCGAACACACAGTGGTGACCCAGAGGCTTTCTACAAGAGAACTGCTCCCCGCCACCCCCGCCCCTTCACAGACCCCTCCTGCGCCCACCCCCAACCCCTAGACTCCCTTTGTTCTACCCCTCTTACTGCTACACCTTTGGCATCTCTCACTTGGGCTACTGAAGAGCGCTCTGTCTTCTGTCTTCTGCCAGGTGATCTTTCCGTCACGTACGCCTTCAGTAACGGCTCACACGAGGCTCTCCACACCTGGCCTTGTCCCACTTACCTCTCTAGCCTCATCTTCTGCTGTCTTGACCCCCCCGAGCCAGGTGCCTGCGTTCCAGTTTCGGTTCCACTTCTTACTGTGTGATGATGGACAAGTCACTGAACCTCCCCAAACCTCAGTTTCTTAATCAACCGAATGAATAAACCCAATCACTCAATCTTCTCTGTATTAGAAACCGTGCCACACATTGCAGGGGACACAGACATAAGCTAGACAAAATCTTTGCACTTAAAGACGAGTTAAGTGATTGTATACTATACAGCACAGGAATATGCAAAGTGTTACGTGATTAATGTGGGAACAGTTTATCTCCTGAGCTCGGGAGGGGTGAGGACAGAAGAGAGCATTCAGTGACATTTGAGCTGTACAGCAGGGACTACTATTGTCCCTCCCAACTACATTCTTCTCTTTTTCCTGAGTAATAGAGCCCTGCTTGAATGTTTTAATACAGCTACCCAGAGTAAACTCTACACTTCCAAAACTCCTTTTCAGGTCAGCATGAAAACGCAACTAAGTTTTGATTGATGGGATGTCATTAGAATCGATAAGAGTACTTTCTGGCACGTGTCTTTAAAGGGAGGAAGCATGCCCTTCTTTTCCTCCTTCTTCTAGCTGGCAGGGAGGTGGACTCGATGGCTGGAACTGAAGCAGCCATGGACATCAGCCTTTTGTTGAGGCTGATAGTGCAACCAGATAGGAGGAGCCCTGGTTGGCCTCTGTTTATGTGAGAGAGAAATAAACTTCCATTTTATTTAAGCTACTTTCTCTCTTAGTCACTTGCAGATAAGCCTAATCCTAATTAATGCAAAGTACGTCTGGAAAAAGATGACTATAAACTCATTTTGAACAAGGGAAAAAATTCTGTGCAAAAGCTCAGGAACCTTAAAGAGGTGGTATGCTCAGGGAATGTCAAGAGTTGTCTGTGGCAGGAAATGAGATTGGAAATGGGTTGGCATGAGCCACAGCAGAGCAGGGGCTGAACAGACAGGACTGTGGTAGGGACCCATTAGGAGGCTACGAATGCAGTCAAGATGAAAGAAAACTGCGGCTCTAGTGGTGGTGAAATGGGAGATAGGGCACCCACACAAGAAACATTTAGGAGCAAGAATCAGGAGTTTATGAATGTGTATGTATAAGTACATGGGGTGAGCATGACATCATAGAATGATCTAGGCTTTTGGGTTTCCCCTTCTCCAAGGCTCTGTGTTAGGGTTTCCCAAGGGGAGAATCCGACTCTTGCTCCAATTCCTGGTGCCCAGAGCCCCGGGCCCAGATTCCATCCCATCTTTACCCCACCTGGCTTCCCTGGCTCTTTGCAGGATCCTTTCCCGAAGAGGGTGGTGGGAGGGTCTTTAATCCTATAAATGCTGGCTCTTCCCTGCCTGCCTGAGCACCTGTGGTGGAGCGGCCAAGGGCTGCTCAGCTTCTGGCCGGCAGCAGGATACTGTCCCTACCTGGCTAGGGCACAGTAACTCCGGGCAGTTGCATAAGAGTGGTGTCCTCTGAAAACAGGCTTGTTTCGACTGGCGGGCCAGCAGCGGGTCAGTGGGAAGGCTGAAGGCCTTGGGGCGAGAGGAGTTCAGCCCCGCTCCTAATATAACTTTCCAGGAAGCACTGCTCCACCGGGGCAGGTGCCTGGGACTAGGGCTCTCATTAACCCTCTGGGTTCCAGGAAAGGGGCAGCTGAGCGCTGGGAGGTGGCTGAGGTCATCCTTCTTTGAACCTCCACGTGGCATTTACTCAGTGCAACTGTTGCCAGAGGCCAGGCCCCTGGAGTATAAAGGGGAAAGTCTTCTCTCTGTGCCCAGGACTGAGCAGGTGAGCAGTGGGGCAGAGGGAGAGGGTCGCGCCTCCTAAGTGTGTGTGTGTGTGTGTGTGTGTAGGGGGTGGAGTGCAGAGGGCCTCAGCAGGCAGCTAGGTGTGGGAACTAAAACGCCAGGGCGGCTCCGTGAGCCCTTTGGCAAAGCTGCTTCTTGCCCTCCATATGCCTCCATTTTCCCAACCATGAAATGGGAGTCAGGGAGCTAGGTGGGCAAGTGAGTTGTCCAGAAGTGGCCAAGGGAGCCGCTCCTGGGGTCTGGAGTGGGGGTGGTGGTGGTCTTTCACAACGTGGCTTGAGTGCCACCTCAACACTGTGACTGAGGTGGGAAAGGAGCAGTCCAGCCCTTCCCATGACTGAGAAGTCCCCCTGCCCTCTCAGCCCCACCCCCTGCTCCCAACAGCTCTGTGCTCCCTGCACCCCAGGGAAGGGTTCACAGGGTTGGAGCAGGGCCCCCCTGAGAGATGGCCCGTCCTTGCCCCTTCGTTCCCACCAGGCCCCCACCAGCTGCCTTCTCAGCGTGGACAACCGCGAGCATGGCCGCCGTGCTGACCTGGGCCCTGGCCCTCCTCTCAGGTGGGTCTCCAACCCCGACTCCGATGCCTGCGGGGCTCCAGCCTGGGGCAGGAGAACCCAGCCCCTCACCACCCCACCCCTCTCCGCAGCGTCCTCCGCCGCCCAGGCACAGAAGGGCTTCTGGGACTACTTCAGCCAGAGCAGTGGGGACAAAGGCAGGGCGGAGCAGAAGCTGGCGTGGAAACCCGCGTGAGTGGCCAGGGCAAGGGTGCGGGCGAAGGGACGAGACAGCTGGGCGGGGGCATGACGCGCTGCCTCTGAGTCCTCAACCTCCGCGGCCCCCACGGGGACAGAGGGACCGAGCGGGGCTAGGCCTGCCCGCGGATGGCGGCCGTCCGGGGCTCTTCGGCGCCCTCTGCCCGCAGCCCCGGCTGCGACCCCGATGTGGCCGCGCCCCCTGGCTCACTGAGGCCGGGACCGGGGAGGAGAGCACTGGGTGAGGGTCAAGGCGCGTCCGTGCCTCCTGGGCGGTGTCGCAGGTCTGGATACGCCGTTCGACGTGATGGTGCTTCGAGAGTGAGGCGGTGCAGTTGGCGCCCGCTGGCTCCGGAGTCGCCGCCCTGCGTCCTTGGTTTCCCCCAGGATCAGTGCGCGCTGTCTCCGGGGCAGAGGAGATGACAGCCGTGGAGGCTAGCAGCCTGAGGGCCTGCGTGTCTGTCCCCTCCCCCAGGAGCCTGAAAGACAACCTTGAGCAAGACCTCAGCGACATGGACAAGTTCCTGGAAAAGCTGGGCCCTCTGAGCGGGCCAGGGAGGGAGGCTTCTTTGCGCGCACAGGACCCGGGGGTCCTGTGGCAGCAGCTGCAGGAGGAGTTGAAGGAGGTGAGGGCGCGCCTGGAGCCCTACATGACCGAGGTGCACCAGCGCGTGGGCTGGAACCTGGAGGGCTTGCGGCGGCAGCTGAAGCCCTACACGGCGGAGCTGATGGAGCAGGTGGCCCTGCGCGTGGAGGAGCTGCAGGAGCAGCTGCGCGTGGTGGGCGAGGACACCAAGGCCCAGGTGCTGGGGGGCGTGGCCGAGGCGCGGGCGCTGCTGCAGGAGCTGCAGGACCGCGTGGCGCACCACACCGGCCGCGTCAAGGCGCTCTTCCACCCGTACGCCGAGCGCCTCGTGACCAGCATCGGGCGCCACGTGCAGGAGCTGCACCGCAGCGTCGCTCCCCACGCCGTCGCCAGCCCTTCGCGCCTCAGCCGCTGCGTGCAGGTGCTGTCGCGTAAGCTCACGCTCAAGGCCAAGGCTCTCCACGAGCGCATCCAGCAAAACCTGGACCAGCTGCGCAACGGGATCAGCGCCTTCGCCCTCGCGGGTGCCGAGAGGGCCGAGGAGGGGGCCGGCCTGGATCCCCAGGTGCTCTCCGAGGAGGTGCGCCAGCGGCTCCAGGCTTTCCGGCACGATACCTTCCTGCAGATCGCCTCCTTCACGCGCGCCATCGACCAGGAGACCGAGGAGATCCAGCAGCAGCTGGCTCCGCCCCCGCCAGGCCACAGCGCCTTTGCCCCGGAGTTCCACCCAGACGACAGCGGCAAGGCTCTGAGCGAACTGCAGGCCCGTTTTGACGACCTGTGGGAAGACATCAACCATAGCCTCGGTGACCAGGGCCACGGCCATCTGGAGGAGTTCTGAGGGCCCACTTGCCCAGGCCCACACTCCTGCTCTCTGGGGAGCCCCCGACCGAGCCCGGAGCGTCGCTCAGTCCCCAGCAGTGGCCCGTTGGGCTGAGGGTGGAGGACCCTGCCGATGAGGTGGCGGCCCCAGGCATATCCAGCCTCTTGAGGCTCCCCATCCAGATGCATTACACTCACCAGGCTTCGCAAACCCTGCTTCCCGTGCTCATTTGGGAATCTTCACGAGTTACTCCATTCAGGGGTGGTGGGATTGGGGAGGGGAGAGGCACGGGGTGTGGGTGATTATCTGCAAGCCTGTTGCCATGGTGCTGAAAGTCTTTGCCACTTCCTCCTGGGGCCTGGCTCCTGTCACTCCCATCTGCTCGCTTCCTGGCCATTGCTCCAGCTGATCCACAGAGAGGAGCTCCTGTCTCCCCCACTCCACCCCCAACCCCTGGGCTGCTCTGGCAGCTTCTGCTGGGGGAATAGAAGGGAGAAAGGAAGACAACATGGTGGGGGAGCGTATGAGTTTCACGTGTGTCCATGCTGCCGGCTCCGCTGCTGGTGGGTAGGAATGGCCCATTTCTCCTTACATAGCACTACACTCGAACACGCCACTGACTGGGCCCTCCGAACAGGGGGGTGGCGGGCACCTCTTAGACGCCCTGGGGAGTAGACTGTATGGCCTCCCCACCCACCCCTCTCTCCTGACTCCCAGGCTGAACACTAGACTCTGACTGAACTGAAATAGATGCTTATGTTGGAAGCGTGTTTGCCTGGTGGACCTCTCATTTGGGCCCTGTCTGAAAGCAGTGACCTCACCACTGTCCCCAGCGTACACCCTGTCACCACCCTGGTCCTTGCTGCTCTTTCTCCTTGCCTCCTTCCCAGTCCAGGTCTGTCCGCAGGACCTGGCGCTGGCTGGGCTCTGCGTCAAGACCCTCTGGCCAGAGGCAGGTCTGTCATGGGTGGGGGCTGGGGGTGGGCTTGAGTTAGAGACCCTGCCTCAAGCCTGCTTGCTGATGGTGGGCGTGAAGTGCCAGCCGTCCCTGAGGGCCTGAGACTCCTGAGATGGCTGGCTGTAGTTCCTGCAGTTCCGGACTTTGAATGGCCTCTTTTTATGACTGACCCCCTTCGGACCCTCCAAACATTTAAGCCCCCTCTCACACACACCCCTGCTCAGGCGCACCAAAGCTCCTCATAAATCCTCCTGGGAACTCTGGAGTTAGGGTGAGATGGGGGTGGGTGGTGGAAAGAAAAAGGTCCCTCCCAGTCCCAGTCCCTTTCCCTTTAGAATGTCCTGTCTAGCTCAGCCATCCTTCACAGGGTTCTCAGCCCCCCCCTTCCCTGACACGCTGGATTCAGCCACTTTCAGCAACAGCATTGGGATATGGCCCCATGGTGGCGGTGGTTAGGAAACTGGGAAGGGGGTCGGATGTGCTGGGGATGGAAGGGTGGGAATAAAAATGAGGGCTGTCTGTTTGAGTTTGGAATTAGGGGAGGTGCTTATGAAAGGGTATATAAGACTGAAGGACAGAAATAGGGAATGGGAAAAACGGAAAGAGTGGGGAATTGAGAGCGGGAAGAAGCCGACGACGGAGAGGGGGCTAGAGATGGTAGCGTTTGGCTCAATAGTGGAACAAAGCAAGCCCAGGTCGAGGCGCATCTCCTCAGGGATCCCAAGGGACAAGCTGGGCCCTTGTGTCAAAGCTCTTGCAGAGGGACTTAGGAAACATGTCTGCTGGAAGCTACAAAAACAAAAGCAAAAACCTGCCCTGGGGCTGAGAGGACATCCTGGAGAAAAGACACCCGAATAGAGGTGGAGCAAAACCTGAATCAGCCTGGCTATGGCAGCCAGAGCTAGGAAGCTCCGAGAGCTTGTTCCCTGAGGGCGCAGAGTTCGCGGCCCCTTTAAAAAAGGGCGGGGCCCGCACCTGGCGGAAGTGCGGGAGAAAGGGGGTGCGGACGAGTGAGGGGCGGAAGCCGGAAGTCGAGGCCTGCGCTGCGCGTGGCGGCGATGGCGGCCGACGGGGCTGTAGAGCCCGGGCCTCCGGGCAGTGCCACCGCCCCCTCGACCTCCCCGGCGCGAGGGCCCGCTCCGGGAGACCTGTTTCGACCCATCAGCGCCGAGGACGAGGAGCAGCAGCCCACCGAGATCGAGTCGCTGTGCATGAACTGTTACCGCAATGTGAGGCGGGGAAAGGGCCAGGGTCTGCGACCGCGCCGGTTGGCCCAGGTCGAGAGGGGGAGGCTTGCCGGGGGAACGGGGTTTCATTGATTTCTTCCTCTGCGGCTTTCTGCTGCCCCAGGGTATGACGCGCCTCCTGCTCACCAAGATCCCTTTCTTCAGAGAAATAATCGTGAGCTCTTTTTCTTGCGAGCACTGTGGCTGGAACAACACAGAGATCCAGTCGGCAGGCAGGATCCAGGACCAGGGAGTGCGCTACACTTTGACCGTCAGGGCCCAGGAGGTGAGAGGAGCTCAGAGCAGGTACCCCAGTAACTTAGAGGGAGC
The DNA here is from genome assembly GCF_030445035.2 of Dasypus novemcinctus. Classification (NCBI taxonomy): domain Eukaryota; kingdom Metazoa; phylum Chordata; class Mammalia; order Cingulata; family Dasypodidae; genus Dasypus; species Dasypus novemcinctus. The sequence goes on along the minus strand of NC_080699.1, from coordinate 23,016,675 downwards.
CTGGGGGCTAGAGTCAGGGTTCTGGCCCAGGGGATGGCATTTCGAATAAATTCCCTTTTGTGTCCACGCCTCAGTTTCCTCTTTGGTAAAATGATGTTGGTCCTGTCATCGACTTAGGTGAGGTGAGATTGGTAAGTTTTGTCAGATGGTATGAAATGAGCAGAAGTTGTTATGAATTGTATTTTCACCGTCTGGGCAGTCTGGCTTATGTCACCTGGATTATTCCACAGGAATTGTCTGGACTCCCTGGAATGAAGTGGAGAGCTGGGGTCTAATGGAGGGGGTCTAATGGTTATTTCCTGAGGAGAAGCTGTACTGTATCCTCTCTGGGCTAAACATTTTCCTTTTTGCCCAGGACATGAACAGAGAAGTGGTAAAGACTGATTCTGCCACCACAAGGATCCCTGAGCTGGATTTTGAAATTCCTCCTTTCAGCCAGAAGGGAGGTAAGTTTAAGATCAGGGTTTTTGGGTTGTTCACACCTAATGGGACTCTTATCCACTTTTTTGCAAAACCTCTGATACCAGGTTTAGTAGCTTGTGTATGGGTTTGGCCATGTAATTTTGGTGAACTTGATTGGTTTAACATGAACTAAGAGCTTAAGCAAAACAGTTTGAGATAGTAGGTCATGATAGTAATGCTATGATATGCTCATAGCAGAATTGTAGCATCACTCTTAATTAATGTTGAATGGAACCTTGTGTCTGGCCTCCTTATTTTATGTTTGAAGAAATCAAGGCTGAGAGAATTCAAGTGACTTGCCCTGGGTCATACAGGGACTTAACAGCAGAACTGATTCATTTTTCCTTTATTCTTGTTCACAAGCTCTGACCACTGTTGAAGGATTGATCAGCCGTGCTATCTCTGGCCTGGAGCAGGACCAACCCACACGCAGGGTGAGCTGGGGTTTTCTGATTGTAGCTGCTCAAGAAATAATTCCTTACATGAGTCTGAATGGAGTGTTCAGCTTCCTGTGTAGCTGACCTGTCTCTGACTAAACATCTGAGAACCTGTTGGGGAAGCATATTGTGATACTGTAGCTGCTAGGATGATGAATATGTCCTAAGCCAGTAACATCACCTCTGAAGGACTGTTCAACTAGGGTTATAGATGCTTCCTATGTATTTGTATCTTAAATTTAGTATGACAAAATGAGATGTTAAAATTATGTATTTAGTCACTTGTCTCCCCAGATGGCTGGAATTCTCCTAAGAGGACTGTGGTTTATTTACTGGTGTACCCTAACCTGGCATAAGTAGCTGAACTAAATGATGAATGAGTGAGAAGATGAGGCTCACCTGGCAGCACCCATAAACTCCCAATTTGTTTACTACATCTCACTGTGACGTGTGTGTCACTCTGTTCTGAACTTAGATGAAGTCAGGGCTGGTCATGACTTCCTGGTAGAAGTGACATGGGCATGGTGGGGTTGGGTTATAAGGTTTATCACTTGAGCTGATATTTCATTTCCATTAATGGCAGGCAAAGGAAGAAACCATAGCTGAAAGAATTGATGAATTCATTGTCAAACTGAAGGAGCTAAAGCAAGTGTCCTCCCCTTTCACACTGGTGAGTACTAAGTTGCCTTCAGTTCTTGGGGAGGACAGACCATTAAGACTGTCTAGGTGAAGAAAATGTGGCATTGGTGTGGAAAAAGTGGCCATGGTGGCTGCTGGGTGTGGGGAATGGGAGGAAGAGATGAGATGTAGAGGCGTTTTCAGGACTTGGAGTTGTCCTGGGTGGTGCTGCAGGGACAATTACCGGACATTGTGGATCCTCCCATGGCCCGCTGGATGGAATGTGGGAGAGTGTGGGCTATGATGTGGACCATTGACCATGAGGTGCAGCGGTGCTCAGAGATGTATTCACCAAATGCAATGAATGTGTCATGATGATGGAGAGAATGTTGCTATGGGGGGAGTAGTGGGGTGAGGGGGGTGGGGGGTATATGGGGACCTCATATTTTTTGAATGTAGTATTAAAAAAAAATGAGTTAAAAAAAAAAAGACTGTCTAGGTGAGAATAAACAAAACAAAAAGTTGGTTCTTGGGAAAAATTCATAAAATTGACAAACGTTTTGCTAGACTGATCAAAAAATGTGTGTGTTTGTGCGCCTGTAAGCACGTAAATAATTGAAATAGGAAAATGGTGGTGTCACTATTGACCTTGCTGGAAATAAAAAGTATTTCAAGGGAATATTATGAACAATTGTTCACCAACTAACTAGATAATCTAAATGAAATGGAAAAGTCTCGGAAATAACATCAGTTATTCAGATTGACTCAGGAAGAAATAGGAAACATCAAAAAACCTATAAGAAGTACAAAGATTGAATCAGTAATAAAAAACCTACCATAGGAAAGTCCAGGATCAGATGGCTTCACTGGTGAATTCTACCAAACATTTCAAGAAGAATTAATACCATTCCTTCTCAAACTCTTTCAAAGAATTCAAGGAAAGGGAACACTTCCTAATTCATTATATGAGGCCAGCATTATTCTGATATCAAAACCTGGTAAAAACATCATAAGAAAAGAAAATTACAGATATATTTCCCATATGAATATAGATGCAAGAATCCTTAACAAAATACTAGCAAAAAAATCCAACAGCATATTAAAAAGGTAATACACTGTTACCAAGTGGGATTCATTCTAGGAAGAGAGGCATGGTTCATAGATGGAAATCAATCAGGGTATCAGACTATATAAATAGAATGAGGGGAAAGAAAACATGATTATCTCAATAGATGCAGAAAGGAACATTTGACAAAATCCAGCATCTTTGATAAAAACACTCAGAAATCTAGGAATAGATAAAGATCTAGACACTCAGAAAACTACAAATAGTTAAACATAGTAAGCCCATTTTTGAGAAACCCACAGCTAACGTCATAGGCAATGGTAAAGACAGACTTTTCCCCCTAAAATCAGGAACAAGATAAGGATATCCACTTTTATCACCGTAATTCAGTATTGTACTAGAAGTTCTTTTGCAGATAATATAATCTTTTATATAGAAAATCCAAAGTAATCCATGAGAAAACCATTAGAGTGAAACAATTAGTTCAGCAAACTGGCAGGGTACAAAAGCAATACACACAGAACAATTAATGTACTAGCAATGAACAATCTGAAGAGGACATTAATAATTATGTTTACAGTAGCATCTAAAAGAATAAAATACCTAGGAGTTTAGTAAACCTTATTTAGGAGTAAATTTATTTACTGAAAATTATGAAATAATGCTGAAATTAAAGAAGACCTAAATAAATGGCAAGATGGCCCATAATTATGGATTGGAAGTGTTAACATTGTTAATATGTCACTATTACCCAAAGCAATATGCAGATTCAGTGCAATCCTTATTAAAATTATTTTGCAGAAATGGAAAAGCCAATCTTCAAAATTCAGTGGAGCTGCAAGGGGACCTGAATAGCCAAAACAGACTTGAAAAAGAATAGGGCTGGAGGACTCAGGTTTCCCAATTTCACATTTTATTGCAAAGTGACAGTAATCAAAATAACGATAAGCACAAAGACAGAGAAATAGATCAGTGGAACAGAACTGAAAGTCTAGAAATAGACCCACACATCTAGGGCCAGTTGATTTTTGACAAGGGTGCTAAGTACATGCATTGGGGAAAGAATAGTCTCTTCAACTGAACAGAAGAATGATGTTAGACTCCCTACCTTGTACCATATGTAAAAATCTACTCAGAATGGATCAAGGACTTAAATATAAAAGCTGAAACTATAAAGCTCATAGAAGATAATATAGGGGCAAATTTTCATTTCCTGGGATTCAGCAATGGATTGTTAGATATGACACTGAAAGCATGAGCAACAAAAGAAATAATAAAGTTGATTTCATCAAATAAAAAACATGTATCGGGAAGCAGTTGTGGCTCAACTGATAGAGCATCCGCCTACCGTATGGAGGGTCCAGGGTTCGATACCCAGGGCCTCCTGACCCGTGTGGTGAGCTGGCCCATGCACAGTGCTGCCATGCGCAAGGAGTGCTGTGCCACGCAGGGATGTCCTCCATGTAGGGGAGCCCCACCTGCAAGAAATGCGCCCCGTAAGGAGAGCCGCCTGGCACAAAAGATGTGCAGCCCACCCAGGAGTGGTGCTGACCACACGGAGAGCAGATGCAGCAAGATGATGCAACAACAGCAACAACAACAACAACAGCAAAAAGCGACACAGTTTTCCAGTCCCACATGACAAGAATGCAAGCGGTCACAGAAGAACACGCAGTTAATGGACACAAAGAGCAGACCACAGGGGGAAAGGGGAGAGAAAGAAAATAAAAAAAATTTAAAAAAGTAAAGAAAACCTTAAGTATCAAAGGAAATGATCAAGAAAGTGAAAATACAGTCTGCCGAATAGGGAAAAGTTTCAAACCATATATTGGGTGAGGGTTTAATATCCAGAATATATAAGGAACTACTAATAACAACAAAAAGACTACCCAGTTAAAAAATGGGCAAAGGACTTGAACAGACATTTCTCCAAAGAAGATATAAAGTGGCCAACAAACACATGAAAAGATGCTCAACATCATTAGTAAATAAGGAAATGCAAATGAAAACCATGAGATACTATTTCACATCTATAAAGATGGTTGTTATTAAAAATAAGGAAAACAAGTGTTAGGATGTGGAGAAACTGGAAATCTAGTGCATTGGTGGTGGGAATGTAAATGGTGCAGCCATTGTGGAGAACAATATAGAGGCTCCTGAATAAGTTAAATATAGAATTACCATATGACCCAGCAATCCCACTTCTAGGTATGTACCCAAAGGGAATGAAAACTGATACTTGTACACCAGTGTTTATATTTAACAGCGGCATTACATACAATAGCCAAAAGCTGAGAACAACCCAAGTGTCTATCAACAAATGAATGGATAAACAAAATATGATACTGTTTGGACGTATAAGTACACAGGACAGAAGCAGCTGCCATAAGAGAAAATGAAGTTCTGAGCAGGCTGCAACATGGAAGAACCCTAAAAACATGGTCAGTGAAATAAGCAAGATACAAAGGACAAAAATAACTTATAGGAGATGACTAGAAATAGCAAATTTGCAGGGATAGAAAATAGAGAAGTTACTGGGGGACGGGGGAGGGGTGGAGGAATGTTTGGGGAAAAAAAGTATTTTTAGACTTCAAGAATCTATACCTGGTTATATTTTATAACAGGAACAGGTTATATTACTACAGGGATAAATTAACACATACTCTGTTATGTTGGGATATTCTAATACCCCCAGTCATAGTACATAAGTTAAGCAGACAGAATGAAGGCGTGGGATTTTTCCATTGTGGTTCCTGAGTGATCTCGTGTCATATATGATTTCTTACTGCAATTATTCTCTCCTCACTCATTTGTTAGGTCATTGATGATCCCTCAGGGAACAGCTTTGTGGAAAACCCACATGCTCCTGGGAAAGATGATGCCCTATTGATCACCCACTATAACCGGACTCCACAGCAGGAAGAGGTGCTGGGGCTCCAGGTAAGTGGATGGAGGAAGCCATAAAAATGCTCTGGGATTATCTTGCTCCCTGGACTGCTTGGAGTCAATGGACACTTCTTTTGCTGCTGCTGCCCTGTGTACTTTATCTCAGCATGTTTGTGCCTCTCTTCCAGCTCATGTCAGGGGGAAAGGATGGCGGTGGCTGTGATGCTGTCTTGAGCTCTGTGCTTTCCTTGACTGGGGCTTTGCTTTCTAGCTTCTCTGTCAAACATACAAGCTGTCCCCTGACATAAGCCAGAGCATTTTCTTCCACTCCGGGCAGAATATTGGAGGGGGTGAGGTATATCTGCCAACTTGTGATTTTCATCTCTGCTATTTTTAGGCACAGGTATCAGAAGAGAAGCCAGAAGAGGAAGACCTCAGAAATGAAGTGAGTCACATTGGATGCTGTTGGGGAAGGAGTAGAAAGAGGTTAATACTGCTCGGTGTCTCTCTTCCTCCCCACCGACATGGGCGACCAGCATGTTTTGGGATGTCTTTAGCCTGAGCATCCTGCCTGGGAGGTCTTACCCTGTGTCCCAATCTGGTGTTCCAGGTGTTACAGTTCAAGACGAACTGCCCAGAATGCAATGCTCCAGCTGAGACCAACATGAAGCTAGTCCGTATCTTTTGTCAGCAGTTGGGTTGCTCCCCATCTGAGTGGGGCATGAAGATTACATTCAGGCTGGCAAGTACCCCCTCCAAAGAAAGCATGTGTTCCATTCTGAGTGATGAGGAAGATGTTGCCTTTGATAAAGACAGTGCACCTGGCTTGGGGTTCAAATTGAAAATCAGGCCATGTTCTTGAGGCACCTGCGCAGACATCTGTGAACAGAAACCCTTGTGGGTTGGAATGTCCCTCCTCTGGAGGGTGGTTTATGAGGCGGCTTTTGCGATCTATTTCCTGGCAGTTCTCGGGCCAGCAGCTGTTGGTTTGGGATTTGGATTTTTCTTCCCCTCCGGGAAAAAATCTTGCTCTCTTGGAAGCACATTTACCTTAATTCCATCTTCCAGAAATCCCTCACTTTAAGGAAGTTATCATCATGGCTACCAATTGTGAGAACTGTGGGCACCGGACCAATGAGGTGGGTGGGCCCCATCATTTGGGAAGAAGACTAGCTTGAGGGTAACTCCCTCCTAACTTTATCCTACCTAAACCTATTGCTTTGGGGTAGAAAGGGGTTGGGCTTTTCACCTAGGTTTAGTCTAGAGTGAGGAGCCCTTGAAGGAATTAGACTAGAGAAAAAAGGCTAGGACATCGTAACTTAAGTTTAAGACTTCCATCAAAGGTCAGTTATATGGAAGAAAGATAAGACTTGGCCCCTCACCAGAGGTTGGAAGTTCCTAGAGGCAAATTTTAACTCTGTAACACCTTCCTAACAGCTAGAGCTATCTGAAAATAGAAGTCTGCCTTGGAGGGCTGCAAATTCTTTTTCCTTGAGCATATTTAAGCATAAGCTGGTTAACTTCTAAAGCCAGAATATTTAGAGGGGATCCACACATTGCATGCAGTGGATGAAAGTGCCTTTTAAGCCTGAGAGTCAAATTTTTTTAAAAGGTAAAAGGAGTTTCTTGGCAATTTGAGGTAAATTTTGGCAGGCTGCTGGTGCCGAGCACTCTGCTTCTGGTCACCTCGTGGTGTTTAACTGCTGCCGCTGTTGGTTTAGAAGGCTCTGTCCTTGGTAGACTTTAGTGGGCCTAACTGGAGGTCCAGGCCTCCCCTCCAAGGTATCACTGGCATAAGATGAGGGTTGGGATCTTCTTTTGGGACAGGTGAAATCTGGAGGAGCAGTGGAGCCCTTGGGCACCAGGATCACCCTTCATATCACAGATCCCTCTGATATGACCAGGGACCTCCTCAAGGTACCAACCTCATCCTCATAGTCTTCTCTCTCTAGGGGGAAATCGCCTTTTAAAAATACTGTCTGGGGACATAAACTACCTCCCCACGTCCCTGGGTTTGAGGATCCCTGAGCAGGTTAACTTGTGGTTGGGATTGCAGATCCAGAGGTGACCTTTAGGCTCTCTCTGATGACTTTGCAGCTTTTTGGCTTCCAGTAGCGCTTAACAGTGCCCTCTTCTCTGACCTCTACTGACAGGATATATGACAGCTTGGAGCTATGATTCACAGTCTCCCTTTGTTCAGTGGGTTCCATTTCTGTGGTTCAGATGGATGGGAATGAGCCTCTGGTTTTAACTGGGAAGAAAGAAAACTGGGACAGCTGACTTTGTCCCCAAACTGTCACTGGTGGTATTAATTTGGCTGAGACTTCTGGTTAGCTTTCTTTGCTCCTGATTGAAAGTTCACTTTGACCTCTTATCTCACAGTCTGAGACGTGTAGTGTGGAAATCCCAGAGCTGGAATTTGAACTGGGAATGGCTGTGCTCGGGGGCAAGTTCACCACACTGGAGGGGCTGCTGAAAGACATCCGGGAGCTGGTGAGTCCCTGAGCGTGGCGTACGGCTTCTTTCATGAGTGCTGTTGCTGGAGAGGGCCTGAAACCCCTCAAGCATCCTAGGTTTTGGAGCTGATAACTGGATGCTTCTTTGACTTAAAACTGATTTAAGAGACTTGTATATCATTTTAAATTATGAAGATAAATTAATGGGAAATTTTTAATGAAAATTCCCAGGGCTATCTCTGGGACTGTGTAGCTATTTTGTGATTTTTAGGTAAATCACTTATTTTTCTGTAAAGTGAAGGTATGAGTCCTTCCAGCACCTGAAACTCCCTAGCAAAACATGTGTTCACTCAGTCTACCATGTGTTTATTCTCTTGGTGAATCATTTTACTTACTTCTCAATTATCTTGGTAAATTGATATTTTCTTTGCATTTCTTGTTCAAAATAGGATCAGAGATCAAATTGCAATTTTATAGCTTTTGTTTCACATTGCCAGCTGTTGCTTGGCAAATTGATCCATAGCCTTGTAGAAGTGGCTGCCTGGTTGGAAAGGTGGTGTGGAATAATGGAGATCATGCCTGCCTGACTGGGCACCACACTGCCACCCCCTGCAGGCTTACAGTCAAGCTGAACAAACACGGAGCCAGGATTCTAGCAATTTGGATGTCATGTTTTACAGGTGACCAAGAACCCTTTCACACTGGGTGACAGTTCCAATCCTGGCCAGACAGAGAAGCTGCAGGAGTTTAGCTGGAGGTTGGACCAGGTGAGAGAACTGGCCACTCTTGTCATGAGCCTCCAGGGAACAGAGGCTCCCTACTCATTTCTTCCTACCTCTTAAACCTCTTTGCCACCACATTGGAGATTCTTCTGGTGTCTGCTAACCCATGTCATCTTCTTTCTTGATTTGCTCTTTTTTTTTTTTTGCATCATCTTCTGCAATAGCTTCCTGAGAAAGAGTATATGGGAAGTAAAATTTTGGGGAACTTTCATCTTTGAAAATTTCTTTATTCTGCCCTCACACTGGAATTGATTGTTGTCTGGAAATAGAATTCTGGGTTAGGAAACAGTTTTTCATCTGGCTTTCGAAGACTTTGCCCTAATATCTTCTAGGTTCCAATGCGGCTATCAGGAAGTCTGAAACCTTTCTGATTCCTGATCTTTTATATGTGACCTATTCTTCTGATGTTACCTTTTTTGTCTCATTGGATGTGAAATTTCATGATGTGCCTTGGTGTGGGTCAGTTTTCAACCAATACTTGGTGGGGCCTTTCAATGTGGAAACTCATGTGTTTTCTTGAATTACTTTATTTGCTTCTTACTGGTTTCCACTAACACATATTTTTTTCCCAAGAGCTTGCTTTTTTTAGTCTTTGAATATATTCCCCTACTCATTAAACAGCATCCTGCTTTTTTGTTTTTTAGGAGGTACCAGGGATTGAACCCGGGACCTCATACGTGGGAAGCAGGTGCTCAAACACTGAGCTACAGCTGCTCTCCAACATCCTGTGGTTTTAGGGGCATAGTATATTTTCTCACTTCTTGAGGATATTAGTATGTTTGGAGTTTACTTAGTTTCCATTTCTTCTAAGTTTTTTTTTTTCCTTGTATTATTTTCTGTCTTTCAATGTTAGAGGTTTTGCTCAAGTGTCTGGTAGTCATTGATTGCTTAAAAGTAGTGGACTAAAAACCTGACTGGGAGCGAGTCTTGTTGACGGTAGGTTCACTATGGGATAGTTTAACTCAGGCATTTTGTTGTGGGGGCCCTTAGTGTCAGAATTGTTACGTCTTTCCTCTTGGGCTGGTCAGATTCCCATTAGTGGCAGTGCCATTTCTTGGTCTGCAGGTAAAGGCTTGGCTGGGCAGTGCTCTGAGAGCTGAGTGTGGGTTGGTTTCTAATACATGTACATCCACTTAACCCCCTTGCTTTCGATTCCTTGCCTTCCATCCTCATCTCTGCTAATGTCCCCCAGTCCACAGTGTGCTGTGGTACCTTCAGAGAACCTTTCAGTCTTCTGCTGAGGTGGAAGAAGGACAGTTGTTGGCCTGTGTGGAAACAAGATTGGGAGGTGTTGAATTGCCTCTTAATAGCTTTCAAAAGGTCCTACCTTTCCATTTCACTTCCAAAGTTACTAATTCTACCAATTTTAAGACTTCTGGGGATTCTGCAATGGCAATTGGATTGGTTCTTGTCTGGAAGAATTGCCTCTTCCTTCCAGGAGCTATGTAAAATTTATGGTTATATTTTCTCCCTCTTTTAGATAATTGAGGGTAACGTGAAAGCCCACTTCATTATGGATGATCCAGCAGGAAACAGCTACTTGCAGGTACAGTAAGCCTTCCCTGATGTTTCATGGGGTTATATTTCCTGATCTTCCTTGAATTGGTATCATTTCCTCAGAAAATGAAATTTGATTTTGAACAGACTGCCCTTTATCAAGGAACCTCTTAGCATAAGTTGGAGCAAAAGGTAGACAAACAGGGAAGGAAGGAGGGATTGTGCAAGTGTATCAAGAATGGAAAACGGCTTTTCTTAGGCTCCTTTCTTCCTAGAGCCCAGCTCTTGTCCCCAGCTCTAAGTCCAGCCCTGGGCTTTTCATTCTGCAAATCTGATGGTAGAGTGAGGAGAAATGACACCTTAAATCAGAGCTGAAAGACAGGAAAATGGAAAGGCTCTAAGCTGCCTGGGTGGGTATCCTGGTGATTGATAATAACTTTGATAATTGTTGAACAGGTATTAGGGGCCAGGCAAAACTGTTCTCAGTTCTCTTCCATGATTAAGACCATTGCTACACTCTTCAGGAAGAAGGGGCAGTTAGAAAGATTTTTAGGCAGTTTGTTCCCTAATTCTGCTTGGGATTGGGCTATGCCAGTTCCAGCCCCGGCCCCAGCCTGAGCCCTTGTGGGCTCTGTTGTTGCCCACTAACTCAGCGTAGCAATGGGGAATTGGAGGCCCTTAGGAAAGGGCAAAAAATAGTCATTAATTTCTTGGGAAAGTGGGAGTTGGAAGCCACCTAGAAGTAGGGGGACAGCAGGATGGAGCAGGCACTGATTGTTCGTCCTTGGCTTTGCAGAACGTGTACGCACCTGAAGATGATCCTGAGATGAAGGTGGAACATTATAAGCGCACATTCAACCAAAACGAGGAGCTAGGGCTCAATGACATGCAGACGGAGGGCTATGAGACAGGCCTGGCCCCGCAGCGGTAACAGTGGGTGGCACGGGCCAGCCCCCAGTGCTGCTCACACTGCAGGGTTATTTATTACGACTGGGAAGGCTAAGGAGTGTCCTCGCCACCTGGCCCTGCCCATGGTGGGGAGGACTCGTGATCTTGATCAGAGCCTGAGATCTAGGCCTACTCTGTAAACAGTTTGTGATGCAAGTGCAAGCTTGTTGTGTTACTTGACCTTATTTTAGAGGTTTTGAATCAGCCTGTGAAGAAACCCGGAAATGAACCACTTTTCCCCTATCAAGTCTTTATCTTCCCTCCACATGATACTCTCTACTGTACGGTTGGGATTCTGAAGTTCTTCCCAGTTTGACCCAAGGAAATGGAGAAGGTGGACTGTAGCTACAGACTGGAGTGTGCGAGTTGGTTTTGGGTATACAAAATACTGACTTAACTGGTGAAGAGTCTTCGGTGGGGAGGAAGTCCAGCACAGGTGGAATGGTTATTAAAATGATGGCTTTCACGCAGCACTGGTCTATATATTCTGTCTTTGTTTGGTGTTGTGATGTTAGAATCCAGCTTCCTGGAGAAAATTTTCTCCAGTGTGGGCATTGTAATTTGGGGATTGAGGCTGATATTTCCTTCCTTCCTTCCTTCAACAGATGTTTTGGGCCTGCTTTGTGTCAGGCATACCACAGAACAGTGAATAAAATAAATCTCTGCCTTCATGGAACTTAAACTCTAGTGGAGGGAACCTGGCAGTCAGTTATCATTTGGAATCTGGGATGGATTTCCCTGTGGGGGCGAATGTGTTCTCTGAAGATGAACCTCCATGTCAGGTTAATATTCCCAAGTGAAGGGAAAAAATGGCATTCTGGTTTATTCAGTCTTGTGAATTTTACTTGGTAAACTCACACTTTCATACCAGTTACTGGAAATGATAACCCGAGTTTCTGAACCTTCAGGACTGAGGGCCAGGTGCCAGGGTGGGAAAACACAACTAAGGTATTCCCTGTTCTTTAACAGGGCCTTTAGTTTTTCTTACTCCTAAAGTATCTCAATTCCAGTCTCATCTCATATAGCCTATTGGGGATGGGAGCCTACATCTATTTAATTGCATCTTGCCCCACAGCCCCTAGCATATGGCATATAGTTGGTTAATAAACTGTTACACGAGAATCCTTGGCAGATGCTTGCAAATCAGGCCCTGCACATGGACATAATATGCGAAGGTGGCAAAATATACCACGGGAGGTGAGACAAACTGCCAGCCTAAGAATACACATTGAATTTCACAGCAATGAGAGAAAAATTTAAATGGGAAGTTTTATGATTATAATAGGAGAGGGTAGTTTGTTTGCAAAGGCACTCCTACTACTATACTATATTTCAAACATGTTACATGCTGCTATTTTGTCATTGAATGTATACATCCAAGGTAGGTATTGAACATATATCTGTTGTGATGAGGTGAGTGGTGGAGACAAGGTGTTGGGTATAAGCATGAAAGACAGTTGACTGTACTAACTGAAAGCTTTAATGGGTTTCAGTAAGACTTTGCTATAATAGTGTTAGTAAGGCTGGGGACTGGGTAGAATGGGTACTTGTAGAACTTAAGAAGCCAGGAAGGAGCAGGAGGTGGGTTTGGGCCTGAGAAGACTAGATTGGTAATGCTGACTGCAGTAGAAATGTGAGCCCTTCCAAATCCCTGTGGACACCAGGGTGGAGGGAGGGCTGTGGAGTTCCGTTTGAGAGAGAGCAAGTTAGAAGCTACTAGGGCTGCATATGGGGGACTTGCAGCTAGTGAAGCCCTGGCTTCTCAGTCTAGGGTCCTCTTTTCACAAGCCCTCAGAGACCAGGCCTGCTTTCCTTCCCAGGCCTGTGCTGCAATCACTCAGTAAGCCCAGTGTTTGAAAGGTCATGCTTCACAGCAGTCATCTCCCAACCTATTTTGTTATCACCTCTGTAAGTAAAGACTCTTGAATATCCTAATATATGTGTGTTTATTTATGAAGTATAACAATGCCTACTTGTTATACAAAAAGTAGCTTATATATGAGAATGAAAATATAAGATCCAGTATCCAAAAAGTTTGGGTTACCTCTTGCACCCTACTTTGCTAGCCTCTGCTCCCAAGAGTCACGTGGCTTGTGTTTGAATCCTGGCTTTGCCACTGTCTAGCTGTGTGATGTTGGGCAACTTCCTTAACCTCTACAAGCTTTAGTTTCCTCATCTGTAAAATAAGGATAATAATTTTAAAAACTACCTGAGAATTGTTGTGAGGGTCAAATGAGATAATTCAAGTAAAACTCAATGCCCCATGATAGGTAGTCTTTTCCCCCCATGACTTAAGTATTAGCATTCAGTCTCTCTAGAGCTTCCCTCTCTTGCTCTGCTGAAAACAGATTCAGTTCCTTTTCAGTGGAAAAAGTTTACACAGTTTCTCTAATTCTGAATGGTAAGTGTCTTTGAGTAGGTCTATTCAGATTTATTCTGTTTGGGGTGTGTTGTCCTTCTTGGATATTGATACTTATGTCTTCCCATAGGGGTTGGGAAGTTTTTGGTTATTATTTCCTCAATATTCTTTCTGCCTCATTTCCACTTTCTTCTCTCTGTGGGACACTGATAACATGTATGTTTTTGCGTTTTGTGTTGTCATTCAATTCCCTGAGACAGGTGTGTTCCATTTTTTCTATTCTATTCTCTTTCTGTTTTCTTTTCTAGTTTGGATGTTCTGTCCTTAAAATCACTAATTCTGTCTTTGAGCAATTCAAATTTGCTGTTATGAGTGGCTAATGATTTTTTTTTTTTTTAGGAGGTACCGGGGATTGAACCCAGGACCTTGTAGATGGGAAGCAGGCACTCAACCACTGAGCTACGTCTGCTTCCCCATGAGAATTGTTTTGTTTTTTCATTTGTTTTGTTTTTAGAAGGTACCAGGGATTGAATCCGGGCCCTTGTACATTGGAAGCAGGCACTCAACCACTTGAGCTACATCTTCTCCCCTCAAATGTTTTTTTTTTCTTATCCATCATGTCTTTCTTTCCCATAAGCTTTGTTACTTTTCTTTGCAGGCTTTCAAATTTGTTCTTTATGCTTGCCCAGTGTCTTAATATCCTTTCTCTTAAGTCATATTTTCCTTCAATTCTTTGAATTGATTTAGGAGATTTGTGTGATTATCATTGATTAGTTGTCTTAAATCCTGTATCTCATCAGGATATTTGGTTTGTTCCTTTGGCTGGATCATCTCCTCTTGTTTCTTAGTATGGCTTGTGATTTTTTGCTGATGTCTAGGCATATGAATACGTTGGTAAATTTACTCTGCTGGTCATTTTCTCTCTTGCCTGGCCTTTTTTTTTTTTTCCCCACAGCTCTTCAATTTTGGGTCCAATTTATTCTAGGTCTTTAAACTGCCCATGGGCTGTCCATATGCCAGCTGGGCCCTGAATCTCAACAGAGTTGCAACATCTCTCCAGAGTTGCAACACCTCTCCAGTTCATTGGACTCACCCAGGACAACTAACAAGGAGATGATGATGGACAATGATCATCCCAAGGAAAAGAGAGAGTCTGTAATTGCAAGCAAGATAGTCCCGTCCATCTGCCCCTTGCAATTAGAGATGAAGTGCACATCATCATCCCAGAGTCCTCAGGATTGGGGAATGAATGATGGACTAGAGTAGAATTACTGGTATTCTAATATAGACTTATTGTGATTCTAGCAATGGAAGAACTTTTATCACTGATGTGAGGCAGTGGCCACTGTAGGTTCTGAGGGGAGGGAGAGGGAAAAACAGATGTAATATGGGGACATTTTTGGGACTTGGGAATTGTCCTGAATGATACGGCAATGACAGGTACAAGCCATTATATATCTTGTCATACAGAATTGTGCGGGAGAGTGTAAACCTCAGTATAAACTATAATCCATGCTTAGTGGCAATGTTCCAAAATGTGTTCATCAGTTGTAACAAATGTATCACACTTGTGAAAGATGTTGTTAATGTGGGAAAATGTGGGAGGGGTTGGAAGCAGGGCATATGGGAATCCCCTGTATTTTTTTATGTAACATTTATGTAGTCTAAATATATTTAAAAAAAAATAAAAGTATATTAAAAAAAAAATTGCCCAGCTAAAATTATCAAAATCAGGCCAGAGACTATTGAGGCACAGATTTTTCCCCCAAGGGTGGGGTGACAGATATTAAAGCAGTTTTTCCTGCAATTTCCTGGCCAGCTAGCAGAAGGTGCCCATGGTGAACCTTTCCACTGAGGTGTTTGTTTCAACCTCCACTTTCCCTTGTTTCTGCTCTGGCCAGAGCCACGATTCAAAGTGGCCTCTGCTGGCTGAATTCACTGAAGAGAAGCCTTCCAAATCACCCTCCCTCTCCCTTTGCAACAGCTGTCTGGGAGGAAGACGTCTGCTCCCCCTTCAGTAGACTGCAGTGAGCCAGAGGTATTATCCAGGCTTAATGTCTAGAGGGTGGGGGGTGGGAGCCCTTCCCAGTCAAAGTGGGGGTTTAAGGGGGTTAGTGACTCATTTGTTGTTTCAGGTTCTTTGTTACTCTGTCCTTTGCCTTCTTGGGAGTTGCGCAGTACTGTCCTGGTCTGCTGACCCCCAAAGCAGGTCCCTTGGACAGCTTTTGGTCTTTTCTCTGTTGTTCTTGTGAAGAGTTGAGCCTTTCCTGCTTACTCTGATGCCACTGTCCTGGAATCCAATTTCCCTCCAAGATAGCTAGAAGCTATGAATAATGTCAAATGTGGGGAAGTTACACATGGAAAGCTTTAGAAACCTATATATTTTTTTATAGTAATTTCATTGGGTGGGTTTGGAGTTCCTGACTTCCTCTCTTGAATGGTACCTGTAAGCCTGTTAGAACAGATTTCCCCTTATTTGAAGATATTTATACTATAAAAATAACTAACATGGGTAACTATGTGCCAGACTGTTGTAAGCACTTTGTAACATCTTAATCCTCCTAACCATCTTAAGGAAGGTACCACTATTATTCCCGTTTTGTTACATAAATTGCCCAGGGTCGCACAGCTAGTTATTTACGGAACCAGGATTCAAACTTAAACACAGTGCAATTCCAGCGTCGGTACGTAATTACTACACTATGGCGCTTCTGAAGCTGGTGGGCAGGCATCTCTTTGGGTCGTGGCTGTACCTCAAGACTAGAATACTTCCTGTAGTTTGTTGAATGAACGGGTGGACGGGCAAATGGGAGAAACACGGTTGCGTCCTCACAGGGACGTCGGATGGGCCTTCGGCGGCATACACGTCCCGTCATTTTTTAGCCTGCTAATGCGTCACGGGTGGAAACTCACCTGTCAGCTCCCGCAGTTCCAACACACTCCGCCGCTTCCGGTTCTGGCCACACCTCCTCAAGTCACTGCCGTCCGGTTTGCGTTTAAGAATTTTGTCCCCTGCGTCCAGCCGTCTCCCCGCCCTCGCCGCTGCCATGGCGGCAGCTCCGCCGCTCTCCAAGGCCGAGTATCTGAAGCGTTACTTGTCTGGGGCAGATACCGGCCTCGACGGGGGCCCTGAATCCGGTCGTAAGCGTCGCAAAAAGCGGCCGAAACTTGGCGGGGCTGGCGGCAAGGGGTGAGTTGGTGGTGGCGGGGGCGAGGCCTGTGGCGGCTCCCCGGCCCCCGCACCCTTTGCAACTCCCCCGGCAGCTGCCTCGCTCTTCCTTCTCTCCGTGCGGGGCCAGGATCGCGCCTCTCCGCCTGATGGCCCAAACGCCAGCCTACACTCGGGGCCCGACTCGGACAGTCCGGGCCCCGGCCTCCTGTCGCTGCTCGCGCTCCTGAGCAGTATCTTCGATGTGTTAAAGTTGGGGTTTAACTTTCATTACTCATTTCCCGCCTTTGTAGCTTTTCTCCGCTCTGATGGATGAATATTGTGCCCGAAAACTATGGTGGGTTCAGAACCTGCCATTGGGGTTCCTGAAATTCCAAAGACTGGTCCTGAGTCGGAGATCCACGGCCCTTCCTTTTACTTTTAATAATGCTTCTAACAATAACAACCACAGACATTTATACTGTTCCTAACACAAGGGCCAGTACTTTACCCATATATGAACTTACTAGGTTTCACAACATTACCTCGAAGCAGATATTGGTATTGCCCCCATTTTACAAATGAGAAACTTTTATGACCTAGTGAAGCCAAATTGTTCTGAAGAATGGATCCGTTTTCTGACCTAGTTTGGTTCTTCCCTTATTCTTGTTTTCTCTCTTTCTGCCCTTCTGATTTGGATGGATTCTTTGGAGGCAGGGCGGTATAGTGAAAAATCTTGTGCTTTGGAGCAACACTGATGAGAGTTTGAATCCTAGTTATGTCCCTTTTAGGCATTGTGACTGTGGGCAAAATAGTTAAATTTCTTTTGACCTCAATTTCTTTACCCATAAAATGAGAATAATAGAGAATAATACCACTCATATTAAACGATTGTTGTGATTAGAGGTGTTGTATAAAGTGTCTCTGACTTTTTAACTAATAGTTAACATAATGGCAGCCATCATTTAACATAATGGCAGCTGTCATTACTATTTGGGCTCATCCACAGTTCATCGTATAGCAAACATATTGCAGTTAACTGTAGGGTATTGAGGATGCCTCCATGAACAA
Source organism: Dasypus novemcinctus (assembly GCF_030445035.2). NCBI lineage: Eukaryota > Metazoa > Chordata > Mammalia > Cingulata > Dasypodidae > Dasypus > Dasypus novemcinctus. The sequence continues at coordinate 22,998,945 of NC_080699.1, read as the reverse complement.
GAAAGACTTAGCCCCTATTCTGATGGATTTTACAGTTTAATGGGGATTCAGGCTTTAAACAACTAATTACAGAACTAATTGATACATTTCCTTTGTGATAAATGCAAGGAAGGTTTTCTGAGAGTGTGTAACAGAGGATCTTAGTCTTGGGACGAAGAGCAGTCAAGGTAACTATGCCAAGAAAGTTATATTTATGCTAGGACTTGAAGAATGAGTCAGAGTAGATCAGGCAGAGGGAACTGCGTATTTGAAAACAGAGGCAGTAAGAAATTTGACTTATTCCAGAATCCAAAGTCTGACCAGCGAGTTAGTGAACTGAGGGGGCAATGGTGTGAGATTAAGTTGGCCACGTACGCAAAGACTGCAGGATCTTGTAAAATGTTGAACTTTGTCCTAAAATCAATGATTTAGTGTTTTATGCCATTTTCTGAGGATGATCTTTTTATTTCTCACATTTAGAATGAGAATTGTGGATGATGATGTGAGCTGGACAGCTATTTCCACTACTAAACCAGAAAAGGAAGAAGAGGAAGATGATGGAGATATGCCTGTGGTATGTGCCTTTTTGGTCTGTGTCTTTTTGGTCTGTCAGGACTTTGAAATGATGCAAGCCTCTCAGTCTTTACTCCGAGTAGAGGATGGAATTTGTCTGGGGGAAATCTGAGGCCAGAGAAGGGATGACATTTTCCAAAGAACTGTTTAAAATAGTCTTCTTTGAGATACCTGTACACTGACTTCTCTGTTTTGGAGGGTCACATTGGTCTATTAATGAGAATTAATCACAGAGAGCAGCAGGACTTCTTGACATCAATGGTAGAACCATGATTAGGATACGTTCATTGGACTGTAGTTTAAAAACTATGTTCAGGTTCAGTTATGAATAACTTTTTATTTTTTTATTATTATCTTTTTTTAAAAGATACATGAATCACACAAAATGAGTAACTTTTTATTTGCCCCTTTTATTGATTGATTCAACTAAGCTTTAAAATTATATACTCTTGCATAAGTACTGGAGCTGGATAGATTAATAGAATGTGATATCCATGACTTTAGAGGTCATGGAAGGGAGGTTGAATTTTAACAATATGATAAATGTTGGTGGTGTAGTTCCCATATGCACTAAGTGCTGTTAGCACGTAGGGGAGGTAGCACATTTAAGAGATGATTTATTAGTAATTAGAAGGGAAATAGTGATCATAAAGAGTAAATTTAGTTTTATCAGAACAGATCACTCATACCCAATCTAATATAACATTTTAAAAATCAAAGGAATATATATATATATATATATATATATATATTATAGAATATCTGGAAATTATAAGAAAGCATGAAGTTTTAAAAAGACTCTAATAATCATTTTTACTATGACCATCTAGAATAATCACTGGTACCATTTTTTTTTTTTTCCTTTTCTTTTTTAGATACTGGGGCTGGGGATTGAACATGTATGTGGAAAACTGGGATTCAACCACTGAGCCACATTGGTTTCCCTGAGTTGGTTTTTTGGTTTGTTTTGCTTGTTCTTTTTGTTTTGTTTTGTTTTTTTAGCAGCCACCAGGGACCAAACCTGGCATCTCCCATCTGGGAGGCAGGTGCTCAACTGCTCGAGCCACTTCTGCTCCCAAACTGGTAGCATTTTGATACATATCTTTTATAGTTTTTTCTCTGCCCAGACTATGTATACTTGTATTTTTAATTTATTTTTTCTGAACGTAATTGAGATCATACTATACATGTGGTTTTGGAGTCTGCCCTTTCACTAATAATATGTCCTGAAAACTTTAGTAAGACCTTAAAATTTTCTTTGAGAATTTGATTTTTAATAGTTACATGGTAGTTCAATATATATGCATACATATATATATAAATTGAATCTGTGTTATAACTGGACACATAGATTGCTTCCAGTTTTAAAATATCATAATGCTTTGATAAATATTTTGTACATAAATCATTTTAGGAATTTGTTTTTTTTTCTTTGTTCCCGTGAAATGAAGTTAATGGGTTGAGTGTGTGGTTCTTTTGAGGTATGTTCCCAGTTTCCTTTCTAAAAGTTTGCACTAATTTACATTCTCAGTAGAGGTGTATGAAAATGTTACTTCTCTTCTTTCTTCATCAGTACTAGAGCATTATTAACAAGAAAAGCACAGCAAACTTATGCCAACTTGGCAGGTGAACAATTTCTTTGAACAGTAGTGCAATAAATAATTTTCTCTATATTCATTGGACATTTCTATTTTGTTAATTTACTGTTCCTTCTTTGTCCCCTTTTTAGAAAATTGGAGTGCTAATCTTTTTTTTTTCCATTGATTTATTTGGTATTTATATAATAAGAACATATCATCTGTTTATATAAGTATTTTTTTTCTGTTTTGTCATTTGCCTTTTCATTTTGTTTCTGACATTTAAATGTTTACATTTTTCTACAGTTAAATCTATTAACTTTGTCTTTTGCTTTTATAGTTGCCCAAAGCCTATAAAAGGGAGGTTTTAGCCCTACTGCTCTCTATACGGAGTAAAACATGTCTTAGTTATTGAATTCATTTTTGTTTTTGTAAGACTTCACCACCACCACCAATAATAATGGTGGTTGAGTGCCTGCTTCCCCTATATGAGGTCCTAGTTTCAATGACTGGTACCTCCTAAAAAAATGTTATGGGAAGGTAGATAATGATCCAATAAAATTAAGAATTTTCTAGCATTGTCCAAAAATGCACATTATCAGTGGCAGCACAGGAATAACTAACAGGTACAAGTTATCAAGCATTTACCATGTACTAAGCACTGTGATAAGTTTATGTGAATTATCACATTGAATCGTCATAGCAATCCTTTGAATCCCATTTTCACAAACGAGGAAATTGAGACTCAGAAAAAGTAATTTGTCAAAAGTTACACAAATACTTAAGTGTCAGAAATGGGGGTATAGATTTCATTTCATCTTGCATGAAGCAAGCCTGTTGGTGAGCCAGCTCGAATCTAGGTTATGTGAGGAAGGATAGTAGGATTATGAGGGAACAGAAGAGAAGAAGTGGAGGGGAATTATGACCTGTGTTTTAATTCGAGTTCTACCACTTGCTGGCTTCTGACAGTGAGAACGTTACTTAACCTCAGTGAGTCATAGTTTGCTCTTCAGTAGTATGGAGCAAGGCTCTTGTGAGGATTGAGTGAAATAATATAAGTAAATCGCAAAATACAGTGCCTTGCAGTTAATTGCTATTGTGTTACTAGAAGTTGTTCTATCAGCCATCTTTGAAAGTCTGTCAAGTGCAAAGGAAATCACTTGTATCAGAGGTCAGATCTAGGATCAATAGAAAGAAGTTATAGAGGGCGCGGATCTAGCTCAAGTGGTTGAGTGCCTGCTTCCTATGTACGAGGTCCTGGTTTCAATCCGTGTACCTCCTAAAAACAAAACAAACAAACAAATGAAGAAACAAGAAAACCAGTTTTCATTGGGGTGTGGCTGTAGCTCAGTGGTTGAGTGTCTGCTTCCCATGTATGAGGTCCTGATTTCAATCCCTAGTATTCCTAAAAAAAAAGTTATAGGAAGGTAGAAGATAATGATCTAATAAAATTAAGAACTTTTCTAGCACTGTCCAAAAATGCAGTGAACTGCCTTGTAAGATAGTGAGTTTCCTGTCAGTGAGACTGTATAGAGAGGGATTGGGTAAGAGAATATTTATCAGGTATACTATGGAGAAGATTCAAGATTAGTTTGGGAGTTTGAATGGTGTGAAATGTGATTTTATCCCTTGAAGGCTCTATGATTATATGTACATTTTAATGATTTCTTTTGGTTGGATTCAAGAAAACGTCATTGCAACCACCTATAGCAAGAAAGGATTCATGAAGAGCCTAAAGTCCTTCATTTGTAATAAACATGGCAGGGAGCCTGCCTATACTTTTGCTCTGAATGTAGAAGACCAGGAAGGTGTAAAAGGAATTTAACTTTTAACTTACAAGTGGCAGTTGTGTACCTAGCAGGTTAATAAAAAAGTTTGTAATGAAAGAAAATAACCTTTGGAGGGAAACTGATTAGTCAGAGAAAGATCTATAATTAAATGAGTCCAGTAACAATTCGATGTTTATGTTGCAAATATAACTGAGGACCACTGCATGTTTCTTCATAATCACTTTGACTATAGGTGCACCATGTATATTAGGAATGGGAATGGTTCTTGAGACAGCAGTTCTCCTTGGCTGGGTCTTGTGGATTTCCTCAATGTTGCATCCTTACTCCCACAGGTGGCTGAGTTTGTGGATGAGCGGCCAGAAGAGATAAAGCAGATGGAGGTTTTTCGTTCCAGTGCCAAATGGAAGCTTCTGGGAGGTGAGTTCAACAATAGGATAAATCTAAATTTCCCAGTTATAGAGACACCTTTTTTCTTTCTCTTAGAGGAATGCAGTTTGTTTTGGTGTCATTTGTCCCAAAAATATTGTGAGAAAAAGACTTCAGGACTTCCTTAGAAGTAGAAAGATGTGGGAACTGAGATACCAGGTATTACTTTTTCCCTTGTATTTCAGTATTAGGGTTACTGAGGTCAGGAAGGGACTCATTTGGAAGTCTTCAAGCACCCACACTTCTCTGGCCTAGAGTAGGAGTGCACTTGGAACATAGGCAGTACTTTGGGAAGAGTTTGCAAAAATCAGACAGAGTCTGGAGACTTTAGCAACCTCTGTCTTCTCATAGAATAAGGGACTTGTGTATAGTTCAAGGACCAATGTTTTCTGTCCTTTTAATTTGTGTTAGTAAATCTTTCTCTAAGCTTTTTAAAAACAATAGTATTTTACAGCTCTCATTGCTACACTTGTATAAAAGGCATTTGTTTGACATGTCTGTTTTTTTCTAGTGCATTGTAATTTTGAGGGCAGAGACCTAGACTTATTTGCCTTGGTATTCCTACTGCCTAGCCTAGCCTTAGTAAATGCCTTTAATAAATTATTTGTTGTATTGTTGAATTGCTAATAGGCATTTGATTCTTATAGCCTCTTGCTCTTTGGTAAATCATCTCTTGAAGCTTAGCAGTTATTTCCCCTTTTCCAGGAACTCGATAGGTAGGTTTCCTATTAAGGGAAGCAGACTAAGAAATTCTTAGTTCCAGGGAGTCCCAGCCTGGTCCCAGCCATCCTTCAGGATCTTTGTGGCCAGTGGCAGCTTGCTGGATTTTTATCCTCTGTATTCATTCCTTTATTAACAAGGATTTTGGTTCTTGATAGTTGATTAACACCAGTTTATCCTTGATACTTGTTCCTTTTTCACATGTGGAGAGTGAAAGGATTAGTTCTTAAACAAGATATGTCTTCCTATGTTATTCTCTGTGCCAAAAGGTTGATTATCATACAATTCTGATCAGAAAAGAAGTGCCTAACAAGAGTGACAGTTGGCTACAGATTTGTGATCACCATTGCCTTAGTTAATTTTTAATAAATTATTATTTATTGAATTATTGTTTATAATAATAATTTGTTATTTATACTTTCTTGATCTTAATTCTTTGATTAGAATCTTTTCATTCTTGTCTTCTACCTTATCCTATTTCTAGTCTTTTCCATAATCCTTTATCCAAAAGGATTCTTCTAGTCTCCATATCTATAGGACTAGGAAGTGATTGACATAGCTAGATAGATACACATATACATATATGCATACATATACTCACACGTACATATGCACATAGAGTCCTTTTTCCTTCGATCTCATTCTCACTGCCTCAACCCCATTCATGGATTCCCTCACTAATCTCCTTTTTGTGAATATCAGGGACTGTATCAGCCTCATAGATTAGATTTACTGTCAGTTCCCCCACACATATCAGAATGTTTTCCTGTAGAATTGATTCTAATTAGATAAGCCTATTTCCTAAAGTGAAGGAGTTGACTTGGTTTAGTTCATCCATTTAAAAAGTATTCATTGGGTCCTACCCAACTTTTATTTGTATTTGGGCCACAAAGCTCAATGACGAGGATTAGAGGGAGAGGAAGAATTTTGGATTTTGGAAAAGTCCCACATTGCTATAAACATTTCATTCTGTTATGCCTTTGAACATTGAATATATCAAACTCTTCCCTTAACTAGACATTTTTAAAGATGGCACATGAATTCTGGAGTCAAACATCTGGATGTGGATACTCACCCCCATCACTTACTAGCAATATGACCGCCTTGGTTTGCCAGGGCCGCTATGACAAATACCACAGACTGGTTGGCTTAAACAACAGAAAATTATTGACTCATGGTTTGGAGTCTAGAAGTCTAAAATCAATGTATTGTCAGGCCGTGCCTTCTCTGAATTCGGGTGGGGACTTCCTGGCAATCAGTCTCTGCCTCTGTCACATGGCAGTCTGTCTCTCTCCCTTCCCGTGGCTTCTATTCCCATGTCCAAAATTCTTTTGCATTTAAAGACTACAGTCATACTAGATTAAGGCCCACCCTGATTCAGTTTAATAGTATCTTTGAAGGTTCCATTTACAAATAAGTTCACACCTACAAGACTGGGTGTTAGGACTTGAACATGTTTTTGTGGGTAACATGCTGTAATCTACCACAATGACTTTGACAAAGTACTTAATCTGTCTTGAGTATCAGCTTCCTCGTATATCCCATCTATGGGCATCATAACATTTACCTCCTGGGCATGTTGTGAGGTTTAAATGAAACTATATATGTAAAACACTGGGTATGTAGAGGTAATTAATAAATGCTTGATCCTTTTTTCTCTGGTGAGTTTTTCCCCCTCTAACAAGGCACATGATGACATGGATTAAATAATTAGCAGCATTTCATTTTGGTGTGGCACAGGTTTAGGCAATTTGCCTTTTGAATGTAGAATGACTGTCAACTATAAATTACGTTAAGCTAAATATTGGTGGAAGTCTCTGACTTGGAACTCTCTGCACTAATAAGAATTTGTAAAGAACATTGGATTGGGACTTAGAAGCCTTGGCTTCTATCCTGCCTGTTCACCTTATTAGCTGTGTGACCTTAGGTAAGCTCCCCAGAGCCTCCATTTTCATGACTGTAAAAAAGGAATACTGCCTTGCTTACCTTACAGGGTGTAATATGAAAAATGTATTTAAAATGCTTTACGAACTTATGATTTGATAGGTAAATAAAAGTGATTATTCTTAAGATATTCATGAGTGCTGGTATACTGTCTCTAAGCAAAAGAGCTATGCAGACCTTTGGGCTTTCTGAGCAGTTTTGAGAATGTATGCTGCTAGAGATGTTTTGAAACTTTGGGTGCCAGGCGGGAACAGAGCATCTTTGGGAATCTAACTCTTCTCTATTTGTGTTTAGGGCACAATGAAGACCTACCCTTACATAGGCATTTTCGTCATGATACCCCAGATTCATCATCTCCTAGGAGGATCCGTCATGATTCTCCAGATCTGTCTCCCCCCAGGAGGGCCCGTCATGATTCTCCAGATCCGTCTCCCCCCAGGAGGGCCCGTCATGATTCTCCAGATATGTCTCCCCCCAGGAGGGCCCGTCATGATTCTCCAGATCCGTCTCCCCCCAGGAGGGTCCGTCATGATTCTCCAGATCCGTCTCCTCCCAGGAGGATCCGTCATGACTCCTCTGATGTTTCGCCACCCAGGAGGTTCCGTCATGATTCACCAGATCATTCTACCTCCCAGAAGCCTCGTCGTAATTCTTTGGATCTATCTCCTAGGAAAGCCCATCATGATTCACCAGATTCATCCCCCCCACGGCGGGTACGTCACGACTCCGCAGATGCTTCACCACCCAGGAGGGCCCGTAACAACTCCCCTAACACACCTCAATCCAGGAGGACACTTGACTCCTTAGACACGTCGCAACTGAGGAGGGGGGCCCGTCATGACTCCCCGGATTTGGCTCCTCATGTCCCTCATTCACTGCCCAGAACCAAAAGCAGCAAAGCCCCAGAAAGAGGCTCTAGCAAGGCTTCTCCACACTGGAAGGAGCCAGGACCCTCTCATTCTTCCCTCTTAAAGAACAGCAAATATGAGTATGACTTAGACTTCCCTCCTCCACAAAAAAGGCAAGAAAAATCCCATTTTGGAAATAAGCAGCATGATTCTCAAGGTGAGCATATGACTGTCCATGAGAGGGATTTGCTCCCTAAAAGCTTTCTTTTGTACCTTTTACTTGCTTTATTAGGCATTTAGGATCTTTAGAAGTAAGAATGGAGTTTCTTTGGAGAAATTTTGAGAACTGTAGGGAAATGAAGAGGGGTTGGGCTCAGGAGAGTTAAAACACGACAGTGGCAGGGAGAAAAGTTTTTATATAACCTTTTATTATTCTCCCCACCCTGTGTAAAAGTATTGCATGTTTGTTGCAGAAACTTTAGAAAGTACAGAAATATATAAAAAGAGTCCCATAAAATTCTGTCAGTTGGAGGCAGTAACTGTTAGTGTTACAGCCAGTGTTCTAGTCTTTTTTTTTTAAATTCACTTTTTTATGTAGTTGAGCCCTGAGTTTGCAGTGTATGCGTACCACACGTGTAATCTTTCTTGGTAAGTTCTTGTTTTAGATTCTACTAAGGAGTAAAGAATTTATTCCTTAATTTCTAGGCTCTTCATCTAGCGCTTCATCTAGGAGACATCAGAGTCACACCTTAGATTCTTTTTTTTTTTTTAAGATTTATTTTATTTCTCTCCCTCCCTTCCCCCCCCCCCCCCCCCCCCGTTGTCTGCTCTCTCTGTCCATTTGCTGTGTGTCCTTCTGTATCCACTTGCATTATCAGGTGGTACTGGGAAACTCTGTCTCTTTTTTGTTGTGTCATCTTGCTGCATCAGCTCTCCATGTGTGGCGCCACTCCTGGGTGGGCTGCACTTTTTTCACGTGGGGTAGCTCTCCTTGAGGGGCGCACTCCTTGTGTGTGGGGCACCCCTACGTGGGGGTGCCCCTGTGTGGCACGGCACTCCTTGTGCGCGGCAGCACTGCGTGTGGGCCAGCTTACCACACAGGTCATGAGTCCCTAGGTATTGAACCCTGGACCCTCCGTATGGTAGGGAGGCACTCTGTCAGTTGAGCCACGTCCATTTCCCACACCTTAGATTCTTTTTCCTACCCAGGTGACAGCCGGAAAGCCTCTGATTCAGATCTTTCTTCTTCACAACATAAACTCAAACCAAGTCCAGGGCATCAGGATTCGGATTCAGATCTGTCACCTCCACGCAATAGACCCAGGCATAAGGACTCTGATTCTGACCTGTCTCCACCAAGGAGAAAACAGAGGACCAAATCTTCTGATTCCGATCTGTCTCCACCTCGAAAGAGTCAGCCTCCTGGACAGAAGGTACGGCTTTTCAGGAGCTGTATCCTTTTCTTAGTGTGACTCTTCTGTTTTAGATTTCTACAAGTTCCAGAGAACCAAACCAGAGGAGGGGGTAGCTCTTGGTAGTATAGTAAATCTTAGTTAAAAGGAGCTCTAGAATTCTTTCCTCTCTGAACGCAGAACTGGATACAACCCAACCCCGATGGACTTGTAAATACTAGATTTCCTAAAGTGTCTTCTGATTCCTGTATCTTAGTTCCATAAATCTAATTTTAGTAAGTCCAGGAAAACTTCCTATTTTCTTATGAATAAATGGTAGTTTGTACAGTGGAGTTTGGAGCACAGACCTTGAGTCAAACTGATCAAAACTGTTCTGCCACTTATTATCTGTGTGATTTAGGGAAGAGATGTAGCACTAAGCCTCAGCTTCTTCATGTGTGAAATGTGGATCATCGTAATACTTCATAAAGTTATTGTGAGAGTTAAATGAGTAAGTGTAACTAGAACTCTTAGTCCAGTCTCTAGGACAATATAAGCACTAAGTCAGTATTGGTGATTTATTATTATTATAATTGCTGAATTGAACTGCAGGGTCTCTGTATCCAGAACTTAAAAGAGAGATAGTTAAAATTTACAAAAATATCTTTAGAAATTCTGTCTTCTGGGTAGTCAGTGTTTTGTTTTCAATTTATGATAAAGCCCAAATTAGCAAAAAAAAAACAACAAACTACATAAACCCTGGGTCATTGTGTTGTAAATAACACAATATTAATAGTAATAAGGACTCTGATTCTAGTGAGTTGGTTAAGAAATAGAATGATGCGGCCTGTGGTGTACATGTTTCCTTCCAAGGCAGATATCTCAGGCATATTCTTTCTCAGAAGGTCAGGTGGTCCTGCCAGGGTAGACTAGCTTGTCCCTAACCAAGAAGTGAGACTTGAGAACAAAGTTAGATCTCTGTTTCAGCTGGAGCCCTTGACATTTTATGTATTTGTATAGTCCATAGCAAATGTGTCAATAATCAAATCTAGTATTATACATTGCATAAGGGTGTCAGGATAATTGGATACTCCATTTGTGGGTCAGTTTGCTATCTTGCTGCAGCATAGAGATTTGTAAAAAATTTTTGTTGGGTCGTATGTTCTGTTATTATCCTGAAAGATATCCACAATTTAAAGATCTTAGATTTGCTTGAGTTTGCTTTTTTTTTAAAAGATATATTTTATTTATTTTTCCCCATCCACCCCGCCCCCTGTTCCCCCTGTTGTCTGCTCTCTGTGTCTGTTCACTGTGTGTTCTTCTGTGTCTGTTTGTATTCTCATTAGGCAGCTCTGGGAATAGATCCTGGGATCTTCTGAAGTGGGAGAGAGGTGATTGATTACTCTCTTGAGCCACCTCAACTCCTTGTTCTGTTATGTCTTCTTATTTTCTCTCCTTTGTGTCTCTTGTGCATCCTCTTGCTATGCCAGCTCTCTGTGTCAGCTGGCACTCCTGCGCAAGGCGGCTTTCCTATGCTGGGTGGCGTTCCCACGCTGGGTAGCACTCCTGTGCTGGGTGACATTCCCATGGGGCTGGCACTCTGCGTGGGCCAGCTTGCCATGTGGGCCAACTTACCCTAACCAGGATGCCCTGGCATCGAACCCTGGACCTCATATATGGTAGACAGTAGCCCAGTTGGTTGAGTCACGTCCGTTTCCCAGTTTGCTGTCTTAAATGCAATATTTTATCTGTATGGGTCTATACCAGAAGGCTTAAAGCTTGATACTAGGAGCAATGGGAATGGATCTTTGTTTGCAGTTTATATGCTGAAAAGTCAGAAACACAGATGCTTAGCACTCCCTTTAACATCTTGTTGATTCAGGTTTCTATTTACTCTTAAACTTGATTATACTTTTAATTGTCCATGAAATTCAATTTTATTTCTTCTCTTTCTATTTTGTGAATCCAGTGTTTAATAATGAGGATATGAAGCTAGGAATTTTCTTTTTGGTTATTGCTGATATTTAGACAAAAATGCCACTAACCGTGTGTGCCTGTGGAAGCCTCCTGCTAATCATCTCATGACTGTTGAATGCTCCCTTTTCCCTTGCCTAGGCTACACACATGTTTTCTGGGGCCAAAACTGGTTTGGTGTTAGTTGACATACAACGAGAACAACAGGAGCTCAAGAAACGGGACCAAGAAACCATGGAGTTTGGAGGTAAATGTGAAAGTGCACTACCAATCTAGGCTCATATAGCTTTTATTTACATTTTTTACTTTTAAACTTTTAATTGCTCTCTCAGCTCTGGTATTATGTATTATTTTAACTTCTCAGTGGATCCATATGATTCTTTTCTTTCTTGAAAAGTGTTAGTTCTTGCTAATATACACACCTAGTGATCAGTAGAAACTACGTGTGGTCTAGTTGCAAAATTTCTTATCCAGCATCAGAATCCCAAGTGGTTGTTTTCATCAGTAGTAATATATCTGATTTTGTTATCTGGTATTTATCTTAAAAAATATAATTTTCCTTTGCAGCTGAATTCCAATATGCTGAAACCGTCTTTAGAGACAAGTCTGGTCGTAAGAGGAACTTGAAACTGGAACGTTTAGAGCAGAGGAGAAAAGCGGAGAAAGACTCAGAGAGAGATGAGCTGTATGCTCAGTGGGGGAAAGGGTAAGAGAGCCCTGGAGGAAAAGAGGACCGCGGCGCCTGGGGCGCGTGTCCCCCTACTCTGCCCACCACTTGGTTCATTGTTCTGCCTTCGAGTTGATATCAGGATCAGGAAATTCAGTGTGTCGACTCTCTTTCCTAAAGTATTAATATATTCTACACTTCCAGTTGGTGTTCAGGGAATTCTGCCCTTTTCATTATTTGGCCTAGGCTGTTAGAAGGGGGTTCTCCACATGTAGTGTGGTCCATTTCATGTAGGAGTTAAAGTGTTAAATAGAATATCGTACACTCTTGGTTTTTTTTGCCTAGGCTTGCCCAGAGCCGTCAACAGCAACAAAATGTGGAGGATGCAATGAAGGAAATGCAAAAGCCTCTGGCCCGCTATATTGATGATGAAGACCTGGATCGGATGCTGAGAGAACAAGAAAGGGAGGGGGACCCCATGGCCAACTTCATCAAGAAGAATAAGGCCAAGGAGAACAAGAATAAGAAAGGTGGGACTTCTCGGAACCGTTAGAGATAGAGGTAACTTATGTGAAGAAAATCTTTAGGGTGATGACACATAGCTGTGTGCCAAGAAGACTTCCCCTTACAATTTAAAATTCCTGTATTTGGCTGGTAGTTTAGGTTCAATTGAATATTCCTCCTACCCTCCAGCTCTGAATTAGATTAGATAGGTAACCAACTTCTTTTTTTTCTCTCTCCTCTCATTAGTGAGGCCTCGCTACAATGGCCCAGCACCTCCTCCCAACAGATTCAATATCTGGCCTGGTTATCGTTGGGATGGAGTAGACAGGTAAGCCTGAGCATTTCCTGAATTTTTGTTTTCTCTTCTATAGGACCCTATCTTCTCTATTTTTTTTTCTTTTTAAGATTTATTTTTTATTTATTTCTCCTCCCTGACCCTGTTGCCCCTGTTGCCTGCTCTCTGTGTCTATTCACTTTGTGTTCTTCTGTGTCTGCTTGTATTCTCATTAGGTGGCTCCAGCAACCGATCCTGGGACCTTCTGGAGTGGGGGAGACGATTACTCTCTTGTGCCACCTCATCTCCCTATTCTGCTATGTCTTCTTCTTTTCTCTCCTCTGTGTCTCTTGTTGAGCATCTTGCTGTACCAGCTCTCTGCTTTGGCCAGCATTCCTGCGTGGGGCAACATTACCACTCAGGGTGGCACTCCTGCGCAGGGCCACATTCCCAAGTGGGCTGGCACTCTGCAAGGGCCAGCTTGCCGCGTGGGCCAGCTTACCCTCACCAGGAGGCCCTGGGGATCCAACTCTGGACCTCCTATATGGTAGATGGGAGCACAATTGGTTGAGTCACATCTGTTTCCCTCTAACCTTAAATCACCTGACACTCTGCCTCATTCTCTGCTCTAATGTATATACTTTACTTGCTTCCATTTCTTTTTTTTCCCCTATATTTAATTACCCAACCTTTAGAACAAACCTGTTATGAAATTAACCCAGATTATTAACACAGACATACACATTCCCTGTCTTTATTGCATGTAAGTATAACTGTAAATCTGATTTCTGTTTTAAGCCTCATGGCATTGGCATCGTTATGTGAGCCTAACTGGTGCTAGTGGGCCCTTGTCCCTACTTCCTTACTAGGGCACTCCTTCAATAGTTAGGCAAAAAATATTTCTTCAACAGTGTGGCAGATTGAATTATGTAATTCAACACAGACATCTTAAGATTGACCCACATTCCTGTGGGTATGAACCCGTTGTAAACAGGACTTCTTGAAGATGTTGTTTTTTAGGTGTGACCCAACTGAATCAGATTGTGTCTTAATTTGGATAACTGGAGGCTTTAGAAAGATAAACTGGAAGCTTGAGTCAGAGAAAGCCACCCTGAGGAACCAGATGCTGGAAGTCAGCATGAGCCCAGAAGAGAAAGGAGAGAACATCACCATGTAATGGGAAAGCTAAGGAACCCAGAGAGTCAAGGGCGGGTCTTAATTTGGATGACTGTAGGCTCTACAGGAAGTCAAAGATTGCTTCTTTTTCTGAGTTCCACAAATCCCATTTCCCGAGCTTGGAATGCTCCCTCTCCTTCTGTTTCTTGCTCTCTCTCTTTTTTTTTTTTAATTTATTAAAGTATCTCACTTATACATACACATACATAAACAATAAGTGTATAGTAATACTTGTGAACTTAAAAAACAAACATACATAACATCATACAGGACTCTTCATACCTCACCCTACCATCAATACTTTGCATTGTTGTGAAACATTTTTAACTAATGATTAAAGAGCATCCTCAAAATATTACTACTAACCAAAGTATTTTCCCCCCAACCTGCCCTATTATTATTTTTCTTTTTTATTAATTAATTTTTATTGTCTTTTTTTAAAAAGATACATAGATCACACAAAATGTTACATTAAAAAATATAAGAGGTTCCCATATACCCCACTCCCCCCCACCCCCCCCAATCATCCCACATCAACAACCTCTTTTATTAGTGTGGCACATTCATTGCATTTGATTAATATATTTTGGAGCACTGCTACACTGCATGGATTATAGTTTATACTGTAGTTTAAACTCTTCCCCAGTCCATTCAGTGGGTTATGGCAGGATATATAATGTTCTGCATCTGTCCCTGCAATATCATTCAGAATAACTCCAAGTCCCCAAAATGCCCCCAGAATGTATATAAACAATAAGTGTATAATAAAAGTTGTGAATTTACAATGCAAGCATGTATTACATCATGCAGGGGTCCCATACATCAACCCACCACCATTTGTTACAAATTACGAAAGAATATTGTCAAAATCTTACTACTGACTATAGTCCTTATCTTAACATTTGGAGTGTTTTTATTTTTTATGACAGAAGTTGTAAACTTACAAAGCAGTCATACACATGTGCAGAATTTCCCACACAACACCCCTCTATCAACACACCACACTACACTGGTGGAACATTTGTAACAGATTACAAGATAATATCATCAGACTATTAGCAGGTCCACAGCGTACATTTGGCACACTTTTTTCATACTCCCCCATTAACAAGGTACATCTTAGGCATAGATACATGAGTATTAAGTTATTACTGTTAACCACATCCATAGGTCACTCAAGTTTTATTTTTCCCATGCTGATCCACATCCCACTGCAATAGTGATGTACTCTGCTCTAGCTCACAAAGGACACTCTTGCATCTGTATCATCAACCACAATTCTCATCCACCTCTAGGTTTACTGTGCTATTCAGTCCCTAGATTATTCTCTAGCTTTCTGTCAGTTGGTATTTACATCCCTAGACTACCCTTTTCAGCCACATTCCCATTTATAAACGAGCTGTTATTCATTATTATGTGTTACCATCAACTCTGTACTTTTCCATACTTTTTTTTTTTATTTTTAATTTAAAAAAAAATTTATTCCTCCTCCCTGCCCCAGTTGTCTGTTCTCTGTGTCCATTTGCTGCATGTTCTTTTTGTCTGCTTCTGTTGTCAGCGGCACGGGAGTCTGTGTCTCTTTTTGTTGCGTCATCTTGTTGTGTCAGCTCTCTGTGTGTGTGGCGCCATTCTTGGGCATGCTGCACTTTCGTGCTGGGCGGCTCTCCTTTTGGGGCACACTCCTTGCCCGTGGGGCTCCCCTATGCAGGGGACACCCCTGCGTGGCAGGGCACTTCTTGCATGCATCAGCACTGCGCATGGGCCAGCTCCACACCGCAGACCTCCCATGTGGTAGATGGACGCTCTATCCACTGGGCCAAGTCCACTTCCCCTTTTTCACAGTTTTACAGTAAGTTAATTAAAACTTCTAGGTACATTAAACATCAATAGGCCATTTCAGTCCTTCTCTTGTCTTCTTTAAGAATCTATTACCTACAATGAGGTCTTAAAGATATTTTCCTGTATTTTCTTCCAGAAGCTTTATGGTTCTTGCTTTTATATTTTGACTTTTTGGTCCATTTTGAGTTAATTTTTCTAAAAGGTGTGAAATAGGGGTACTCTTTCCTTCTTTCGGCTATGGATATTTACGTTCTCTCAGCACCATTTGTTGAATGGACTGTTCTGCCTGAGATCGGTGGTTTTGACCATAGACGTGAGGGTCTGTTTGTGAGCCATCACTTCAGTTCCATTGGTCTGTGTGTCTGTCTGTATGCCAGTACCATGCTGTTTTACCACTGTAGCTAGGTCATATGATTTAAAGTCTGAAAATGAGAGTCCTCCAACTTTGCTTTTCCTTTTTAAAATGTTTCTGGCTATTCAGGACCTCTTACCCTTCCAAATAAATTTGATAATTGTGTTTTTCACTTATTTAAAAAAAGCTGGTGGAATTTTTATTGGGATTGCTTTGAATCTGTATATCAATTTGAGTAGAATTGACATCTTAATGATGTTTAGTTTTCCAATCTGTGAGCATGGAATGTTCTTCCAGTTATTTAGGTCTTTTTTTTTTTAAGGATTTTTTTTTTTTAAGATTTGGTTTTTAATTGATTTCTCTCCCTACCTCCCCCAGTTGTTTGTTCTCTGTGTCCATTCGCTGTGTGTTCTTCTCTGTCTGCTTTTATTCTTATCAGTGGCACAGGGAATCTCTGTCTCTTTTTATGCCTCATCTTGCTGTGTCAGCTCTCTGTGTGTGTGGCGCCACTCCAGGGCAGGCTGCACTTTTTTCGTGTGGGGCGGCTCTCCTTGTGGGGTGCACTCCTTGTGCGTGGGGCTCCCCTACGTG
The DNA here is from genome assembly GCF_030445035.2 of Dasypus novemcinctus. Lineage (NCBI taxonomy): Eukaryota > Metazoa > Chordata > Mammalia > Cingulata > Dasypodidae > Dasypus > Dasypus novemcinctus. The sequence continues at coordinate 22,982,320 of NC_080699.1, read as the reverse complement.
GGGGACACCCCTGCGTGGCACGGCACTCCTTGCATGCATCAGCACTGTGTGTGGGCCAGCTCACCACATGGATCAGGAGGCCCTGGGTTTTAACCCTGGACCTCCCATGTGGTAGGTGGGCACTCTTATCAGTTGAGCCAAATCCGCTTCCCTATTTAGGTCTTTTTAAAATTTCTTTTAACAATTTGTTGTTGTTTTCTGAATACCAGTCCTTTACTTCGTTGCTTAAGTTTATTCCTGAGTATTTGGGTTTTATCTGTCAAATTTTATTTTCACCAGACTTTTAACAACTTTTAGTTACTTTCATTGATATACTCTTCATTTTCAGACTCTCGTCCAGGTCTCTTTCTCCTGTCTTTTCTTTTCAGGCTGTAGCACAGTCTTTATTATTTCCTGCAAAGCTGGTCTCTTCGTTATAGACTCTGTTTCTGTTTATCTGTGAATATTCTAAACTTGCCCTCATTTTTGAAAGACAGTCTTTCCAGATGTAACATTCTTGTCTGGAAGATTTTCTTTTGCAGTATCTTCAATATATCATATCACTGTCTTCATGACTCCATGGTTTCTGACGAGAAATCACCTCATAGTCTTTTTGGGTATCCCTTATATGTTATGCATTGCTTTTCTCTTGCTGCTCTCAGAATTTTTTTTGTCTTTGGCATTTGACATTCTGGTTAGTATGTGTCTCAGTGTTGGTCTGTTCAGATTTGTTTGGATGGGAGTATGTTGTGCTTCTTGAACATGGATATTTATGTCCTTTAATAGGGTTGGGAAATTTTCTACCATTATTTCTTCAAGTATTCCTTCTGCCCTTTTTCCCTTTTCTTTTCCTTCTGGTACACTCATGATACATATGTTTGCACATCTCTTGCTGTCATTTAGTTCCCTGAGACCTTGTTCAATTTTTTCCGTTATTTTCTTCATCTATTCTTTTGTATGTTCACTTTCAGAGACCATTTCTTCAAGCTCATCAGTCCTTTTTTTTGCCTCCTCAAATCTGCTATTATATGATTCTAGTGTATTTTAAATTTCATTTATTGTACCTTTCATTCCCATTAGATTTGCTATTTTACTGTGTTTCAAATTCTTCTTTGTGCTCATCCATTGTCCTCTTGATATCCTTAATCTCTTTAGCCATCTCATTGAATTTATTAAGGAGATTTGTTTGAACATCTATGATTAGTTGTCTCAACTCCTTTATATCATCTGGAGGCTTATCTTGTTCCTTTAACTGGGCTATATCTTCTTGTTTCTTGGTGTGTACTGTAATTTTTTGTTGGTGTCTTGGCATTTGGCTTAGTAGGTATATTTATTCTGAGTGCAGTTTCTCTCTGTAGTTTAGGGCTTTCTTTCTCTTTCCCCTTTGCTGGTTGTGTAGTAGGAGCCAAGGATGTAGTTCATGCTGCAAGCTCTGGAGGCTGCAGCTGCCCTTATTGCCCCAGGGACTGATAAAGATTCTCCCACCTTTCTCCTTTGCCAGGGGTAGGGACAGAGCCACAGTGTATAATAATCCAAGGTGTACAGGCTTATTCTGGTTGCCCAGAGAGACTAATGAAGATTCATACCCCTTTCTCCCCTGTCCAGGGCAGGGATGGAGCTGCAGGTATGAGCAGCAGTCTATGCCATGTGTGTCCAAAATGACTGTAGTTGTTCTGGTAGACTTCTCACTATTCAGTCTGTGTCAGCCAAATGTACCTGCAGTTACCAGAAGAGGCCGGTGCAGGGTCCGCCAGCTTCCTTCCTGCCAGAATAGCTCCTGAGGTGGCTTGCGTCCCCAGAGTAGGATGACCAAGGGCCTCTGCAGCATGGCCTGTATTTTCCTGGAGAGGCTGGCTCAGGTCCCCCTAGCTTCCTCCCGCCAGGGGTGGGGCTGGGGCTTATACTAGAGCTGCAATCCGATCTGGATGGAAAGAATCCAGTTCCTACCAGCACTGTGATTTTCATTCTGCCCCGCTTCCCCTCATGCCATGGACAGAGCCTCTTTCTGACTTGGACAGGTTCAAACTTTAGCTGTTCTTTGACTTATACTTTAGCCTGCTGAATCTACTAATCAGCAGCTGAAGTTGGTGCCCAACCATCTCTTCCTTACCTGTTTTTGGGAGTTGGAGGTTCCAGTTCCAGCCATGAAACAGCTCCTGAGGCTGCTTGTGTTGCCAGTGGAGGATGGGCACCAGCCTCTGTGGCATGAAGTGCTCTCCTTACGAATCTTCTCTACAGATGGGCAGTCTCCTCCTTCCATTTCCCCAAGGATGCTGCAGGATGCTCTTCTGGTCTCCTGGGGCCCCCAAACAAGTGCTTTCAATAGCTCTGGGTGATTACTAACTGCCCTGTAGCATGAGCTGATTCTTGGAGCTCCTTATTTTGCCACCATCTTGCTGATTGTTCCTTCTGTTTCTTTTTTAAAATACTTTTTAAAGCGTTGGAAAAACGACTTATTATTTCGAAATACTTCCAACCTTATAGGTTAGTTACAAAAATAATACAAACCCCATAAAGAGAACTACAACATACCCTTATACCCCCCACAAGATACATAGATCCATCAATTTTAACATTTTGCCACCTTTACTGTATCATTCTAACTATCCTTTTATCTATCAGTCCATCCATCTATCTTTATATCTATGTATCAGTCCATTTTGTGAACCCTTGAGTGTAGGTTGTATTTATAGCATGCTCCTTGAACACTTAATATTGCCATGTGTATTTTCTAAGAACAAGGATATTCACTTATGGATCACCTTAAGTACACTTGTCAAGTTTAAGAAATTTGACACTGATATAAAGCTTACCTATTTCAATATTTTCATATATACCAACAATGTCCTTTTGAGCCTTTTCTCCTTCCTTATTAGGTCCTGTGTAGGACCGTGAATTGCATTTAATTGTCATCATCTCTTTAGTTGCTCTTTTTTTTTCATTTGTAGGATCTTATATAAAGCATGCACTTTCCCATTTCAGCCACTGTCAGGGATATTCAGTGGGATTAATCACATTCATAGTGTTGTGATACCCACAATACCTTCTATTACTAAAACTTTCCTATCTCCCCCCAAAAATCCTATACCTATTATGCGTTAACTCCACACTCCCCCTGAGCCTGCCTCTGACAACTTGTATTCTACTCTCTCTATATATAAATTTGCATATTCTCTGATGTTTTCTTTGTCCTTAACTTGGGCCTTAAAATTAACATTCTAAATCTTTAACAGTCTCGTTTGCTTTGATACCAACTTAACTTCAATAGTGTACACAAACTACATTTCTGTACCCCTTATCTTCCTAACTTTCTATAGTCCTTGTCACAAATTACATGTATACATTATGAATCCAAAACTTCTGGTTATCATTACATCTTACACAGTTTGCCTTATAGATCCTGTAGGAAGTTCAAAGTTGAGTTATGAACCAAAATACAATAATACTGGCATTTATATTTATCCATGTCATTACTTTTCCTGGAGATCTATATTTCTTCATGCAGCTTCAATCTGTTGAGTATTGTCCTTTTCTTTCGACAAGCAGAACTCTCTCTAGCATCTACTGTAGGGCTGGTCTAGTGGTGATGGACTCCCACAGATTTCGTTTATCTGGGAATGTCTGAATCTCCCTCATTTTTTTTTTAAGATTTATTTATTTATTCCTTCCCCTCCCTCCCTTCCCCTAGTAGTCTGTCCTCTGTGTCCATTGGCCTCTGTGTTCTTCTGTATCTGCTTGTATTCTCATTAGGTGGCTCCAGGAACCAATCCTGGGACCTTCCAGAGTGGGAGAGAGGTGATCATTCTCTTGCACCACCTGAGGTCCCTGTTCTGCGATGTTTCTCATTGTCTCTCCTCTGTGTCTCTTTTTGTTGCATCATTTTGCTGCACTGGCACTCCTGTGCGGGGCAGCACTCCCACATAGGCCGACACTCTGATGGGCCAGCTCGCCATGCGGGCCAGCTTTTGCCTTTACCAGGAAGCCCTGGGCATCGAACCCTGGACCTCCTATATAGTAGACGGGAGCCCAACTGCTTGAACTACATCTGTTTCCCTCCCTCATTTTTGAAAGACGTTTTTGCCAGATATAGAATTCTTGGCTGGCACTTTTTCACTTTCAGCAGTTTAAATATGCCATCCCACTGTCTTCTGGCCTACATGATTTCTGATGAGAAATTGGCATTTAATCTTATTGAGGTTTCTTTGTATGTGACATGTTGCTTCTCTCTTGCAGCTTTCAGAATTCTCTCTTTAACTTTGGCATTTGACAGTTTCATTATAACATGGCATGGTGTGGGTCTGTTTGGGTTATCCTTTTTGTAGTTCATTGAGTATCTTGGATATTTGTATTCATGTTTTTCATTATAATTTGGGACACTTTCAGTCATTATTTCTTTGAATAGTCTCGGCTGCTTCCTCTCTTTTTCTGGTTCTCCCACAGTGCATATGTTGGTATGCTTGATGGTGTCCCATAGGTTCCTCAGGCTCTGTTCACTTTTCATTCTTTTTTCTGCTTCTCAGTCTGGATGGTTTCAAAAATTGTCTTATCTTCACATTCACTGATTCTTTCTTTTTCCAGCTCTGGTGTGCTGTTAAATCCCTTTAGGGAATTTTTAATTTCTGTTGCTACGGACTTGAGCTCTGGTTCCTTTTCATAACCTCCATACCTCTATTGTAATTCTCTTTGTTGTGTTCATCTGTCACTTTCCTGATTTCCTTTAGTTCATTTTTTTTTAAAGATTTATTTTTCCTCTCCCTCTCTCCCACCCTGCTATTTTTGCTGTGTCCATTTCACTGTGTGATCTTCTGTATCTATTTCTCTTTTTTGTCTTCTCATCTTTTCTTTAGGATTCAGAATGATTAGACCCTGGGACCTCTGATGTGGAGAGAGGTTCCCTCTCAATTGCACCACCTTAGTTCCTGGTCTCTGCTGCACTTCACTTTGACTTTCCCCTTCTCTTTCTTTTGTTAGATCATCATCTTGCTGAGTGATTCACTTGTGTGGGCGCTGGCTCACCATGCGGCCACTCACGTGGGCACTCAGCTCACCGCTTGGGCACTGGCTTACATAGACACTGGCTCACTGCGCAGGCATGCTTTCTCTTCTTTTTCACCAGGAGGTCCCAGGGATTGAATCTAGGTCCTCCTATGTGGTAGGCGGAGGCCTTATCACTTGAGCCACATCCGCTTCCCTCCTTTAGTTCTTTGTCCATGTTTTCCTTTAGTTCTTTGAGCATATTTAGGACCATTTTTTAAAAGTCTTTGTCTGGTATGTCCCAGGTCTGAGCTTCTCTGATTGTTCTAATGCTTTAATTTTCTTTGCCTGGCCCATTGCTTTCCTTGAATTCCAGGAGCAAAAGAAAAAAAAAAAAAAAAGGAAAAGGAAAAAGAAAAAAAGAAGGAAAAAAAGAAAACACTTTTTCCAGTATTTGCAGAATGACCTATGCGAGTGCTCTCCTTTTGAGCTTACCCATCAATGAGTTTAGAGACTAGCTTGAAGCCAAAGTGTAGGGTTCTCTTTCTGTGTGTACATCTTGTGCATATGGCCCTGGGATTCCCCCAGCTTAAATGGATATAAACGTCCCCTCTTCCTTTGGAAACAGTTATCTCATAGTCCTGGGTACTATACTCCATTCCTTCAGCCAGTAATCTCTTGCCCCTGGCAGCACGACTTGACTTCTTTCCCACAGCATTCTGAAGGAGAGCTCTGTGAGCTGCCTTCTACATGCAAGGCAAGTTGTGGGAGGGCGAGCTTACATTGAGTGTCCTGGTTCAGTCCCTCAGGTTATCACCAGACATATTGGGTCAGACATGTGTGCGCCCAGTATGTGCACAAGTGTTACTCTACTCCCTCTAGAATTGGGACCAGGGGCCTGAACTAGGAGTGTGGGCCAGCTCCATGGTGAGTAAGTGAGGGGGTGAGAGAGGGTCTAGCCAAGGTGCCACAAGATCCTACTGCTTTTTAAAAATTTCTTTTTCTTTTTTTTTTCTCTCTTCCCTTCCCTGCCCCATCCCCCCCGCCCCACCCCCCCCAGTTGTCTGCTCTCTCTGCCCATTCGCTCTGTATTCTTCTGTGTCTGCTTACATTCTTGTCAGCAGTATTCTGTGTCTTGTTTTTTGTTGGGTCATCTTGCTGCATCAGCTCTCCATGTGTGCAGTGCCATTCCTGGTCAGGCTGCACTTTTTTTCGCGCTGGGTGGCTCTCCTTATGGGGTGCACTCCTTGTGTGTGGGGCTCCTCTATGCGGGGGACACCCCTGCATGGCATGGCACCCCTTGCGCACATCAGTACTGCACGTGGGGCCAGCTCATCACATGGGTCAGGAAGCCCTGGGTTTGAAGCTTGGATCTCCCATGTGGTAGGTGGATGCCCTATCTGTTGGGCCAAATCCACTTCCCCCTACTTCTTTTAAGGTGCCTTTTTCTTGTTTAGGTGCTTCCCCTGTTACTGTAATCCATTTACTGTTTTCTGGAGCTTTGAGAAAGACATTTTTGCCAGTTCTTGTAGGTTGTTCAAAGCTTCAGTGGGAGTATGGAGCCCTGAAGCATCTCATTCAGCTTTTTTGATTGGGGTGGGGCTCAACAGCCTTTGTTGATGACACTGGTTATACTTTCTAAGCTTTAGAGGGAAGATGAGTGAAGTGTGGCAGTTAGGAATCTTTTATATGTAGTATCTTAAAAATGTAGCCCCCAAACCTTAATTTTCGTTACTGCTGTAGAAGTGAGTCACTTGCAGTGTCTCACAGACCCCTATTGCCTCGTCTGTCCACCTACCAGCTTCTGTATCCACATATTCTAACTTCCTGTTTTTTACCATGGATGAACTATATGTACTCCTATCCAAATTCAGTTCCTCTACTTACATATTAGAATTTATCTCCTCTTTCCTACTAAAGGGCATTGTTCTAGCATCTAGCATGGTGATTCACAAACCTTTTGTTTCAGGACCCCTTTACACTTAAATTATCGAGGAACCCAAAAGCTTTGATTAAGTAGGTTTTATCTATTAATAATTTACTGTATTAGAAATTAAAGTGGATGAGTTTAAATACTCATTAATTTTAGAAAATAATTTTTAAATTACTTGTTAACATAACTGTCATATTTTTGTGAAAAATAACTATATTTTCCAAGTTAAAAAATTGCGAGAAAAATGGTATTGATGTACATTTTTTGCAAATCTCATTAATGTCTGGCTTAATAGAAGACAACTAGATATTTTTGTGATCTGTTGTTTGATTGAAGTATAAAAATTTAACCTCATACATATAGATAGGTAGTAAAGGAAAGTGTGTTATATTGTTTGATACTGCACAAAACCTCAACAAGTAGTAATTTCTTTGCTACTGCACAAAAACTCAACAAGTAGAAATTTCTTAATTTCTTAAGTAATGTAGAATCTGAAACCATGCCAAAGAACTTTTCATCTATGTTAAAATCCATTCATCTTTCTTGTACTTTGTATAGTGAATGATTTTATAACGTCATTTGCTGGTCATGTGGGAAAAATTGGTTCACTGAGTTTTTTGAAACTCCCAAATTTGACATATTATATAATATCAAAACATTACCTTTAAAACAGTGAGCAAACAGACAAGTTAATCACACCTTGGATCACATCACAAAAGTCTTTAAATACTGGGAAGCTAAAAAGTTTATAGTGGGCAATACAGGTTTTTCAAATTTATAATTTATACTTGAAAGCTAGAATTTTATCATAGGCAACAAATAGTGTTAGTTGTCCTTGAAGCTCATTTTGTATAATAGCTCTTTGTAGATTCCATTGGAGTTTCTATCTAGAGAATCTCATCTGTGAATAAAGACAGTTTTACTTCTTCCTATGCAATCTTTTGTTCCTTTTTCTTGCCTTATTGCACTAGCTAGAACTTTCAGTGCAGATGTTGAATTGAAGTAGTAATTCTAGTGATTGCATTTTTATTTTAGAATTTCTAACTTGCATATTTTCTAAATCTAACTGGTCATTTTATACTATTTGATTTCTTGCCCATATTTTAATTATATCTTCTTTCTTTTAAAAATTAAACATAATTTTTTATGCTAAGTTAATTCTAATATCTGAAGTCCTTGCATGTCTAAATGATCTATTTGTTCTTTCTTTTGAATCTTATTTATGATGTTTGTTTCCTCATGTGTTTTATAATTTTAAAATGTGAGTTTGTTTCATTAACCGCAATCGGTGGGAATACTGAGGACTATAAGTAGAGGGCCTTCAGAGAAGAATTGCATTTACTTTTGCCTGGTGCCCCAGGGTGCCGCCAGCTGTGTTACTTATGTTAATTTCTTGACTACTAGTTTCTCAGACTATTTGAGTAGAAAACATTGAGCCACATACTCAGTGTATGGACTGGAGTCAATAATTCCCAGGGAAGACTTCTTCTCCCACCCAGAGGCTCCAAAATCCAGGGCTGAAACCAAAAGAGTCAAGTTACATTATAGTTCCCTTTTGTACATAGGTGGGTATTTTTCCTGGCCTCCCTCTCACTGGGATATAGCTCTTCAAGGGTTCTAGCTCTGAGTGGGAGTCTCAATCCACCTCCCCATGTTGCATGTACCTAAGGCCTTGTCTTCTGTCCCCCAGGCTGCCATCAAAATCTAAGGCTCCAGTTCCTGCTACTGGCAGGTTTCAGGCTAGCTTACCACTTTGGTTTGCATCTCCTTGTATACAGATTTCTTTCTTGGGTAGCAGGTGATTTTTCAGAATACTAATTTGCCATATAGCCAAAAGCAGGTCTTTTTATAGCTGCAACTTTACTGATGTCTAATTTGCCTTCATCTCTCCTAGTTGCTTTCCTCCAATTCTCATTCTTGTTTTCTCCTGGATTTCTCCTTTTATTTCCTTTTCTCATCGTTGCTTTCTTTCTGATTATTCATTCTTCTGTCACCTTTTCTAATTTTGTCACTCTTTGATCCATTGCAAGCAAACATTTCCCGAACAGATCTATAGTATGTTACAGTTGAGGGGAAGAAAGTAGAAAGATCAATTACTCTAACCTCCATTATTTATAATAGAGAAATTGAGGCCCAGATAAATTAAGCAATTTACCTGTAGTCATGCAGGTTACTTGATAAAATTGGAATTAGAACCTTGGGCTCCTCATTCCTAGTTCAAAGCTCTTTCTCCTGTGTTCTCTTGCCATTTGTTTTTTGATTCAGCTTAGCTTTTGATTTGCTATGTATCTGCCCTTGGTATGATCATATTAGTGTTGATTTTCTTAAGTACTTATTTCCTGGGAGGCAAAAACAGTGGTTTCCTCAGTGTTCTGGAATATCATGCATGCTTGTAAAGTTGAAGATGGTGCCATTCATAATAAGCCTCCCTTCTTCTTACATCCCATTACTCAACCCACTTGTCCTTTCGGGAGGACTTTAGGAAAGAAAAAAACCTATTACCTCAATTGGGTCAGAAACATTTAGCATACATATTTAACTAAGCAGCTATATCCTGGATGCCAGGGATTTAACAACTAATGAGAGAGAGCCCCTGAGCCCAGGAGCTCACTTTCTACTTAGAGGAGAAGGCAGACAAGTAATGATTTCAGTGGTACCTGGTAGTCTGACTGTAGGGCAGGGGTTCTTAACATGGGATCTGTGAGCTTGAATTGAAATTTTTAAAAAAACCATTCTTGTAGGGAAATGTTGGTGCAGGTATGATATACTTATTAAATAATACACAGTATAATGTGGACTCAGTAAGGGGTCCATGGTTTTCACCTGACTGGCAAAGGGGTCTGTGGAATAAAAAAGGTTAAGAACCCCAGCTATAGAGGTTTTTCTAGGTGCTTTGGGAGCACAAAGGAGGAGTCAGTTCAGCTTTGGGAGGGTGTGGTCTGGAAACACTTCCTAGAGGAGGCATATATGAACCTATTATTAAAGGATGTTGGTAACCAATCAAGGTAAGAAGGAAAGGAAAGACATTTAAAGGAGAGGATCCTTTATGTGCAAAGGCATAAAGAGATGGAACAGCATAGTGTTATGGGGCATCATAAGTAGTTTTCTGTTGTTGAATTGCATAATGTATGAAGTGGAATTTGGCTGAGTGACCTGGAGAGGTAGGTAGGGGGCAGCTCAGGGTGAGTCTTGGAAGTCTGAGGAGCTTGGTCTTTGCACTAAAGGCAAAGGAAGGCATTGAAGGATTAAAAGCAGCTCTGCAGTTTAGATAAATGAATCATTAAGGCAATAATATGAAGAATTTCAAGGACACACGTTTGGAAGCAGGGAGACCAGATATAGGGCTGTTGCAGGAGATGAGGCTAGAGGTAATGAAGGTCTGATTTGTGACAGTGGTAGTAAGAATGGAAAGAAGAGAGCATAGAGAAGTGTTTAGGTGACCGTTGGGGGAAGAGGAAGGAAGAGTTCACTGGATTTGGCAATAAAGGAGGCATCATGATCTGTAGTGAAACAAAAGTCAGGTTGTATTGTGTCAAGGAGTGAATGAGAAATGAGGAAACAGACTACTGAATATAGGTTCTTTCAAGAAGTTTTGATAAGAAGACAGGGAGAATGCATAGTAATTAGAAGGGAATTTGATGTCCATTCACCCTTGTGTTGATATCCACACTGTATTCTCCCTACTCCCCTTGCTCTTTTCTCTTGTCATTTCTTCTTGGTCACCTTTGAGAGCTCCTCTTCCTCTGTACACACCTTAAATTGTGATGTTTCTCAGCACTCTGTCCATAGCTCTTAGCTCTTCTCACTTTGTGTGCTCTCTCTATATGAATTTTATCTAGTCATACCTTCAACTACCACCTGTATGTACAGGATGCCCAAATCTATTTACAGCTTGGTCTAGTATATCTAGCTACATGTTGGATTTCTTTAGTGATAAGTACTCGAGGCACCTCAAACGCAACAAGTTCAAAACTGAATTCCTCATTGTTTAGTACTATAAACCTGCTCCTACTCTTGTGCTCTCTATTCTGGTGGGAGGCAGCCTCATTCATCTAGTCACTCAAATCATTAAGTCAAACCTATCTCCTTCTGTGTCCTTGTTCATTGAATCAGTCGCTTAACTTTGCCTTCTTTGTTTTCTTTCTTCCCTCTTCATCATCTCTTGTCTGGACCATTGCATTAACTTTCCTGCCTCACAGCTCCTCATGGTGATCTCTAAAATATCCTTCATGCTTCCAGGCTGAAATCTAAGTTTTTATTACCACGACTTACCAAGCTCATTATGATTTGGCCTCTGCTACTTTCATTGTCATGCTTTAGATTCCAGCCATGCCAATACCCCCCTGATCCTTCTGGCCTTTCCTGCCTCTAACCCTCTAGTTAACTCTTTCTTTTCAGACTTAGCTTCGGAACTACCTCCAAGAACCTCTTTCTGACCATTCTCATCCATCCCTCATGTCACCTTTTTCACCACACTACCCAAACCCCAAGCTAAGATCCCTATTTTATTTTCATGCTACTATATTCATATTTTTCTTAGTATGTGCTTGTTATTTTAATTATTTGTTCAAACGTCTTTCCTGTTCTAATCTGAGTTCATTAGGACAGATATTGTGTCATACTCGTTCATTTTCATGCAGGGCCTAGTACATTTTAATTTATTTCTTAAAGATTTATTTATTTCTCCTTCCTCCCTCCCCTCCGTCCCCCGTTGTCTGGTCTGTGTCAACTCGCTGTGTGTTCTTCTGTGCCCGCTTGTACCCTTGGTTGCACCGGGAAACTATGTCTCTTTTTTGTTACGTCTTCTTGCTGCGTCAGCTCTCTGTGTGTGCCATGCCACTCCTGGGCAGGCTGTGCTTTTTTCACGTGGGGTGGCTCTCCTTGCAGGGCGCACTCCTTGCGCATGGCGCACCCCCATGCAGGGGCGCCCCAGCATGGCACGGCACTCCTTGCGTGTGGCAGCTCTGTGCGTGGGCCAGCTCACCACGTGGGTCAGGAGGGCCTGGGGATCAAACCCTGGACCGTCCCATATGGTAGCCGGATGCTCTATTAGCTGAGCCACGTCTGCTTCCCTTAACAACTCAATAAGTGTTTGTTTATGGGTAAAATATGAAATGTGGGCATCAGCTAAGAGTGAGTTGGGCCTTTAAAGAGTGGCAGAGGTTTGCAGTAGTTGTTGAAGAGTGGAAGAAATGTCTGAACAAGGACTAATAAGAGGATGAATTATATATTTTCTCTTATATATTTTCACATGGCTGCCTTATTTTCTCCCTATCTATTTTGTTGTAAACTCTTCTTTTTTACTAAGTGGCCAGTTTAGAGTTCTGACTGATTAGTATGTCTTTTGATTACAGATCCAATGGATTTGAACAGAAGCGCTTTGCCAGGCTGGCCAGCAAGAAGGCAGTGGAGGAACTTGCCTATAAGTGGAGTGTTGAGGATATGTAACTTTTTGAGACTCTGGGCATAGCCCTGGGTTATGATGGTGAACATAGGACAGCCAAACATCCTTCTGTTACAGTTGTCCATGCTGTTAACCAGGGCCCACACAGACCAGCTATGTGAGTGCCAATGCTGGCCCAAGAAGATTTTTTGGGACCTGATGTTTGGACTGAGGTACCTATACTTTTCAAGCCTGCCAACACTGGCTGTTGCTGGCTTTTAGAGGAAGCATTGATTTCTCAGTGCCCCAGGGTTTATTCTTGGTTAGGGTGTGGTTTTTTTTTTAATTAAATAAACATACTTTATTTTTTTAAAAAATCATTTTCTTAACTGGGTATTCTGTTTCTGGAAAGAATCCAGGCTAATATTGAATCCTCCTGGGATCCTGACAGTAATGGATAAATTATCCATTAATCTAGAAAGCAATGTGTATAAAATTGTTCACTGGGGAGTGGGTGTAGCTCAGTGGTTGAGCACTGCTTCCCATGTGCAAGGTCCTGGGTTCAATCCCTGGTACCTTCTTAAAAAAAACATCCACAGTGGTAGATTCTTCCTCTGAGAAAACAAGAATTAGTACTAAACTAGACTTAGGAATAGACTCATGAATATTTGGAGATTCGGTGTATGATAAGGTTAGCATCACAAATTAGTGGGGAAGAGATGGGTAATGGTACTCAAAAAATTGGCTTATTGTATGGACAAAAATAAAGGTGGATTCCCTACCTCATACCATATAAAACAAAAGCAAATCCCAAAGATTAAAGACCTAAATGAAAGATAAAATGATAAAGCTGATATGAAAAAATGGAGAATGTCTTTGTGACTTTGAGTGAAGATAGATTTCTTAAATAAGATCCCTAAAGTACAGTCCTTAAGACTAGATAGATTTGACTACTTCAAAATTAAAGATTTCTATTAATGTTTGACAAAGTTCCCCACAGATGAAGCTAAGGATAGGTATGGATTAGGAAAACATTTGTAGTGTCTGAAAATGACAAGGAATTGCATATTTTAGGGATTGAATATAGAAAACTCCAACTCAGGAAGAAAAGGAAGAATATAAAATAAAAGTAGGCAAAGAATATTCGTAGATAAACTAAAAAGGGAAAAGCCAGAAATGGCTAAATAATGTATGAAGAATTTCTCAAACTCAGTAGTAATCATAGAAATGCAAATTAAAACATTAGTGAGTTTCTTTGTATCTCTTGTTTGGCAAAAATAAGCAAGAGGTGGAATCTCATGGAGAATGAAAACTCATGGGGTTTCAACTGGTGCATCCATTCTATAGAATACTTGGGTAATACGTGGTGGAATTAATATCTGGAATGCAATGCAGCATAGTTTTTAAGAGTATGGCTCTCTTATACTGCCTTAGTTTGAATCCTAGCTATGTCATTTCTAGCTGTGTGACCTTTGGTAAGTCAGTTAACTTCTCTGTGCCTTAGTTTCTTCATCTGTGAAATGAAGATAATAGTACCTACCTCAAAGGTTTCTTGTGGGAAACGGACTTGGTCCAGTGGTTAGGGCGTCCGTCTACCACATGGGAGGTCCATGGTTCAAACCCCGGGCCTCCCTGACCGGTGTGAAGCTGGCCCATGCGCAGTGCTGATGCGCGCAAGGAGTGCCCCCCCCCACGCAGGGGTGTCCCCCGCGTAGGGGAGCCCCACAGCCCCACGCGCAAGGAGTGCACCCTTAAGGAGAGCCGCCCAGCGCGAAAGAAAAGTGCAGCCTGCCCAGGAATGGCGCCGCCCACACTTCCCGTGCTGCTGACGACAACAGAAGCGGACAAAGAAACAAGACACAGCAAATAGACACAGAGAACAGACAACCGGGGTGGGGGGGGAATTAAATAAATAAATAAATCTTCAAAAAAAAAAAAGGTTTCTTGTGATCTTAGAACAGGGCCTGGCACATAGTGTCACAAATTTTTTAGCTCTTTTTATTATCTTCATCATCATCAAGTGTGATTGCCAGCTTCCAAGATGGCTCCCAATGATCCCTGCCTCCTAGTTAGTATTCAAGATTTTGTGTAGTTCCCACCCACAATGAATAGGATATCCGGTGTAACCAGCAGGACCTCCTGGCAATGATGGTGTGTTGCTTCCAAGGCCTGGTCTTAAAAGACATTGGAGTTTCTGCCTTGTACTCTCTTGGGTCACTTGCTGTGGAGGAAACCAGCTGCCACATCACGAGGACACTCAAGCTGTCCTCTGGAGAGGCCCATGTGGAAAGAACCGAGGCCTCTCATCAGTAGCCAGCACCAATTTGCCAACCATGTGAGTGAAACACCTTGGAAGTGGACCCTTCAGCTCCCATCACCTGCAGATGACTGCAGCCCTGATCAACAGCTTGACTGTGGCCTCATGAGATAGCCTGAGCCAGAATCTCCCAGCTGAGCTGCATCCAAATTCCTGACCCACAGAAACTGTGTGAGACAATGGATGTTTGTTTTTTTTAAAAAATGGCTTTATTGAGTTATAATTCACATACTACATAACTTAAAAGTGTACAAGTCAGTGTTTTTTTAAGAATTTTTCAGGGAGCTGTGCAATCATCACAATTGATTTTAGAATATTTTTATCACCTCGTGAATATAAGAAGTCTTGTACCCATTAACAATCATTCCTCATTTCCTCCCCAGAACCCTAGTCCTAGGCAACCACTTGACTTTCTGTCTCTAATTTGCCTATTCTAGACATTTTATATAAATACAGTCATACCATATGTGGCCTTTCGTGTCTGACTTTTTTTGCTTAGCAGGATGTTTTCAAGGTTCATCCATGTTGTAGCATGTATCAAAACTTCATTCCTTCATATGGCAAATGATTCCAATTGTAGAGATACACCACATCTCATTTATCCATTCGTCGGTTGATGGACATTTGAATTGTTTCCTCTTTTTGGCTATTATGAATAATGCTGCTATGAACTTTTGTATAAGTTTTTGTATCGATGTATGTTTTCATTTTGAGAAACTTGCCAAACCATTTCCAAAATAGTGTTATGACAATTCCAATTTCTCCACGTTCTTGCCAACACTTGTTATTATATGTCTTATTGATCATAGCCATCCTAGTGGGTGTGAAGTGGTATTTCATTGTGGTTTTGATTGTGTTTCTCCCTAATGGCTAATGTTGTTGTACATCTTTGCATATCTTCTTTGGAGAAATGTGTATTCAAATCCTTTGCCCATTTTCATTTGGGTTATTTGTCTCTTTTTTTTTAAGATTTATTATTTAATTTATTTCTCTCTCCTCCCATCCCCCCCCCAGTTGTCTGCTCTCTGTGTCCATTTGCTGTGTGTTCTTCTGTGACCACTTCTATCCTTATCAGCGGCACCAGGAATCTGTTTTTCTTTTTGTTGTGTCATCTTGTTGTGTCAGCTCTCCGTGTGTGCAGCATCATTCCTGGGCAGGCTGCACTTTCTTTCACGCTGGGCGGCTCTCCTTACGAAGTGCTCCTTGCGCGTGGGGCTCCCCTACGCGGGGGACACCCCTGCGTGGCAGGGCACTCCTTTGCGTGCATCAGCACTGCACATGGGCCAGCTCCACACGGGTCAAGGAGGCCCGGGGTTTGAACCGTGGACCTCCCATGTGGTAGGTGGACGCCCTAACCACTGGGCCAAGTCTGCTTCCCTATTTGTCTTTTTATTGTTGAGTTTTAAGAGTTCGTTGTATATTCTGGATACAATTCCTTTATCAGATATATGGTTTGCAAATAATTTCTCTCATTCTCTGAGTTATTTTAAGCTAAGTTTTGGGGCAATTTGTTACACAACAGTAGTAATACTTTAAGTGTGTGCATATTTTACATCAGAGCAGTTCCATTCCTGGCTACATCCTTTATAAACAAATGCACAAATCCACAAACATGTATAAGAACATTTATCTTTGTGTAGTTCGGGTAGCAAAAAGTTGAAAGCAAGTCAGATGTCTGTCACCAAGGGAATTGGTACGTCAAATGTGGTATAGACATATGATAGAATATTGTAAAAAGCAGTTGCATGCAAATTGTTAGTAACTGAGCCACATGATAGACCCAGGTGAAAAGAATAAGGAACACGATCTATAGAGCAAAAAACCAGCTAACGAAATTAAACACACAAGGGAACATTATTTTTAGATCACCTCTCCAGGCCAGCAACGTAATTTTTAAAGTAAGATATTCACCTTAACTCACTAGAATAGGGTTGGTGAGAGGAAACAGAATGGGACTAGAATGGGGAATGAAGGTGGGAAAGGGAGACAAAAGGGCCTTGGTGGATGAAAGTGATAGAGGGCCTATGATCAAACCAATTCTAAGTACCTGAAGCCCTCATTCCGGTGTATGTGCACATCCTCAGAGATCCAGAAAAAATGTCTTGCCCTAATGGAAAGGTTGCTTAGTACCTGTTTTAGGGTAGGCTAAACTACTCGTATAGACTCCACAGGTGCTGGCTTAGCACAGTGGGTGTTGTTTCTCCTCACTCATGTTAACATCCAGGGTAACTTCAGGTTGGGGAAGTGGGAGGGTAGTGCTCCACTCCAGGCAGTCATTTGGGGACCTAGCTGATAGGGCAGTTCTGCAAGCTGGCAAGGCCGTTATGGGCATTGCCATTCTAGTGATTTGAGGCAGCTTGGAGGATTGCTCGGCCGATGTTATGGGCCAGCTCTGTAGATGTGACTCACTTGCACTCACGTTCTGTTGGTTAGCACTTAGTTGCATGCCAATAGCTTAATGTAAGGGAGCCTGAGAAATGGAATCTGCATGCCCTGGAAGAGGGGAAAAGTGGATTTTGTTGGATGTCTATCATCTCTGCCGCAGTATTCTTTCTTAGACTGCTGAAGAAAGACTGTCCATTCTCTAGCCATTGAAATATTTTGGGGTTTTGAAATAATTTTGAGATTGAAAATCCAAAAGAGACTCCCTTCTCTAACTGGAGAGTATCAGCACGGGTCCCTGCCAAGTTAGGGGTGTCTCTTCCCTAACTTTGGTTAGTGATTGTCAGAGAAGAGCTTAGGCAAAGAGATGAAGGGGAAACTGGAATTATGTCTAGAATCTGCATTTGTGAGATGGAGGACATTTAAAAGGAAACAAGCTCAGAGAATAAATCTAAGCTTCTACAGTTACTGTGTAGCTGGGATGGGACTAGAACCCAGTGTTCTTTCCCCTAAGCCACACTTCATATCTGGGCCTTTGGCTCCTTGCTTGTAAACAATTTTTTTACAAGGCCCAAGGCTAGGACATTAGAGGAAAAACTGGTGAAACCCAAATAAATTCTGGAGTTTAATTCATAGTAAAATATCAATGGTAATATCTTGTTTTAACATATGTCCATAGTTATATAAGATGTTATCAGAAAAATTGGGTAGAGAATACAAGGCTCTCTGTATTGCCTTTCCAACTTTTCTTTAAGATTATCCCAAAATAAAAAGCTTATTTTAAAAAGCAAGGCCCCAAGGGATAGAGGCTCTGGACACTGCATCCTACTCTTTACTACTTCCGGGATTATAGTTTTTATGCTATTTTGCAAGCCAGCCCCTTTTCCTTGCGCAGAAGTCGTGGTGAGTACATTTAGTTCCTGGCCTCTTGCCACACCCCTTCTCCACAGTTGGGTTTTGTCTCCATATGGGATCAGGTTTTAACCCATTTTTGTGTAGCCTCTCACTATTTTCATTCTTAGAAACATCTCACTTTAAGAGGGCCAGATGCTTTGGAGGTCCTAAACCACACATTTTTTTGTCCTTAACAAAGGAATTTATTGTTTCTAAGGAGACTGAGGTAGAGGAGAAACAGATGCTATTCCAGGTGAGTTCTGTATTTAGTAGGCATTGGTGAAAATTTATAAATTGATGACTTCTCCCTCCCCCAATTTCTCTGCCTTTAAGTGTTAGAGAACTTTCCCTGCACAGCAGAGACCTGGCCAGCTCGCCGCTGGCTGTGATTTCCTACGCTGGCTGCGGAGGGCAGTGTGATGTGCCTTGTCTGGACTGGGGAAGGCACGGTGCAGGGGCTGTGCTCATTTTTCAAAATAATAAGCCTTAGAATCTCTCAAAAATGTATCTTGCTAAATTCGGTTCGTTATTTGGGCCTTGGAAAGTTTTTCTAGAAGGAAGATTTTTCTTCTGTCAAATTCAGACCCTCTTGATCTCCTTCCTATCCTCTATGCCTACTTTCCTACTCTCAAGTTTAGATTTAAGAAGCAGTGGGCAATACTGAAAACCACTGAATTGTATACTTTAAAAGGGTGAATTTTTAAGGCCTGTGAATTATATCTCAATTTAAAAGTTATTTAAAAAAGCAGTGAGCAGACACTGTGGCTCAAATAGAATATAATTAATTTATGGTACCGATTTGAGAAGACTTGATGCTTGTCATTGGTTCATTGGTAAGAGAGAAATACTATGACTTCCTTTTCCCTCAGGTCTCCTGGAACACACTGACCTTCTAGGATGCATACCATCAAGCAGAGCTGGGTTCTGGTGAGAGTGTGGCTGGGAAGTCCCAGGGAGGAAGTTGCATCTGGGCTGTGAGGTATCTAGCTTTGAGATAGTTTTAAGTTGGAGCTGGTTAGGGTATGTGTGTCCTGAGCTGTGTATCTTTGCGTTGCTTGTTTTGGCAGTCTTTTTCCTGGTTTTCTGTTTTTGAGTCCTGTTGTTGGCACAAGTACATCTGGAGCCGGCTCTCAGGCAGCTGGACTGGCCTGTAAAAATAGGCAGAGAGAGATTACGGGGCTGGCAGGGCCGGAGCTGCATCATGCATTCCCTATGTCACTGGTTTGCTTTGCCGTACACAAATGATGTATCTGTGGCTCGGTCTCTCTTTTGTACCTGAAAGATTTCCTGTGCTCAGGAGAGAAATTGTGCTTGTCTCAGACTCAATGCTGTTGATCTTGGGCTTACACAGCTTCACCCTTTCAGAAAACAAGGGCATGTAGGAGACCCTGCTGGTTGTTGGATTTCCAGATGGTGCCTGTGGACCCACACCCTTGGGAGGGGACAGATAGCAGTGAGGTGAAAATGGAGGTCAAGTCTTCCTCTCCACGTATTACATTCAGCACCCTCTGTCTGCCAGGGGATTGCAAGCAGTGAGACTTTATTCTGCCTAGGTAAAAATGCCATCTCTAGGGCCTACTAAGCATGACCCCTTTTCTTTACTTTCTTTCTCTTTTGGCAGAAGAGGAAACATTTATGTTGAGAGGCTAACTTTCTCAAAATCACTCTGAGTTGGGAAAGAGCCAGGATTTAAACATCAGCCTTCTCTCTCCTGTGCTTCTCCCCATCCATCCTCACCCTAGTACAAGGTGAGAAATGAAGGGAAAGTCTGGGGGACTGTTCTTACCAGGGGCTGCTGATGGCCTCTGAAATGAGAGTTTCCATAGTGTAATTGGAACTGAGCTCCAGTCCTGGAAGAATTGCTTACTGGTGGTTTCAGTTTGGAACTTGGCTTTGGTGACTCCGAGTGTGCTAGAGGGGCACTTACTCTTAACTGCTTTTATCAAGACCTTTGGAGGAAGTAAATAAGACATCTGGGAAGAGAGGAATGCATGTCTGGGGAAGTGGTAACAACTTCGGTTTCTTCTTTTATTAAGTACGTACTATGTGTCCAGCGTAGGTGTGCGTACTTACATTACCTCTGCGTCCAGGGAGGATCAGAGCCTATGTGAGTGATTTTGGGTTTCCCAAGAAAGGTTGGGGTGTCCTAGGTGCCCTTGCTCCCACCCTTGGGTTGAGGGAGCATCTTCACGCTGGTTGCCCTTTGGCAGAGAGCTGTGCCAT
Source organism: Dasypus novemcinctus (assembly GCF_030445035.2). Classification (NCBI taxonomy): domain Eukaryota; kingdom Metazoa; phylum Chordata; class Mammalia; order Cingulata; family Dasypodidae; genus Dasypus; species Dasypus novemcinctus. The sequence goes on along the minus strand of NC_080699.1, from coordinate 22,962,235 downwards.
TTTACGCTGGTCACTGGTTTACCTTGGCAGAGCTGTCCTCACCCAGGATGGTCGCCTCCCGCTTCAGCCCACTTGGCTTCTGGTGCTGACGAGTAGTGGGCCGCCAGCCAGGGGCAGTTTCTCTCTGCACCCTCTGGATGTATTTGCTGCATGGGGTAAAGATCTCAACAAATAGGGATCTACACCTGTGAATCAATCCAGGCATGCCAAATAGAGGAGCTCAGAGCCATCTGTGTGGGGTTTTCCCCCTTTCATTTGCATGTCTGATTAAACTATACAGTGTATTTTTTGATAATTTCAAATGAAGATTTATATATTGCTTCTCTGAAAATACAATTTTAATTTACTTTATCTGTTTCTTTTCCCACTCCCCAGTTATACTAAGACACAGCAAAGAGAATGTGACACCTGCAACAAGGGACAGCATTTCTAAAACACCCTGTTAGGCAACTGGAGGCTCCAGCTTAGAGAATATGATCTTGGGAAAGAGAAGCTTGAAAGTATGGTGCTGGTGGAGAAGAGCTGTTCTTGTTGCTAGACTGGTGTCCCTGTTCACTTCCAGGTAAAGGGTATCCTTTCACCTGCCACTTTGGAATGGGCTGCAAATTCTATAGCATTGTGAAGGGCACTGGCTCTGGGTTCAAGCAGGGACTTCTGACCTTGGGGGGCAAGTCGGAGGGAGAGTGCCATTCTGAGCCCTGAGGAGCAAGGCTTTAATAGGGAAGAAGCAGGACAAGGATGGGCAAGTGGGTTGACTCATTCTCTGTAGTTTTGTGGGCACTGGATAAGCCTACCTGTTCTACCTCCTGGCTCACAATGGGGGTCCATGTCTCCCATGGAAACAGAAGGGAAGGGGTTGCCCCAAGTTATGAACAGTATGAAGTTAGTCCTTGTTCAAATCTTGTGTGAGGTGAGAGACTAAGTAAAGCAGAACTAGAGGGATATCCAAGATATTAAGAAAAAAAAATCCTTTGTGGTATTCAACAGTTATGTCTCAGAATGGATAGAAGACTGAGTTCTGAATTTATAATACTACTTTTGTTGAGAAATAGGTCCCTCCTTTACCCACCACAGTCCTGCCACTTCCAGATGGTTCTGCTTACTCACTCGATCCCCTGGCTGCTCTGGTCTGGGTAAGGTGTGATGACTCGCCTCCACAGTGGGCCTTGAAAGTCACTCTGATCCTGGCTGAGGCTCTCTACATAGCCTGGATGCCCTACTGGCATGACTTTTCGGCCCTGAATGTGAACTGGGAACACGGACTGACCAAGAGGAGGGCTCTGGAAGGAAACCTGATTAGTGGTCAATTTGTAGACCCCGGAGGGGAGCAGCAGTGTGTGGAAGGCTCCTCTACATGAGGCAGTCTTGAGGTGGAGGGCGGGAAATCTGGACCCCGGTTCTTGGCTCCTTCTGGCCAGCTCAGCTCAGTCAAGCCTTTTCTTGTATCTGGGCCTTTTTCTCTTTTTGTATAATGGGGATTACAGACCTAAAATATATTAGCATTGCCTCCTCCACTATTCTGACCTTCAAGGTTGTCTCCCCACGGCCACAACTGCAGGGTCTGTTTTGTGGAATTCTGGAGTGGCCTTTCGGCCCCTTTTGGGTCACCTGAGTTTTGAAAGCCTGGACTGCAGGGCTGCCAGCTGGTCAAGCCAAAGCAGGGAGGAGGGAAGGCTGGAATGGGGTGGTTGTTACGGTGACTACCCAGAGGGATGCTGGTTGACCAAGTGACCATATATAGGCTGAAGGGCTCAGAGAGAGGGCCAGGGCCCTTGTTCTTATCATGCTCCCCTGAGTTGGTGGTGCTCACCACTGGGGGACAGGAGGTCCCCTGGGTTGGGAACAGAGGATTTGGATTCTGTTTTATGCGGAATGCCACTCCTCTGTGCCTTATCACCCTGCACCCCACCAGGCTAAGCCTCACCGAGCAAGAGGGCTTCTCCCCATAGCAGTTCTCAGGCTCCATCTTCCGAGGCTTGAAACATTCTCCACAGGTTGTAGAGAGGGGAGCCACTGAGGCTTGAAGTACTGCCTGAAGCAGTTTGGGGGCTCCAGGCGGTATTGAATGTCTTCTGGGGCAATTTCTTCCTGGGCTTCCCAGTTCTGCAAAGCAATCCCTGCTGCTGCTCCCCCTTTCGGGGCAGGAAGGTGTCCAGAGAAGTCATTCTTATCTTCCCCTCATTAATGGGAAAGTCAGTGGGGGTCAGTTTCCCCGAGTCTGATGTCATCAAAAACTCAGGCAGGCGCTCCCTTCTAGCAAGTTACCTAACTTCTCTGAGCCACCATTTCCTTATTTGTAAAATCAGGAGAATACATCCCTTCTTAAGGTTTTGAGAGGATCTTAAATAAAGTATCTAGTATAGTGCCTGGCACATAATAGGTGCTTAATAAATAGTGTCTTCCCTTAGAGTATTAGGATAGCGTGAGAGCATGGCTGTTGCCTCAGTGGTGCTTATCCCAGGCTCTCCTTTCACTCCTGACCTTACCTGAACTCCAGGCTCACTGTTCTCTGGCTGCTTTTGGAGAGCCAGCCTCCCTTGCCAGGCGGGATTGAGGGCTGTGCTGCTTGGAGAGGGGTAGTCAAGTGGGCAGGGTCTGCTTCCAGGAGAGAAGGGGTCTAGGGAGGGGAGAAGTAGCAGTCGTTGGCCTAGTCCAGCACTTCTTCCTGACCTGCCTCATGGCAGCCTGCTGTTACTCCTTACCCCAACTAAGGGGAGAGGCGGGGCGCTGGTGATGGTGTCCATACAAGACCCAATTTTAGGTGAGACTGGAGCAGTAGGAATGCGGGGAGGGCCTTCTCTGCATTTAAGGGCATATGCCATTTTGGAACAGTTGGTGCTAATGAGCATTTCAGATTTTTTTTTTTGTCTTGAAAGTAGTGCTGGTTGGGGAGGGGTGGCTTACTCTGAAGATGGTCAGTGGTGGACTTCCAGATAGATGGGCAGATCTCCAGGTGGGAGGGGACCCTACCCCAGGGCGTGGTGCAGCTGCAGTGGGGTCTGTGTCTCCTGAGGAGCAGAGGAAAGCGTGGTCTCGCTGAGCACAAGAGTCTGGGCATTTGTCCCCTCCCTGCTTCCAAAGCTGCCCGGGCTCAGGGAGAGGGAAGAAGGGTGGCTCTCTGGACTGGTCACGTTGTGACCACAGAGCTCCAGGCTCAGCCTGGGAGATTCAAGTGTGGGAGGTGGGCAGAGGAGGAGCTGCTGCTCCTTTAGAAAAGCAGCTTTTTGGCTGATGAAGAAAGTAAAATGTTTGACTGGCAGCTGTAAAGTGGAGGAGGCAGAGTAGGGTGAGAGGCGTGTGTGTCCTGCAGAGTGGAGAAGGCGGGCTGCCAAAGAGCCATTACTAAAGGCTGATGTTGGGCTTGCAGTGGGGAGTGGGGAAACGGGCCTGTTTGGGCTCAGGTAAGGAGAACGCTCTAGGGGAGCCTGAGGTCTGGCCAGCCCTGAGCAAGAGCAGGACCCGGGGCAGGAGGCATCGTGTCCACCAGCCTTGCCTGAGAGGGAATGAAGCAGAGAGCTGGACCTTTGGGGACAGGGAGGGAGTGAGAAGGGAGAGGCAGGGTAATGGGGGGCTAGAGGACACTCACCCACAGTTACAGAGCTTGCAGAGGTGGCTGGAGGGGAGGCACTTTGGCCCCCTGGCCTTCTGAGTCATGTTGGCAGTAGCTTCTCTGCTCAGCCTGTCCTCTGTCCCAAAGCTCCTGTGCTTTGGCAGATCGGCAGAGGGGCTGAGGTAGGTTGCTGTGGTCCTCCGCATTTTAAAGGGAAAGCACTGCACTGGCTTTGGGAAAGGAGGTGGAGGCAACTGTGCTCCTAATTGCTTATGCCTCAAGATCTTTGCGTCTTGATCTCTGCCACAGGCCCAAAGCCTAACTCTGGACCTCTGCTGTGTGTGTGATGTATATGTGCATGTGTGTGTGAGCAAGCTCTGGCCCTTGGCCTTTTTGGACATGTTGGTCTTGCCCTGCTCTCATTTCTACTCCCCACTGCACATGTACACACACACACACACGCACCAGGTGTCTCAAGACAGAGAGTCAATCTGCATCACATCAGTTGTATAGCTTCCCCAGTAGCTGACTGTTTCAGAACCTGGAATCACAAAATTGGAACCTTAGAGTTGGAAGAGATGTAAAGGACTTCTATTCGCCCCACTTTCCCTACATCAATTGATTTTTAAAGCATTTGCCATCACTCTGCTAGTTCAACTGCTGGCCCCCTCTAGTCCCATGGAAAGGTAGTGCTAATTATAGCAATCGTAGAATCAGCTGGAAATGTTCTTAAATGAGACCTCATCCTTGGACCCACTCCAGTGCTGGGACCCCCTGGCAGTCCTATTTCTTCAAGGCTCCCCTCAACCCCGGTTTGAACACTTCCCACCCTGTACTACCTCCTGAGGCCTTTGTGGTCCATACCTGAGAAGCTCCAGCTAGTCTCAGTTGTGTTTCCCTTGGCTTCACCATTTGCCTGTATTTTCAATCTTGGGGTTTACAATCCCTCTTCCACCTGCCAAAATTTCAAATGTGCTGGGCTGCATTTTTCTTCCCTTGCCCCACCTACTTTCCTTCCCGGAGCCACAAGGCTAAAGCAATAGAAGAAGAGTTGTGTATTAAAACTTAGGAAGCAGACTATCTTTTACCTAATGGCATAGCAGGAAAATAATTATGCATAGAAAGTTTGTGTTATAGACACTTCACACAGAGGGCCTCTTCCCGGCCTGCCACCCCCCAGCCAGCGGCAGAACCAAGTATGACAACCCATGTGAGAAACTAAGTCCCCACGTCTCCTTGGCAAATGTGAGAAAAGAGAAGTCATGTTGCCCCGCCTCTTCCTTGTGCAGTTGGTGTTCTGGACCTGGTATGGTTGCCTTTCACCTCTAAAAATCCCACTTTCTTGTTCCTCTACCTTTTTTCAACGTGAAAGGTGGTGGGGTGAGGGACCTTGACCTGGATTTTCTTGGTACAGGAGAGGAGGAGGCTGGAATGGAGGCTCTCTGGGCCCATTCCTTCTCCCAGGGCTCAGATTAGCTTGGCTAACCTGGTATCATGCTGGAGAGGACTTAGCTTCTGAGTCACAACTTGGAAGGTCTTTTGATGAGGATTAAAGAGAAAGTGTAGACAAAGATGAAGCTGCTATGCAAGCAATAACCTGAGGTGCTGGGAGACCCCCAGGTAATGTGACAAGGGCTATGGGGACCCTCTTGGCCCAGACCTACTTAGGAACTCAGAATTGAAACTCTTGCTACTGCTTCCAGTGGTCTACTTAACGATCAGGTCTTCCTCTGAGCTTCCACGGCACTTTGTACCCACTGCTTATCAAGCTCTCTTGTGAACTCTGACATCCTATGACCTGGAACTCACTCTTTTTCATTCTCCAACCCTCAGCTCCTAGCCCGAGGTATTGCACCCAAGTACTGCCAGCTACCATTTATGTAGAGCTGCTATGGGCCAGGCACTCTCCATATATTCAGCTCACAACAGCCGAACAAAGATAAGGAAACTGAGGCTAAAGTCTACACACTGACCAAAACCTGTGCTCTTTCTACAAAAGCATAAATGAATGCATGAATGAATGAATGAGTCTTGGGGTGGCTACTCTGGGTGACAGTAGGCCAAGGTGGATGCAGTGTCTTTCCCTGCCTTTCCCTGCACAGCTCTTTAGTGGAGGTCTCCAATCAGCTGGCCAATTGATGGTCATGTCCGCAACAATTAGATGAATACCAAATTAGCTCCTGGAACTCTCCTGCCAGTTGTTCATGGAGTGGCGCTGCCAGCCAAGCCAGGCCCAGCTACAGAGTCTATATGGCTTTGGGGAGAACAGGGTGGGGGAAGTGGGGCTATCTCGGTAGCTAGGGGAGACTGAGGACAGGAAGCGTCCTCCAGGCTCCTGTGGGAAGCAGATCCAGGGTGAAGGCCTTGTGTGCAGGATGCAGCCCAGTCACCTGAGTGTTGTATATCAAGGCTCCTCAAGACCTGATGCATCAGCCCCTGTCCCTGCTCTCTCTGATCTTCTCACTTCTCCTGGCCTAGTGGCTTTTCCAAGCTGCTGCTTCTGCCCTGTTCTCCCCACCCCTAGCAAAACCTGACTCATCCTTTAGGGTCCAGCTCAAATGTCATTTCCTTTGTGAAGTTTTTCCCTGACTCCCTCTCTACCAGCAGAAAGGCAGAATCAAATACTTCCTCTTCGGGCTCTCACTCTCAGTATTTGTATATACCTGACTCTAGTATACAGCTCTTTATATGACAGTGAATTGTGATGTGTTTTCTCCGCTTGCCAAACTTATTAAAGCTCTTATTAAGAGCTTATTAAAGACAGAGACTGCCATCTCCAGCATTGAGCACAAAGTCTGGCTGGTAGATGACCCTCAGAAAACACTTGTTGAATTCAGCTCAATGTATGGTTGATGAAGTTCCATCACAGGTAAGAAGTGAGCAAGTGTGAATTTCTAGAACTCCATAGCTATTTTATTAATGATGTGTAAGTCAGTTATCTTTGAAATCTCCCCAAGGAGTTTGTGGTCCTTATTTTTCCTTTGCACAATAACCCTCTCCTGAATGTGGAAAAGGGGAATAAAATTCCCAATTTGGCCCCCGTCTTGGCCTTAGGCTGGAGGGAACACAGAGGGAGGAAGCATGGAACTGAGGCCCAAAGGCCAATCACCCAAGCGGTGGGCTCCTCGAGTACAGAGCAGGATGGCCCCTGTTTGCAGCAGGGTCTGGGCACATGCTTTCACGTGGAGACAGAGGGTGCTCATGAGTGGGGAAATGGACCCAAGAAAATCCTGTCTGCACCAGCCCAGTCTCTCCCTTCCCACTAACCACACAAGCTTATGCAATGTAGAGGGTGGCTCTGGGAGTTGCAACTGTCCTCATCTCCAAATGCCAGGACTGAAGACTCCTGGTGTAAACAGAGTACATTTATATGTTACTGTGCAGCTAGTTTGCATTATCCTCTCTGGATGGCAGCATATGTGGAAATGCCCTGATTTCTATGACCCCATTCCTACCCCACACAAAAGCAGAGGGTCCCTATACCTCTGCACTCAGGAGCTCCCAACCCAGATGGCTGGAGAGCCTTACAGCAGCCAGGCCACAGCACAGCAGGTAGGAATCTAGGCCGGGTCTACCCTGGATCTGATGGCTCTGGCTCTCCTGCCTGGTCTCATAGGTGGGGGAACCTTATGACGCCTTTTTATCTACTGACTTTGTAATTCAGGCTAAGGGGTCAGCTGGGGAAAAGCAGATGAAGAGTAGGATAAGGGGAATTGAGAAGCTTTGCAGTCTCTGGGGACTTTGCAGAAGGGCGGAGGCCACACCCCAGAGCTGTACTGTACCAAGCTGGGTGGGCTGCCGGCTGCAGTGCCTGTGGGCTGAGGCTGACTGCTCCGTGCTGCCATCTGCCGGACGCCGGTGGAGATAGCATTGTATTCCTTCCAGGCTTCCTCCCCGCTTGCTGTGTCTGCTCTCCTTTCTTCCTGCTTTCTATTCCTTCTGGCAAGTGTTTACCCCAATACCTGCTTTCCCTTTCCCCCAAAGCAGCGCTGTCAAGATGCCTCTGCTTCGGCCACGGGCAGGGGACTCCAAATTTTCTCCTAAGCTTCTAACTAAAAGGGAATAACTTCGCCTTTGGTTGGGGGCAGAGAGAAGGTTACTTGCCCCATGCTCAGTGTTTTGTCCACTGGACCCTGACCTTGACTGTGATTAGAGACCATGTAATGTATCAGTCAAAATGGGACCCTTTGGGTGGAGGGTTGCTATTAGTAATTATGCCGGGACAAGTGTAAACCAGGACTTCCTGGGCAAACTGGAGTCCGTGGGAACCAGAGTCCCTTTCATGCCCAGGTGAGGTGGCAGAGGCGAAGGTGGCCAGCAGAGGGTGCTGTGGGACCAGCTATGTGTGCTGTGGGAGGAAGGGGCGAGGAGCAAAGAGCTGGGTGTGGTGGGGTGAAGGTGGTGGTGGCGCAGGGCTAGTCCCTGTGTGCTGATGGTACCAGGAAGTAAGCTCTGGGCTCGGGCCTGGATTAGAGGTATGGTAAGAAGCCTGTGCTCTGGGTTGGGGGACAGAGTCAAAGCCCTGGGGCCCGGTTTCTCCAGAGCACCCTTTAATTCCTAGATTGGGTAAGGCACAAAACTGTGCCTCTCCCGAATTCTGACTATGCCTGTTCTTGCCACTGCAGGCAAAAGAGAGGGCACACGGGTTCCTGATAATATGAGCTCCCAAGGCTGCTGCATTCCTGGGTGGACTAGCAGTTGGATGCATTGGCAGGACTCATGGGCCAGCCCCAGGACACCCTGTGCCAGAGGGGACCCAAGGAAGGCTGGGCACCTGCTCTGCATGACCAAGGTAATGGACTTGTGAGTTGGGAATGCAAACCAGCCATGGAGTCCTATGAAGAAGGGCTCCTGGGAACTTCTAGCCCTCCCTCCCACTCAGCTTGAACTCCAGTGGCAAGGCCCCATCTCTGTCTCCCCCCCCTCAGGGGACTTGCCCTCCCTTGACCTGAGGGCAGACTTGGAAAACCTTGCTCCTTAGGGAGGTGGGAAGTTCTGTACTAGGATGGAGCCCTCCCACTGACTCTGGCCCGGGGAAGCCCTTGCCGAATTGGAGTTTGCTGCTCCCCAGAGCTGTTGACCTGCCCTGGGGTCTTTTCTTCCTCCCATCTTCTCCCCCTACTCACCTTGAGGGAGATGCTCCTAGCTGGCTTTGCAGGCCATGTGCTGGTGACCATACCCGGCTCCTCTCCCTTTGTCCTCAGTGATGGTAAAAGGCGAAGCGTTCTAAGCAGGCTGCGGGGAGAGCTGCACTGCCTAAGCTGGAAATTCTGGAGCAGCAATGGGTATCCAAGGTAGCCACGGGGATTGCCATGGCAACAGGTGGGGCACTATCGCAATGGCTGTGGGACGGAGCAGCCCCTCTTCTAGCCTATTTGGGGAGGAAAATGCAAGTACCTTCCTTGATCTCTGGTGCCACTGAGCCAGTGTGGTCCCGTTCCCCAAGTGCCTTTGCCCTCACCTTACCTCATTACTGCTACTCAGCTAACCAAGGCTGCTTAACCCCTCATGTGCCAGGTTCCAGCCCCTCTTCTAGGCTGAGGCTGAATTCCAGGATGGTCAGAAGAGAGACTTGGGGGTAAGAAAGAGAGAACAACCCACAGCTGCCCCTGTTTGTTGCCCCTCTTCAGAGGAACCCTGACACCCCTGATAAAGGTCTGTGGGGCACCCAGCCTGGGTGGGTGGGTGGCAGCTCTAGAGAGTGGGGAGGGGAGCCACACTCAGCTGCAGAGATTTGTTTTCTCAGCACATCTCAAGGATGGCGATGGGTTTTAGACTTCTCCAGCCTGCTTCTCTACCTGGGGACTCTGAGCCATGAAAGTTAACCTAGACTAGTAACTAGGGATCAATTACTGGCCTGTAATGTGCTTTCCAACTTCCGCTTGTAAAAAGCAGCCTATTTGGGGAGGAAAATGCAAGTACCTTCCTTGATCTCTGGTGCCACTGAGCCAGTGTCGCCCCCTCACTCCCCAAGTGCCTTTGCCCTCACCTCACCTCATTACTGCTACTCAGCTAACCAAGGCTGCTTAACCCCTCATGTGCCAGGTTCCAGGCGAGGCACGGCTGCTGTTGCCTTCTCCAGTCATGTCCGCCTCCCTGCACCTTCTCAGGAGCACAGAGCCGGCCAAGTCCAGCACCTGCCAGCCTCCTCCCCACCTTCCTTTGGCTGCCAAATCTGACTTTGATTAGCGCGTGGAGGGGGAAGACAGCAGGAAAATGGAATATTAAAATCTTAATTCAATTTAAAACACTGTCATTCACAGGCATGCCAAACAGTGAGATGACTAATTATTATGCAAATGAGGCAGATAGAAAAGTGATTAATAATTGCACAAATTAAAAATTATTGTAAACATCCTGTGACGAGCAATAAGTCCGATGGAGAGGCGAGGGCGGTGGGCCGGGGAGGCCATGGAGGAGCCAGCTCCTGCATCCTTATTTCCTCATTAGGGGGATTTAATTAGTGCCTGATGATGGGGCTCCTTGCTGCCAGGGGTGGAGGAGAGGGTGGCCGGGGGCAGGGCTGCCTGTACTGGATCCCCCGTCTCTCCTGATCCTCCTCATTGCCCGGTGGCTGCCTGGAGCTGGCCTGAGCAGGAGAAGGGGTTGGGGGGGCAGGCTGGCTGGCACAAAGAGGGCGGTGCCAAGCTCCTCTGCTACCTGCTGCTGGCCTTTGGCCTGTGTTACCTCTAGCCCTTAATGCACTCAGGTCTAGGTGAGGGATGATGATGAGGGGCCCCTGGGTGGGGACAGTGTGTGTACCCTCCTTTAGCCAGGCAGATTCCGCAGGGTCTAATGAAGGCCACACAGCGCAGAGCTCTGGTGCTGAAGGTTTACGGTGAGCAAGTGCAGGGACCCGAGGCCCATGTTCTGTAGTTACCCCACATCCACATTTCCCTGACTCTGGGGGCACAGAGGCACTAAGGCAGCATCCTGAGCCGAGTGACTCGCCATGACTCACTTTCTCCGTATTCACCCTGCACCTGTGTTCACAGGTGTGCGTATCAACTCCGGTTTGGTCTGCCCGCTTGGGGCCAAGGCGCCCCAGTTTTTCTGGCCCAGCAGCCCCACTGGTGCTTTCCTGGGCATGTGGCCATCTGCGGGTCCATCCACTAGATCAGGGGGCAGCTGACTTCCCCTCCTTAAGGAAGCCTGCCTGCTACCCAGAGCGCGCCTCCTGCCAGCCTCTGGAGTCCTGAGCTCTGGGCAGGTGCAGACTGGACCAGAACAAGCTTAGAGTGAGGGGCTGGTGATGGAAGACCCGACCCACTTCTCTCCCCAGGATCACCTTGGACCTCAGGAGATGATCTTTTATGTCCAAAGAAGACCACAGGACAAGGTCGTGGAGGCTGAGGGCCTGGTGAATGTTCTGGCCATTCACAGGAGGAACGGGTGCTGCTCGGGTGGGGAGCTGGCCGTTGAAGGACAGGGAGGACTCAGATGAGGGTAGAGGTGGAGTAGGGTTATCCATGCACCTGTCTTCTCCCCAGGGACCTCAGGTTTCCTACCAGCTGTTACCACCAGGCTAAGAAGCTGAGTTTTCACAGGCCCGAGGCCCAGCCTTTGTGACCCCAGCTTTCTTCTCCTGAGAGTTAAAATTACTTCTCTTTTTGAGAATTAAAATGGTTCCCCTGGTGAGGGTTTGAGGGTGAGCAGGGTTGCTTAACAGCCTGCACACACAGCCTTGTCACCACAGCCACGTGGGCTCGTGTACCCCGTCCTAGAGTCTTGTCTTCACTCCAGCCCTAGCATTTCCTCTCCCCCACTCTTTTTTTCCTGTTGAGGTATCAGGGCTGGGGATTGAACTTGGGACCTTGTTTTTGTGGGAAGTCGGTGCTCAACCACTGAGCCACATTGGCTTCCCTGAGTTAGGCCTTTTTGTTTGTTTGCTTGTTGTGTGTGTGTGTGTGTTTTTAGGAGGCAACAGGACCCAACCTGGGACCTCCCATGTGGGAGGCAGGTGCTCAACAGCTTGAGACACATTCGTTCCCTCCAGGTTTTTCTTTAGTTCCCTTCTGATTCCCGAGGGAGCACACTTCTTCCCTGCTGGGACCCCGGGGGCACCCCTCGACTTCCGACTGAAGCCTCTGCCTGGGCTCTGAGCCGTTCCACCGCAGCGCTGCCCTTCAGCTTCTGTCTTGAGCCCTCTCCCCGACCACCCACTGACGCCCACCCTGCGCTGCCCCTGGCCCAGCCTGGGTTCTTAGCCAGTTCTTTCATCTTGAGCCCTCCAGGGCTCTTCTGAGTGGGCACGTGGTGCTGATTCTGAGTGACCTTGGGCAGGCCACCTCATCTCTCGGGCAATCTGTTTCCTCAGGGGGGCAATGCTACCACCTCACGGGCCTCTTGGCTTATCCTTGCCCGTATTTATCCATTTGTTTGTTCAGGCATGACATCATTCCCGGGAAACCTCCCCCTTTCTATGCTGGGGAGGCAAAGATGCTCAAGGAAGCAGACAAGGAGCCGGATGTGAGAGGCCCAGTGGAGGTAGAGGGCAGAGGAGTGGAGAGATGGGCAGGGGTCTGGGGGACCGGAGAGAGATGGTGTTGGGAGCCGTAGGGCCTTTTCTTGCCTGGAATTTCACTTCTCTTTTATGGGCTGTGAGGAGGCAAGCCAGGGTGTTCTGCCGAGGGCGGGCACGGCTGGCATTGCCTTAGGACGCCCTTTTTGGCAGCAGCGCGGAGGCGGGCAAGGCTGGAGGCAGGCTCCGCCCGCGGCTCTGCAGCAATTTGCCTGAGGGATGGAAGGAGAGAGATTTGTCACGAGGCCAAAAGGCAGGACCTGGCTCCCGAAGGGCGGTGAGAGGCGAGGGAGAGCAGGGGTTCCTGGGAGAGCACGGCGTCCAGGTGACACCCAGGTTCTGGCCGGGAAGGGTGCTCCAGGGAAGATGGAGAGACGGTGAGGGCCATGGGGTGGGGCTGAACTTGGTCGAGTCCCCTGGCACACAGTGGGTGCTGAATAGCCCATGGTTGATACTGATGTGCTTTAAGTTTGGGGATGTGTCAGGCCTGCCTTTTTTTTTTTAAAGACATTAAAAATTTTGCAGTTACTTGAAAAATAGTTCTATAAACAAGATAAAAGTCATGAGTCTTACTTTTTTCCTTCTTCCTCTGACCGTTTCTAGCTCTTGAAAGGGGCCTGGCCCTGACCTTCTGTGTGCACCACCTGCCTGCTCAGCAGGACTTTCTGAGTGGCTTTTCTGCTACTCAGTTGTGCCTGCATTTTTTCTGCCTCCCCCCAGCCTCCTGGTAGCGTGGAAGTACCCACATGTGACCCTGTAGCGCTGGACTTGGAGTCCTGCTGCCTCCTTCCGGTGCCACGTCCGTGGGGAAGAAGGCCTTTCTTTCATTCCTTCTGGGCAGGCCGCGCGGCTCTGCGTGCAGCTCCAGGACTCCCCAGAGGAGGGCTTGGATGTGGCTGAGCTGGGTATGCCCCGCCCCACAGCTCCACTGAGTCTCATTGCTTCAGCCCTTCCTGTCAACAGTCCTGCCTTCTCTGTGCCTCTGGCTCTGTGGTCGCCGGGACTGATGCCAGGCAGGGCTCCCTAGAGGAATGTGGGGCTGCTTCCCATTCAGGGGTGAGCTTCCCAAACCAGGCTGCTGTACCCCCGAGGCCGCTGCCTCCCCTGGGAAAGCACACGGTGGTGGCTGCTGCGCACACTCCCAGGGCTGGCCATGTGCTCTTCCAGGGCAGTGGGGCCCGCTCCTGGCTCCCCACCCATCCATACCCCACGTTGAGATAAGCACAGCCTAGAGTGCTAAATTTAATGCTTCGGGAGGGAAAAAAGCCACTAGTGTTCCCAAAAGGCCCCAGGGGCCTCCATTATGCCCCCCCTGTAATTCCCAGAGTCCCCTAGGAATGCTTTTGCTCCCAGTGACCCCCAGAGAGCTCACTGTAATTTTCCAGGATGTTCCCAGCAGCCCCTGTCATGTTCTCTGTTTTGCCCCAGTATCTTTCCAATGGAATAAGGCCCCAGTACTTGTGGTGACTTCCCATGGAATCCCAGAAACCTCCAGTAATTCCTAGTAAGCTCTGGTAGTGCCCAGGTTGCTCCAAATGGCTTCCTATGGTAGCTCATCGTGTGCCCAGGAGCACCTGATGTTCTCCCAAGAATGCTCCAGCATCTGGCATCACCACTGTTCCTGCAGGATTTCTAGTAGTTTCCATCAGTTCCCAATGGGACAACCCATGCCATCTATAGGGGATGCCTAGAGGAGGACCTGCTGTCCCGGTCCAGGAAGGGAGAAAGGTTCTTTGTCCCTGCCTCCTACTTGGGCTTCCTTGCAATGGAAAATGGGTGGAAAAGGAAAAGGGAATGAGAACTAACATTTGTTGAAGGCCAGCTATGTGGAAGGCATTTAATTTGTGCAATAAACCACAGGGTGGGTTGTATCCCATTTTATGGACATAGAAGCTGTTACCCAGAGAAGTGATTTTCCCCAAAGCCAGGAAGTGCCAGGGGAGAGATCTGAAGGTGGCCTTGTCAGTTCCCACTTTGCCCCTGCCACATGCCAGGGAGAACCAAAGCGAAGGCAAATCACAGCAGCCAAAGGGGCAGGGAAGGGGACAGCAGACTGGGGGGCTCAGGCTCTGCCTCTCCTCCCCTCCCTGCTTTGTTCTCTCCTTTGAACGACGAAAGTCCTGGTTCCCAGGAAAGAAAGCAAAGGCGTTGGGACTGGTTGAACGGCCCGGGTTCTTGGGAGTGGAGCTCTGGTCTCTGGGGAAGTCTTGGTTCTCAGGTTGCTGCAGGCTCAGATCCACCCCCTCCAGACTCACACACCCACTCTGGCTCCAGCTGCTGCATGCAGTGGCCCGCCAGACCCCCAGACCAGCACCAGACGAACCGAGCTCCAGATTCAGCCTGGGCTTCTGGGGCCTGCCCGCAGGCCCTGGGAGAACAGCCCCTACCTCGGCCCCTCCTCTGTGCCAGCAGTAGGTGCTGCCCCCAGGTGCCCCTGCCAGCAGCTACCTGCTTCCTTCCCTCTGGCTACCTTCCCTGGCATGGGAGACCCTCAAGAGGTGACTTTGAACAGAGCAGACTCAGCGGGTGGGTGGATGGGCGTGGCCATGCAGGTGGGGAAAACTGAACTAGCCAGAAGTGTCCCCCTGCTCCTGGGTCCCCTGGCTCCCTCTGCTGCTAGGTTGTTGCTGCCCCTGGGGAGAGGCTGAGGGCAGGGAGCCAGGCAGGGATGATGAGGTCTAGGGTGGGGGTGGGAGAAGGCACTGGTTGCACCACGTGGACTGGCGCCCTGCTGTGCCCTCCCCCAGGGCTCTGACCCCTGCTCTAGCCTGAGCCACAGGGAGAAGAGTAGGAAGGGTCTCGTGTTGAGCTGCACCCTCCCCACGTGGGGCCATCTCTTCCCACCCAGTGCGGCAGGCCTCTGCGGGGGGCATGTCATGCAGGGTTTAGGCAGTTTGGAGACAGACCACCTGGGTCTATCTCCCTCTCCATTACATGTGAACTTGTAATGTGATGAACTTGGACATGCCACTCAGGCTCTCTGAACCTCAATTTCCCTGTTTATAAAACAAGGCTAATAATTCAGTTACCTGCCATATAGTAAATGCTCAATTAAAAAAATCTAACACGATATATGCACTTTTCTGTATTGTTATTTGACATGCAATCATCCACTCATGTGTGATTCTATCTGGGATTTCTCTGTGCTCTCCCTGCCCCACCCCTACCTTTGTTCCTTGTTTTTGTGGCCTCCAGAAGGTTGGGTGGGAGGTGAGAAGTCTGCTCCTGACAACTCTGGCCACTTAGGGGCTGAATGCTGCTCAGAAAAGTTGGGTGGCAGAGGGAAGAGGGCTTACCCCAGGGCAGGGGAGCCAGAGTCTTGCCAAGGGAAAGGAAAGGGACAGGAGAAGAAGGAGGGGAGGGTGGGCAGGGCGGGGCCTGCGTGGCAGCTTGAGCCAGCTGGGAGGCTGCCTCCAGCTCGGGCTCCTGCCTGCGCGCACCGCCTGCCCTGGCCTTGTCACCCAGTGCTTCCCTGCCCGGGCTCCTGGCGAAGGGGTGCCGGCCATGCACCTGCCTCGGGGGAGACACTTGGTGGCTGGAGGGGGTTTTGGGTCTCTCAGGTCACACTCTCCGCACCCCTACTGGTAGGCCCTAAATGGGGAGAAAAGTGGGTGGGAATGGGAGACCACTGGGAAGGTTGGGTCTCTGTAGGGTGGGCCGCTTGGTGGGGCCGGTGGGGCTGGGCCTCCCTCGGTGAAGTCGCAGGGAAGGGACGGCCTCTGGTGAGTTTTCTGCTCGAGAACTTACCAGCCCGCCCCGGTGCACCCCAGTCTCACTTGCTGCTGTCTCAGAATCTAGTTGGCAAGTGCGCAGGGTCTAGTTCGCAAGCTAGCAGGATCTAGTGGGCCAGCGAGCAGGCTCTCTGCAACCCATCCCCGCCTGCCCTGGGGGCTGAAGACTGCAGGCAGGGAGGAGGGGAAGGGTCACGATCGGGATGGGATCTCCGCGGCAGTGAACCTGGCTGGGGCTGAAAAGCAATAATACCGACATGCCAGCCATTCGTAACTGTGGAGTAATTTAGGGCAATTGGAGACAAAAATCACTACAGATAGTTCTCCTAAGCCACGGCTGTGTGCCTCCTGCCTGCATGCCCACGACGTGAGCTACGTCCCTGCATCTCTACACCTTCTGTTGAGCAGTCCCCAGCTAATGCTGCCTTGCACATGCTTGCACGTGCATCTCTGAAGTGTCTGCAGGACAGGCAGCTTTGGGTTTGGTTTCCCTTACCTCAGCCCCAAATCCCTGCAAGAATGGATGGGAACACATGGAGGTGGACTGCGACGAAGAAAGACCGTGGTCTGGGCAGGGCCCCAGGGTGGGAGAGGGGCCCGCTCACCACCCTTCTGCAGTGAGGGTAAGAGGACAGGCCACTGGGAATGTTTATGAGCCTCTTTTCCCTCTTTTTCTTTCCAATTACAGAGATACCTCAGGTAATTAACTGCTAATAATCCTGTTAATTTAAAATGCATCCTCTCCCTCCTGGCCATCTCGGGCAAGGCTGAAGTCCCAGGAGTCTACAGGTTTGGAAGAAGGGGGACGGGGCGGCCGAGGAGAGGACACGGGGAAGAGGGCCTGTGGTGGGTGCGGCTGTGTGGCCCCCTGGCTCCCAGCTCGAGGCTGCCTGGGCTGTGACCAGCGGGGCTCTCTGATGGGCCCTGGGGCAAGTCCAGAGAACCTGAATCCCTTCAGAACACCGCAGCCCATTCACCACCCCTCCCCCCATCAAAAGGGCACCTCCGGCTGAGGGGCAGGGCTCAGAGGTGGCCCAGCACTCAGCCTGAGACATGTACGCATTGGAAGCAGTTGTGTCGCTGATCTTTGGGCCTAGGGAAAAGGCCCATGATCCTGGAAACCCAACCTGCTGGGGGTCCCTTCTCCCACCCCCACCCCTTCCCAACTGCAGACATTTTCAATATATTGAGGAAGAGAATAAACTCCTCATTCTGGTTTGGACGTTTGTCAAGAGTCAGGGGTGTGGATCAGGTTACTCTCTGTGATCTTTTTCAGTTCATTTATTCTTTTGACAAATGTTTAAATCCTAGCCCGGGTCTAGTGATACAAAGATGAAGAAGGATATGACCTCTGCCCTCAAGAAGCTCATTATTTTGAACAGTCTGTCACGTAAGCAAATAATTGCAACACAAAGCATGCAGAGCACAGGGAAGAAACTGTAGTTGTGGGTAGGCAGGACGAGGGAGTCAGGGAAGGCTTTCTGGAGGAGGTGATATTTATTAAACATTGAAGGACAAGGAGGAGTTTGGTAGGCAGATAAGAGAGGGGAGGAAGGGCATTCCAGAAGGGACAGCATGAAAGTGTGGCTGCTGGAGGAAGGAAAGTGCCTTGGTATGGATGGAATATAGGGCAAATTAATGAGACAGTGGCAGAGCTGGAAAGAGAAGCAGAACCAGGTCCTGAAGGGTTGAGTGGGGTTCCTTCCCAGAGGCTCCCTCCCTGCCCCCTGGGAACTTAGCCAGGACAACTGGGACCACATCCCGTGGCCTGGTGTGCCCAGGAGGCTACAGTCTGTGCCACTAGCTCCCCAGCCCCCGCCCTCCTCTTTCCATGTTAGAGTAAAACAATGGGTATTGGTGTATGGGAGGAGAGGTGGAGATTTAGGGTTAATAGCCCCTAGTTTGGTTTCTCCAAGTGGCATCTCTGACCCACAGTGCTTTAAGACCATTTTGAAGGCCAGCCACCACACCAGGGAGCCAAGAGTGCCTACAAGTGCAAGCAGGAGAATTGCATCCAGCATCTACGTGGAATCTAAGCCCCTTTTGATGTAAAGGGGGGCTGGACATCACCATCCCAGGGTCCACAGGATGGAGGAATGGGGTATGGATTAGAGTGGACTTACTGGTGTTCTGCTGGGACACTATTGTGATGAGTAAGGGAAGAAATTGTAGTAGTGATGTGGAGAGGGTGGCCACGGTGGCTGCTAATGGTAGGGAGATGGAAGAAGAGATACAGTGTGGGGGCATTTTCAGGATTTGGAGTTGTCCTGGATGGTACTGCAGGGACGGATGCTGGACATTGTGTGTCCTGCTATGGCCCACTGGGTGGACTGGGGGAGAGTGTAGACTATAATGTCCATGTGGTGAGGTGGTGCTCCAAAGTGTATTCACCAGGTGCAGTGAACGTGCCACGATGATGGAAGAGGTTGTTGATGTGCGAGGAGTGGGGTAGGGGGGTTGGGGGATATTTGGGGGTATATGGGGACCTCATATTTTTTTAATGTAACATTTAAAAGAAAATAAAGGAAAAAAAAGAGACCATTTTGGAGACAGAATCTGCATCCTGGGGTGTGTGGAGCATCGGTCTCCTCCCTGGGAAAACCACTGCCCAGGTGCTGGGGCTCTCTGTCCCCGAGTCCCTCTCTCTGCTGTGCTGGGATGGTCCCTGAGCTAGGTGGGCAATGCCCATCTTCCTTCCCCAAGCCTGCACTCCAGGAAGAGGCCTGGCTGGTGGCGGCCGGCGTGGTTCTCAGGAACTGACAGGAAGGGGCAGCGTCCCTGTCCAGGAGGATAAGATGACCTCCAGGAAGCCCACGCCTAAGATTTGAGGGTGGAAGCCAACCTGAGCAACCCCCTCTCCTAACGTACCTTGTCACCATCCCAGATCCCTTGGTCTCCCCCAGCAGGCAGACTCCTTAGCTTCTGAGTTGGGCCCGAGCAGCCTGAGCCACCGTTCTCTTGTCCTCTTCCTGCCTTTTTTTTTTCTTTTTTTTAAGACAAACAGCCGCAGAGCTCCACATCTTAATGAAACTGTTTGATGTTAATTAATTATGCAGCCACCTCATTTGCATGCACAGACTGTGGCTTCCCACCTTCTCTCCCACCCTCTACTAAGAGCCCTGTGTGTGCCTCAGACGGAAGGAGACTTGATCACTCTAGTGTCTGCCCACTCGAAGGCACCCCTCCCAGTCATTCTGCTCAAAGGCTGACCCCAAGGCTGACTTGCTAGAGTCGCTTTTGAGGGTCACTACACTGGGGGCACGTGTCATGAACTGTTGAGCCATCCCTGGGTTTTATCTAGCTCCTCTCCTTCTCTTACCAACCTTGGACAAGGCCTTGATCACTCTGGCTTTAGGTGCCTCGTCTGTAAATGGGAATAACACTAAAGTCACCCCAGTGGAATGTGCCTTGTCTATCTGTATTTCTCAAGTGTTGGGTACACTGAAGGTGCTAAAGAAATGTTTTGTTTTTTAAGTTCAATTCAATTCAATTCAATTTTTATTAATTTTGTTTACACTCACTCCATATCTGCCAAACATACATCCTCCTTCCCCATTCCCCTCATTCCCTGAGAACCTCTAATCTTTCTGTCTCTGTGGACTTGCTATTCCAAGACATCTAAGTGACATCATACAATATTGGTCCTTATGCGTTTTGCTTATTTCACTGAACATAATTTAGTCTTCAACGTTCTTCCATGTTGCAGCATGTCTCAGAATTTCATTCTTTTTTATGGCCAAATATTCTATTGTGTGTATGTCCCACATATTATCCACTCATTTGTTGGTGGACACTTGCGTTGTTGCCAGGTTTGGGCTATTGTAAAAAATGCTGCTAAAAACTTGGATGTACAAGTTTGTGATGCTGTTTTCACTCTCTCTGGGTATATACCTAGAAGTGGAATTGCCGTGTCATGTGGTAATTTTATATTTAACTTTTCGAGGAATTGCCGTATTGATTTCCACAGAGACTGTACCATCTTACATTCCTACCAACAAAGCTCTCGAGCTTAGTTTCTCCTCGCCCTCTTTAACACTTATTTTCCTTTTTTTAAAAAATAGCTATCCTTGTAGGTGAGAAGTGGTATTTCACTGTGGTTTTGATTTGTGTTTCCCTAATGGCTAATGGTTTTGAGCATCTTTTCATCTACCTATTTGTATATCTTCTTTGGAAAAATGTCTATTCAAATCCTTGGCCATTTTTTAAAATGGGTTGTTTGTCTTTGTGTTGTTGCATTGAAGAATTCGTTTTTTGAGTGAATCCAATACTGTAACCAGAGGTCCTCTGGCCCCTAACTGGTCACAGTGTCAATACAGCAGCCACTGTGTAGGAACCCTGTCCTCATCCAGGAGGCCCTCTGGAACCCTGCAGGACACAGTCCAGAAGGCTCTGTTTTGGAGACAGCCTGGTGGGAAACACTGCTGGTGGAAGGATGGTGGCTGTTCAGGCTTGCATACTAAGGCCAGGGCCATGGGGAAGGGACCAAAGTCTGTGGTGCTGGGGTGATGTCAGTGGCCAAGCCTGTGCTCCTGAGACTCATGTCGGTGTCGGGGCTTGTTCTGGGCCAGGCAGGAGGACTCATGGCAAATGGACCTTAGAAAGGGCAGAAGTTTGCCCTGAGTTACGATGGATTGAACCTGAGCTGCCTGGCATGGGTGGATGGAAAGTGGGATGGGGCCTCCAGGCAGCTTTCTGGGGTCAGGCATCCCTGTAGTTGTGGACTCTTTTCTCCACAAAATGTGCATGTGTTCCTACAACCACAGAAGTGCACTGAGGGACTGCTTAGGGGCCCCTGGACCTGAGCTAAAGGACCCCCTGTCTGGTCCCAGGAAAGAAATCAGGGGGACTTAGAATAACCAGAGGGGACAACAGGTACAGTGGGAGCCAGATGGTCTGTACAGGGTCTATGTGGAAAATCTGATGGTGGCTTCCTGGGAAGGGACAGAAGTCGCCAGGGGAGAAGTTTTGGCTGGAGATTGAGATTGAGGAGTGACCCTGGGAAGCAGAGGCATAGAGCCTGCTGTCTCAGAAACCACAGGCGCTGAAGGAGAAAGAACCAGGCAGGAGGGAAGATGGCGGGCGGAGGCTGCAGCTAGCAGCCCTCCAGACTGGTGGGTGAGAGGACGGGGAAGGTGTTGTGGCCTACTGAGTTATGCACCCCAGGAAAAAACATGCTCTTAATCCATTCCTGTGGGTGTGAACTTGTTGCAAATAGGACCTTTTTTTTTTTTTCCAAAGATTTATTTTATCTATTTACTTCTCTCCCCCAACCCCTTGTTGTTTGCACCCACTGACTGCTGTTTGTGTCTGTTCATTGTGTACTCTCTGTGTCTGCTCATGTTTTTAGGAGGCACTGGGAACCGAACCTGGGACTTCCCACATGGGAGGGACGTGCTTAATCTCTTGAGTTACCTCTGCTCTCTGTTTGTAGTGTCTCCCATAGTGGTTCCTCATTGTGTCTTCTCGTGGCGTCATCTTGTTGTATCAGCTTGCTGGGTCAGCCCCTTGCGTCAGCTTGCTGTCTTGCTTGTCTTCTTTAGGAGGTATGGGGAATGGAACCTGGGACCTTCCACGTGGTGGGTGGGTGCCCAACTGCTCAAGCCACATCCGCTTTCCAAATAGGACCTTTTGAAGATGTTATTTTTAGTTAAGGTGTGGCCAACTGAATGAGGAAGGGTCTTGGTCTTATCACTGGGGACTTTAGGAAGAGAAAGCCATGCAGAGGAGCCAGACACTGGAAGTCAAAAGGACCCAGAAGAGAAAGGAGAGGCCATCGCCATGTGACGGGAAAGCCAAGAGGCCCCAGGGTTGCTGGCCGGTGAGAATGCTACCAACCCAGGAGGAAGCCCCG
This sequence comes from Dasypus novemcinctus, assembly GCF_030445035.2. Taxonomy (NCBI): domain Eukaryota; kingdom Metazoa; phylum Chordata; class Mammalia; order Cingulata; family Dasypodidae; genus Dasypus; species Dasypus novemcinctus. Next base: position 22,940,582 of record NC_080699.1, on the reverse strand, counting down.
CTTCAAACTGTGAGACAATAAATCCCTGATGTTACATCAACCCATTGTGCAGTATTGTTACAGAAACCTGGAAGCTGAAACTGTTTTCTAGGTTAACACTGGGACTTGGGGGTTTGGGGGGTCCAGCAGGGGGAAGGGTCTAGGTGGACAAGTCTCTGGTCTAACAGTCACTGGGCTTCACCCTTTGTCTCAGGAATTTAATGCCTGCCACTCCTAACAACACCTGTGACAGGTATTTCTCTTCCAATTTTCTTCATAAAGAGACTGAGACTTGAGAGGTTGGAAGCCAGGCTCAAGGAGATGGAGAAAAGGAGAGAAGGCATTGCGGTGGGGGAGGCTTGCCTGGTGGATAAGCCTTAACCAACCTGCAGGCAGATGCACATGGGAGAAAGGAGGTGGGTTTTTAAACTCAGGTCTGTGTGACTCTACCTCCTGTGCTGCCCACACACCCTGGTACTCAGCTCTTTTGTGGGGACTCATGCTCCGGAGGCCACCTAGCCCCCACTCGACAGTACTCAGGTTTTCCAAAACAATGATCGGAGAGGGCCTCCCTGTCTCTAGTTCCTGGTCACTGGGCTGTGGGGATCCTGCTCTTTTTGTGGGAACCAAGGTGCCAGCAGCTTGGCTGCTGACCAGCTACCAGAGGAAGGATTGGAATCAGAGCTTCAGGAGGAGAAGCCTTTCTTGGTTGAGTGTTTTCTAGAAACCAAAGGAGACAGTTTTGAGTGTCAGAAAACATGCCAGATGGGGAGGCAGGTGACCTGGACTTGTTTTTTTTTTTAAAGGTTTATTTTTTTTAGTTATTTCTCTTCCCATTCCCCCTGCCTCCCCCCCCACCCATTTTCTGCTCTCTGTGTCCATTCGCTGTGTGTTCTTCTGTGCTTGCATTCTTGTCAGTGGTACTGGGAATCTGTGCCTCTTTTTGTTGTGTCATCTTGCTGCGTCAGCTCTTTATGGGGCAGCTCTCCTTGCGGGGTGCACTCCTTGCGCATGGGGCTCCCCTATGCAGGAGACACCCCTGCATGGCACTCCTTGCACACATCAGCACTGCATGTGGGCCAGCTAACCACACGGGCCAGGAGGCCCTGGGTTTGAACCCTGGACCTCCCATATGGTAGATGGACACTCTATCAGTTGAGCCAAATTCATTTCCCTGGACTTGGTTTTGATCTGCTTCTAGCTGTCAGATTGGTCTTGGGTAAGTCAGTTTTGCTCTCTAAGCCTTAGTGTCTTAATCTATGAAATGGGCTAATTAATCATCCATCCATCCATCCATCCATCCATCCATCCATCCATCCATCCATCCATCTATCCATCGACTGTCCTTCTATCCACCCACCCACCTATTCCACAAATAATTACTGAGTGCCAGCTCTATGATGTAGCACTGGGGAGACACAACTGACATGGTCCCTTCTCTTGTGAATCTTAGAGTCAACAAGGGAAGAAAGAGATTGAATAAGTAATAATAATACCTGGCTCCCAAGGTTGTTTGGGGACTATACTAATGAGGCACTGTAGGAGAGGGCTTTGTATTACAAAGTACTTTCTTTTTTTTTTTTTAAAGATTTATTTTTTATATATTTCTCTCCCCTTCTCCCTCCCAGGTGTCTGCTCTCTGTGTCCATTTGCTGCGTGTTCTTCTGTGACCACTTCTATCCTTATCAGCGGCACCAGGAATCTGTGTTTCTTTTTGTTGTGTCATCTTGCTGTGTCAGTTCTCCATGTGCGTGGTGCCATTCCTGGGCAGGCTGCACTTTCTTTTGTGCTGGGCGGCTCTCCTTACGGGGCGCACTCCTTGCGTGTGGGGCTCCCCTACGCGGGGGACACCCTTGCATGGCAGGGCATTTCTTGTGCGCATCAGCACTGCACCTGGGCCAGTTCCACACAGGTCAAGGTGGCCTGGAGTTTGAACCGCGGACCTCCCATGTGGTAGGCAGATGCCCTATCCATTGGGCCAAGTCTGCTTCCCCAAAGTACTTTCCGCTATCACAGAGGCTCAACCCAAGCAGGAGCCAGAGGGACTAGAGCTACTTCAGCTAGTTGAGCCTATGACTCAATGTTTAGTCCAAAGAAACTCCTCTTTCCTCCTGGTTATCCACCTTGGCCAACATCCCAGAACCTCTCCTCCCTCCCTTTTGTCCCCTGCCTCCAGCTTCCTGCTGTACCTTCCCTGCAGGAGCAAGAGGAATCCTTAGTGATGAGCCTCGACCTAACTCTGGCAGAGGGGTGGGAGAGGCTGAGCCCATTGCTGCTAATTAGCAGCACTGAACCTTGGCCAAGCTGGAGAGGCTGATAAAAGGAGATGGCAGGAGGGGGTGGCACAGGGATTATCCTGCTGAGGTGTCATAGGCTCAAGATTCTCCAGGGACAGGTCCTGAGGTCACCCCTCTCTCAGGACACCCCTTGGCTGTGCCTCCAACCTCACCCATGAACGCACAGAGGATAGAGCTATGGCAGCAGAAGAGGAGGCAGGATGACTCTGAAGGAAGCACCCTCCAACTGTGGCCTTCTCCAAATCCAGGAGAGGGTGCCTATCCACTCCTAGCATTTCAGTCTCCCTCTCTAGGGAGTGGCCTCACCTTCCTCATCACCACATTTCACCTGTCCTTCCAGAGCAGAGCAGACACCTTCTCCACCAACTCTTCCCCACCCCCCAGGTGGAAGCCCACGCCTCCTTCCCTAAATCCCCACAGCCCTTGGTCCCTACCTTTCTTATGACCCATATCCTACTCTCCTTTCGCCAATGTTGGGTATGCATCTTCTCTCCCCAGCATTCCTAGAGAGAACTCCATCTAAGCAAGTCCCCTCTTATCCACAACACCGCATGCAATGCCTGACACTTAAATGCTCAGCAGAGCTTATCAAGAGATGCAAGAATGTCTTTTGGCCTCTTAGGTCCTCATGGGCCATTTCTTAGGGTGCACTGGATATATTCCCATTTTATAGATGGTGAAACTGAGGCTTAGAGAGGCAAAAGAGTTTTGCAGAGAGCTAAACAGCCAGTAAGAAGTAGAGACAGACTTCAAAGTCAGGTCTATTTGGCTCCAAATCCCTCACTCTCTCTACTACATGGGACAATGTACTGATTTGGGAGATGCTGTGGACAATATGTTGAAACAGCTAAATAGTAAAAAATAAAAATAACCAAGCAGGCACTGTTAAGAGAAGGCTGTCCTGACCATAGCTCTGATTCATTCACTGGACAAGCCCCAGGCTTGCTGACACGGTGTATTCAAGCCTGCAGACTGAATCGGCATGAGGTCTTCTGACCTTTGGGGAGTCCCCTCTATAGGGAAATCACTGTCCCCTGACCTTGCCCTGAGAGCACTAAGGCTATGAGAACCTTCTTTCCCTGTGTCTAGATTTGAACCTTGGTTTTCAGGGTAGACCAGTCTCGAATGGGTTGAAAGATCTGCCAATAGGTTCTGATATTAGAAGGACCCTCTAATACGCTGAAACAGCAATCCGTACCTGCTAGTGAAGCTGTGAAGAGCTGTGAAGAGCTTACCATTAACAACGAATTGCTTTGGCTAAAGTCACATAACTTTCTTCTATGTAAATCCTGGGAGGTTCACAGGGGCAAATGGTCTTTGTCATTTTCTGGTGGTTTACTTTTTTTATTTTTTAAAATTTTTAAAATTTATTTTATTTATTTTATTTCTCTCCCCTTCCCGCCCCCTCATGCCCCAGTTGTCTGTTCTCTGTGTCCATTTGCTGCATGTTGTTCTTTTTGTCTGCTTCTGTTGTCAGCGGCACGGGAATCTGTGTTTCTTTTTGTTGTTGTTGTTGTGTCATCTTGCTGTGTCAGCTCTCTGTGTGTGCGGTGCCATTCCTGGGCAGGCTGCACTTTCTTTCGTGCTGGGCGGCTCTCCTTACGGGACACACTTCTTGTGCGTGGGGCTCCCCTATGTGGGGACACACTTGTGTGACACGGCACTCCTTGCGCGCATCAGCACTGCGCATGGGCCAGCTCCACATGGGTCAAGGAGGCCCGGGGTTTGAACCTTGGACCTCCCATGTGGTAGGTGGACACCCTAACCACTGGGCCAAGTCTGCTTCCCATGGCGTTTCACTTTTTGACTCAAGCATTCCCAAGCCTTTTGAGGGGGATTTCCTTTTGGTGGGTGGTAGGGGAGAACTGACAACTCATTATTTTTCCATTTTGCCAGGTATAGTGTAAGTCTACTGTCTTGGTCTGCTAGCCTCCCTTGCCTCCTTCTGGGTACCATATCCCTCCTTCTCTAGGGCACTGGCATTGCCTCAGCTCCAGTGGGGCAGCAGAAGACAGTACTGTCACCTTCGTCTTCAGAGTAACTCCCTGACTCAGGCCTGGCCAACGTGGTTTCCCTGGTCACAGTGACTGACCTTAGAATATGTATGTGTATATATATCCCAAGGAGGGGCAATCGGAGTCCTGTTCTGGGCCTTTATATGTGGGTGCTGGTACATTTATTACAAATGATGAAAGAGTATTATTCGAATTGCACTATTAACTATAGTCCATGGTTTACATTAGGGTTCCCTGTTTGTGTTGTACAGTCCTGTGTTAATTTTATTCCAGTAACATATTTACAACCCCAAATTTCCCCTTTGAACCGCAGCTTCTCTCTTTCCTCTGGGATCTGAAGCAAGGATAATGTAAACCTGAAGTACCCTTGGCCATGCCCTCCTCCTGTTACCCCACCCCAGGGCAACCTCAAATTTAGTAGGAGAGAACAAGGGCAAGCAATACAAAGAGAGACAGAGAGGGAGAGGGAACTGGTAATACCAAATGACTCCCTGGTTTCACCCTTTCGCTTCTTAGTTACATGAGTCAGTAAATCTCCAATTTTGTGTATCAGTTAAAATCCATACCTTGCAACTGGAAGTCTCCTCCATAATTATCAGGTAAAGTTATACAGGTACACATACACACAGATATATACAGCCATAAGCAAATAAAACAGAAGCACAATTCCAGAGTCCAGAATGTCTTTAAAATTGAGTACAGTTAGCTTTATGAGAAAACTTACTACTTTCCTTTTTCATTTTACTGCCAACTAGTGGAAACTTCATCAAGAGTCAGCACCTTCCTGTGTGCCTGTGTAGGGACCATGGGTTTATCCAGCCCTTTACAGAGAACAGGTTCTGATTGGGGAGGGATGGGAGCCTAAGGGCTCAAGAGAAAATGGGATGGCTTGGAATCCAGAGGCCAACTCGGCTTAGGCTGTTTCAAGAGGGCTGTCCCTGCCCTGGCACCTGCACAGGATGTTGAGGGAATGTGTGTGTGTGTGTGTGTGTGTGAAATCCACAGTTGTCCCCACCCCCACACCCCTCCCACCCTACCAATGAGTAGCTACTTCCGGCTGTCAGACCTCCCAGTTCCTGGGGGTGTCTGGAGAGCGCCCACTGGACAACGGGTGTGTGGAAGTGTGAGTGGGAACCCACAGCAAGTTCACCCAGCTCGGGCTGGCGTGAGCCATGGGGGCTTTATCTTGCCATTAATGGTTTTCTAAATTGGTGGCAGTGGAGCAAAGAACCCAATTTGTGCCTGGAGCACGCATGATTACTATTGTAATAACCTCAGCTAATAAGAATATGATGTGGGGCTAGGCTGGGAGAGAAAACACATTTCTCATTAGCTTTTGATTAATTACTCTACATAATTTCTTAGTTGTGGTGGCCAAGGGGGGTGGGGTATTGCAGTCTCCTCACCTCACCTCAACCCAGGTAGGCGAGCGCTCTGCGGGGATCTGTGGTATCCGCTCGGCCATCACGGGAGAAAGCCTCCACCTCTCCTCCCACTGCCCTTCTCTCCTCCTCCCATCCTTTCCCTCAGCTCTCTCACTTTCCCGTCTCCAGCCCTCCCGTTCTCTGCCTTCTTAATTGTGCCTTTCCTCTTTTCCCTTCCCTCTAGTCTCCACGGGTGTCTGACTGGCCCTTGTCCCCTCACTGCCCACACTGTCCCTCGCACTGCCGGGCAGGTGGGTAATGGCCGGTTTGCTGCTTGGCTGATCTGCCCTGACCTGAGGCCAGATGGGAGGTTGCTTCAGCTTCCCTCCAGTTCCCTCTCTGAACTTCCCCGGGTCTGACCTGGGCACTCTCCTCTTGGCTCCCCTGGATCAGAGGCCCCTGCTCCAGGCTTTCTGGGGTGCCACCCCCACCACCTCGCCACCCTCAGAGGGCTCCTGGCCTAGGGCCTCTGGCCCGCTCTCGTGGCCCCGGGCAGCTTGGTCCGCACGGAGCCCCTCACATTCTCGCATCTGGGGTCTAGTGCTCAACAGGACAGGGGCTGGGGGTGTTTTCGTTTCATTGTAACTCTCTCACTCAAGCGGTTTCTGTTGATTGGCCCTTACGCTCATCCCAGGACTGTGCTGGGCACAGGGGGAGATATTAGAGAAAGGAGACAGATGGCTCTTCCCATCACGTTGGGAATGGTCTAGAGCAGGGTTCTTAACCCTTTTTGTTCCACGGACCCCTTTGCCAGTCAGGTAAAAATGAGGGACCCCTTACTAAGTCCACGTTGTACTGTGTATTATTTAATAAATGTATCACACGCGCACCAGTACGTCCCCACGAGAATAACGGTTGTTTTGAATTTCAATTCAAGCTCACAGACCCCTCGTTAAGAACCCCTGGTCTAGAGGGAGAGACAGGTCACCCATGGGAAAGAACTTAAACCAAGGCAGTAGGTGCTGAGTGACAAGTGGGCAAGGCAGAGAGAGCAGACGGAGAGAGACCTGTACGTTAGAGGGATCAGAGAGACCCTATGGAGAAGTCCCAGGAGACTTAAAAAACTTTAAAAAATATAATAAACTATTTTTTAAAGAGGTTTTAGGTTACAGAAAAGTTACATCGAAAGTATGAGGGATTCTCATATACCCCCCATCCCACATCTTCCCCATTAATACCATCTGACAATTGTGTGGTGCATTTGTTACACTTGATGCATAAATATCGAAGGACTGCTGCTAACAGAGGTCTATAGTTTACATTGTGGTTTATGTTTAATTCCGATGTTTCACCTGTTATTCCCTCCCCCTCCCTTCAGAACCTCTGGTAACCACTATCTTTATATCAATGTTACCGGTTCTTCCACTACTACAATAGTAATAAGTTTACTTTGCCCATGGTTGCATTCCCTGTCATGTTTGTTCATTCCTCAGCCTGGAGGATTCTGGGATGGTAGTGTCCGCTCTGCCTCAGATTGAAAGGGGGCTTAAATCTTATGGGGCGGATGGAAGGAACTGTTTTGCTTGCTATTGTAGACACTCTCTGTTTTGGGGGATGGGGGTTGTCCATCATCATCATCATTTTGTTAGTTGTCCTGGGAGAGTCTGATGACCTGGAGAGGAGGTAGGTGTTGGCTGCAACTCTGCTGAGATTCAGGGCTCGACCAGCACATGAACACAGAAGATCTAAGTCTCAGACATCTATTCAACGGGTGTAGCGTCCAGGAGACTTTGAATGAGGTCAGATTTAGATTGACAGAGAGGAGGGGAGAGGAGAGGGAATTCCAGAAGAAAGCACAGTGTGAGCAAAGGCCCAGAGTTGGGAATGCTGGGGGATGTGGCAATTTTAAAGAATGGTGGCCAGTGTATGTTAAATGGGGGTTGCTGCAGGAGATGAGCTAAAAAGGAAAATTGGGGGCCAGCTTTCTTGAATTTCAGGCTGAGGATCTGGGACATACACGATATGCTGTGACAGTTCTGAAAGGTGTGGAGGTAGGAGTGTGATCTCAGGCCAGCAGGGTGCTAGATGGATAATATGGGTTTATTATTTCTCTAGTGCTGCTGTAAGAAATTACCACAAAATCAGTAACTTAAAACAACACGAATTTACTGTCTCACAGTTCTGTAGGTCAGAAGTCCAGGTTGGCTTGACAGGCTTCTCTGCTCTGGATTTTTCGTTGCCAAAATAGAGCTGGCTAGCCTGGCTCTTACCGGGAGGCTCTGGGGAGAAGCTGCTTCCCAGCTCGTTCAGGTTGTTGGCAGGCTCCATTTCCTTGTGTTTGTAGAACTGAGGAAGCTGCTTCTTTGCTGGCTGTCAGCTGGAGCCACGTTGAGCTCCTCAAGGCCTCTCTCGAGTTCTTAAACATGGGCCTCCGCATCTCAGAGCGGCAACAGTGCATTAGATCCTTCTCGTGCTTTGAAGCTCTCTGGCTTCCCCTTCAGCCACATCTCTTCTGCTACTTCCTCTTTTGCTTCATCTCAACAGGAGAGCGTTCTCTAATTTTAAGGGCTCTTGTGATTAGGTTGGGTCCACCCAGATAATCCAGGATAATTTCTCTTTGAAGGTCTGCAAACTTAATTATGTCTGCAAAGTCCCCTTCACCCGTATTCGCAGGTTCCAAAGATTAGGGCGTGGGCATTTTTAGGGGAGGTGGTATTCTACCTACCAGACGTGGCAAGACAGATTAGATGGCTGCTGCCGTAGTGGTAGTGAGTGGAAGTAAGGGCTAGGACGTGGGGGGCATAAAGGCTGGGCAGGTGCCCAGTCATTTCAAAAGAAATTCGACAGTGCTTGATGACTGGCTGATGACCATGTGTCTCTCTCTGGGTGTGGGTGTGGATGGGTGGAGGTCGTGGGGGCAGTAGGTGGGAGGGAGGAGGTAACCTTGGATCTGGCCTAGGAAACCAGGTGAATGATGTCAGCTCATTGGTCACTCTAGGAGAAGGAGCTGGTTATGGAGGGAAGATGATCCCTTTGTTTCAGACAGGTTGACTTAGCTGTGACAGTAGAAGCAGCTGAGGACACTCACCAGAATTGTCAGCCCTGGCCCAACAGATCTGTGAGCTATTCATATGAAGCAGTGGTTGATCTTGGGGGTAGATTGTATCCAAAAGCGAGAGGGAAGAAAGAAAGTTGGGAGAGAACCTTGGGGGATGATCAAAGCAGAGGTGAGAGGAGGAAGAGCTAGAGAGAGAGAAAGAGCAGGCACAGCGGGGCAGCTGGAAAGGAAGGGGCAGCAGTAGAGGGCTCCGCTCTGAGGCAGGGAAGGGCTAGCGGGCAGGGCCAAGAGGGGCAGCGGTCTGGCGGGAGAGTGGGATGAAGGCGATGGCTGGTGGTGGGCTATGGGACGTGTGCATTTCCACAGGGCAGGTGCCGAGCGCAGGGAGCTAAGGAAACCCCGGTGGTGTGCGAGGGAAGGAGCGGGAACGCGCCGGGCTCAGTGGGGCCAGCGGGGACTGTGTGCTAGCAGGTGGGGAGGGACGGGGGAGGAGAGGGGCACTTGAAAGCAGAGCAGAAGAGACTGGTGCTGCTGGAAGCAGAGGTTGGGGTTCAATTTCAGGAATAGTCCCCAGAGTCTCATGGGCTGGTGAGGTTGAGAATGGAGCTGCAAGTGTCACAGAGGAAGAGTCCGCAGTGGCTCCGTGAACATTTGTGGGTAGCCGCGGCTCACAGAGGGTCCCCCCCGCTGCCCTGCGGGGCCAGCGCCCCTCTTCTACCTGGCTGGAAGCTGCGCGGGGCCTGGGGCCTGGGGTCGGCCTGGCTGGCCCTGGATCCCGGGGTCTCTGAGAACAAGAAGCGGTTGGGGCCCAGGCCTGGCCTGTGCGAAGAGGTCAGGAGCCAGGGCCGACAGGGCAGAAGGGGGGGGGGGACAGAGGGAAGGGGGGCTGTTATTCCTGTCCTGAGACTATCCCCTCTTCCCTCATTTTTGGGGGGGGCTGTTTCAGCAGCTTCGGGGGTGAAAGGGGTTCTTTATTCAAGGGTATCTGGGAAAAGGAGGCACCAGGGTGTCCAGCCTGCCAAAGGGTCCTCCAGGGGCGCCCCACCTCCACCGGCCTTTGTGACCTCTGACACCTCCCGGGCCATTGTTGGGGGCTAATTGCCCGCCCTGCCCCCTGCAGGAGCGGGGCTGCTCCGAGCCGGGCCCCCACTGCTCTCAGGGGCGCTCAATGAGCCCGCAGCGGCGTCGGCGCTCGTGGGGGGCCTCGAGCGCAAGTCTGTGCGCGTCCGCGTGTGAGATTGGGAGGATGGGGGTCTGAGGTCTGGGGGGGCTGGGGGCGGCGGCCCACAGCGCAGCGCAGGCCTCGGGCCCCTCCGGGGACTCCAGGGTAGGGGGTCACGGGAATGGCCGCGAGCCTTGGGTGGGCGGAGGGGGCGCGAGGACCGAGACTTCGCTCTGCAGGGGGCCGCGGGAGGAGCCCGGGAGGCGCAGGCGTCCCGCCCCCCGCGGCCCCGCAGCCCCCCGCGCCGGGCCCGGGCCCGGGGCCGCCCTCGCCCCGCTGCCCCGCGGCCCCGCCGCCTCCCGGCCCGCGAGGGAGGAGGAGATCGCGCCGGAGATGCATGTAAAAACAGATGTCTTTCTGGCTAAGCAGCGAGCCTGCAAAGCGGCTGAGCCGGAGTCTGCTCCGCTGACAGAAGATCTATGGCCCAAATTCCTCTTCGAAGTCTCTTTCTCCGGAGATTTATTCCTGCAGGCCTCTGCCGAGCCGGGGCAAGTGCGCGGCACCCGCGCCTGGGCGGCCGCTGCCCCCGCCCGCGCCGCCCCTTCCGGGTGACACTTTCCCGGCGAGGCTGGGGGCAGATTAGCCGGTCAGAGGCGCTGGGACGCGGCGGCAGAGGGGCGCGGGCCGGGGCAGCGGAGGCCGCGCCGAAACGCAGCAGGGATTTGAATGGCAAGTAGGTCATTACCCCGGCTGGGTAGGAAGCCCGCGTGGTGCAGCGCGACACCCATCCTGGCTGCTGAGAGAATAAGTGATGGCTATATTTATGTTTCCATCTAAATGCATGGATCAAAGCAGACACTTTAATCTATTCAACAACAGCCCGAGGATTAAAAAGTTGCAGGCAAATCAAACTCTTAAATTGGTAATATATTTTTGCTTGTCACTTGACAAATCATTACGGAGAGTGACTCCAGGCCTGGGGTGTGTGTGTGTGTGTGGGGTGAGACCTGGGGACTTGAACCTGGCGCCCTCCTGGAGAGGACCCCAGCCCCAGAGGCTGCGGCATGAATGTCCTCACTTTGTTCCAGGAGCTCTGACTCCAGTCCCAGTCCTGGAGGGGAGGTGGGAGCTGGCGGGGAGTACTGGCCCGGGGTCACACCCCTGTATGTCGTCAATCTCCGCAACAGCCTAGCAGGTGGGCACTCTCGTTAGCCCCATTTTACAGACTACATTACACAGTAGTGAAGTGACAGATGCCCCGTGTCCGAGTCCAGGGCTCTTGTCCTGCTAGGGCTGCTGGGTAAGAGGATGGCACTCCACTGGTGCAGGACAGAGTAGAGCCTGCTCTGCCACTTGCCGGGCAACCTTTGGCAACATCCTTCACTTGCCAGCTTCCTCATCTGCAAAATGGGGGCAATGGTCGCCTCCTCCGTCCTCTGGGGCTGTCGTCGGGAGTAAAGGAGACGATGCGTGGAATGTACTAGCATAGCATGGGACCCAGCGTGGGAAGTCATGTCTGGAGGCCCAGAAAGGAACTCACAAGCATGGCCTCTAAGGCGTGGCTGGAGGCACTGAGTTAAATATTCCCACTGCCTCGTAGTAGAGGATAAAAAGAAAAGGCAGCTTGACTTGCTCTGTGTGGCCCCAAGTGGGACACCTGGGTACTAATGGAGACTGACAAATTTCAGCTAAGGAGAAGCAAGAGCCTTCTAATCACCAGAGGTGGGCAAAGAGGTAGTGGGCTGTGTGATATGGTGGTGAGCTCCCCGTTTTGGGAGGTGTGTAAGACAAGGCCAGGTGAATTCTAGGTGGTGGTTTTGTATAGCCAGGGGATTTTCCATTGCTGAGGGATGGCATTCAGACCAGATGTCCATAAAGGTCCCTTCCAAGAAGGAGTGTCTAGAATTCCATGAGTAGCAGGATCAGCGCCTCATCATTCAGGGTAACAGGGGCAAGGAGTTGGATAACTGTACTGGGAACAAAGAAACCTATAGTTCTTAAAAAGGCATTCTTTGTGTGTATTTCCTAATTTAATCCTCCTAGTTTATGCTCGACTCAGAGCCCCAGTAAACCTTAGGGTACATGGGTGGGCACGGTTCTGAGGTGGGCCAGTTGGCACAGGCATGCCAAGGCTGCTGGGGTGGAAAGAGGCAAAGCCAGCTGGCAGAGAAGAAAAATTCCAAAGTGGTCCGTGGAGCCGGAGCAGCACCAGCCAGTGGAGGGAAGAGTGGACTTGGAGTTAAGGAGATCTGGGTTTCCATCTGGTTCCATCTGCACGTGTCCATTGGCAAGTTACCTAAACCCTACGAGCCTCAGTTTCTCTGCCTGGAAAGTAGGGTTCCTGTACCTTCCTTGCTGACCTTTCAGAGGGGAGGTGAGAACTGGAGAGAAACCAAGGGCTCCTGTAGATTCTAGTTGGGCTTGCTGTTCCCTTGGACTTGGGAGAAAGGAAAGGGTGTTGCGGGCACCCCACGGTTTGGCTGCTGACCCACTCTGCCTGTGTCCTCTCCAGATGCCCACCCTCAGGCCTTGGGTCCCCCGTTTGAGGGGGCTTGTTGCCACTAGCTGCCTGGTGCTGCGGGGTTGTGGTCGTGCACCGTGACGGCAGGGACCAGTGTGGCCACATTGCACCATCTGCCTGTGCCGAAATGGAGCCCAGGTGCTGGGTTTGGAGCGCAGGTAATTGCCAACAGCTGAGCTAGCTTTCCCCGCTTTCCCCGCAACTGATCCCGGAGGGAGGCGGGCCCCTGGGCGCGGGTGCGGGAAGCGGCTGCCCGCGTGGTACCTGGCCGCCATGCTGCACGCCTTCCCAGCACTCTCCGCCTGCTCCCCTTCGCCAGCCTCACAATGGCTCTGCAAGGGAGGTCAGGGCATTATCGGATTGGTTTTTCCAGCGTGGAAATCAAGAACCAGAGAGGTTAAATCTCCGGGCCAAGGTCCCGGAGCCAGTCAATCGTGGGCCTGAACTAGCCCTCTGGGTCACCCGACTCTTAATTCCATTTTCTTCGGTCACTCTGCTGCCCCGTGCAGTTCAGTAAACATTTGTGGAGGACCTTCTCTGGGTCAGGCGCCAGGCGCCGGGCGGGGGTGTCGGCAGGGGCTCTGGCCCTGTTCACGGGTGTGTGTGTGTGTGTGTGTGCAATTTTAACCCTCCCCTTTGGACCTGGGCTCCCAGTCAAATGCCCACCTCCTGGCCCGCCCCTTACCTGAGGTGTTTTCTGAAGCACAGGTCTACTGGTTCACACACCTGATGACTCTGGGGCTGGCTTCCACCTGCCTTTGCAGCGTTCTCCCACTGCTCCTGCCCTGACCCCAGGGCTCTAGCTGCACAGTCCACCACACGCTTCCGCAGCCATGCTCAGGATTTCAGTACGCTTCCCAACCTCGGACTTGACTTGTCTAAACCTACTCTGTTTTCAGGTCCGCCTCAAAGGAGGCTTCCTTTGATCCTCCGCCCCCTTCCAGAGTTTTCCCCATCAATGAATAATTCTTCCCTGTGGTTCCGGGCCTTTGCTCTGGCCTCGGTGACCACACCTGCCATCGTGTGGTAGCTATTCCCAACGCTCTCCCCACCCCTCGATTCAAGGCCAGGTCTGGGCCTCCTAAACCTGTGATACCTGCCCCCCACCCCCATGCTGTATCTGAAATCTGTGGTGCTCTGGTGGCGGCTTGTCAGCAGCCGTTCCTGTCTCTGTCCCATGGCCACCTCGCACGCGGTCTGTCTCCTGCTTCTAAGGCATACTGGACTAAAGGCCCTCCCTGATTCAGTTTGGCCTCCTCTTAACCAGCAGGATCTTTGAAGAGCCCATTTCCATATGCGTTCGTCCACAGGTCCAGGGCTGGACTTGAGCACCTCTTCATGGGGGACATGAGTCCACCCGGAACAGGCGCTGAGCCCCAGCCTAGCCAAGACGCCCCGTGCTCTGTGAGCCGGCCCCTCCTTTTAGGAGCGGGAGTCGGCAGGCCTCTCCGCCTGCCTTGCAGGCCAGGGGACAGTGACCCGCTGTCAGCAGGCCCGGGCCCAGGCCGGCCCCACTGGTGATCTTCAGGAGGAGCGTGCGATTCTGTGGGCTTGTGAGTCTACCATCAGGCTTTTAATTTCAGATCCCAGCAACACGAGGATTGTTGAATCTTATCCTTCTGGCCTTTACGGATGATGCAAAAAAGAACTGCTTGGAGTAAATAAGCGGGAGAGATTAAAGGCCTGCCTCTGTCGTATGAGCCAACAAGCCGGGGGGGGCGGGGGGGAGTTTTGGGGCTTCAGCTACGGCCCTGAAAGGAGCCACGGTCTCATTTCTGAGTTGGTTCAGAAAGCTTGGGCTCCTCAGCTTCCAAGTTCTGGCCTTTGGATGTTTTGCTCTGCATCTGTGTGTGTGTGTCTGGGAGTGACCTTGTGAGTACTCAGGTCAAGTGGGAGCATCTCCCCGTCAACATGGCGCGCGTGTGTGTACGGGTAGTGTGCTGTGTGTGCCGCCTGTGCCTGTGGGTGTCTGTATAAAGGGTGGGCATTGGGCTGAATGCGGATCGTCTTGTGTGTAAATCACATTTTACGTGTGAATGTGCATTTATGTGCGTTTATGTGTGGGCAGTCTACAGTTTCGTGTGCAAGAATGGGTCCAGGTGTACACTGGTGTGCATTCGCCGTGACCACGGGCCGAGCCTGGGTGTGGGGCTCTGTGTGCTCACCGTGGAGTGCATCTCGGCCTCCACCTGGGTGGAGGAGTGAGGGAGGGTGTTTAGTTGTCTTGGCTGCTAAAGCAAATACCATGGAATGGGTTGGCTTGATCAGCGGGAATTTATGAGTGCGTGGTTTTGAGGCTAGGAGAAGTGCACTCAAGGCATTGTCAGAGTGATGCTGCCTTCCTGAAGACTGGCACGCTGGGGTGATCCTTGGCCACTGGCTCCTCTGTCACACGGCAATGCACATGATGGCCTTTCCTGGCCTCTGCCTTCTCTTCCGGGGTCCGTTGACTTTTTGCTTCTTGCTTCCGGTATTTTTCTCTCTCTCTCAATTTTATTCTGCTTATAAAGGGCTCTGGGAGTAGGATTCAGACCCATTCTGGTCGAGGTGGGCTGCACGTTCACTGAGGTGACCTCATCCCAAAGTCCTGCTTACAAGGAGTCCACACCCACAGGAAGGGGTTACGTTGACAAGCACGCTCTTCGGGGGCACGAAGCTTCACTCCACCACAGAGTGTGTGCACACATGTGTGCCAGCCCAGGCCCGGGCAGCCCCCATGTGCCGGGCTCCCTTGGCGCCTCCTGGCCTGTTTGTCTCTGGCCCCCGGTCCCTGGAGGCACTGCCTTGCTGGTCTGCAGAGAGATCAACACCCTTCGAACCAGCTGCCGCGTTGGCTGCGGCTCCCTTGGTCGGCCTCCAGATGCCTGCAGTTGCCATGGAAACCGAAGCAGGTCTGCTGCTGCCTGCCACGGGGTCCCTGGGCTAGGGCAGCTGGGGGCCAAAGCCACCTTGGTTGAGGGCTGGCCAGGGGAAGGGGGGCGCGGACCTCAGAGCTTGTTTCTCCTCCCGTCCTACTGGGCCCTCTTTTTTTTGCCTCCGAACAATGGCAGGTCCCTGCTGTCAGACAACCCGGGATCAAAACAGCCCCGTTTGAAAAGGGCCTGAGTGTTTGACTTTTTCACACACATACAAAAACAAAAAATCAAGGCATATGCTAATTTCACATTACTGTGCATGTCAGTTGTACACCATTAATCCACCGCCTAAAATAAAGTGGCTTTCAGGAGAGCACTGGTGACACTGGATGGGAGAAGTCTGTACTTGTTTTTGTGGCTTGATTTTGTAAGAGGCATCGGCTCAGAGTTCACTGCGTTGGGAAGACTTGAGCGTAACGGTGTTAAGCACTGGAGAGATCACAGATCCTGTTTAGTTTTGAAAAACCGAGTAGTAAGTGCAAACTAAGCTGTGTAAGTGAAGGGCAATGCATTGTTAGGGAGGCATAAAAGGGTGGCACAACCAGAAGGCAGAGCTGGGGAATAATTACCACGGAAGTTAGGATAGTGACTAACTGCAGGGGAAAGTGGGGAGGGGTGGTGGGGGGTGAGGGGCAGGGGCTGCCTGGGCACTTGTCACATTCTGTGTCCTGGCTGCTGATGCGGGTCGTGGAGACGCAGATGGGGGACTGTTATTCTTTTAATCCCACATATACAATTTTTTAAAAAAGATTTATTTATTTATTTCTCTCCCCTCCCCCCCACCCCGGTTGTCTATTCTCTGTGTCTGTTTGCTGCGTCATCTTCTTTGTCTGCTTCTGTTGTTGTCAGCGGCATGGGAATCTGTATTTTCTTTTTTGTTGCGTCATCTTGTGTCAGCTCTCCGTGTGTGCGGCACCATTCCTGGGCAGGCTGCACTTTCTTTCACGCTGGGCGGCTCTCCTTTTGGGGCGCACTCCTTGTACATGGGGCTCCCCTATGCGGGGGACACCCCTGCGTGGCAGGGCACTCCTTGTGCACATCAGCACTGCACATGGGCCAGCTCCACACGGGTCAAGGAGGCCCGGGGTTTGAACCGTGGACCTCCCATGTCGTAGACGGACTCCCTAACCACTGGGCCAAGTCCGCCGCCACACATATACATTTTTAATGCTCTTCTGGATGTGTGATAGATCGGCAAGAACATCACCAATCCTGTGCTTGTGGCCCTTGGCTTGATCGGGCAGTAAGTGGCAGCACTGGGTCGCTAAGAAGACAGAGCCGGGGGGTGCCCACATTTTGATGGCTCTGGAGCTGCCTCGGGCAGTCACTCAGCGGCAGCCTGCTGAGGTTTTCTCCTCTGTAACATGACGAGTATATTGCATGTATCCATTCAATTAAAAAGTAATTTTGAGCTTTCTTTGTGCCAGGCTCTGTGCTAGGAAAGAAAGTCGTGGATAGTCAGCTCCGCGGCAGGTGACAGAGTGTGGTGAGCACATGAGGGGGGCCCAGGCCGGGGCTCCGGGGGTTCAGCGCTGGGACAGACATTTCCAGCAGGGACCGCGGAGGCGGTGAGTTTTGAACTGGCTGTAGAGGATGGGCCAGCTTTCAACTGGTGGAGATAGGCAGGGACGGAGCGGTGAAGTGAAGGCCAGTGTCGACAAGGGTGCGAGGTCATCGGGAACAGCAAAAAGCCCACGTGGCCGGCGGGGAGGACTCGAGGGATGGGTATGGCTGCATTCTGGGTGCGGTTCCTTCCAACACTAAAAAGAGAGGCTCCCCCAGCCTGGCCGGGGAGGAAGACACCTGGTCCTGTTGGGGACGGGGGCAGGGGACAGTGGAGGCGGAAGGCGTCAGGGTGCTGCTGCCTGACCCCCTGTCTGGGGGCTGGGAACCACTTGGTCCCCAAGGCCCTGATGCTCAAGACCTTGGGCCCCTCCAGACCATCCAGGTGGCCCTGGTCCCCTGGTCTCTGCACTGACCAGGCTGTGAGCCAAGTACCCCTCTTTCAGATGAAGACCCTGGGGCACCCCAGCACATGTGGCCCCCAAACCCCAGGCAAATCCAGAGAACCCCAAAGCCAGCTGGCCGCCAGGGTGGCTGACGAGGAGGCAATGCTCTCTTGAAATTTCCTGGGGGCTGAGCTCACACTGGCCAGCGTGGCTTGACTCACCCCGCTCTGCCCTCAGCACCCACGCCAAGCCGTTCTCTGTAACTCTGGTGCTTGGGAGTAAGGGAAGGGGCCCTTGTCTCCAGCCTTCTTTGATAGGTCTCAGTTGCCCTTGTCTGTCCATGAGGGGATGGGCTGGAAGTCACAGAGGAACCTTCCAGGCAGAACACTTTGCCCCTTCCAGGCAGAAGGACTGGTTCATTTCTGACCCTCCCCTGCTGGACGCTGCTTTGTCTCGGGAGGGATGGTGTCTCTCGTGGTTGGCGTGTATGTGAAGTGTTCTTGATGTTGAAGAGTGCAGTGTGGGGCTCCAGAACACCTCCTTAGGGGACAACGAGGGCCCCCCAGGAAGCAGGCCGCCTGGGCTTGGTTGTTGTTGGAGCACAGGATGTGTTGGGTGGCTCTGCTCTGCAGGCGGGACACGGCAGGCTGCCCAAGTGGGGGCTGGGAAAGCCAGACGAGAGGGGGCTTTCTCCAGACCGTGTGACAGGCGGGATCCAGTGTGTTATTGATGGAAAGGCCCCGATCAGGGACCACAGGTGCCAGGTTCCCCAGCCAGAGACCGCCGTGAACGCAGGAGAACTGCAGGGGAGCCATAGAACACATAGTAGGTGCCCAGTATTTATTGGATGAATGGTTTTTGGGGCAAGTTGAATGTCACAGGGATCTTCTTGAATCTGATGATTCATGAAGGTCTTAGGGGTTAGCCCTGGTGGATGCCAGAAGCCAGCCATTACTGCTTTGATGGTAGAGAGCCTGGGTTTTGGAAATAGTAAAGGGGCTGAGACTTGGCTTCTTTCTTTACCAGTTGTGTGTCCTTGGGCCTCTCTGATCCTCAGTTTCTTCATCACTACAAGGAGGGTACAGCATTGTGAGGATCAAATGAAATAATCTATGTAAAGAGCTTAGTGCTGTGCTGAGCACATAGCAGCTGCCCGTTATTACCCAGTATGGCAGAAGTGCTGGTGTGGTGGGCATGGTCAGTGGGGTGGTAAAGGGTGGGAGGAAGAGTGTGGACAGGGGTAGGCTCATGGAGAGGCTTGCTGTAAGTCATGCTGAGGGCAGCGCAGAGCCTGTGGCTTTTCATCAGGTCAGTGGTGTATAGACTGGAAGTGAGAAAGATGCATTTTGGTGAGGGGAGAGCTGTGGTTAGCACCAGCCAGCGCCTTCATTTGAACCATTCATGCCTTCACCCATTTATTTACTCAACAGAGACCTACCGAACACCTACTATGTGCTGGTCACTATTCTAGGCACCAGGGAGACAGTGTTAAATGAAAAGTCAAACCCCTACCTCCAAGCTCCAAGGATCTCACTCTAGTGAAATCTAGAGGAATATTTTATCATTCAGCAACCATGTTTGCAGCACTTGCCCATTGTGTGATTTTTGTATTTATCTGCCTACTGTCTTCTAATAAAAGTCCTTTTCAGAATGTTCTGACCTCCCTTGGGCTGTACTGTGAAGAAAACCTATCCACACTGGGGTCAGGAGAGATGGGGCAGTGTGGACAAGCTGACATCGTGAGACTTGGGGAGTCTTGGTAGAAATCTGGAAGGAGGGTCTTAGTTTGCCAGGCTGCCACGACAAATCCCACACAGTGGGTTAGCCTATACGCTGGGAATTTATTGTCTCATGTTTCATGGGCTGGCAGTCCAAAAGCAAGGTGTTGGCAAGGCGATACGTTCTCCCCCAAGTCTGTAGTGTTTGGGTCTGGCTTGCTGAAGTCCTTGAGGTGCCTTGGCTGGCATCTCTGCCTCTGTCACATGGCCATTTCTCTCTCCTGGTGTCTGCGCTTCTGGCTTCTGGCCCCTCTCTGTGTGGTTTTCCTTCTGAAAGGTTCCAGGACCATGGGTTAAGGTCCACCTTGATTCAGTTGGTCCATGCCTGAGTAGTATCTTAGCAGATCCTATTCACAAGGGAGTCCAGACCCTGACTTGCCGAAACATATTCAAAGATACGATTTACAAGTAGATTCACACTGACGTGGACAGGATTAAGATTAAGAATATATCCTTTCTTGGAGTACATAATTCATGGGAAAATTCTGGCCAGGAGTTCAGCTGAGCAGCGGACGCTTTTCCTCCCTGCTCTGCTCCTGCTCCTTTGCCCGTCTGGGAGCTTGCTCATCTTAGTCAACGTGGCTGTGATCTGGCTGACTCCAGATTCTGCCCCCTTCTTGGCTGTCACCAGCCTTCCCACTGGCCTGTAGGCCCTAAGCCTTCTGCCTAAGCCCCTCTGTCCAGAACAGAACAGTAGCATCAGGACCAGAGAGAACCAGAGCCTCTTGGAAATAACCCCTCTCCCGAGGGTCAAGAACCCTTCAAGGCCAGTAGAACTGGCGATCATGCTGGTGGTCCAGCACGATGTCCTGGCAGATTCTTAGTTCTTGTCTGCAAGGATGATTGAGTGCTTAGGTGCTCCGTCCAAGTGGTGGCACGTCTAGCAGGCTTGGTCAGGGACCCTCCGAGTGCAAGCCCCGTCCTCGGGGCAGTGGAGACACAGCCAGGCTCGTTTCAGCATGTCTTGGACAGAGAGCTCAACACCTGGTTGCTGGAGCTCCCCGCATTCATCCTCACATCTGGGCCTTTGCTCTGGCCTCTTCCCTGCCGCAGCAGCTTGCCCTTGTTCTCAGCCTAGAAGCACTGAATTAGGAAACCACAGCCTTTGGAGTTGGACAGGCCCAAGGGGAGTTCTAGCTCTGCCGTTTTCTAGCTGTGTGAGCTTGGGCAAGTCTCTTCCCTCCCTGGGCCTCTGCTTTCTCCTCCCTGAGAGGCATCTTGGAGGCCGATTGTAGACGATGCACACTGCACGCGGTGCCCTGGCGCCTGGCAGGATACTGGGCAAGTGGCTGAATCCAGCAGCTTTGTTTCCTTTTTGGTAAAAGGCAAGCTACATGTACCTTATTTTACATGTTGCATGAAACTATTAAAAAGCGCTCACGCCCCCACCCCATGAAACCTTCCCAACCACCTGGGACCCCTCAGCCCCATCCTCTCCAGCCGTGGCTGCTTGTTTGGCCAGGTCTTTCTGTGGAGCCAGCTTCCCGAAGGTGAGGTCTGCTCTACCTTCTGCTCCGAGTCATGGAGCCGCTGTGTGGGGAAGGGTTGCTCGTTGGCGGGTGGTGGGCAGACTGCCTGCAGGGGTGAGAGGGGTGTGAGAGCTGGCAGCCAGGAGAGTGTCTAGGCTGGCTGCTGGGGGCAGGGGAGGGGGAGGGAGGGGCCGCAGCAGCTTTCGGACTCCCCTCCCCCACCCAGTCTGTTTGGGGGCGCCCACCCCCTCCTCCCTGACCTTGTTTCTCGTTGGCTCAGCCCTGTCCTGCTAACGAGCTGAGCCAGCCGCTCGGCGCCCTCCTCTCCAGCGCTGACTCAGCCCTGTGGCTCCCACTTCCTCTGCCCTTGTTTGAAAATGCCGAGTTAATTGCTCTCCAGCTTCAGGCTGCCCTGGCAGGGGCAGGCTGCCCCTTCCTCCCTCCTTCGCCATGCCCTGGGACAGGGACAGGCCAGCGCCCTTCAGCCCTCGGTTCTGCCCTCTGTGGGCTGGGCGTGCGGGAGAGGGGCAGACAGGGAACGGGGCATCAGGCTCATTAGGAAGAAATGGGGAGGGAGGCGGGGGGAGCCAGGTCTCCCTCTTGGTGGTGTGTGTGTGGGGGGACCTGCTGCTGCCGGCTTGGCCCTGGGTGGCAGGGCCGTGGGCGCAGACCTGTGGCCTCTCACACCTAGGCTGGGAAGCTGTGGACGGGCAGAGGGCAGTGGTGCTGGGAGGGAGACCTTAGGCCTCACACTGGTAGGAAGGAGGGAAGGAGGGAGGGAGGGAAGGGAGGAGGGACAGAGAGAAGGGAAGCAGGGGGGAAGCCAAGGCTGGTTCTGTCAGAGAGAATCTGTCATTTAATTCTTACAGCGGTTCCTTAGGATGGGTGACAGATCATCCAGGGATGGCAGTCAAAACAGTTAACCAATGTGGCACTGGCTGGGACTAATCAGAAGGGACCCCAGGCAAAGAGCCCGGCAGGGTCCCTGGGGCTCCCGGAGCTGTGCCAGGAGTTAACCCTTGAGCTGCTGGGCCTCGGGGAGGGAAGGGATCACCACTTGGGGTGGAAGTAGCTCCATTGACGGGAGCTCCAGGGTGGCCGGATGGGCTTCCGTTTTGCTGGAGGACATGTCCTAAGTGCCTGGCACTGGGGGGGTCGGGGCTTTGTCGAATTAACAGGTAAAGGCCGCCCCGAGCACCTGGGACAGCCGGGAAGGGAGCTGAGCCAGGGCAGAGGTCAGAGGAGGGCGCACTGGGGACCTTTCCTTCAAGACCTGGGATTTTGGGGTTCGCCTTCTGGGGACTGGTCCCTGGGCTCATGTGGATGCTGAGAGACAGACAGACCTCCGAAAGAAGCCCAGAGAAGGCCTGGGATGATGCCTGCTAATTGAATTTTAAAAATTATTACTGCGACAAAAAGAGAGGAGGAAGGGAGAGGAGGGCTTGGAAAGGAAGCTCTGAACCCCAGCGGTCATTCAGGCGCAGGCAGGTGGCCTTCTCTCCGGCCGGGAGTGGGGCTGAGCTCCCCGCCCTGGCAGCAGGAGCAGCCCCCCGGGAGCTCACAGGTCGTGGGCAGGGCTTCTGACCTCGGCGTCCTCGAAATGACCTGGGTAAGGGACCTGGGCCCTCTTGTCTTCCCTTCTTTCTGGCCTGCTCAGGCCTGGGGGAAGTGGGGCGTGTGGGGAGGGGAGGGGATGGCGGGAGGGGAGGGAGAGGCAGAGATTAGGAGAATCCTGGGCCCAATTGGGACCCGCCCTGGTTGCTCTGTTCTACCTGGTTGCTGCTGCCTCTCTCCAAGCGGGGTGACAGTTTCTGCTCACCTCCCAGGTGCCCAGAGCTGGGGCTTTGCCCCATAGAAAGAAAGAAGGAAGGGGAAGCGAGGAGGGGCACGTGACGACAGCCAGCTCCCTAAGCAAGTGTGACCTCCGCTCATGACAGACCAAAAAATGTCCAGAGGAGCATCAGGGACCCGGGGGACCCCAGTGCTTTGCAGGCCCCTGGAGGCGGTCCCGCCCGACGGTCCCGCTGGGGTGGGCAGGGGTGCAGCAGCCGAGCAGGCCACGTCCCGCTGCACCGAGGCAGCTTGGGTGCCTGTCCTGTGGCGGCTTCTTCCCTCGTCCCTCCCTGGTCTCCAGCCAGCCCGCCGGCTTGATGAATTAGCCCCATAGATATTCCGTCGGGAAGGCAAACACATATCATATATATCTTTGACAAGTTATTATTCTCCCTTATCAGGATTCGGGTGCATCCCGCACCGGCCATTACTCACGCCGCTCCCCCGCCCCGCCTGGGCCTGGGCTCCAGGAGGCTGGTGGGGGACCCGCCTGTGTCTGCTGTGACACGGTGTGCTGTGTGTGGCGGGGGGCAGAGTACACAGAACCCCCCCGCCCCATCCTCGGCCAGGCTCAGAGGACACATCCTGTGGCTTGTCTTTTGATCCCAGGGCCTGGCTGGACACTGGCCACCAGGCAGAGGCCGGGTATGGCCAAAGAGGAGCCCGGAGGCTTCTGGGCCATTGGTTCTCTCACCGGAGCCAGAGCGGGAGTTTTGAAGGAAGGAAGGTTCTGACTTTGGCCTCGCCCGTGTCTGCTTTGTGGGGCAGGTGGGGGGCGGTGCCCCCCCTGGCCTGCCAGCAGGACCGATGGCTCTGCCACCTCCTATCAGTCCGAGAGCTTCTTGGAACTCAAAATGGCTCCTCCTGGGCCAGCCCACCCTGGCCTCAGCAGCTACCGCAGCCCAGGGGCGGCCTGGGGGCAGCGGGGCCCTGATGAATGCAGTATAAGTGACGTCAGCACTCTCGGGCTGCCCGTGGGACCCTGATTGGTCATCTTTCACCCATTTCCCGAGAGGCAGGCTCCGTATTAACTCGTCCTCGACTTAGGAGTATAAATGGGGCCTTTGGACTGGCTCCTGACAGCCTGCAGGTGGCTAATGCACTCGGGCCTTGGGCGTGGGGTGGGCAGGGAGTGGGAGGCCGGGTGCGGCTCAGAGCCAGCTGGCGAGGGCCCGACACCATGCGCTGGAATTGGAGGTGGGGGTGGCGAGGGCAGGGGGTCCTGGCTGGGGGAGGCCGGTGCCAGGACTCCTTTCCCTACCATCCTCTCGGAGTGGATGGGTCCCGTGCTGGAACGGGGCCCGTCCCCTAACCCTGGGGGGCACAGCCTTCCCCCATCTCAGTACAGAAGAAGCGAGAGGAGCCCCAGACCAGCCCTGCGTCTGTGCGTGTCTGTTCTCGGCTTTCAGATGGTGCAGTCCTGGGAACCCTCTTTTCCCTCCCTGGGACCAAGGCCGTGGTCCCATGGTCTGGCCGGGCACACGAGGTCCTAGAGGGGGTGGGAGGGCAGCTGAAGCCGTGCCGGGGCCAGGGGCTGCTCTGGCTCCTGAGGATGAGCCGCTGCTGCCCGGGCCGGGGCGAGGCTCTGCAGGTGGGCACCCAAGATGCCTACAGCTCGATCCCTGCCTTCGGGGGCTCCCCGTCTCCTATAGGACGGGGTCCCAGTAGAGGAAGACTGCCCTCCAGTGGGGCGGGGGGTGGAGGGAGGCCTCAGGAGAAGCTTCCTGGAGGAGGTGGGAGCACAGAAGGCAGGATTTAGACAAGTGTGGAGTTGGGATATGCGGGGAGGGGGAGGGCTGCGGAGGGAGGGTAAGGCCTTGTTTGGGGGCTGCCGTGCACGTTCACGTGGGGTGCTATCCTTGGCCTGGGGCCTGAATCCTACCCCGAGGGGAGCTGTGCGCCTGACTTCTAAGGGCCCCATCCGCTGGGGAGGGGCGGGGGGCGATGGAGGGAAAGTCGTGAGCAGGAGTCTGGTGTGGCCTGCGACGCCCAAGGCTTCCCGCCCCAGGGTGAGGTACCAACCTAGGCAAAGTCTCGGGCCCTCAGGGGCCTGGTACTGGCACAGTGTCGGTGCCCACTGGGGGCAGGTTCCCACTGCACCTGGGGGTTGGGTCTCTGTGCACCTGCTGGGTGGGGATGGGGACGCGGTGGTTGCAGTTAGCCTCTTGGCCACTAGAGGGAGCCACAGCCTACGTTTCTCTCCCATTCCGCGCCTGCTGCCCAGGCAGGGATCCCGAGGTGGGCGTGGGGGTGCCAGGGCTGGGGCCAGCCTGGGGGGGTTCTTTGTGTTGGTAATGGGGGCAGCTCTGCCCGTCCCTCCCCTCTCTGAAGGTGGGGGGTGGGGGTATCTTGTTCTGTTCCCTCTCTGGGTTGGGGCCTACTAGAGCCTGAGCCCTTCAATTCCAAGGGAGTAAAACCTCTGGGAAATTGGAAGCCATGGGGAAAAGGCAGTTTTAAAAAACATTGAACATCTACAGTATTTGTTTTAGTGCCTTCACAGAAAGAAGTCGCAGGCTCTGGCGTCAGGTTGCCTGCTTGGAATTCCAGCTCCACCATGTAATTGCTGGGTGACCTTGGGCAGGCTAAATAACATCTCCAAGCCTCAGCTGCCCCAACTGTAAAAATGGGGATTACAGTACCTACCTAGTGGAGTTATGGTAAGAAGAGATGGAGTAAAAGTCATCTAGCGCATGCCCAGTACATAGAAAGCGTGACAGTGTAGCCCTTTCATTTTCATGAAACGTAGTTACCTTTGATTAGTTGTAAGAATAAAGGCCCAAATTTAAAGCAAAACCAGTATTTTTCCTTCCATTAATATTGTAAAGACACCCCCCCCACTCCACCCCAATAAAGTAAAGGAATTGGAAAAACTTCCTCCTGCCCTAACATTTTCTAGGTCTTTGTACAGAGGTGATTGAGCACCGATCTGCCCCTTAGCTTATAGCTCACGTTTCCTGAGGCACGATGGCCTGCTGGGCACCCCAGGGCGACTGGGGGGTGGGTTGGGGCCACTGAAGATGCCTGCACCCTGGGCCCGTGGTGCCTGGCTCGAGGTTCTCCGCCAGCTGCACGTTAGGACTACCTGCAGAGCCGTCAGAAGTAGCAGGGCCTGACCCCCCTCCCCGCTCCTGCCTAGAAACTGTGATTCACTTGATCTGATGGAGCCCAGCCCTGAGCCCAGGTTTAAAAGCACCCAGGGGACCCCCCTGTGCACAGTGCATCCAGGGTAGGGGAGATGCCAGCCTCCCAGTCCCTCAACCACACGGCCTCACAGAAGTCTGCACAAACTTAGCAAGAGGCGTTTGGCTTGGCCTAGGGCAGCACTTTGGGTTGCCACCGAGGAGGCCTTGGTTCTGATCTGGATGGGCCATTGGGTAACCATGCTGACGCCTCTGGGCCTCAGTTTCCTCATCTGTCAAACGGGATGAGTCCCCCCTGTTGGACCCCAGGAGTCACCTGATGTGAAGATCAGATGACACAAAGAGAGTGACTATGCTTTGGAAGAGTACGTAAACGAGAGACCCGCAGACGGCTCCTCCGGAGGGAGCGAGCGCCTGGTGTTGGTGCAGAAAACAACGAAGAACGCTGGTGGGCACTGCTGGGGCAAAGCCCCTGGCTGGTCCTTGTCCCTTATTCCTGGGAGGGAACTTCTGCGTCTTTGGCATTTCTCTAGGGACAGGAGTGTCTTGGCAGACACCTGAGTCAGATGCTCAGGCTGGGGGCTGGCCGCGCTGGGAAGGCCAGCCACGCCGTTAGGGGGTGGGGGCTTCGAGCTCCTCCTCTCAGCCCGGCCTCGGGGGGTTGTGGGCAGGGGGCGGGAGACAGAGCTCAACCTCGTGGCCATCGGTTCAGTCAATCATGCACGTTCTGGACGCCAAAGCTTGGAGGGCTTCCGTGTTGATAAAAGATGTGGAGGGAAGCGGATTTGGCTCACCTGATAGAACGTCCGTCTACCACATGGGAGGTCCAGGGTTCAAACCCAGGGCCTCCTTGACCCGTGTGCAGCTGGCCCTTGCGCAGTGCTGATGCGCACAAGGAGTGCCCTGCCACGCAGGGGTGTCCCCTCGTAGGGGAGCCCCACGCACAAGGAGTGCGCCCCGTAAGGAGAGTTGCCCAGCGGGAGAGAAAGTGCAGCCTGCCCAGGAGTGGTGCTGCACACATGGAGAGCTGACACAACAAGATGATGCAACAAAAAGAGGTACAGATTCCGGGTGCCGCTAACAAGAATACAGGCAGACACAGAAGAACACACAGCGAATGGACACAGAGAGCAGACAACTGGTGGGCAGGGAAGGGGAGAGAAATAAATAAAAATAAATCTTAAAAAAAATTAAAAAGACATGGATATGCCGGGAGGTGCCGGGGTCTGACTCCACCGAGGCCCTGCACTGAGACGCGGCCAGACCTTGCCCCACGGGTCTCTTTTTTGTGTCCTTCTCATGACAACAACCCTGTAATCATAAGCACAGTGCTTTCCCAAGGCGTGGGACCGAACCCCAGGGGATGGCGGGAACTGAATTTGCAGGCAGTGGGTCAGAGTTGAGGGGCCCTGGGAACCCCTGAACTTGCAGGCGGGTGTGAGGGAGGGCGTCCCTTAGCCCCTGGAGGCTGACCTGCCTCCAGGTAGGATTCCTGGAGTTGCTGCTGGATGTTCCTTCGCAGAGGGGCTGAGTGGAGGGCAGAGACGAGGCCCAGTGCTCGCCGCAGCCTCCCTTCCCAGGCCAAGCCTCCGCCCGTCTCCCCGCCTTGCGCCCTCCTCACCCGGCCCTGCCTGCCTTCCCGGTTATGGAATAAGTTGCAAAGTGGGTGGGATGCTGGGGGTGAGGCGAGCGCCCCTCCCGCTGCAGGGGGCTGGGGCAGGTGAACGCGGTGGAGGAAGGGCCTGGTGGGTGCAGGCCGGGCCGGGCCCAGGGCCGTGCTCCCGTGGCTGACCCGTGCGTGCACCACTTCCCTTCCTTGCTTGCCTGCACCCAGAGGTCCGGCCGGCAGGGTGCGTGTGGGGGGCGGGGTGCTGGCTGCCAGGTGTGCATCCATATTTACGGAAGCTGAGGCCCTGGGAGCCGCCGGCTGCTGCGCTGGGCGATCCGCGCGGGCAGCTGCTCCACTCCCTGCCAGCACCCAGGAGGAGGAGGTTTTGAAATGTCATCCTAACCAGTGGTACCTGATCTGTAGCGTTTGCCGATTTCCATGGCAACCAACATGAAGTCGGTGGGTTCAGGAAACTCCTGAAAATTTGTCCCTGTGGCCCAGCCCCCTCAGAATAGGGGGAAACTGAGGCCTGAAGTGACTAGTCACACAGCAAGCCAGATAGGAGCTCAGCTGGACTGTTGCCAGGCCAGATCGCATGTCTCTCTGTCTTCCTGGGGTTGCTACTGACAACGGGTCCTCTGTGACAGTGGGGGCAGGGACAAGAGGGGTGGGCTGCCCCGGGGGGGTGGGTGGCTGTGGGAGCTCAGCCACCCAGCCCATGCCAGCACCCAGCAGCCCAGAGCACCTCGTAGTTTGCCAAGTGCCTTCTCACCTGTTACTGCTAAATTTAATTTTCGTAGCAACCCAGTGGGACATGAATTGTCACTACATTTTGCAGATGAGGAAACTGAGGCTTAAAGGGATTGTGATTTTCCCAAGGTCGTGTGACTAGAGCAGCAAGCGGATGTTATTTTTTTCCTTTTCTTTTTTTTCAAGTGGATTCACCCAAACCCAGGTCCTCTGGGAGCCGTCCCAGCTTTCCCCCTGCCCCAGGGTGCTGAGCCACAAGGCCTTCGTCGCCTCTCCTGGGCCCCACCTCTCAGCGTGGTCCTGATGGTGACGGGAAATAATGTGCCCGCCCAATTGTTCACCCAGCGAAACACAGACATCCGCTGCCAGGCACTGGGACTTAGAGCGTGAGCAGGTCAGACACTATCCCAGCTCCGCAGGCGGCTTCCAGTTTAGAGGGCAATGCTGTCTCCTACAATAGAGAGGGGTAGGTGCTAGGGCAGGGAGTGACAGAGCCAAGAGAGGGCACTTAACCAGCTTAGGGTGCCAGGGGAGGCTTCCTGGAGGAAGTGGCACCGCAGCTGAGCAGGATAGCACAGTTTGTGGAGAAGCCTTTCCTTTCCCCATTGAATTATCTTGGCACCTTTGTCAGAACTGACTGGTCATACACACGTGGACCTATTTCTGTACTCTCTTCTGTTCCACTGATGTGCATGCCTTGCCTTACCCAGTCCCACACTGGGCAGGTAATGTAAGCCTCTACCATTTCCCCTCGCTATTCTAGGTTCTTTGCTTTTCCACATATATTTTAGAATTGGATTGCCCATTTTTAGAAAAAAAGCCTTCTGATCTTACACATATTTTGTTAAGTTTACCCCTGAGTGTTTTTTTCTTTGGTACTGTTTTTACAATTTCCTTTTCCAATTGTTCATTGCTAGTTTATAGAAATACAATGTATTTTTTATATTAATCCTGTTTCCTGTGACTTTAACTTCATTTACTAGTTCTCATAGTTTTTTTGGTAGCTTCTTTGGAATTTTCTGTGGAAACCGTCCTGATGTGATACAGTTTAACCACCCTTAGCAAATCTGGATACTATTATTTCTTTTACTTTCTTTTCAGCACTGGCTAGGACCTCCAGTTCAATGTTAAATTGAAGTGGCAAAAGCAGATATTTATGTCTTGTGATTTTAATGGAAAAGCATTCTGTAGTTCATTAACTATGTTAGCTTCAGGATTTTAAAAATGGCTTTTGTTGGGTTAAGGAAGTTTCCTTATAGTCCTAATTTGCTGAGAGATTTTTAAAAATCACCAATAGGTGTTGAATTTTGTCAACTGTTTTTTCTGCATCTATTGAGATGGTCTGTTTTTTTCTCAGTCTATTAATACGGTGAATTACATTGATAGATTTTCTATTAGTTTTCATTTTGGATATTTTCATGTAATTAGGTACACACACATTTAAAATTATGTTCTTTTGATTAATTGATCTCATCATTATGAAATGTCCCTGTTTATCCTGATAATATTTCTTTTTTTGCAGACTACTTTGTCTGATATTAATATAGCCAAACAACTTGCCTTTGAATAGTATTTACATGGTATATATTTTTCCTTCCTTTTACTTTGAATCCAGCTGTGTCTTTCTGGTCTACCTGGGGGTTTAAAACCATTTATATTATATAAGCATTTTTAGGAGGTACTGGGGATTGAATCTGGGACCTTGATACATGGGAATGAGGCACTCAACTAGTAAGCTACATCTGCTCCCGAACCATTTATATTTAATGCGATTATCAATATGGTTGGTTTTAAATCTACCTCTTTATTTTGTCACATCTGTTCTTTGTTCCTCTTTTCCTACCTTCTTTTGGATTGAGTTTTTAAAAAAAAAAACATTTCATTTATTTTTAAAGATTTACTTCCTCCCCCTCCCTCCCGCCCCCCCCCCCCCCCCCCCCCCCGCTATCTGCTCTCTGTGTCCATTCACTGTGTGTTCTTCTGTGATGGCTTCTATCCTTATCAGCAGCACCGGGAATCTGTGTTTCTTTTTGTTGTGTCATCTTGCTGTGTCAGCTCTCCATGTGTGCAGCGCCATTCTTGGGCAGGCTGCACTTTCTTTCACGCTGGGTGGCTCTCCTTACGGGGTGCACTTCTTGCACTCGGGGCTCCCCTACATGGGGACACCCCTGTGTGGCACGGCACTCCTTGCGCGCATCAGCACTGCGCGTGGGCCAGCTCCACACGGGTCAAGGAGGCCCGGGGTTTGAACCGCGGACCTCCCATGTGGTAGGCGGACACCCTAATCACTGGGCCAAGTCCGCTTCCCTCATTTATTTTATCTGCACCATTGAAAGTCAGTGATTTTAATCATTATATTCCTCTCTCTTCCAGGAAGCCCTTCTTAGTCCTCCAGGGAGTTGTGGGATGCCTAGGGGATATGGTAAAGGAAATGAGGCCTGAAAAATAGATGTCACATCTTGAGACAAATAACTACCTTCTGGGCCCCCAAACCTGGCACAGTTTACAAGGTTTCCTCACTGGCTTCCTCTCCTCTACGGCATCTCCCCACCTGCACTCCTGGGAGGCTTCAAGGTGGCCTGGGCTGTGCCAAACCACCCGAGCCAGGGAAGGAGACCTAAATGTGAGAGCCACCGGGCTCTCCCCTCAGTTCCGAGGGACAAGTCTTTTCCACAGTGATATCCTGCCAAAGTGAAGATCTTCACACTCTCAAATAGCACCCACTGCTGGAGAATTCGGAGACATTCCTTCCTTTCCCAGGTCCCTTGTCCCTGGAAGTGGACTGGTCCAGTAGAGTCTCACAGTGTCTCTGTTTTTATTTCATGAAATATCCATCACTGACATAGCAGAAGAATTAGGGCGGTAAAGAAGTAGGAGGTCCAGTTTCATGTAGGGAGTTTCTATTGAGTATTTTTGGAGATACTCAAAATCAGAGCTGGACAACCACTTAGCAGGGAATGTTGCACCACGGTTTTCAACAATGGACAGCACAATGGACTGGTCCAGGGGTTCCTACATTTACCTGGGTGTCAGAGTCACCCCGGTAGTTTGTTTTATTTTAATTTTCTTGAAGGTAATATATGTACATAGTTTAAAAAGTCAATACCAAAAGTCTTATAACGAAATACAGTGGTTTCCTGTTCCAGCCTCTCCACTCTCCTGTTTCCCTTCATTTTAGCTCTTTTCTCTAGTTTATATACACATCTCCATTTTTGAAATAATATGTAAATACTGCTACCTTTTGATTTATCACTTTTAGACATCAAATGTCTTCTATTTATGATTGATAAAGATTTAGTTATCTTAACCTGCCATATAGCTAGCTGTATTATAATTTTAAATAAACCAACTTTTAGTATTTACGTTGTTATGCCTAGGCAAATCTTCAGATACTTCTAGCTGAACATTGTAGGTATGGTCCATTTACTTTTTTTTCATTTTTCCTGAAGTTAATAATTGCCTTTGTTTTAATTTTGCTTGATTTTATGTGTACTCATTGTCAATTCTTATACCTTCTGACAGCTTCTCAGTATGATTTACCACAGGACCAGTCTCATTAGGTAATATATTATTTTCGTTAAAACAAAAACAAATACAAAAACAAACTAGAGACATCCCTCCTAAAGATCTCCATTTTCATTCCACCTGGGCTGATTGCTTTCAAGGCTTGCTGTACTTCTATCATACTGGGACTATCCTTTGTTACCATTCTTGGATTTCCTTTGCCTCTCTCCTAGGTTGGGCTCCTTGTTTCCTAAATCTCGTGTCTTTGTCTGTTTTGCTTTTCTTCCTTGTTTTGGTGAAGTGTATCTTCTAGTAGTTTCATTAGATTGTTCACCATCAGATTGATGGTACAAATGCAGAGGTATGGTGATGATATTCTTGTCTCTTGAGATATAGCCCTCCAGTCTGGTTGTCTTCTGTGTGTCGTGCACAGTTTTCATTCTAGGATCTCTTTTCACCTTCATCCAAGAGATTTCATTTGCTTTTCTCTAGGTCTTCCTGTTTCTTGGTTTATGTTATTACCTTGTAAAAGACATCCTTTGTAGCTTCCTAAAAAAGTGTGGAAGAGAGATAAACTTTTTGAAATGTTGAAAAATGGGAAATTCTAATTATTTTGCTTTCACAGCTAATGATAGTTTGGTTAGGTATAGAATTTATGAAGGTCTTTGGTGTCATTCACTAATATTTCTAGTTCTTTCTTTGCTGGCAGGAATGCATACCCTCAACTTCTTGAAGTTAAGCATTGTGATGTGATTTGCTTTAGATAACAACATGTGAGTAGAAGTAACAGGTATTCCTTAGACTTTAATAAGGAGTGTGTAGTTCTCCATGTTTCCTCTCTGCTACTCTGACTGATGGATTTGGGGTGCTGGAGGCTCTTTTGGTCTAGGTTCCTCAGTGATGATGACCTGTGGAAGATCCCTCCCCACCATGTAGCATAAGCAAGAAATAAAACTTTCAATGTTTTAAGCTATTGAGATTTAGGGCTTATTTATTATCGCTGCGTAACGTAGCAGTTGACTGCTACCAAGATAGGTTTCTAGAAGTGGGATCTTGATAAAACAAGAGTCTAAAATATGTGGATTGGTTTAGGGACTTGGCTGTAATCTGTAAGAAAACTCTGTTGGAGATTGAAAGGATGGTAATTTCAATTATTCAGTAGAAAATATTTATTAAAATTTTCTGGGGAAGCGGCTGTGGCTCAATCAGTTGGGCTCCCATCTACCATATGGGAGGCCCTGCATTTGCGTCCTGGGCCTCCATGTGAAGGCAGGCTGGCCCTCATGCTGTGGAGAGCCACCTGGCCCACAAGCACCATGGAGAACTGACTCAGCAAGGTTATGCAAAAAAAAAAAAGGGAGACAAGAAACAAAACAAAACAAAACAAAACAAAAAAACAAAACAAAAAAAAAACGCAGAAGAGTGCAGCAAAGGACACAAAGAGCAGAGAACAAGCAAGCCATAAAGGGAGGAGGGGAAATAAATAAAAAATAAATACAGACACAGAAGAACACACAGCAAATGGACACAGAGAGTAGACAGCATGCAAAAAGCTGCAAGGGGGAGAAGATTGAAAAAAATTGTCTGGGAGTCAGATCACTTACCTAAGGAGATTGTAACTGGCACAGAATTATAGGAAAGAGTGTGGTCAGGAAAGAATTGGCCAATAGACAAGCAGAACTGAAAGCTTATAGAGAATTTCCAAAATTCCAGGGCCTTGAAATATTTGGAAAAATTACTTGATTTTAGATTCCAAATAGTAAGAAATAAAATTGAGAAACGTGCTGACTGGCAAAGTCCACTTAAAATTTGTCTTGTGCACAGAACCAGCAAGATGGCGGCAGAGTAAGGAGCTCCTAGAATCAGCTTCTGCTACAGGGCAGTTAGCAAATCCCAGAGCTCTCTGGAGCCAGCTGAAGCACCTGTTTGGGGCCTCCAGGAGACCAGAAGAGCATCCTGTCACATCCTTGAAGGAGTGGAAGGAGGACACTGCCCATCTGCAGAGAAGACTCGTAAGTAGAGTGCTCCATGCTGTGGAGGCCGGTGCCCATCCTCCACTGGAGGCACAAGCCACCTGTGGAGCTGGTCCGTGGCTGGAACTGAAAGCTCCACTTTCCAAAAACGGGAGAGGAAGAGATGATTGGGCAACAATTTCAGCTACTGATGAGTAAATTCAGGAGGCTAAAGTATAATCCTAAGAATAGCTAAAGTCTGAACCTGTCCAAGTCAGAAAGAGGCTGGGAGCCGCCATCTTAACTCCACACCAGGCACGAGGGGAAGCGGGGCGGACTGAAAATCCCAGTGCTTGTGGGGACCAGCTTCTTTCCATCCAGACCATATTTCAGTGCTAGCCTAGGCCCCAGTGCTGCCTCCAGCAGGGAGGAGGCTGCCAGGACCTGTACCAGCTTCTCCGGGAAATTACAGGCCAAGCCACGGAGGGTGGTGATCATCTTACTCTGGTGGCATGAGCCACCCCAGGAGCTATTCTGTAGCTGGAATTGGAAGCTCCATTTCCCAAAAACAGGGGAGGAGGAGATGGTTGGCTGCCGATTTTGGCTGCTGATTGGTAGACTTGGCTGGCTAAGAGATAACCCTGGGAAAAGCTGGGGTGTGAACCAGCCCAAGTCAGAAAGAGGCCAGTAGTTGCAATTCTGACTCCATCCCCAGCCTGAGGGGAAGCCGGGCTGACTGAAACTCTCACTGTTGGCAGGAACCAGTTTCTTTCACCCAGATCAGCCCGCAGCCCTAGCCTAGGCTTCAGCCCTGCCTCTGGCAGGGAGGAGGCTGAGGAGCCCTGCACCAACCTATATAGGTAACTGCAGGTAATTCTGGTTGGCATAGACTAAAAATCAGAAGTCTATCAGGGCAAGTGCAGTCATCTTGGACCTGCACTGCATAGATTGCTGTCCACACCTGCAGCTCCATCCCCGCCCCAGGCAGGGGAAAAAGGGATGTGAAGCTTCATCAGTCTCTCTGGGCAACTGTAGTCTAGGCCTGTATGACTTGGATTATTCCACACAGCTGTGACTCTGTCCCAATGCCTGGCAAGGGAGAAAGTGGGAAGAAGCTTGATTAGTCCCTGGTGCAATGAGGACAGCTTGAGCCTCCAAAGCTCACAGCACCAACTACATGCTTGGCTCCTACTGCACAACCAGCAAGGGAGAATGGATAGGAAGCCTTAAACGAAAGAGAAATCTGCACCCAGAAAAAATACTCTAGTAAGCCAGATGCGAAGACACCAACAAAAAATTACAATCCACACCAAGAAACAGGAAGCTATGGCCCAGTTAAAGGAAAAAGATAAGCCTCCAGATGACATAAAGGAGTTGAGACAACTAATTATAGATGTTCAAACAAATCTCCTTAATAAATTCAATGAGGTGGCTAAAGAGATCAAGGATATTAAGAAGACATTGGATGAGCACAAAGAAGAATTTGAAAGTATACATAGAAAAATAGCAGATATTATGGGAATGAAAGGTGTAATAAATGAAATTCTAAAAAACATTGGAATAATATAATAGCAGATTTGAGGAGGCAGAAGAAAGGATTGGTGAGCTTGAAGGAATGGCCTCTGAAAGTGAATATACAAAAGAACAGATGAAGAAAAGAATGGAAAAAATTGAACAAGGTCTCAGGGAAATAAATGACAGCAAAATGTGTGCAAACATATGTGTCATGGGTGTCCCAGAAGGAGAAGAGAAGGGAAAAGGGGCAGAAGGAATATTTGAAGAAATAATGGTAGAAAATTTCCCAACCTTATTGAAGGACATAGATATCCCTGTCCAAGAAGCACAATGTACTCCCACCCGAAAAAATCCAAATAGGCCAACTCCAAGACACATACTTATCAGAATATCAAAGGCCAAAGACAAAGAGAGAATTCTGGGAACAGCAAGAGAAAAGCAATGCATAACATATAAGGGATATCCAATAAGATTAAGTGCTGATTTCTCACCAGAAACCATGGAGGCAAGAAGACGGTGGTCTGATATATTTAAGATACTGCAAGAGAAAAACTTTCAGCCAAGAATTGTATACCCAGCAAGACTGTTTTTAAAAAATGAGGGCAAAATTAGAATATTTACAGGTAAACAGAAACCGAGAGGATTTCTAAGCAATAGACCAGATTTTCAGGAAATACTAAAGGGTGTGCTAGAGCCTGAAAGGAAAAGACAGGAGAGAGGGACCTGGAAGAGAGTCTAGAAGTGAAGATTATATCAATAAAAGTAACTAAAAGTGTGAAAAGAGTGGTAAAAATAAAATATGACAGATAAAACTCAAATAGTCAGGAATAAACTTAACCAGTAATGTAAAGCACTTGTATGCAGAAAACTGCAACTCAATGTTAAAACAAATTTAAAAAAGCCCTAAATAACTGGAAGAACATTTCATGCTCATGGATTGGAAGACATTAAGATATAAATTATACTCAAATTGATATACAGATTTAATGCAATCCTGATAAAAATTCTACCAGCATTAAAGAAAAAATTGAAAACATGATCATTAAATTTATTTGAAAGGATAAGGAGTCCTGAATAGCCAGAAACATCATAAAAAGGAAAAGTGAACCCTCATCTCCAGACTTTAAATCATAATACATACCTACAGTGGTAAAAACAGCATGGTACTGGCCTAAAGACAGAAACAATAGACCAATGGAACCAAATTTATGGTTCAGAAACAAACTCTCACAGGTATGGTGAAGCGATTTTTGACTAGCCTGTCAAAGTCACACAGCTCGGGCAGAACAATCCATTCAACAAATGGTGCTGAAAGAATTGGACATCCATAGCTGAAAGAAGGAAAGAGGATCCTATCTCACACCTTATCCAAAAATTAACTCAAAATGGGTCAAAAAACTAAAAATAACAGTAAGAATTATAAAACTTGTAGAAGAAAGTATTGGAAAATATCTTCAAAACCTGGTGGTAGGTGTTAAAGGAGATAAGAGAAGGACTGAGTGGGCTACTGATGTTTAACATATGTAGAAGTTTTAATTAGCTTTATTGTAAAAGTGTGGAAACGTATAGAGTGGATGGTAACACACAGTAACAGCTAGTTTATAAATGGGGATGTGACTGAAAATGGTAGTCTAGTTATGTAAATGCCAACTGACAATGCTAGAGAATAATCTAGGAACTGGATAGCACAGTAAACCAAGGGGTGGATGAGAATTGTGGTTGACGGTACAGATGCAAGAGTGTCCTTTGTTAGCTAGAGTAAATGTATGTCACTATTGTAGGGTGTTGGGAATGTGGAGAAGCATGGGAAAAATACAGCTGGAGTGACCTATGGACTGTGGTTAGTAGTAATAATATATTCTTGCATCTATGTGAAAGATGTACTGTGTTCATACTGAGGCAGTATGGAAAATGTGAGCCAAATGTACACTATGGACATGGTAACAATCAGATGATATTATTTTATCTGTAGCAAATGACACACCATATTGTGGTGTGTTGATGGAGGAGTGTTATTTGGGAATTCTGCACATGTGCATGATTGTTTCATAAGTTTACAACTTCTGTTATAAAAAATATTTAAAAAATAATAATAGGCATTGAAAGCCTTTAGTCATGCTATGGGATTTAATTGTGTATCCTCATTACTGTATCATTTGTGGGGTACACCCATCCCCCTTCCCCTTTGTAAATTAAATACAGCTCATTCTTACTGTGGCTTGTAGCATTCCTTCTCTCTGGCCTCCTGGACTCCTTTCCTTCATCTCTCTTCCCTTTGCCCCCCTCACCCAGTCTTGGTGGTGGTGTATTAAAAACAGAAAGAAAGCACACAAAATTAGTCAGTTTGCATATTGAAAAAGAAAAACGAAATTGGAGGAATCACACTACTGGACTTCAAAACATACTACAAAGCTACAGTAGTGAAAACAGCATGGTATTGGCATAAGGAGAGACACAGAGACCAGTGGAATCGAATTGTAAGTTCTGATATAGAACCTCATATATATAGCCATATAATATTCGATAAAGCCACCAAACCCTCTCAACTGGGAGAGAATGGCCTATTCAACAAATGGTGCCTGGAGAACTGGATATCCATATGTAGAAGAATGAAAGAGGATTACCATCTCACACCTTATACAAAGATCAACTCAAGATGGATCAAAGACCTAAACATAAGAACCAAGACCATAAAGACCTTGGAAGGAAGTGTAGGGAAACATCTACAAGACCTTGTAATAGGAAATGGCTTCGTGAACTTCACACCAAAAGCACAAGCAGCAAAAGAACAAATAGATAAATGGGACTTCCTCAAAATTAAAGCCTTCTGCACCTCAAAGGAGTTTGTCAAGAAAGTAAAAAGGGAACCTACACAATGGGAGAAAATATTTGGCAACCATATATCTGATAAGAGACTTATAACTTGCATATACAAAGAACTCCTATACCTTGAAAATAAAAAGATAAACAACCCATTTAAAAAAATGGGAAAAAGATTTAAACAGACACTTCTCCAAAGAAGAATACAAATGGCTAAAAAGCACATGAAAAAATGCTCCAAATCTTTAGCTATCAGGGAAATGCAAATCAAAACTACAATGAGATACCATCTTACTCCCATAAGATTGGCAGCTATGAAAAAAACAGAAGAATACAAATGCTGGAGAGGATGTGAAGAAATGGGAACACTCATCCACTGCTGGTGGGAATGTAGAAGGATCCAACCATTCTGGAGGACAGTTTGGTGGTTTCTCAAAAACTAACCATAGATCTGCCATATGATCCAGCAATTCCACTGCTGGGTATATACCCAGCAGAACTGAAACAAGGACACAAACTGATATATGCACACCAGTGTTCATAGCAGCATTGTTCACTATCGCCAAAAGTTGGAATCAACCCAAATGCCCATCAACAGATGAGTGGATCAATAAAATGTGGTGTATACATACAATGGAATACCACTCGGCTTTAAGAACAAATACACTACAAACACACGTGAAAACATGGATGAATCTTGAGAACCTTATGTTGAGTGAAGCAACCCAGGCATTGAAGGACAAATACTACATGACCTCAATGATATGAAATAAGCAAGCTGCCTCAGAGAGCTAGAGACTGGATGATAGGCTTACAGGAAATCGGGGAGTAGAGGAAGAATGAAAGCTGACATCTACATGGGTGAAATCTATGATAAGCTGGAGGTAAGTATGTGTACAAGGAAGGGATAAAATGGGGCATAGGGTTACCTCTGGGTGGGGCTTTGGGGATTTGAGGGGGGCTAGGGATGGGCAGATGGGTAATATTGCCCAATAAATTGGGGGGAGGGTGGGGCAACACACGAACATAGGAAATTGTCAGGTGTTGGTTGAGAGTATAATGCTGAGAAAACCTTTTCAAAATATAATTAGGAAAGTTACCTGTTTAAGATACTCAAAGGGGATAACCTGACGCAGGACAGATTCCTAGGGAATATGTGAATGCTTATTTTGCCAGAGTGGGTTATACCATTGGGTAGAGACCCATATAATGAGAGTGAAGGTAGACCCACATCCTGGAGAGGGCTAATGCCATCAAATAGAGGGAACTGTATCTCTCAAGAGAAATGGTGGCTTCCAGGGCATTAGGGCAGTTGAGCAGGTCAGGCCCTCAGCACTGTTGCAAGTATTTCTGAACGTGGCTCCTCAGGAAATGAAGATTGACTGTCACTGTGGGCCCCAAGGGGAGGGGGAAATAGATATTGAATAGATGGTACCAGAGTAAATGTGAGGGCAAGGGAAGTGTTTCACAAGAGTACATACACAAGGATGGATACAGTAATATTACACCAAAAACATATAGGGGACGACAGACTAATAATGTAAACCATAATGTAAAGCATAGGATAACTAAAAATTTTAGAAAACTGTATAGCCTAGAGTATAAACCACAATGTAAACACAAATGTTACCTTGTTTGAAAGCTATTGTCTCAATATCTGTACGTCAGTTTCAGTAAATATGAAATAAGTTAAAAAGATTATCTCTGTGGAAGGGAAAAGGTTTTATAATGGATATGTGGGACTACTGTATATTGTGTATATGAATTACTGTGATCTAAGGCTCTTGTGAAGAGAAGCTCAATAATTAGGGAAAAAAGAAAAGGAAAAGGTAGGATGCAGAATTTTTCCAAATCAATATATATTCTATATCTAACCTTTAAACTCATCGCTATATTCCATTTTACTATTAAGGGAACCTGACATTATATTGGGCTTCACTGTTCAGGAAGTTTTGGATCACAGAGTGGTTCAACAATGGCAGCGGAGGAATACTGGTATGGGATGTTATTGACAGGGGACATATGGTTGACAGGGAGTTATACAGGGCATGTGTCCAGGGTGCAAGGAAATGTTTGGATATACTCATAGTGGAAACAATTAAAAACAACAGCTGGGGGGGTACTGGGTTCCTGGCTGGGGGGAGGGGGCTCTGTTGTGGTCCCTAGGGGAGCAGTGGCAGTCCCCCAAGTGCAACGGCAAGGACCAGGAAGGAATGAGGGTCCAACAGTGACCTCCTTATACTAATGACTATGCTTGTGAGCCTATACACCTGAAATAAGAACAAGGCCTAGAGCAGCACTGTGCCTAGGGTTTCCCTCCTGACAGCCTCCGTGTTACTCAAATGTGGCCAGTCTCAAAGCCAAACTCAGCATGTAAATGCAATGCCTTCCCCCCAGCATGGGACATGATACCCGGGGATGAGCCTCCCTGGCACTGAGGGATCACTACCAAGTACCAGCTGATGACGTAACTAGAAAATGACCTTGAATTAAAGGTTCAACACGGTCCAGCAGAATATCCCTGTCTACATATAATAACAGGAGTTAAAAATGCTGTTTTACCTAAAGTAAGGGGGAAATGGAAAGGACAGATGAGTTTATATGGCTTTGAGTCTCTAAAAAAGAGTCTGAAGGTTGTCAGAAGGATTGCTCTTATGCACACCTGAGCAGAGTCCCAGAGACAGATAAAGTAGCTACAACCCCAGGTATTAGTTCTTTTGAGGGCTAAAGAGACCCACAGGTTCTATGGTCATGGCAGATGGAGTTCACTGCCATGTCGGTTGGCACTTCTTTGGAGCTGGTGTTTCTGCATGATGGAACTGGACTCAGATGTAATCTCTTTTCACAAGCCTTTCATGCTACTTTACTGGAATTGTATTTGGTGCTGGGGTTTAAGATTTATCTAGGGGATTTGAATCTCTGGACTGACAATATGATAGCCAGGCCCTGAGCCCCAACAGACTTCAGCTCCTACACTCTGATTTATTGGACTTACCCCACTCAGCTAACATGGAGTTGAAGAAGGTCAACCACCACACCATGGAGCCTAGAGTGCTGACAACTGAAAGCAGGAAAATTGCATCCAGTATCCATGTGGAATCTAAGCCCCCTCTTGGCATAGATGTGGAATGGACACAACCAAACCAAGGTCCACAGGAAGGAGGAATACAGTAAGGATTAGAGTGGACTTAATGATATTCTATTCATGAACTATTGTGGTTAATAATCGAGAAAATGTGGCATTGGTGTGGAAAAAGTGGCCATGGTGGCTGCTGGGTGTGGGGAATGGGAGGGAGAGATGAGATGTGGAGGCATTTTCGGGACTTGGAGTTGTCCTGAGTGGTGCTGCAGGGACAATTGCCGGACATTCTATGTCCTCCCATGGCCCACTGGATGGAACGTGGGAGAGTGTGGGCTATGGTGTGAACCATAGGCCATGGGGTGCAGTGATGCCCAGAGATGTACTCACCAGATGCAATGGATGTGTCAAGATGATGGGGAGAGTGTTACTGTGGGGGGAGTGGTGGGGTGGGGGCGGTGGGGGTGAATGGGGACCTCATATTTTTTTAATGTAATATATTTTTAAAAAAATGAATAAATTGAGTAGAATTTGAAAAAATAATTAGTCAGTTTGGGGTCAGTGGTAAAGGGGGTATATGTTGTGAACAAGTGTTTTTAATAACAGTTGGCTGTAATCACTCCTTGCCATGTCTGACACTGAAAATAAGGGAAAAAAAAAACTACTGAATAAAAGTGACAAAGAACGGAAAAAAAAATAGGGTGAGTTGGGGGTAAAACACACCAAATGTAAGATAATGACTATGATTAGTAGTAAGATTTTGACAATATTCTTTCATAATTTGTATCAAATGTCTCATGACAATGCAAGGTATTGGTGGAGGGTTGACCTATGGGAGCATGTTTGCTTTGTAAGTTCACAACTTTTACTATACACTTAATTGTTTATGTATGTTCATATATAAATGATATAAAGATGATAATAATAGGATTGGCTGGGGGAAAATACTTTGTTTAGTAGTGATATTTTGACAATGCTCTTTAATCATTAGTTAAAAAGGCTTAACAACAATGCAAGTTATTGGTGGTGGGGTGAGATGTTACATATGATGTTATATATGTTTGTTTTGTAAGTTCCCAACTATTATTATATACTTATTATTTATGTATGTTTAAGTATGAGTGATATATTTCAATAAATTAAAAAGAAATACAAAAAAAATTATCTTGTGGTAAGGATCCAAATAAGGATATGGCCTTCTCTCCCACTGTTAGATACTCTAAATGGATGAACATATTTCAGAGTAAAGATCCTTCAAGGATGTAGCACCCAGTTATTCCTTTAATTAGGA
The DNA here is from genome assembly GCF_030445035.2 of Dasypus novemcinctus. Lineage (NCBI taxonomy): Eukaryota > Metazoa > Chordata > Mammalia > Cingulata > Dasypodidae > Dasypus > Dasypus novemcinctus. The sequence goes on along the minus strand of NC_080699.1, from coordinate 22,898,582 downwards.
CAAATGGCTCAAGGAAAAGAGACTGAGATTGTGGCTCTCCCACCTAACTCTGATAGGCTCAAGGTGCACTGATTTTTAGATGAAGAGAGAAGGTATAGAGATGGTAACGCAAAGACATGTAAGTCTGGGAACTATGCTTCTACAGGAAATATGGGCATAGTTACTGGATTCTGTTGATGACGGAATCAAAGAGAAAAAACTTAAGATATTGAAAGAGTTATACTACCAACTCTTAAATAGACCTAAAATGACTCGATCTATTGGTAAGAAGTGATCTGAGAAAGAGACAGCCCTCAAGGACGGCATGTTCCCCTACAATCACTTCATCGATGACCAAGGAGAATAACGGGAAGAAAAGAATTTCTTAGAGGAAAGAGCCAGAAGCGACGGAGAACAATGGATGAAAGAGCTATGCCCAGAGAGCAGAAAGGGAGCCTAATTCTGCAGCATCCTTGCTTTCAGTGCCCTCAAAATTTCTGCCCAGTAGGATTTCAGAATTGCTATGATCCAGTGTCTCCTGACTATGTCTATTCTTCCCTTTTCTGAATGGTAGTGATTACTGTGGTTATCCTTTCCCTCTTTCACCACTGCATCTTGGGTGTGTATGTAGCAGGCTTTTTAAATTTATAGATATCCAGATTAAGAGGAGGACCCATGTGGATTTAATATACAGTCTTTGGCACATCGTCCAGAATCCTAAATTTTAGGTTTGTTGTTATGAATAGATTGAGCTTTTGGGTTGTCCTCCTTAGGGAGAGGGTGAACATATGTTCCTTGGTGAGGAGAATGGACCAAATATTTTGTGACTGGACTGCTAATTACACATCTAGCTCTTCTCATGGTAATATTGTACTTCTAAGACTCTTTGAAGATAGGCAAGTGCATGTGCCATGGAAATGTGCACTGAAGTGATGTGTGCCCCTTCCTGGCAAAATTTTTTAAGAGCTGGTGAGCCATTACTCATGTTCCCTTCCTCTACCATGGAAATAGGTAAAAGGCAACCCAAAAGCCTGGGTGCTGCTGAACTGAGATGGACATGTAGCATTGGAGATTTGGGGGTTGTTTGTTACTGTGGCATAACCAAGCCCTCCTGACTAATATAGAATTATAAATTGTTTTCCTTCAGAAAGTTAAATACATTCTTCCACTATCTTGAAAATATAAAACCACTCTGATTCCTGGTCCTTTGGTTAAACTCCCCTTTTTGGATCTTTTTAACCTTAATATTCTGAAATGTCACAATGATGTGATTATTTTCATTCATTGTGCTAGGCACATGGATCTCTTTCAATCTGGACGTTGAGGCTCTTTAGTTCTGGGAATATTTCATGAATCGATGATTTCTTCTCTATTTTTTTTCTTATTTCTTCTCTCTCTCCCTCTCCCTCTCCCTCTCCCTCTCCCTCTCCCTCTCTTTTTAGGAGGTACCAGGGATTGGACCTGGGACCACATACATGTGAAGCAGGTGCTCCAACCACAGAGCTACACCCTTGTTCTCTTTTTATTTGATTTTGGACCTCCTGAGCTGGTATTCTTTAATTTGTTATTTTTTTTCCTCTCCTGGTTTCAATCCCTGTCATTTTACTCTCTTTCTGAAATATTTCCTCAAATTTATATTCCATCTCTTCTATTGAGTTTTTCATTTTTGCTATCATGTCTTTAATTTTCATGAACTTTTTGTTATTTCAGTGTTCTTTTCTTATGGCACCACATTCTTATTTTGGGGATACAGTATCTCCCTTTATCTTCTGAGGTTGTTGATAGAGTTTTAAATTTTTAAAATTTTTAAATTCTTTATGCTCCTTTCTTCTTTGCATAGTTTTTGTTTCCTCCAAGTTGTCTTTTCTACTTGTTTCCTTTGGCCTCTATCTTCCTTATTAGAAGCTTTTTTAAAAATTGTCTTTTTTTTTTAAAGATACATAGATCACAAAAAATGTTACATTAAAAAATATGTGAGGGGAAGCAGATTTGGCTCAACTGATAGTCTGCCTACCACGTAGGAGGTCCAAGGTTCAAACCCAGGGCTTCCTGACCCATGTGGTGAGCTGGCCCCCACGCAGTGCTGCTGTGCACAAGGAGTGCTGTGCCACACAGGGGTGTCCCCCATGTAGGGGAGCCCCATGCACAAGGAGTGCACCCCATAAGGAGAGCTGCCCCACATGAAAAAAAGTGTGGCCTGCCCAGGAGTGGCACTGCACACATGGAGAGCTGATACAACAAGATGACGCAACAAAAAAGAGACACAGATTCTCAGTGCTGCCGACAAGAATACAAGCAGACACAGAAGAACACACAGTGAATGGACACAGAGAGCATGAAAACTGGGGGGGGGGGGGCGATATAAATAAATAAATAAATAAATAAATCTTTAAAAAAATACATACATATATATATATATAAGAAATTCCTGTGTGCCTGAAATTTCAGAGCTGCAGGATGCCTAAGAGTTACCTCCTAAGAAGCCTCCATGTTGCTCAAATGTGGCTACTCTCTAAGCCAAACTCAGCATGTAAAAGCTTTACCCTCCTTTCAGCGTGGGACATGACTCCCAGGGGTGAGGCTTCCTGGTGCCGAGTTATTACTACCAATCACCTGCTGGTGATGCAACTAGAAAAAGACCTTGAATAAAAGGGGGAAATGGTAAAGACAAATGAGTTTACATGGCTGAGACTTCAAAATGAGCTGGGAGGTCATCAGAGGGGTCACACTTACGCACGTCTCAGCAGGACCCCAGAGACAGCCAAAGTAGAAACAACTCCAGGTACTGGTGCTGCTGAGGGTTACAGAGACACAGGTTCTATGGTCATGGCAGACGGCTCTGGAGTTCAGTGCCTTGTTAGTGGGCCCTACTTTGGAATTCGTGCTCCTGAGTGTGACAGAGTTAGATTCAGAAGTGTCCTTTCTACACATGCCTCTTCTGTCACTTTTACTGAACCTGTGGTTGGTGCTGGAGTTGGTGTATTCTCAGGAGACTTGAATCTTTGGACTGTCCATGTGCCAGCTGGGCCCTGAGCCTCAGCAGAGTTGCAACACCTACTTTCTAGTTCACTGGACTTACCCAGGTCAGCTAACAGGGAGGTGAAGATGGCCAATCACCACACCAGGGAACCAAGAGTGCCTACAACTGCAAGTAGGAGAATCACATCCATCAACCATGTAGGATCTAAGCCCCTTCTTGATTTCGATAGAGGTGGAGAGGGCATCACCATCTCAGGGTCTATAGGATGGAGGAATAAAATATGGATTAGAGTGGACTTATTGGTATTCTACTATAGAACTATTGTGACTTTAACAATGGAAGAAATTGTATCACTGATGTGGAGACAGTGGCCATGGTAGTTGCTGAGGGCAGGGAGAGGAAAGAAGAGATGCCATATTAGAAGCATTTTCCCATTCAAGTGTCTCATAATTCTTTGCTATCAAGTCATGAATAAAGTAGGAGACTAAAAAGCAAATTGTAAATTCTGATACTGAGGGGTGTGGCTTGTGAGCTCCAGTGGGGTGCTTGTTGGGAAACAATGTTAGTGTCTTAGGTCTCTCCTCTTGGGCTGGGCCTAGTCTTCAGACATTGCTGCACTGTAATCCTGCCTGAAGACAACAGTCTTGCGGCCAGCTTTCTTGAAGCAAGTGGATGATCAGGTGAAAGTCTGAGGATTCTGTATTTAGTATTATAGAGTAAATTATTTATTCCTCTGTTAGTCATTTGGTACCCTCCCCTCAATTATGCTCATTGACTCCTAATCCAGAGACCTTCTGTTTGACCTTTTCTAGAGTATCAATCTCCAGTCTTCTGGCACAGGTTGGGGCGGGGCAGTGCCCAGCAGCATGGGGTGGGGGAAGGAGAACCAGCAAAGGAGGCTGTGAAGGAGTGGCCAGTGCAGGAGCAGGACAACCACGTGAGAACGATGTCCCTGACACAAGCGTAGACGAGGTTTCAAGACAGGGAGTATTCTTCTGTGTCAGATGGCCTGATGAGTAACATGAGAATTGAGAACTGACCATTGGACCTGGCAGTGCAGCAGCCTTTGGTGGCCTTGACGAAAGATGTCTTGCTGGAGTGGTGGGAACAGACACTTGGTTAGAATGAGTTCCAGAGAGAATGAAAGGTCAGGAATTGGCAGTAGTGATCCAGACAATTCTTTCCATTGCAAGCTAGCCACCCCCATTTTCACAGTATAATTTAGTAGTCGAAGAAACTGTGTCTCTGAAAGATTTTAAGCGAATACACCCATGGCCTCACGGCTAGGTGCTTCTCAAAGAGCATTTGACTAACACCCACCCCACCCACCCCAGCCCCAGTTCCAGAGATACCTGGTATTTTCAATGCCTGAAACTTTTGAGAGTTCTACAGTATAAATTGGGCTGATTCACAGCCTTTCCCTTTGCTAGCTGGGGATTTAGAATTTTGGGGTCCACTAAGTCAATTATCACTCTCTGGTCTCTCAGCTTAACTTCCAAAATTTTGTCAGAGCTGCCAGGAGAGGCTACTGTGAACCTCTGCTGGGCCTCTGGATGTGCCTTCTCATCTCGTTTGACGATTCTTCCTCAGCTTCCCAAAATCCGAGGACTCAGTCCTTGGGCCTCGCCTCTTGTCCCTCTTCCTAGATGATCTCACCCAATGTCATAGCTTTAAATACCTTCTTCACGCTGACGACGTCCCCATTTATACTCCAGCCTAAACCTCTTCTTTGAGCTCCAGATTCCCATTTCTAACTGCCTACTTAACATCTCCCCTTGAATATCTAATAGGCATTGCAAGTGTGACATGTACAAAACTCAACTTCTAATTTTCTCCCCCAAACCTTCTCCTCCCACAGTCTTCCCACTTCGGTAAATGGCAGCTCCCAGGAAAGAACTTTGAAGTCATCCTTGACTCATCTCTTTCCCTCGCCCCAAGTCTTCTATACATCAGCAGATCCTGCTGACTCAGTCTTCAAAATACACCTACGCTAACTTGAGCTTTAATCCTGACTCCCCATAAACTGTAGGACTATATTAGCCGCTTAAAGAGCACACATTTATTACCCCACAGTTCAGCACGTCAGGAGTCTGACATGGGTGTCACTGGGCTGAAAGCAAGTCATTGGCAGGACTGTGCTCCTTTCTGGAGATTCTAGGGAAGAATCTCTCTCTTTGCCTTTTTCCCCTTCCAGAGGCCACCGCACTCCTCGGCTTGTGCCTCTCCCTCTATCTTCACAGCCAGCAATGTCACATCGTTCTGACTTCCTCTTCGATCTCCCTCTTCTACTGTTTTTTCTTGCTAGAGAAGTTGTAGGTTTATAGAAGAATCATGCAGAGAGGACAGAGTTTCCATAGGCACTGCCCCTCCCCCCCAGTTTTCCCTATTGTTAGCACTTTGCGTTAGTGTGGTACTTTTGTTACAATTGATGAAACAATTTTATTGTAATTATACTATTGACTGTAGTCCATAGTTTGCATTAGGGTTCACTATTTGTGTTGTACAGTTCTGTGTTTTTAAAAAATTATTATTCTGGTAACATATATACAACCTAAAATTTCTCATCTTAACCACTTTCACATACACAATTCAGCGGTGCTAATTACATTCACAATGTGGTGCTACCATCACTATCATCCATTACCAAAACTTTTCCTGTTACCCCAAACAGAAACTTGGTACCTATTAAGTATTAACTCCCTATTCTCTACCTTCACCCTGGCCTCCCAGTAACTTGTATTCTAGTTTCTGACTCTTTGGATTTGCATATTCTGCTTATTTCCTACCAGTGAGATCATAGGATACTTGTCCTTTTATGTCTGGCTTATTTCACTTAATATGATCTCTTCAGGGTTCATCCATGTTGTCACACGTATCAGCTTCATTCCTTTTTATGGCTGAATAAAATGCCATTGTGTGCATATACTACATCTTGTTTGTCCACGCATCTGCCGATGGACACTTGGGCTGCTTCCACCTTTTGGCTATTGTGCATAATGCTGTGATGAACACCGGTGCGCAGGTATCTGTTCAACTTATTCTCCTTTTAAGGACCCTTGTGATTACATTGGCCGCCCACATAATCCATAATAACCTCTGCATGTCAAGGTCCTTAACTTCCTATCTGCCAAGTCCCTTTTGCCATGTAAGGTAGCATGCTCGTAGGGTCCCAGGGATTAGAATGTAGACTTCCTTGGGGCCAGTATTCTGTCTACTATAGCGACCTTAGGCTCTTCTCAACTTTCTGATCCTTGGTCTCTTCACCTGCAAAATGGGGATGATCATACCTCTCTATATGTGCTAGATACTAATAGACACTCAACAAACAGAAACTACTTAATACCCTTCCTTCTCACAGTTCCCCACCTCACTCTGGTCCCTGCACTGGGGTACGGGGTAAGTTAGGAGGGAGGGCAGGAGCCCACCTAGGTGTCTTACCACACAGAGGGATTCCTGATGTACAAAGCTTTCCCTCCTCCCACCCTCGCCCAGGCCTGCCTTGGAGATTCCTCTGGACACTTGGTGGTGTGATTTGGTCCGTCTGGTCTGGGGTGGCATAGATGAAAACGTGAGCAAATTGTGGGTGGGTGTGAGTGGGAGCAGAGCTCAGGGGCTGCAGCTGGGTCTCATACTCAGCACCTCCACACCCAAGTTTCTCTAGGAGAAGAGCCACATTTATTTTGGCTCTTACTTATGCCAGACGCCGGCTAAGTAGTTTATAAATATTATATTTAAGCCTCAAAACAACCCTCTAAAGTAGGTTCTATTATTACCTTCATTTTATAGAGGAGAAAACTGTGACTTAGAGCGATTAAGTCACTCGCCTGGGGGTTAACACAAGTAATGAGTGGCCGGGCCAGGAAGTGGGCCCGAGTCTGCCAGACCCCAAGGCCTCTGCCCTCACGCGCTCTGCTGCTCTGCAGTTGGCAGTCCCCCAGCTGTGCTGCCAGCCTTGGAAAATGTTTGCCCAAGTCAGGCTATAAAGAAGCCACCTGCCCTTCTCCCATTTTCTAGGCTCGTCTCCCCACCCCCAGGCCACCCCACTCTCTCCCACTTCCCTTTCCTTGGGGCTGGGAAGGATGAGCATCTGTCCCAAAGGACCGTTGTCCACTCACCCTCAGGGGCCTGCTCTGATCCCCTCCCTGCAGAGCCTTCCCAGCTGGCCCGGCCTGGGCAGCTCTCAGGACCTGTCCTCTGGTGGCCACTGTGGCTGTCTGTAAAAGGTGTGCGTGGCCCCCGCTGGCGGGGCTGGGGCCACAGAGGGCTCCTTGTTTTCTCTCTCTCACTCTGTCTCCTTGGACTCTTACTCTTTTGGGTATCTGATGACAGGTATGATCCTCTCCCTAGAAAGGTGTTTCCATGTGCATAAACATTTCACATTTAATTTCAGGGAGTTCAAGGACTTCCTGAAACCCTTCCACGGCCCCCTGGTGATCCACGGATCTCTAAGAACCCCGGCGCCCTGTGTCTCTGTTTCTGCCTCGTCAGTGCCTCGCTGGGGGGACTTGCAGCTGGTCAGGAACCAGGCACCCCCGTCTGCCATGAGCAGGTGCTCCCCTAGGGTGGGGCGGCAGAGTCCTCCCCCCAAGGAGGTTGCCTTCTCGTGGCCGTGGGGCAAACATAATGCATATGCATGTACACTGCAACGTCGGGACTGCTGAGATGTGGCTTAGGAACCTGGAGCACACAGTATGGAGTTGGGACTTTGTCTTGAGTGTGATCGGAAGCAGAGAGCGATAAGACAGATCTTTAAAGCCTGGCCCCTGGGTGCAGAGCTGATCGTGGGGGGGGGGGGGGCCACCGCAGAAGTGGTGAATTCCTAGAACTCACGCAACTCCTCCGGGGTTCTGAGGCCTGGCACAGGCTGGCCCGGCCACTCTGGGCCAGAGGAGCTCACCCAGGCTTGCCGCGGAGTAGCAGGGCAGGCAGGTGGGTGGGCTTCCTGGCTGCCGGGGGTCCTGCCTCCAGAGGGTCTTCCCTCACTTCCCTCCCTCCCCCACCAGGCCTGGTTTTCAGCTGAATGGCACTGGCCTGGCCTCCTTGCTGCCCTGCCCTGGGCTCCCCTGGACCCAGCTTTGTGCCAGGACTACAGCAAGGGCCCAATATGTTGCTTCTTTTTTTTTTTTTTTAAAGATTTATTTATTTATTTCTCTCCCCTCCCCCCCCACCCCAGTTGTCTGTTCTCTGTGTCTATTTGCTGTGTCTTCTTTGTCCGCTCCTGTTGTCAGTGGCACGGGAATCTGTGTTTCTTTTTGTTGCGTCATCTTGTTGAGTCAGCTCTCCGTGTGTGCTGCGCCATTCCTGGGCAGGCTGCACTTTCTTTCGCGCTGGGCGACTCTCCTTACGGGGTACACTCCTTGCGCGTGGGGCTCCCCTACACGGGGACACCCCTGTGTGGCAGGGCACTCCTTGCGCGCATCAGCACTGCACGTGGGCCAGCTCCACACAGGTCAAGGAGGCCCGGGGTTTGAACCGCGGACCTCCCATGTGGTAGGTGGACGCCCTAACCACTGGGCCAAGTCCGCTGCCGCTATGTGCTTCTTGATTGAGTGGTGGCCCTGAGGAGGAAAGGGGACTGAAGACGAGGTTGAGCCTCAGGTGAGTGGGCCGGTGGTGTTTCTTCCCAGGTGGTGTCTGCCGCTGCAGGTGTTTTCTATCCATGGGGGGTATGTGCCCAGGCCTGGGTACCAAGGTGTGTGTGGAGTTGGGGGGCCCTGCTCAGTGCTGCTCGTGGGCTCACCTGGTAGCACCCCAAGCCTCCCCGCCCAAGGCTGGGTGCAGGCCCTGGACTCCCTGGCAGCCCCGCGGTAGGCGGGGGTCTGCCTGGCGGGGCCCGGCCCCATTGCACCCTGGGGCCATATTCCTGGAAGTGGGTGGCGCAGCGAGCTGCAGCGGAGCAGTTCTGGGGGAGGGCAGAGGCTGCAAGGGAAGGCTTTCCCAGCTGCCGTCCCTGCTCTCTCCTCGCGGGAGGAGGAGGGGACTCAGGCCCCCTGCTCCTGCCTGACCCCTGCGCCTCGTCAGCCTGCAGGGCCCCTGCAGAGCGGCCTTGGCGGCTTTGGACCTCCAAGGTTACGGCCCAGCGCGCTTCCCTTGGGGTGTGGCGAGGGGGTGGCAGACCTCCTGCTCCTCCCAGCGGCACCCGTGCCAGGGGGCTTTCCTGCCCTGGGCCTGCCGGGCTGAGGAGCCAGGGCAGAAAGATGGAATTTCCTTCTGTAGACTCGTGTGCTTTTACCAGAGCCAGCCCCGTGGGAGGTCCTCCAGGAACACCCGGGCCAGGGGGAGAATTCGACCAGAAATGAATGGGTCTAATAAGGTGGGGTGAGGGTGGCTGCAAGGAAGGGAAAAGGTATTGGGGAACACAGGTGGGGGCACTGCACCTTCATTTTATTTGGGGAAAGAGGGGATCTTGCTCAGGAAAATGCATAGGATTTGTCCAAGTGGAAAGGAAAATTGGCGAAGAGATGCAGCGGTGTGCGTGCAGGTGAGGGGTCCAGGGCCCAGAAGGGCTTGTGCAGGGTGGGGCCCGGGGGAGGGTGCAGGTCAGAGGAGGGGGAGGGGCCGGGATGGGGGTGGTGGGGTCCTGGTGGTGAAACGCACTTCCTGTCAGGCCGGGGGCTTTGGCCTTTCTCCTGAGGTCCCCGCTAGAAGGAAGGACGCGGTGACATCTGGGTTTTCAGAAAGACCCGTTGGCCTTGTTGGGGAGGGTGGGTTGGAGGGAAGACTGGAGGGAGACCAGTGTCTTGGGTGGGTCTGGGCCAGGGAAGCTGAGGGGCTGAGTGGAGGGCGCGGTCCTGTTGAAATCGGCCCCCAGGAGTACTGGGGGCTGCCTCGGGCGGGGCTCGTTGGGCTGGGCTTGGCGCTGGACAGAGGTGGCCTTAGGGGGACTCCCTGCGGTGACAGCCTGGAGGATGGACTCATTGACCAAGAGGGGGATCCTGGGGAGGGGGCGCCTTTCAGGAAGATGATGCTGAGCCAAGATTCGGGCATGAGAAGTGGAACACGTGGGTTCCTGCGTCCAGCAGGCAGAAATGCAGGTTGATAGCAGAAAAGGCTTTTCAAATAATTTCTCTCTCCCATACCTAGAGGGACAGCCATTGTTAAAATTTATTTTATGTTTTTCAGCCTCTTTCCTTATTCACATATACATACTTTATATACTTGGAATAATACATATGCAGTATATTTATACTATAGGTAGAATGTAATATATCCTCTACACATATACATAAAATCTAAAAGGAAAATAAATTCATGATGTACATATTGCCTTGAAATTCTGCTTTTCCCACTAAAATCCCAAGGTTATTTTCTGCTACTAAATACTATTTGATAATATTTTGTGTGGCCATGCTGTCATTTATTTAACCATTCCCTTGTTGGATGGCAAATAGTTCCCAGTATTTTGCTGTGATAAACAGCACTAAGGTCAATGTTTACCTTTGCACATTTTACGATTGTTTCTTTTGAATAAAGTCTATATTCTTGGGGTAGAAAGGAAGACAAATTCTAAAACTTTTGCTGTGCATTGACCAACTGGTCTCCAGAAAGCTGTGCTAATTTACAGTTCCATCAGCCGTGGCGCCCTTGCTGGCACCGGGTGGTATCCTTTTTCCAGGGCTCCTTTCCTTCCTGAGCTGTGCCTTGTCCTAGGCTCCGAGTCTCTCCCTCCTTTGGAGTGGGTGAGCGTTGGGGTGGAGGCCCAAGCTCCGATGGGGGGATGGGCAGGGGTGTGGATGGCGGGTGGGGGTGGGGTGGGGAGTGGTGCTTGGAAGAAGGAGGTCTGGGAGCTCTGCCTTGGGCATCTTACAGCTCTCTTGGAGCTCCGGCCAGGGAGCCCTGTGATGTGGCCTCAAGAGCCTTGTTCTGGGCAGATGCGATGGGTAAATGAGGGGAAGAGATGGGTCTGGGAGAGAACGTGGGTGAGGGCGGTGCAAAGGTGGACACCACCAGTTGTTGGCTCCAGGAGCTGTAACAATGGCAAATATTTGGAGGTTGGGATTGCTTGGCTTTCTCCTTGGAATCAGCAGACTCTTGGAGGCTGGGATTAATTTGAAGAAATTTACTAGCAGAGTTTGTGGCAGATAAAACAGTTTGCTTATTTCACACTTGTATGGCCACCTGCTAGGAACTGTTTGTTCAGTTTCGGATTCTTTAATTAAAATCAACATAAAACAGATTGAAAACATCCCAAGAAGGGGATGCTTGATTTGCTGTAGGATATTGCAGAAAGATGGAGCAAAGTGGTTTAAAAGCGCTTCGTCACCTAGCAAGCAGCCGGATAAGAACGTGCAGCCGGGTTAAATGTGGGTTTGAGTGTCCACATGTGTGTGTGCAAGTGGCTGTCGGGAGATGCGGAGACGCTTACTTGGGCCTTCTTGCCACTTTGGGCATTTCCCATTATGGCGGTGGGCTGAGGTGGTAAAGGGGAAAAGACCAGCTCCACAGTTATTCTTCCAGCAAATATTGATCGAATCCCTCTGTGTCACAAATTATGAGTAACATGTAGTCTCTAACCTCAAGAAACTTGGAATCCAGGGAGGAGCCTGGAAAGTGAAAGAGCAGCTACAACCCAGCATGTGGCAAGTGCTCCAGAAAGAGGAAAAGCTGGGTGTTCTGGGAGTCCAGAGGGGGCACACCCAGCCCCAAACTATGGTGAGGGGCTCAAGTCAGACTTCTAGAAAGAGATGACATTTACCTCAGCTGAGATCTGATGAATGTATAGAAGTTAGGTTAAAGTGGTGTATCAGTTAACAATTACTGCAACATGCTGTGTAACAAACATCCACAATATCTCAGTGGCAGACAATGATAACCGTTTATTTAGCTCATGCATCTGCTTATTGCTGAGGGGCCAGCTCATCTAGGCTGGGCCCTACTGGGCTATTCTTCATGAGTCTCTTTATCTCCTCCTGGGAGCAGCAGGCCATTCTGGGCATGATCTTCTAATGAAAATGGCAAAGAACAAGCGAGCAAGCCCAATCACAGAAGGGTTTTCAAGCCTTTAGTCATTCCTGCTAACGTTAAATTGGCCAAAGCGAATAACAGGCCTGAACCCAAGGTCAAGGGGCAGAGAAATATTTTCCCCACCTCTTTAGTGGGATGCTATACACTGCCTCTTTAGAATCACGGCAATCTAGCACAGATGAATTCAGGGCTGGGGCGGGATGTTCCAGGAGAAGGAAACAGCATGTGCAGGAGGGACCTGCAAAACTGCAGGCTCCTGGAAAGGCCCAGAGGAGCAGCTGAGGAAAGGTCGTGCCTATCGGTAAAGCCTTCGGATTTTATCCCAGGGCAGTGAAGAAGCACTGAGGGGCTCTGAGCTGGAGTGTGATCGCTCTGGTTTCAGAGTGGAGAACAGAAAGGAGAGGACAAAGGGGGAGAGTCAGGAGGCCAGGCAGCGGCCGTGCATCCCCGACTTCCCTGGGAGCTGATGGCATGATCAGCTCAGGCTGTGAGCCTTCTGCTCTTAAGGGATTTTTCTAAATGCTTTCATTCTTGGCGTGCCCTCCAGGGGGCTTGGTGGTCTTGAGGCATCACACCTGACCTTGGCCTCTACTCCGTGCAGTTGGTCCCCTGAACCTCACCATCATCTTTTCTCAGGCCCCACTGGCTCCTGGGAAGGCAGAAGCCAGAGGCTACTCCCCATCCAAGAGTGACGCAGCTCGCCTTGAGATGGTCTGCATGCACTCCTCCCTGTCCCAGACCCTTGGGGGGCCAGGTGCCACACACGCTCTGCAGACACGGCTGGCACACGCACTGCCTGGAGGAGATCCGGGGCCCTGGGCACTGTGGGGAAGGCCAGCCAAAGCTCAGCCCCGGGCTCCCGGTTTCATCTCCATACCTGCCTAGGTGTGGGAAGAGCACTCAACCTGGAGTCCAAAGACCAGGGCTTGGGGCCCAGCGCAGGTCCCTGCAGGTCATGTGATCTTGGCCGAGTCCAGGGCTCTCTGGGCCTTGGATTCAGCATTGGTTTATCTCAGCAGGTAGCTCCATTCATCGAGGTCATGTGTGAAAGTTCCTGGCAGCCTCTCACCTCTCGGTTCTCTGCTCAGCACGCCCCTAAGCACGTGTGTTCCCTCCTGTTCTCTGAGGCCCAGAGAGTAAAGCACTCTCGGCTGTTTACATGTTTCCCACTAGAGTGTGAGCCTCTTGTGAACATCCTTTCATCTCTAAGGCCCCAGTGCCTGGCGGGTCAGAGATAAACAGGTGCTAAATAAATGAACACAAACTCTTTCTAGCCTCACCCTGTCCTGGCGCATTTGCCCGTCGCCCCGTTCTCTCCTGAAAGCACAGCTTCCTGGCAACCCTCTGGATTTCCCTCTCCCTTCCCTCCCCCCACTCTGCTCCCCGGGGGCCCCGCCTCAGTGGCCTGGGCCTGAGCTTGGGTAGGCTTCCCTAGTGTGCCACCTGCTCTCCTCCAGGCCCCGAGGCCCCTGGGGGAGAGCTTGTCGTTCTTCTGGCCTGCCCACACGCCTGACCCCTCGGCCATGCCCCTGTGCTCAAGCTGAGCTCTTGGTGGTCCCCCCGGGAAGCTCCAGGTTTGGATTTCTCCTCCTTTCCTCCCATCTCTGTCCTAATCAGCAGTGGCCTTTTCGTTTTTCTTTAAACTTTTTATTCTGAAATAATTTCAAACTTACAAGACAGTTTACAAAAATAGTACAGAACCCTAGCATGCCCCAGCTACCCAGATCCACCCGTTTTAACATCTTGCCACATTGGGTGATGGTCTTTTAAAGCACTGGATATCAAGGGACACGGTGGACAGTCACGGCATCGAGGCTGGGGACCAGGGCTCAAGACACCCCAGCACCGCTGCTCGCTGGCTGTGTGGACTGGGGAGTCCCTGAGATTCTCTGAGCTCAGTTTCCTCATCTCTAAAATGGGGATGAGAGCTTCCTGGGGAAGACACTGTGCTGAGTATGAAAATCCTCATCACCGCCTCCGTCACTGCTGTGCCAGGGCTGCCGCTCTTCAAGGGCGTTGTGCCCAGGTGCTGGATTAGCTCCTCACGAATTTTATCTTACTAACCCACACCCATTCCTGCAGGGCCTGCCTTCTTGTTTCCAGTTACCTACTGCCTACTTTGGACGCTGTTGTGAGGGCGAAATGAAATGTGTGCGTCTAGAAGTGGCAGGTGAATGCTGATCGCTAGGGTTGGGGGAGAGCAAACAGGGGAGATGGGGATGAAGGGCTGGGCAGGGTGGGCCCTAGGGGGCCCTCCACCCTCGTTTTAGGAGAAGCAGCTCCTAAAATGATAAGAGAAAGCCATTTGGGTTTTGAGGCAAAGAGAGCAGGATTTGAATCCCAGCTCCACCACTTTCTACTGGGAGGTTTTGCTGCAAGACTCTTAGCGGCTCCGAGCCTCACTTTCCTTGGCTGCAAAATGGGGTAAGACTCCCAACCTCGAGGATTAAACCCCATTAGCAACATATCCAGAAGAGTCAGCAGAAAGCAGTAAGCCTCGCCTATGCTGTACACAACCTGGATTAAGAAGTGGCTAGCAGGAAGCCTGGCTCATAGCCCATGCTCAAAAAAGGACATTTCCTTTCCTAGACTTTTTATTGGATCAGCATCAAATCGGATTTTAGGGCAGGTAAGGAAGGTTGTGGTCACCCACAGAGGAGAAGCTCCAGGCTTAGAAATGCCAGGGGACTTGTCGGAGGCCACGCAGTGAACAAGCCCTGGCGGTGGCCCCTGAACCCTGGGCCCCTGCCCGCCCCGGCCTGGGTGGCTTCCCCGACTCCCTTGTCCTGGCTCCCAGCCTGGGGCAGTGGCTGGGGCCCTGTGGTGGCCCGCGGCTGGCCTGAGCCCTCCTTGCCCTGCGCCACCCTCCACCGGCTCCCGGGAGCGCACTGGCCCCTGGGCCGAGGGGCACACCGCGGCGAGTCCGCGCCTTCGTGGCGTTGATTAGAGGTCTCCTCCCACAAACATCAAAGCTTCAATTAACAGGGGCCGCTTGCAACCCTCTTGCAAAACTCTGATAAGAATAGAATTTTCTCTTGGAAAATGGATTTTTATTTAGTTGTGTGTACTGTTGGTTAAATGACCTACTCTATACACTAGCGCTGAGATTCCGGCGACAATTAGGGACTCGTCGGGAACTGGTTATCTGAAGGAAACAGGCGCCAGGCTGTTTAGCTGTCTAATATCCTGATGGGGTGGGGGACAGAGACAAATTAAAAACAGGAGCTCTCCTTCTCCCAGACTTAGGGTACTGAGGGGGGTTTGCTGAGTTGGGGGTTTTGTGTGTGTGGGGGAGAGGGGTGGTAACCCCGGCTCGTTTCTCCTGGGGCACGGCAGTGCTGGTGGCTGCCAGCCTTGCAGCTGGACTGGGGTGTGTTTGTGTGTTTGTGCGTGTGTAGGGTGTGCAGGGATTTCCGGATCCTGCTCAGAGTTCAGCTTGGCCTCGTTCGAGGAGCATCCAGGAGGGGCTGGTTGGCTGGCTGTGGAGGGACGGGGCTCAGGGACACAGCTGGGCTGGGGGGGCCCGGGGCACCCCAGCTGGGGAAGATGGGAGACTAAGCACGGTGGCCCTTGCTTTCTGGATCGCCCCTCTTCCTCATTAAACCTGGCCTTTTCTGGGAGAAGGGGATGAGATAATGTTGGGGAGAAAAAGCTTCGTCAGTCTCATGGCTTTGCAGGGAGGAAAAGAGACACTTGACCGTCAGCCCAGGATATGATGCCTTTCATGTTTGAGTTTCAGGGAAGGGGACATGGAGAGGCCTTTGAGTCCACACCCCTGACTTAATCCAAACCCTGCTGGAATTGTTTTGCTTCTGAAGGTTCTTCAGAAAAGAGAGGTCCTCTATGCACTTGAACCCTCCTTGAATTTCTCTGTACCACCAGGAAAGTTCTTCTCACTGTCTAACCTTGTTCCTCCAGCTGCACTTGAAGTCTATCTTGAAGCAAGTAGCTAAGTTTGATGGGGTGGGGGCCTTAGGGTTAGGGGAGCGATCTGGTTGGAATGGGGTGAGGGGATGGCCGGGGAGGGCGGCGCACGGGACTGTGGAGAGCAGCTCCTGGACGCGGGGAGGGCTGGCCTAGCACGGCTGTATTGATTCAATTATCCCCTACAATGTAAAACTCTGCATTTGTGTGATAGCAACAAACAGAGTTGAAAGACATACAAAAATAAATGATCTGAAAGTTAATATGGCTGAATGGGCGTCTATGAATTCGCGGAGAGAGGTTTTGTTTTACATTGTAAAATCAATAGCACGCAGAACAATGTCCTGACTTCCCCGGGGGCCCGGCGAATCTGTTCCCATCGATCGCCATGCAAATTAATTGAATTCATGAAATCCACATTGCTGGGTAATTGATGCTTCTTATAATTACCTCCAAGTTATGAGCTTTTAGGGGATTGCATTGATTCCTGGGCAGTGGGGAGGGCAGCGCAGGGGAGGGAAGAGGCTGGCTTCCTGGAACGATGGGCAGCGGCTGCCCAGGTGGGCAGTGGGCAGCTGGGGCCGTTGCCAAAGCTTGAGTGAGGGCATCGGCCTGACGGTGGTGGGGGCAAGGAGGGGGCTCTCCGCTGACGGAGGTTGCTCACTCAGCCCATGCTAGGCTGGGAGTTGGGGGGAGATGTGAGCAGCCACACCTGAACATTTGCCTTCTCCCTCCCCACCCCCCCCCAGAACAGCTGCCCTGGCATCTATTTTAGAGGAGGAATACTAGAGAAAAGGCATTTGGCATTTATTCCGTGCCAGGCATGGTTCCAAGGACTTCACACATTTATAACTCATTTAATCCTTGCAACAGCCTATGAGGTGTGTACTATTATTGTCCCCATTTGGTTGTCAAAGAAATGGAGGCAAAGAGAGGTTCAGTACGTTGCCCAAGGTCACACAGCAGGGGGGTCATGGATCGCCAGCTACCCCAGGAAGGGCTTCAGAGGGGACTGCTTGGGGGGCACACACAGTCTGCGTGGTGGTGCATGTGAGTATTTTTCAGTGGAAGGGTCTGTAACTTTCACCAGATTATCCCTGAGGCAAATATCTGTTATGTAAATATTTATTATGAATACCTTCTATTCTGGCAGCGATGAGTGTCTGAATCCACATTCTCACACCACTTCCTGTGGGGCCTTGGAGAAGCCACCTAACTTACCCATGCCTCTTGTAGGACCACTCCATCAGGAGGTTGCTGTGGGCATCCCCAGGTCTCTCTATATGACTGACACATGGCATTAACTCACGCAGATCTCACAGGACCCCCTGAGCCAAGGGGGATGTGAGGCAGGAATTATTACACCAAGTTTATGGATGATCAAACTTAGACACAGAGGGGCTGGGACCCTCCTGGGAGGTCACATGGAGGTCAGTGGGGGGCCATGGTGAGGACTGGGTGATCCCTTCTCCACACAGGCAGGCCTCAGTGCACTGACTCCTGTGTGGATGAGCAGAAGCCAGTGGGAGCTGGAGGCTTGGTACCAAATGTTTGCACTTCTCTCTCTCTATCTTGGGGCACACAACAGTTTGGCTCCAAAGAGCTCCCTTCTCTCATTGCTGTTTCTTGGGCAAGCCGGCTCTGCTTGCTGGGCTCAGTCCTTTCACCTGACGCATGAGCAGACTCTGGGAGCCTTGGCTGGAGCCAGAGACAATGGACGCTGTTGGCCACAGGGGCTTAGCCTGATGATGGGGCACAGAGGGTGGCAAAACTCCTGCTCTCCTAACAGATACTGTCTCCACGCTTCCAAGAAAGTATCATAGAGATGCCAACCTCTTCTCTTCCTCCCTGGGCTTGGAAGAAGATGAGGGTTGGCCATTTGAGTTCCCCTGCTACCTCCTTGGTTTTGTTTTAGAGCAGTTGCTGCAGAACCCAGGGAAACCCATTTCTTGATTGGTGGAGTCTGGCGCTGTGGTGCTGAGTTGACATCCATGATGGGTGCCTGGCCTGGCTTCATGTCCTTGTCTGGGCTGTCTGGGCTGGCCAGGTGATACAGCAGGGAGAACTGGGATCAGAGTTAAAGGTGGGGACTGGGGCAGGATTGGCAGCTTGGCCTTCATGTGGCTGGAGTATTTGCTTGGCTCTTGAGAATGTGGCCGTGAGCCCCTTGTTGGCAGCAGGAAGCAGTTCTGGCTCTCCACTGCTCTAACGGTTTGAAGTTAGGAGGTTTCGGCTCTCTGCAGAGAGGACAGGTGTATGGCATGCTCAGGGGTTCCTGTCACTGCCACTGTCTCCTCGCCAAGCCCTGCTCCATCCTTTCCCTGTTGGTGCAAAGGCTATAGGCTCTGCTAGGGTGTCCTTCCTGGCATGAGTTGTGGACTTGAGGAAGGGACCTGGGAGGTTTCCTTAACTCTTCTAGACCCCACAGGTGGCCCTGGATCCCCAATTCATAGGAGGAGCTTGAGATCCTGGACCCCCAATTCATAGATCACAAGCTCCTGATCTTAAAACTTGTCTTATGGAGTCAAATGAGTCTTGAGAGATGGGAGGAATCCAACCTCCTCACCAAAATAAGACTCAAAGAAGTCAAATGGCTTGTCCAAGTTTGTGCAGCCAGTACCCATCAGTGTTGAATTTCAATCCAAGGCTTCCAACTCTTAGGTCCAGAACTCTTTTTGACACCAAAATAATTTCCCAGTCAATAGGCATCCACATTTCCTTTTTTGCTGGCTTCTCTGTGGAGAAGGGTAGGGGGAGTCTCGTGAGAGGGTCTCTGCTCCCTTTCCCCACTTCCTGACCTTACCCCAGGGAATCATAAGACTTCAGAGAGATTGGAAGGCACTGCTCTTGAGGACATGTTGGGGGCTCCTGGGCCCCTTGAATCATGAGGAGCATAGGCTTCTAGACCAAACTGTGACTCTCCCTCCTTTCTGGAAGAACAGCCCAGCCTCCCTTGGCACACTCTAGGGCAGAGATGGTGCCAGGACAGCCTAATCAGGTGAAGTTGATGAGCTCATTCTAAATATGCATTATCAAAATTGTGAACTAATTGTGGGATGGTTGATGTTCCTTTCTCTCTTCTCTTTTCCTGCTGGTAAGGAATTTCCCTTGTCCACACTGAGCTCCAGGAAAGACCTAGATTCTGGCATGGGGCCTGAGTGAGGGATACCCTCAATACATCCTACATCCATCCACCCATCCATCCATCATCCATCCATCCATCGATCCATCACATTCATCTATCCATCTATCACATTCATCTATCTATCCATCACATCTATCCATCACACCCATCCATCCATCCATCATATCCATTATCCATCCATATATCCACTCATTCATCCATCCATCCATCACATCCATCCATCCACCCATCCATCCATCCATCCATCCATCCATCCATCCATCCCATCTATATTCATTTTCTAGGACTTCTGTAACAAAATACCACAAACTAAAACAGCAGACATTTATTCTCTCACAGTTCTGGAGACCAGAAGTCTGAAGTCAAGGTGTCAGCAGGATTGCACTCCCTCTGAAGGCTCTAAGGGAGAATACTTCCTTGCTTCTTCTTAGCTTCTAGTGGTTGCTGGCAATCCTTGGCATTCCTTGGCTTGTAGCTGCTTTACTCCAGTCTCTGCCTCCGTCTTCACATGGTTGTCTTCCCTCTGCGTGTATCTGTCTCTGAATCTTTCCTCTCCTCCTAAGAACAACAGTCATTGGACTTAGGGTCCACTCTAATCCAATATGACCTCATCTTAACTTGATTACACCTACAAACACCCTATTTCAAAATAAGGTCACATTCACTGGTGACAGGCTAGGAATTGAACATATCTTTTTGGAGGTTGCATTTTAATGTCCTTATACCACTATATGCAGGGACTGTGGTTGGAGATCCATCTAGTACAGAGAGGAATGAGTGCTGGGCCAGGTGAATCAGGGTGTGTGGAAGGAGGACAGATTCTTACCCCACGTCAGAATTTCTTGGGGTTTGACAGTTGATTTTCTGAAGAGTAGGCCTCAGAACAAGGATGGACTTCTCTCTATAAACGAACTTGGGAGCTCTGAGTTGTTTAAATTGTATGCTAAAAGAGCATAGCCTTCCTTGACAAAATACTTGCAAATTGAATCCAACAGCACATTAAAAGAATTATACACCATGATCAAGTGGGTTTTATCCCAGGTATGCAAAGGTGGTTCAACACAAGAAAATCAATTAATGTAATACAACACATTAACAAACTGAAAGGGAAAAACCACATGATCATCTCAATTGATGCAGAAAAGGCATTTGACAAAATCCAGCATCCTTTCTTGATAAAAACATGTTGAGAGACTGGAGTAGAAGGGAACTTCCTCAACATAATAAAGGGCATATATGAAAAATCCACAGCTAACATCATACTCAATGGTGAAAGATTGAAGGCTTTCCCTCTAAGATCTGGAAAAGACAAAGATGTCCACTGTCACTACTGTTATTCAACACTGTGCTAGAAGTTCTAGTTGGAGCAATGAGGCAAGAAAAAGAAATTAAAGGCATCCAAATAGGAAAATTAAAAGTAAAACTTGCACTATTTGCAGATGACAAGATCCTATATTTAGAAAGTCCTGAAAAATCTACAGCAATGTTACTAGAGCTAACAAATTATTTTGGCAAAGTGTTGGGATACAAGATCCACACTCCAAAATCAGTAGTGTTTCTATATTCTAGTAATGAGCAATCTGAGGAGGAAATCAAGAAAAAAAATTCCATTTACAATAGCAACTAAAATAATCAAATACCTAGGAATAAATTTAACCAAGGATGTAAAAGACCTGTACATAGAAAACTTTAAGACGTTGCTTAAAGAAATTAAAGAAGACTTAAACAAATAGAAGGACATTCTGTGTTCATGGATTGGAAGACTATATATCATTAAGATGTCATTTCTACCCAAATTGATATACAGATTCAATGCAATCCCAACCAAAATTCCAACAGCCTACTTTGCAGAAGTGCAAAAGCCAATTCTCAAATTTATTTGGAAGGGAAAGGGACCCCAAATAGCCAAAAACATCTTGAAAAAGAAGAACAAGGTTGGAGGGCTCACCCTTCCTGATGTTAAAACATACTACAAAGGTACAGTGGTCAAAGCAGCATGGTACTGGCTTAAAGACAGATATATAGATCGATGAGATCAAATTGAGAGTTCAGAAATAGACCCTCACATCTATGGTCAATTGATTTTTGACAAGGCCATCAAATCTGCTCAACTGGGACAGAACAGTCTCTACAACAAATGGTGCTGGGAGAACTGGATACTCATATCCAAAAGAATGAAAGAGGACCCCTATCTCATGCCATATACAAAAATCAGCTAAAAATGAACCAAAGACCTAAATATAAGAGGTAGGACCATAAAACTCCTAGGCAGGTGGGAATGTAGAATGGTGCAGCCGCTGTGGAAGACAGTTTGGTGGTTCCTCAGAAAGCTAAGTATAGAATTTCCATATGATTCGGCAATCCTGCTACTAGGTATATACTCAGAAGAACTGAAGTCTGGGACGCGAACAGACATGTACACACTGATGTTCGCAGTGGCATTATTCACAACTGCCAAAAGATGGAAACAACTGAAGTGTCCATCAACTGATGAATGGATAAACAGAATGAGGTATATACAATGGAATATTATTAAGCTGTAAGAAAGAATGAAGCCCTGATGCATGCAACAACATGGAGGAATCCTGAGAACATTATGTTGAACAAAATAAGACACAAAAGGACAAATATTGTACAGTCTCTCTAATATGAACTAATTATAATGAGTAAACTTATGGAGTTAAAATCTAGAGTAGAGGTTACCAGGCACTAGAATGAGGGTAGGGAATGGGGAACAGATGTTTAATGTGTGCAGAATTTTTAGTAAGTTTGATTGTAAATATTTGGAACTGGATAGAGGTGATGGTAGCGCATTATTTTGAGTGTGATTAGCAGTGCTGATTTATGGGCGTGGTAGTGGTTAATGGGGAATTCAGGGTTGTGTATGTCAACAGAAGGAAAGCTAAAGGATAAATGTGGACCTGTGTCACATAGTGAACCCTGTGTGGATGATGACTGTGGTTAATAATGCAACTATAAGAAGGTTCTTCCATGAGCTAGAATAATGTACATCATTATTACACTGAGTTAATAATAGGGT
This sequence comes from Dasypus novemcinctus, assembly GCF_030445035.2. Classification (NCBI taxonomy): domain Eukaryota; kingdom Metazoa; phylum Chordata; class Mammalia; order Cingulata; family Dasypodidae; genus Dasypus; species Dasypus novemcinctus. The sequence continues at coordinate 22,876,550 of NC_080699.1, read as the reverse complement.
GGTATATGGGAAAAGTACAACTAATGCAAATGAGTGACTACTGCTAACAGGACAATTGTAATATTTTTCATCAGTTGCAACAAAGATACCACACCAATGCTAAGCATCAGTAATAGGGGGTATAAGGGGTATTGGCTTTCCCTTTCTGGAGTAATTAAAGTGATCTAAAATTGATTGTGGCGATGAACGCACAACTCTGTGATTATGCCGAGAGCCGCTGAGTGTACACTCTGGATGGATTGTATGGTGTGAATAAAACGGTTTTTAAAAAAGCACCTAACCTTATTTAGTATCACAGGCCCTGGTGAAAGTGTCATCATTGTTGCAATGACCCTGAACATTCGTGGGGACCCACCAGGTGCTCCCCCCTGAAAGCCCCATGGATCAGGTACTGTTCTCCCTATTTTACAGGTGGGGAGACTGAGGCTGAGCATAGGAAAGGTGCTTCTGTGAGTAACCTGAACCGTGAAGAGCATGAGATGAGGTCAAGGCCAAGATTTGCCCTTCAACTAATTAAGAAAAATTGTTATGGGACAGAAATGACTGAGATTCTCTTTTCTAAAATCTTTCTTTTAAAAATTTCCTGTGCAAATTAATAAAGGAAGTGGGCAAACATGGGAGTCAGAAGCCAAAGAAACTGGGAATTCCCAGGCAGGCCTTCTTCCTTGCCTTCAAGGGGTGGGCATTACCAAAACGTATCGGGTTCCGACTTTGTGCTTGATGCTGGGTATTCATTTCTCACTGATTCTCGTGTTGTGTGGCCCCTTACCCACACCCTGGGAAGAATACCTCACAAGGAAGGACTCACTATTTCCATTTCACAGATGAGACACCGAGGCAAAGAGAGTCAGAGTTCCTTGCACAGGTTAGTCAGGAGGTAAGGAGTGGACTGGGAGCTGAGGCCTGGAGGTGAGTGCCACCTCACTCTCACTTCCACCGGGGCCTGCCTCCTGGCAGTGTGAGAAGAGCCAGGAACCCACTCAGTCCTGCTGCCTTTCCTGGGAACGTGGAACCCCATCGGTGGCAGGACATGTGGATGCTCTGCCACGGAGCCTCTGAATCATCTCCTCACTGTCCCTGCTGTGGGTACTCACCGAGCCAATTTTTTCTACTCCAGGCCAAGGGGGCACTGCTGTGGGTTTGATTTCCTGTTGGGGGTTGTGGCTCCAGATCCGATGGCAAGGTTTTTATATTAGCTATCTGTTGCCGTGTAACAAATCATCCCCCATCTTGCTATGATGTGTACCATTGACTATGGGGTGCAGTGATGCTCAGAGATGAACTTACCAGGTGCAATGGATGTGTCATGATGATGGGAGAGAGTGTTGCTGTGGGGGGAGTGGGGGGCGGGGGCGGTGGGGTTGAATGGGACCTCATATTTTTTTTTAATGTAATTAAAAAAAAATAATTTAAAAAAAACACAAAAAACAACAACACAGATGTTTATTAGCTCACCGCTTCTGTGGGCTGGCTGGTTTTGGGTCAACGTCTCCCGTAGATTGCTGTCAAGATGTCAGCCAGGACTGTGGGCACCTGGAGACTTGTCTGGGGCTGGAGGACCCACTCCCAAGTTGGCTCACTGCAGTGGCACAAGCGAGGGATGGCTTTTGGCAGGAGGCATCTGTTCCTGGCCATGTGGACCTCTCCGTAGGACTTGCTTTTGTGTCTTCACGTGGCTTCCCCAGAGTGAGTGACCGAAAAGAGAAAGCACGGAGGAGGCTGTGCTGTGTTTTAGGGCCTGGTCTTGGAGGTCACACTGTCACCCTGCCACATTCTATTTGTTAGAAGTGAGTAGCCAAGTCTGGTCACACTCAAGCAGAGGAGAATCAGGCTCCATTTTTTTTTTTGAAGGGAGGAGTGTCAAAAAAGAAAACAATTGTGCATATATTTTTAAACGACCATACTCCCAACTGCTCTTTTTTTAAATTTTAAATTTTGCTGATAAAGAGCAGCCATCCAGCTTTTTGCCAGAGAACAACTAGGACCCCAGCAAGTGCTCCCTGGGGAAAGCTCCCCCAGCTGGTGGGCACAGCTTCTGAGCCGTAGGTGGGTCTGCAGCCTCATTCTCCCTGCCAACCAGTCTCCTTCCGAGCATTCAAGACCTCCACGCTGCAGCTTACCCCAACCTACCTCTCATCTCAAGGTGAGAGCCCCTTCCTTTTATTCTAGCCCTGTTTTCTATCCATTCTTTATAACAATAATAGCTACCATTTATTGAGCACTTATTGTATGCCGGGCACTATACCGATATTAACTATACTCCTTAAATGATTCTGCAAGATAGACACTCTTTCATCATTAATATGGGAAAAAGGTTCAGAGAAGTTAGGTAACTGGCAAAGGTCACGCAGCTAATAAGCGGCAGACCCAGGATTCAAACCCAGTCTTCTTTCTCCCGCTCGGCCTCCTGCTGACCATCCACGTGACAAGCCCTTCCCCTGCATTTCCACAGGTTGTAGCCCTTCCAGGCCTTCAGGCTCGGGTGGAAACTCGACGAGTTCTCTGATGCGCCTCCAGCCGGCAGTAGGTGATCGGGGGACACCTCTGTGCCATTGCCGTCCCGTTATTTGTGTGCACACCTCGTTTTTCCTAGGGGTCTATGTGTGCCGTGAGGGAAGGCTGTCTAAGGGTCCCCGTGTCCCCTGGCACCTGGCACATGGGGGGAACTCAGTAAGAATTTGGGACAGGAGAGGATGAAATGCGCCCTCTTAACCCCTCGGCCAGAGAACTGGGATTCAGAGACTCTGAGTCCCCAGCTGGGTGGGTGCTGCAGGGACGTCCCCAGCAGGGTCCCGATGCCCCCAGAGGGTCAGAAACCAGAGCTCCCCAATGCCAGCCCGTCGACCTTTTCCCGGCGCACGCGCTGCCCAGCACCCGTGTCCCCTCCTGTCTTCAGCACAGCCACCTTGGCTGCCACCTCCCTCATCCCCGCTGCCTGCCCGCCCCTCTCCTCCCCTCTCCCCACCTCTCCCATCCTTCCAGTCATCGCAGCTCCCAAACTCCCCGCTCTTTCTTTTCTAAATTGATTCTCAGTAAACTCTTGCTCTTTATTCTGACGGCTCAGGCCTCCTTCTGTTTGTTCCTGGAGCCTCTTGTCCCTCTCCCAGGTCACGGCCCTCGGCCTCTGCCCCACCCCCCCACCCCAGGGGCTCAGACCTGTTGCCGGGCTCCAGCCTGTGCCGCTCTCGCTCCCCTGCGGCGCCCTTCCCAGCGCCCATCTCCTTGCCTCTTATCTCCCAGGTTACGGCGAGCTTGCCTGTCTCTGCGGCCTCCCATTTCCTCCGAGATTCTGCGGGGAGAGTTGAGGGATTCGGGGAGGGGAGGGGCAGCCTGGAGAGATGGAGACATCCCCCCTTCTGCCTGGTTCTGACCCTTTGTCTCTTTCTCTTTCCTTTCTGTCCCCTGCTTTGTAGTCTTTCCTTCCCTTTGTAACAAACTGTTGCTTTGTTTCTTTAATTTTTCCCTCTCTACCTCTTCGTTTCTCCATCTTTTTTTTTTTCTATCTCTCTCGCCTTCCAACTCTCTGGTTCTCTCTGGGTCTTTTTCTCTGGGTAGCTGTCTCTCTCTCTTTGCTCTCTCCCTCTCTGTCCAACAATAGAGACTTGCCTTAGGCCCCAGGACTCTGGCAGGGCCCTCACCAGCACCGGCCTCTCTTTAGTTCTTGGTGCTTTGCTGGAGGAAATTCAGTATGGAGCCCAAAGCAGGGCTGAGCTGGGAAGAGGCGGGTACCACCTGCCAGGATGGGCTGCTGTCAAGGGCATGAGCCAAGCCAGACCTGTGCCAAGCCAGAGGCGGGCCGGAGCCCCACCCACCCTCCAGAGGCAGGGACAGGTGGGCACAGCTGAGGCTGGGAGACCCCACCTTCCATGTGTTGGGCAGATGCCCTTGGATGGGCCGAGGGGGCTGCAGGCTGCCCGTTACCCTTCCACCAGACAATGCACCTAAAGGGCCCAACAGAGAGGCTGGCACACGGTGGGGCATCCTCAGGTAGCCCTCATGCAATGTTCTAGGATAAAAGAATCTTTCCAAGAGTCTTTTGGTGGGAATTTTCCAGAAAAATTAAGAGAAGACTATCTTTTATTTGGGAAATAGCCTTTCTTCCTGCTGAAATTTTCCTTTTTTCTTTGAGACTTCCATATTTGCAATTCAACATGGTAAACGGTGTCCATATTTCAACACCATCATTCTATCTTAATGCGTCTTTTTTTTAAATATTTATTTATTATTATTATTTTTTAATTACATTAAAAAAAATATATGAGGTCCCATTCAACCCCACCGCCCCCGCCCCCCACTCCCCCCACAGCAACACTCTCTCCCATCATCATGATACATCCATTGCACCTGTTAAGTTCATCTCTGAGCATCACTGCACCCCATAGTCAATGGTCCACATCATAGCCCAGACTCACGTTCCATCCAGTGGGCCCTGGGGGGATCTACAGTGTCCCGTAATTGTCTGTGAAGCACTATCCAGGACAACTCCACGTCCCGAAAACGCCTCCACATCTCATCTCTTCCTCCCGTTCCCCACACCCAGCAGCCCCCATGGCTACCGTTCCCACACCCATTCCACATTTTCTCTGTGGACATTGGATTGGTTGTGTCCATTGCACACCTATGTCAAGTGAGGGCTTAGATTCCACATGGGTACTGGATGCACTCTTCCCGCTTCTAGTTGTAGACACTCTAGGCTCCATGTTGTGGTGGTTGACCTTCTTCAACTCCATGTTAGCTGAGTGGAGTAAGTCCAATAAGTCAAAGTGTAGGAGCTGAAGTCTGTTGAGGCTCTGGGCCTGGGTGTCATATTATCAGTTCAGAGATTCAAATCCCCTACATATATCTTAAACCCAGCACCAACTACAATTCCAATAAAGTAGCATGCAAGTCTTGTGAAAAGAGATCCCCTCTGAGTCCATTTCCATCACGCAGAAACACCAGCTCCAAAGAAGGGCCATCTGTCATGGCAGTGAACCCCTTCTGCCATGACCATAGAACCCGTGGGTCTCTTTATCCCTCAAAAGAACCAATACCTGGGGTTGTATCTACCTTATCTGTCTCTTAGACTCTGTTCAGTTGTACATAGGGGTATTCCTTCTGACAACCTCCAGACTCTTTTTTAGAGACTCACAGCCTTATATTAATGCGTCTTTATGTTCCTACACTAACAGCGATATGTTTGGACAGCCTCGTTTCCCCCCTTGGCATCAACAGTTCTGGACTTTTCTCTCTCCCTCTCTCCCTCCCTCTCTCTCTTCTCTCTCTGGGTCTTTAGACTGGAGCCCAGGGAGATCAGGCTGAGATGACAGGCAGTAGGCTCTGCTAATTGCAGCAGCAAGGAGGAGGCTCCCAGCTCAGCCAGGCCCTGCCAGGCCCGGCCAGACTCCGCCAGACCCCAGCACAGCCGAGCAGATCCAGGAACGCTGCGCTGGGGCATCAGTTCTTGGAGGGCCTCCCTGGCTCTGGGGAGGGGTTCCCTCACCCCTGCAGATAGTTAGGAACAAGTATGTACTGTGTGCCTGCTCTAGGCCAACCCCCGAGTCCTGGGATGCTTCCCATCCTCTCTGGTATTCTATTACCATTGTCTTTTCAAAAATAGAGTTATAGCCCACCTCCTCCTGGAAGCCTTCCCTGACTAACTCCATTCAATGACTCCACTTGTATTTACAGTGTGCCCGCCACACGCCAGGCACCGGGATGGACCCTGGGAGTACACTGGTGAACAAGACAGAAAGACAGGTGGGAAAGGGCAGGGAGTAAGCAGTGAAACGGGTGCCTTGTGGGGACCGCCAGGGGGTTCTCTCCCAGTGGGGGAAGGCCAGCCTACTCTCAAAAGGGAAAAATCCTGTCCCAAGAAGAAAGTCCTAGTCCGCCTCTGCCAATAGCCAGTGGTATGACTTTGTCTGGGCAGGTCACCTCTCCCTGAGCTCATTTTTTCTCATCTGTGAAAGTCAAGGGTTTAGAAAATGTTCCCTCTCTGCTCTAGCATTATTGTGTTTTTACCTAAAAATAAATTTACTTTCCGGTAAATTTATAAACATCTATTATTTCTTGACACGTGGACATTTCAGAAAAATCGAAAATGCCTATTAAGCACAAAGAAAGGAAAAAGAAAACATAATAGAATAAACACGACAAAACAAACGGGCAAAGACAGGAACAAAATCGTGCGCATCCCCCACAGCCCCACCTCTCGGGGACCTCCTCCCCGCACCTTGTGATTCTTCCCGGGGCCTGAGCTGCTCCTTCTCCCACTCACCCCCCTCCTGGTCTCTGCTCTGCTGGCCCCAGGCACATGCCCAGAGAGGGGGCGGCGGAGAGAGGCGACCTCAGACAGCCCTGGGTCCTTGGGGCCTGGCACACTGTCCCTCTCCACCGGCAGGAGCCCTTCTGGGGCTGTGGGGCCGGCCCGGTGCCGCGGGCCGCGTCCCACGCTGACGGGCCACCCTACCAGGGTGGCTGCTGGCTCCCTGGGTGCCTGTGACCCCCGGCTGGCCCATCCCACCTAGCGGGAGGGGACGCCAGTACAGCGCGCGGTCAAAGATGGCAGCACCGCCCGGCCGCCGCCCACCTGCCGGAGCGGCCCGGGAGGGGCCCGCCGGGCGGGACGTGTGCCAGGGCTGGGAAGGGGCTTGCCCTTTGTCCTCCCCCTGCTCTGGGTAGGGACCGCCCCTTTGCGACTCGAGGGAGGTGTAGCTTGGTCTCAGCCGAGAGGGACAGGGAAAGCTGAAGCTTGCACCCACCTGCCCTCGCCCGCCCTCTGCCCCCTGCCCCCGCAGATCTTTCCACTTAGGTGCCGGGGCTGGGAGGGGAGACAGGCTGGGAGCTCAGGCTCTAGAATCACTGTCTGGCCTCCAGCCCGGGGCCACCCCTGGCCTGCTGGGTTACCTGGGCCCAGTTACTTCACCTCGGTGAGTTTTCTCATCTCTAAAAGGGAGACACTAGGACTCATGTTGGGACTTATTATAATTATTATGGCTCTAAAAGACTTCCCCTCCTTCGGTTGCTTAGGCCACTTCCAAAGCATTTCTCGGTGGTCTCGTGGCCTAGTCACCCCCTGTGACTTTCCCTGCCTCCGAGCCTCAGTAGCCCCAACTTCTACACCTTTCCTCTTAATAATAGCTCCATAGTCATTGCCAAATGCTGGGCACGGAAGCCGTGCCGGGCAGTGTACATCCATGTCAGCTCAGCCTCAAAACAGAGCTTTGAGGTACCGCCTTCTTACAAATGTGGCAACGGAGGCTCAGGAAGACGGAGTCACTTCATTTATCGAGGTCGCGCAGCTCGTTATGGCAGAGCAGGCTCCCACCCCAGTTGGCCAAGCCTGTGCGTCTGAGCTCCCCAGCAGGTGCATCCCAGGGCCCCAGTCCTGGCCTCTCTTCCTCCCGACCCCCTTGGCCTGCGCCCCACCCCCGGCCCCTCCTGCCAAGCTGAGCTGTCCCCTGATCAGGGCTCAGAGCCCCTTACCTGGGGGGTGGCCCGGCTCCAGCCCCTGGAGCTGCTGGCACATGCCACCGAAGCTCCCGGGTGGGGCTGGAGGGTGGGCTGAGCCTCGGGCTGCCCCTGGGTGTGTGTGTCCTCCCCACGGGGCAGGAGCGGGGACAGCATAACTCGCTGGAGGCTGGTGCCCGGCCCTGCCTGCTGCCCCCGCCCCCCAGCGCTGACTCGTGGGGCCGCGGGAGCTGATACCCTAACAGTGCCTGTCAGACGCCAATGAATTGATGAGGTGGAAACTGGTTATTAAGTGTAATAACAGTGGTTTGGTTTTTCCGCGGTTCTGCCTGTAAGTGCCCAAGTGACAGCTGGCTTGTGCCACGGTGCTGCATTCTAAGTGGCCGGAGGATGGGGCGTCGGAGAGCGTGGGGGTGGGGCTGGGCTCTTCGGATGCTTGGGGAGGAGGCAGGCCTGGAGGCGTTGCTTGTGCCACCAGGATGGGTGCCATGTGGCCTGGGCTGGACGTACTGTATGGATTCAGGACATCATACCATGTGGGGACATGTCCCCAAACCGACCGGGGCTCTGTATACACAATTTCCCTCCCTGGCCTGATGCCTGGGTCAGCAGCTTAAGGACTGAATTGAAAATCAAGTGACTTGGGTCATAAGCTGTGCCCCTAATTTCTTGTGATCTTCGGGAACGTGGCTTAAGCTTTGATTCCCCTAGCTGCACGATGGGGGGTTCAGATGGAGGTAATTTATTTATTTAACTGGAAGCCTCAAGCCAATGGACTGTAGGTGGAAACTTGCTGCTAGATATATTTTGTTTAGTCCACTCAGGGCTTTAGATTTAAATGCCAGCATTAAAAAATCTAGACTTTCTGATCGAGATACACATTTCTGGCCCATCTTCAAAAAGTTCGAGAATTCCTAATGCTGCGCCCACATGTCCACGTGGTAGTCATTGGCTGTAATAGCACCTCCTCATAGAGCTTATGTAGTCCGCTTGCCATAGTCCCCACCACTCCCTATTGTGTCTCCAGCACACTGAGGCTGAGTGCCAATGGCTATTTGTATTGTGTAAAACCTGCTCTGCCTTGCTCATTTGCATCCAGGGCCTGGCCCTGCATCTGCTATTCGTTGCAGGCCTGTTTTGTGCATGCCACCGTGCCTTTCGCTTCAGAAACTACAGAGATAGATCAAAGAGTTTAGGACAGGGACCTGAGACCTGTATATAAATCACCTTAATATAAAGAGATAGTGGATTTCCAGCATCATCCTTTACAGTTAAAAATTCTAGAATTCTATAATACCATGATTCTCTGACCCTTTCCCTGTACCATCATAATGAAACATTTGATTCTGGGCAACCTCCTGTGTGCAGGTCTGGAAGGGAAATTGTCTCCTTCCCTCATGCCCCACCCTGCCGTATAAATAAGAGCCTCCCTGAGCTGGGGCCCTTCCCTGCCGCCAGCTCAGCCTCTCCCTCCCTCCCTCTCTCCCTCCCTCCTTCCCTCCCTCCCTCCCTCCCTCTCTCTGCCTCCATTTCTTCATCTGGGAAGTAGACCATTGGGTTGTGGAGCTTTTTGGAGTGTCGGGTTAGTGTTTTTCTATTCCATGAGGGGATGAATGATAGCATTCCTGTGTAGGAAAGTGTATTTTGGAAACATTAAAGTACCAGACAGATTAATAACTGTTGCTATTCATTTCGTAAGTACACCGAGCAGAAGGCCTTTTCCCTGCCCTGTGTCAGGGGAGGCCTGAGGATGAAGCGAGGCGACAGGCAGGCCAGTGCCTCACAAGGAGACTCGTTCCAGGCCGCAGGGGGTTCCCCTATTGTGAGGAGCAGTGTAGTGTCCCCAGATGGCCTCGGCGGGAAGCCGGGAGGCATGGCAGCCGCAGGACGCAGCGCCCCCCTCCGCCGCGGCCCCCTCTGACTTCTGCTCAAGACGACACCCGATTTTCCCCCTTCCCCTTTCCCTCTGTCCCTCAGGACCCGGCCGGTCATCCTTCTCCAAGTCTTCCTGGACCGCCCCAGCTCTGCTCGCGCCGCGCAGCCCTCGCCTTCCCGGCGCAGGGGCAGGGGCCGTGGAGCAGCTCCTCGTGACTGCCCGTCTTGGAGGGTTTTGGTGGTCGACGACCCCTCGGGCGGGCAGTGCCCTGGCCTGGACCCGGGACTGTTCTGGGAGTTGGTGTGGAAGGGGTGAGTAAGGCAGACAGAGTCCCTGTGGAGCGTCAGTGGGAGGAGATGGGTAAGAACCAGGTAAACCCAGAAGTGCCACGAAGGAAAGAAAACAAACTACGCCCGAGAGGGCCTGGGGTGGTGGGGAGTGGGTGGCAACGGAGCGGGGATGGGAGGCTTGTTGGGGCGCTGACGTGGGGGCTGATGCTTGAAAGATGGGCAGGAGCCAGCTCGGGAAGATCCAAAGGAGGTGCCTTCAGTTAGGGAGAAGGAGCCTGGCTGGCTAGTCCTTAACCAACTGATGAAGGACGCAGAGGGCAGGTGTCCTGCGCAAGGCCATGCAGCCAGCCAGCGCAGCAGAGCAGGTCCCCCCCTGACGCCCGGGCCAGGGCTCTGCCAAGGCATCCGGCAGCAGTGTGATACTATTGACGAATTCCAAAAAGAAATACTGGATTATGTTTGTAAACTGACCTTTTCCTCTGGGCATATCAGATTATATTGGGTTCATAGGTTTACTTGATTAAGTAATTATGGAAACCTCTTGTGCCAGTAGGGCATTGAGTCCCCACCCCAGCAAGGGGTGGGGACTCACAGATAAAAGGCATGGCAAAGGACAGAGTTGGGGGTTTTTGATGTTGGAGTTTGATGCTGAAGCCTTAAGCTGGAACCCCAGGAAGAGAGGAACCCTGAACCCAAAGGAAGCAAGACCCTGGAAGGGAGGAACCCAGGAAGCCTGAACCCTCGCAGATGTCGGCAGCCATCTTGCTCCAACACGTGGAAATAGACTTTGGTGAGGGAAGTAACTTTTGCTTATGCCCGGTATCTGTAAGCTCCTACCCCAAATAAATACCCTGTATGAAAACCAACCAATTTTTGGTATTTTTGCATCAGCACCCCTTTGGCTGACTAATACACATCCCTTCTTTCTTTTTTTAAAAAAATTTATTTATTTCTCCCCCCTACCTCTACTGTTTGCTCTCTGTGTCCATTCACCGTGTGTTCTTCTGTGTCTGCCTGTATTCTCATTAGGCGGCTCTGGGAACCGATCCTGGGAGCTTCTGGAGTGGGAGAGAGGTGATCACTCTCTTGCGCCACCTCAGCTCCCTGGTCTGCTGCATCTCTATTGTTCTCCTCTGTGTCTCTTTTTTGTTACGTCATCTTGCTGTGCCAGCACTCCTGTGCGGGGCGGCACTTGTGCGCGAACCAGCACTCCACACAGGCCAGCACTCTGCAGGGGCCAGCTTGCCACACGGGCCAGCTTGCCTTCACCAGGAGGCCCTGGGTATTGAATCCTGGACCTCCTATATGGTAGACAGGAGCCCAATTGCTTGAGCCACATCCACTTCCCCTTGACTTCGTCTTCATGGGACGGCAGCACTTGCGGGGGCAAGGCTGACCTCTTCCCGCCTCCCCGCTGGCCAGTCATCTCCCTGCAGCCCACCAGGCTCCCCCCTGGGCTCTGGTCTCCACCCTGGGGCCGCTGAGATCCTGCTCCACTCCTTCCCTCTGGGACAAGGGGAAGCAGAGTGGCCGAGCAAGCACAATAAACCCAGTGGAATCCCAGCCTTCCAATGGCCTTGTTTAATTAATGCTAAATGACTGTGGGACCCGTATGGATTTATACATTAGATCCACATTAACACCAAGTCGTTTGATCACGAATAACTGTTAAAATAATGAACACAGGCATTTTACAGCTAGATGAGAAGGATGTAACTCAGCCTCCTGCCCAGCTTGGGGGAGGGGGCAAAGCTCTCTCCCTGGGGTTCTTTTCCTCACTCCTGCTCTAAAAGGCATCGCTGCACTGTGTGTGGGGTGGGGAGGGTACCCAACCTCCCTCAGGGAACTTGCCGTAGAGGTAAGGAGGTAAGCTGTGCCTCTGAAGATGAAGCGTATCCCTAGAGAACTACCGGTGTATTACTAGGGAATTAAACCTCTTCTAAGTTCTGGGGCTCAACAAATAGCTCACTGAATCCTCTCAACGTTGAGAAGTAGGTGCTATAATCAATGCTCAGTTGGTGGGTGAGAAGATTATCCTGAAGATGAGAAACTTGTCTGAGGTTCCCAGCTAGTCGAGGTCAAACCAGAAATAAAACCCAGCTCTAGCCTCCCTGGCCCTTGCTGTTTCCACTGCCTGGCACCACTTCAGAAGACAACGGCCTGGAGGTGATGGTCCTCGACTTTGGTTAGGCCCTTCAGGCTGGGGCAGTTAGGGAAGCCTCCTTGGAGGAGGAGGCCTTTGAGGGTGTGTGTTGGTGGGTCGAACTCTTAGGCAAAGAGAGAGGAGGGACTTTCGGCTGCTCTCTGGCGCGTGTGCTGAGCTCGGGGCTCACAGAATGTGCGAAGTCCTCCTCCAAGACAATCTCACCTAAGCCCCTTCCTGAGAGCCAGCCGTGTGGCCCAGCGCGTTGGGAGAGGGGTGAACTCTCGGCCCACAGCGGGCACGGCGGGTGCCCTCTCTTGGCCCAGGAGGGGTTACCCTCCCCACCGCTTGCCTGTCCAGCATATCCCGATGGGAAGGGCCGGAGAGGGCCGGCCCGTGGGATGAAGGGTGGTGGTCTTGGGGGAAGCAGGTGGGCTAGGACACTGGCCGGGCATTTCCAAGGGAGAGGGGAGCGGGGTGCCCGACTGCCCTTGTCCCTCTCTTGTTCTGGGGCCTCCCATCCCTAGAAATCTCACTTTCCTGCTGTTCCACTCCTCGCGGTTTCCCCGAGTCCGTCCTGGGTGGAGGATGTTAGGAATTTCCCCAAGAAGTTCTGACGGTGGTCTCCAGAGAGCTCTCGCTTCAGGAGCCAATCGGAGATGCCCCCTGGTTGGGGGGGGCACAGCCAAGATGGCCGCCCGTACCCCGAGTGAGGGCAAGAAGGTCACACGGGGACGACACGCCAGGCACAGTCCCTGGCGAGCCGGAGGCCCACGGGTGCTCAGGAACAAGCCACGTCCACGCTGCCTCACCCCCAGCACAGCTTCCCTGCGGAGCCAACTCTTACTTAGCTTTGCAACCCCCTCAGCCACCTCCTCCGAGAAGCCTTCCCTTCTTCTGCCTGCGGAGAATCAGACGTTCCTGCTCGGCATTTTCCTGGCACTTCGCCCGGGTAGAGCCTCAGTCTCATGGCATTACACTTCCACAGCCTGCCTTCCCCGCCTGCCCCTGTGCGTGAGAAGCTGTGCCCGAGTGCCCACCCAGAGGAGGGGGCTGGAGAGCCCTGGGGGGCAGCCCAGGCTGAGCCCAGCCATCGCCACCGTGGGTGGAGGGATGCTGGGAGAAGAGAAAGGAGGGGAAGGAGGAGGAGGAGGGAAACGGGACAGGGGAGATGTCCCCACTCCGTGGCTCCTGTACTGTTGGGTCCTTTTGTGGCACGCACACGTGTGCGTGTGTGTCCTGGACAAGAGAGCCCTGTGAGCAAGTCCTGGTGGGCTCCTAGGGGCCCCGGGTGGGCATTTCTGTGGGCTCATTTCTGTGGGCTCATTTCTGTGGGCTCTGTCCTCTGACCCACCGGGCCACCTGCCAAGTCCAGCTGCCTCCAGCAGGTGTCAGGGTTTCCCAGAGGACGGGACCGAGGGCCCTCGACAGGTGATCTTGCTCAACCATCCCCGGCGCAAACAAATGGACACAATATCTTGGGTTCCTTTTCCCTGAGCCGGGGCTATGCCAGCTCCCTGGAGGGGAGTTCAGAGCGATGTTTTGGAACTGGGCTCTGGAACCGGAAGTGAGCCCAGGGGTGGAGGTCTGGGAGCACGGAGCGCCCGTGACTCCCCGAGTGGCCGTGGCACAGCTCAGCACAGCCCAGCTTGTCCCAGTCCACTTCAGTTTGGTTTAGTTGAAAATTTTGGACTTGACTCCCCAGGACACGGGACTATTGTATGATAAGGCTAGATGCTGGCGGGGCTGGAATACCAGGATAAGGAATTTGAATTTAGACTTATTTAAGGCAAATGCCTGATAGGTGTATCACGGATCCCTTCTTTCTCACTCCTGGAAATACCAGCAATTGATCATGGCACTTTTTTTTTTTTTGCAAGGAACCCATAATTGTCCTCAGAATCTCTCTCAACCCCATGCTCTAGACAGCTGTTACTAACTGATTAGAGCTGGGACTCAAAGGAAATCTATTTGCCATCTCCAGCTGGGTCCAGGCTTCTCACTGTACAGATAAAGACCTGCCCAGGGCCGGTATTAATTTAGTAGGCAGGTGGGGAAATGCTAAATCCTTGGGCAGGGGAGGAATACAATGAAAGCAGGAAGAATAATTCAGCATCATGGAGCAGGGGTCTTGGGGGGGGGGGGTTGGGGAGCTGGGAGCGAGGCCAGGGGAGGCAGCTAGGTGCCCACGATGCAAAGTTATAAGAAGCATCACTCTCGGATGCTGACCTTGCACTTGCAGGACCCTGAGGGTGAAGCTGCTTAAATGCTGCCCCCGAGGCACCTCACCTGCCTCACCCCGTCCTGACTCTGGCTGGGAGACTAATAAGAAAGTAACTTTTGCTGAGTCGAGGCATCAAACGGAGCAGTGACAGGAGGAGCGCAAGAAACGAGTCAAAGCTGACAGATGCTGTGACGGAAGGATCAGCAGGACTCAGTGACACACTGGCCATCAGGCATAAGGGAAAGGGCCAATTTTTTAAGCCACGAGGTGACTGTGAGGATGGCGGTGCCCTGCCATGAAGAGGAAGCCGGGTTAGAGCTCATCAGTTGGGTTGTGGTTTTGTCTTTCTGTTGAGTTTTGTCCAGGGTTTGGCCAGCTCTTCTATTTTTCATTAAACTTTTTTTTATTGCCGTGTAACCTATATACAGAAAGGGTGTATAATGTTAGTGATGAACTTTCAAAAAGAGGGTGGCGCTACCATCCAGAAGCAAAGCTCCCCCACCGTTCCCCCAAGTCCCTGATATACTCCAAAACTCCTGATGCCTCACATCATAAACGAGTTCTGCTTGGTTTTGTACTTTAGATAAATAAGATCTTAGAATATGTATTCTTTTGCATCTGACTTCTTTCCCTCAGTATTATGTTTGTGAGACTCATCTATATTATTGTGAATAATTGTAGATTGCTCGTTCTCGTCGCCGTGTAATAGTCTATTGCATGAATACACCACAATTTACCCATTCATCTGTTGATAGGCGTTTGGATAGGTTCCAGCGTAGGGCTATTATGAGTAGCGCTGCTAGGAACATTTCAGTTCATCTTTAGGTGAAAATACATGTGCGCGTCTGTTGTGTACATACGTGGGCGGAGAAGAGCAGGGTCCCTGGATATGTGCACCGTTGCTGGGTACTGTGCTGGCCAACGCCTGACTGCTCTCCCGAGGAATGTTAGATCAGGACCTTCAAGAAGTGGAAGCCAAGCTGAGATCAGAGGTGCCGGAGCTGGACTGGGGAAGACGGTGACAGGTAAAGGGAAGGAGCTAGAGTCGGCAGGGGGCAGCCTCAGCCCTTAGCACAGGTCTGACCCTGGGAAAGACAAACGAGTAGATGACAGCGTAGTTCTAGGAAAGCCTCGTCCCGGCCGCTGGGGTGTCTGACTCCCAAGCTCTCGCTGGAAGACGCCTGCACTGGTACCGGCCATGCTCAGTCACGGGCTGAGAGCAGCCTGGGGGACGCGCGGCTTCAGCCCTGGTGTGGTGCTTGATGCAGAGGGACCAAAACTGGGTTCCCCACAGCAGATCTGAGCAGTGCATGCTCAGGAAGTGTTGGAAGACCTGGGTTTTCCCAGGCCGGCCTAAGCCCCAGCGCCATCATTTGCTAGCTGTGTGATCTCCCAAGGGTTGCCTAACTCCTCTGAGCCTGAGTCTCTGTAAGATGGAAGCAGTGATGATTATCTCATATGTGGCTGTCAAGATTAAATGAGCTAATATGCCTAAAGCACTCAACACATAACAATCTCTCCATAAATATTAAGTTCTCTTTTGTTCAACATCTATAATGAGCACCTAAATATGCCAGATACTGTTCTAGGCTCTGGGACTGGAACAGTGAGCAAAACGCACTCCTAGCCCCCACAGAGCTTCCCTTCTATTAGAGGGAGACAGACAACAGGCAGACAAACAGGTCAGCTATGAAATGTGTCAGGGCTGTAAGTGTGATGGAGAAACGTAAACCAGGAAAGGCGGAAGGTGCTGTCCTACCATACTAGAGCAGCCTAGAAAGAATCCCTGAGAGGTGGCATTTTTAGCAGATAGCACATGAAAATGAGGTTCTAAGCCGAATGGGGTGACTGTAATCCAGGCAGAGGGAGCACAAAGTGTTGAAGCCCTGGGCCAGTGAGAGGAGAGAGGGAGGCAGGGAGTGGTTGGAGATGAGGTTGGAGAAATAGAAAACAGCCAGAGTAATGACTTTGGTTTTACTCTGAGCAAGATAGGAGGCCAATGCAGATTATTAGGGTCCTCGTTTGCCTACATCCTTTTCAACACTTAATATTATCTAACTTAATTTTTATGCCAATATTATGGGCATATAATAGAATTTTGTTTTGTTTTAACTTGGATTTCTCTTATTGTTTGTGAGGCCTTTCATGAAAGTTTTACTCACTTGGGTTTCTACTTCGAAGGATTCATATCTTTTGCCTATTTTCCTTTGGGATTTCTTGTTTGGTTGATTAGCAAGAGTTTCTTGCATGTTATAGATAGTGATTCTTACTTAGTTTAGACTTTGAAATATTTATTTATCAGTTTGTCACTTATTTGTCCATTGCATACTTTCAATTAATAAAACTGTTTAGTTTTGATATGGTCAAATTTGTCAATTTTTGCTTTTTGGTTTTTGCTGTTTGGGTTTTGTTTAGGACCAAGATCACAAGGAAAGTTACATTCAGTTTATTCTACTGGGTCTATCATTTTACTTTTCAATTTTTAGGACCTTTAATCTATCTGGAATTCACCTTTGTATGTGGTGATAAGAATTCAAATTCTTCATATCTGGTGGTAAGGATTCAATTTCTTTTCTAATGAACCATGTACTAAATAAATCATTCCCCCCCTCACTGATCTGTGGTGCCATCTTGATCATATATCAAGCTCCTACATATACACAGGTCTATTTATGTACTCTCTGGTATTCTGCTCCATTGGATTTGGATGTCTGTTCTTGAGTTAGTACCACACTTTATGTAATTATATTGCTCCATAGTATGTCCTGATGCCTGTTAGACAAGTCATCGTGCTTTGTTCTTCATTTAAAAAAATTGATTTAGCTATTTGTGGACTTTGAACCTTCATTTTGTCTTACATTAATTTTGGAATGAATGTGTTGGTGTTCTAAAAAAGTTTAATTACTGTAATAGGTTTTAGAATTTTGATTGAACTTTCATTGAATTTAGAGAAATTTAACATTACAATGTTCCGTCATCCATCTATAAAAATACTAAATTCTCCATTTATGTAGGTGTTCTTTCATGTCCTTTAACAGTTGAAAATATTTTTCTCTACAGTGTTTAATCTTTATTAAGCTAGTCTTCAGATACTTAACAGTTTTTCTTCCTATTATATATGTGAATGATTTCATTTACGTGTAACTCCCTATTACATTTTCTTGCTGATTATTGCTGATGTAAAATATACTATTGACATTTTAAGCTCATCTTATATATGGCAACCTCATTGAATTGTTTTAATTCTGTTGATTTGAATGTTAATTCTGTTGGGTTTTCTGGGTGGATGATCCTCTCTGAAAATAATAGCATTTTTGTATTTTTCCTTTTAATCCTTATGCCTCTCATTTCTCTTTCTTGTTTTGCCAGGACTTTCAGGACCATGCTAAACAGTAGTGGTAAAAGAAGACAGTTTTGTCTTATTTCTGATCTTAATGTTTCTCTGTCTAAAATTTCTCCTCCGAGTATGATGGTTGTCATAGTTTTTCAGTATATAGCCTTGAATAAATCAAGGAAGTTCTCTTTTATTCTTAGATTTTTGAGAGCCTTTTAAAAATTATAACTATCAAATGATTATTCTGTGTCCATTGAGATAATTACGTGATTTTCTCCTTTAGTTTTTGATGTGATGAATTATATTAATAGGTTTTATGATAGTAAGCCATCTTGCATTGATGGGATAAAATCCACATGCCAATGACTTTAAAAAAACATACAACTGAAGATATATACAGTGTATATTTGAAAAAAAAGTCATTGGCATGTGAATCTTCAAAAAAATACAATTTACAAAAATGATGGGCATGGGGGGTGGGGAGTGGTTTATATGGCAACCTCTTATGTTTTTTAATGTAACTTTCTTTGTGATCTATTAACTTTAATAAAATAATAATAATAAAAATGCACAACTGGATTCAGTTAGATGATATTTCATTTTTGATTTTTGTGTATATATTAATAATACTAACCTAAATTTTTCTTTCCTTGTATTGTTCTTTTTAGTTTTATAATTAAGATTATGTTGGTGTTAATTCATTTCTCTATTTTCTGAAACAACTTAATTTGTTTCCTTGAAAATTTAATAGAATTTGCTCATAAAAACATTTGGATATAATAATTTTTCTTTGGTTCACGAAGTGTTTGATTAACATTTCAATATAATTGATGGTTATTGCTTTATTACACTTTCTATTTCTGGTTTCATTGATTTTGGCATTTTGTATATTTTCAGAAAATTAGAACTTTCAATTATGTTTAAAAATTCATTTGTATTTTGTTGTTTACAATATTCATTTATTATTTTTAAAAATCTCATTATTTCTCCTTTTCATTCTTTTTGTTCTTTGCATTCATGTTTCTTTTTTAAATTGATTAGTGTTGCAAAGGTTTTTCAACCTTATTAGCTTTTTTAAACAGTGCTTGGTTTTATTGCTCTTTTATATTAATTAAAAATTGTTTTGTAAAATGATAAACATATACAAAGGTAGTAAAAATAGTATAGGAAATTGACATATGCCCATCACCCAGCTTCAAGCATGACTAATTTCACAGCCAGTCCCTTGCCATAGATAGCCTGATCTACTCCCTACACATCCCTATTATTTTGAAGCAAACACCAGATAGTATGTGAGTTTATCTGTAAATATTCCAGACAGTATTTTCAAAGCATAGTCACAACACCATTATCATAACTAAAAATTAATAAAAAATCTCCAACATTGTCAACCCGTAAATGTTAAAATTCCAAAATGTCTCATAAAAGTCATATGTTTCCAGAGTGTTTGAATCAGGATCTATATAAATTCCATACATTAAAATTCATTGGTAAGTCTCAAGTCTTTTAAAAATCTATACTTTACTCCTCCATTTCTCTTTTTTCCTGTTGCAGTTTATTTATGAAGAGACTGGGTGGTTTATCCTATAGAGATTCCCATAGTCTTGATTTTGAGGATTGCATCCCTGTGGTGTCACTTAACATGTTGCTATATTCCCTGAATTTCCTGTAAATTTGTGGTTGGATCTAGAAGCTTGATCAAAATCAAGATAGATAGATATAGAATTATAGGTGTGGATAGAAATATACACTATTGGCATGACCTTATATGTGGATTATGTTCTTCCTTCAAGAGAGATTTATGGGCAATGTCTGGTTGACTCTTCTTTAGTGACTTTAGTAGCCAATAATGATAAATACCTAAATCAATTAATTCATTAAGGGTTGAAAAAAGATGATTTTCTAATCTGATGCTTTTTTTATTCTTGATTTTATTGATGTCTATACTTTTTTTTTTTTTAGTTGCCTTCTGTGGGTTTATTCTATGGTCTTTTTTTCCAAATTCATCTTTTCCATCTTTGTTGTTTACTGATAGAGTTAACACCTTTAATTTCCCTTACGTCTTGTTTTAGCTGTGTCCCACAAATTTTGGCATGCAGTGTTTTATTGTCATTCAGTTTGAAGTATTTTATAATTTCCCTTTTGATATCCTCTTTAACAGAGTGTTAAGTAGCTTGGTTTTTCAGTTTCTATGCCTCTGGGATTAAGAAAACCTATTTTATTTGTTATTGATTCTTATTTTCATTACACCTTTTAGAATTGGTCGAATCATCTTCCTTTGTAGCCTAGTTCATGGTGGATTTTAAAAAATGTTCAGGTGAGCTAAAAAATGTATTCATGTGTTGGGTGTAAACCTCTTTTTTATATCTCAGTTCAAGGTTATCAAGGTATTATTCAGATCTTCTATCTTTGCTCATTTTTATCTCCTTGGCCTGTTGGTTTCTGAGAGTGGTGTGTTAAAATCCCTGATTTCTATTTTTGATGTATTTCTGTTGCCCTATAGCATAGTCAGCTATTGATTTATAGACTTTGAGGCTATATCTATTAAAACACATATATTCATGATCTTGTATCTTCCTGATCTTTTGTTCTTCTACAATTTATAGCATCTTCTTGCCCCTTTTAATTTAATTTTATTATTTTATATTTTATTTAGAGAAGTTGTGGGCTTACTGAAAAATTATGCATGTAATACAGGTTTCCCATATACCCCTATTACTAAAACCTTGTATTGGTATGGTACATTTGTTACAATTGATGAAAGCACATTTTAATAGCTGTACTATTAGATGTAGTTTATGGTTTAACTTCGGGCTCACTGTTTGTGTCATACAGTTCCATGGATTTTGTTTAAAATGTTTGTTCTAGTAACATTTGCCCTTTAAAACACATTTACATATATAATTCAGTGCTATAAATTATGTTCACAATGTTGTGCTACCAACACCACCATCCATAACCAAAACCTTTCCATGATTTCAGATAGAAGCTCTGTCCATTTTGGGGGGTGGGGTTACCGGGGTCCAGGGATTGAATCTGGAACCTCGTATGTGGGAAGCTGACCCTCAACCACTGAGCCACATGGGTTTCCCTGAGTTGGTTTTTTCATTTGTTTTGCTTGTTTGTTTTTGTTTTTTTAGGAGGCACCAGGAACTGAACCTGGGACCTCCCATGTGGGAGGTGAAAGCTCAACAGCTTGAGCCACATCTACTCCCAGAAGCTCTGTCCATTTTAAGTTAACACCCTATTCCCTACCCCCCTGGTAACCTGTATGCTAGATTCTGACTCTATGAGTTTGCGTATTCTAATCTACACACCAGTGAGATCACACAATATTTATACTTTTGTGTCTGTCTTATTTTACTCAGCCTGATGAAGGTTCATCCATGTTGTCTCATGTTTCAGAACTTCATTTCTCTTTATAGCCAAATAGTATTCCATTGTGTGTATATTCCATATTTGTTTATTCATCAGCTAATGGATACTTGGCTAGCTTCCATATTTTGGCAATTGTGAATAATACATCTGTGAACATTAGTGGGGAAATATCTGTTCAAGTCCTTTTCAAATCTTTTGGGTCTATACATAGAAATGGGATTGGCAGGTCATATGGAAATTCTATATACTTAACTTTCTAAGGAATTGCCAAACTGCCTTCCACAGCAGCTGCACCATTCAGCAATGAATGAGTGTTCCTATTTCTTCACATCTTCTCCAACACTTGTGATTTTCTCTTTGTTTGTTTTTTCAACAGTAGCCATTCTAGTGGGTGTGAAATGGTATCTGATTGTGGTTTCTATTTGCATTTCCCTAATGGCAAATAATGTTGAATATCTTTTCATATGCTTTTTGGCCATTTGTATATCTTCTTTGGAGAAATGTTTATTTAAGTCTTTTGCCCATTTTTAAATTGGGTTATTTGTCTTTTTGTTGTTGAGTAGAAGGATTTCTTTATATATTCTAGATATTAAACCCTTATCAGATATGTGCTTTCTAAATATTTTGTCCTATTGCACAGCTTGTAATTTTTCTTTCATGATAAAGTCCATTGAGGAACAAACATTTTTAATTTTGATGAGATCCCATTTCTCTATTTTTTTTTCTTTTGTTGCTTGTGTTTGGATGTAAAGTCAAAGAAAACATTTCCTAACACAAGAGCCTGAAGTTGCTTCCCTATGTTTTCTTCTAGGAGTGTTATGGTACTGGCTCTTATATTCAGGTCTTTGATCCATTTTGAGTTAGTTCTTCTCTATGGCATGAGGTAGGGTTCCACCTTTATTTTCTTGCATATGAAGATCCAGTTTTTCCAGCACCATTTGTTGAGACTGTTGCCAATTTAGTAGTTTCTGTCCCCTTGTCAAAAATTAGTAGGCCATAAATTGTGAGGGTTAATTTCTGAACTCTGAAACCGATTCCATATATGTCTGTCGTGATGCCAGTACCATGGTGCCTTTAATACTGTGGCTTTGTAATAAGTTTTAAGGCTGGGAAGTGTGCGAGTTCTCCAATTTCTTCTTTTGCAAGATAGCTTTGTCTATTCAGAGCTCCTTACACTTCCATATAAGTTTGATGATTGGTTTTTTAATTTCTGCAGAGAAGACTGTTGGAATTTTGATTGGTATTGCATTGAATTTGTAAATCACTTTGGGTAGAATGGACATCTTAACAATATTTAGTCTTCCAATCCATGAACATGGAATGTTCTTCCAATTATTTAGGTCTTCATTGATTTTGTTTAGCTATATTTTGTAGTTTACTGTGAATAAGTCCCTTTAATACTTGGTTAGATTTATTACTAGTTATTTGATTCTTTTAGTAATCATAAATGGAATTTTTTCTTGATTTCTTCTTCCAATCATTCATTACTTGTGTATAGAAACATTACTGATTTTGGAGTGTTGATCTTGTAACCCACCACTTTGCTGAATTCATTTATTAGCTATCGGAGCTTTGTTTTGTTTCCATCCTTTTACTTTCAGTCTACTTATATCTTTGAATTTAAGATGAGTCTCTTGTAAATAGGATATAGTTGGAGCATGCTTTTTAAAAAAAATCTGTTCTGACAATCTCTGTCTTTTGAGTGGGGAATTTAATTCACATGAATTTAGTCATAACTGATAATGCAAGACTTTCTTTTGCCGTTTTGTTATTTACCTTTTGTAACTCATCCATTTTTGTGCCTCAATTCTTCCATTATTGTCTACTTTCATATTTATTTGATTTTTTGTATTGTAACATATTGCTTCTCTTCTCATTTCTTTCTGGATATATTTTTCATATATTATCCTTTTTGTTACCATGGGGCTAAAATTTAACATCCTAAGTATATAACAATCATATTTGACAGCAACATGCACATTCACTGTTCCTGTACTCTCTGGTCCTCCATCTTTTTTGCACCCTTTGCTAATTATATCTTTGTACATTTTATGCTCAAAACCATAGATTTATCATTACTTTTTATGCATTTGGATTTTAGGACCTGTTGCAAGAAAGAAGTGGGCTACCTACCAAAAAAAAAAAAAAAACCAATACAATAGTACTGGCATTTATAATTACCTATATGTTTACCTTTACTGGAGGTCTTTATTTCTTTATGTCACTTTAAACTACTGTCTAGTGTCATTTCTTTCAGGCTGAAGAATTCCATTTAGCACTGCTTGCAGAGCAGGGCTAGTAGTAAAGAACTCCCTCAGCTTTTGTTTATCTGGAAATGTCTTAATTTCTCCCTCGTTTTTGAAAGAAGTTCTCGCTGGACCTACAGTTCTTGGTTGGTGATGGTTTCTCTCAGTACTTTAAGTATTTCAAATCACTGCCTTCTTACCTCCATGGTTTCTGATGAAGAATTGGCACTTTAAAAGGGACTCCCTTGTATATGACAAGATGCTTTTCTCTTGTAGCTTTCAGAACTCTCTGTCCTTTGCTTTTGACAGTATGATTAGTATGTTCTGAGGTGTATTTCTCTTCAAGTTTATCCTGTTTTGTGTTGTCTGGCCTTCTTGGATGTACTTATTCAAGTCTTTTGTTAAGTTTGGGAAATTTTCTGTCATTATTGTCTCTTTGAATATTCCTTCTGCCCCTTTTCCTCTCCTTCTAGGACTCTCATAATGTATATATTGTTACACTTGATAGTGCCTCATGGGTCTCTTATGTTATTTTCATTTTTTTCTTTTAAGGCGGTACCAGGGATTGAATCCAGGACCTTGTACATGAGAAGCAGGTGCTCAACTACGGAGCTACATCTGTTCCCCAGTGAGAGTTGATTTTTTTCTTTTTTTCCTTTTTTTAAGGAGATACTGGGGATCAAACCAAGGACCTCATACATGGGAAGCTGGCCCTCAACCACTTAGACTACATCTGCTCCCCTATTTTTACTTTATGTGATTAATTTTCTTTCTGCTACTCAGCCTGGCTCATTTCAATTGCCTTTCCTTTGAGATCACTGATTCTTTTGCCAGGTCCCATTTGCTATTGAAACCTTCCTGGGAATTTTTCATTATTTTGGCTTTCAACTCTAATAGTTCTGTTTGGTTGGTTTTTAAAATTTCTATATTTTTATTGAGATTCTAATATCGTTCATTCATTGTTTTTCTGATATCCTTTAATTCTTTCTCTGCATTTTCCTTCATCTCCTTGAGCATATTAAAGATCATTTTTAAAAAGTCTTTGGTATGTGCAGAGTTTGGCCTTCTTTCTTGATGTTTTCTGGATTTTTCTCCTCTTCCTTTGGATGAGCCATCATTTCCTGTTTCTTTGTCTTGTAATCTCTTGTTGTACATGGTGCATTTTAATATTTTAAAATGTTAACTCTGGGATTTATTCCCTAAGATGTCTGCTTCCTGAGTTTGTATCCAGCCAGTGATACAAAAGATTTTCGGGAGTGTCAGGAGCTAACAAAACCAAGCAAACCTAAGCAAAAAACACTTTTCATCATATATGAAAGTTGCTTTTGCATTGGCTAGCACTGACCGTCGGAGTCAGCCCTCCTGTTGGCAAGGTCAGCTCAAGAGGAATGCGGAGTGAGGACTCTTCTCTGCCTTTGCTGGGCTTGTGTCTTCTCTGGGGCCTGCGCCTGCTAGGCATTCCCCTGATTACAGGAATTTGAATGTCCCTTTACTTCCCAGGAAACAAACTAGGCAATCCTTTACCCCAGGCTGCCCACCCCAGTTGTTTCTTACGCTGATTTCATTGTTTCAAAGCAGCTTTTGCTATGAAAATTCTGGGAGGGGGGACAATCCAGAGAGGAGTTTCCCAAGCCAGTCTTTTCCAACCAGAACAATGCCCAGAACTCACAAAGGATAGTGCTGGCAGGTTTCAAACTGTCCTGGGGAGGGGAGAAGAGAGAGGTCAGAAAGGGCTCCAGGAGCATCTTCCAACGGCTCACCAAAGCTTCACTTTCTTGACTTGACACCTGCTCCAAATTGTAGCCCTTCAACTTTCCTCTACAGCTCTGAGAAAATAAACTGTCTTTAAATCTCTACCGCCCTTGTCTGGAGCAGGTCGGAGCAATGGTCAACCTCGGAGTCAGGCCCCTCGCAATCTGTAGTAGCTAATCAGAAGCAGTGATCAGTGATCTAACTGTGCCTTGTCGCCCAATCTTGGGAACTAGGTTTTTATGTCCAGTTCTGGCACCAGCAAGGTAAACCAGGGACAAGACCCCACTGTGGCCTGCCACAGAGTGGGAGATGGGTGATGGTAGCCACCATGTCGAGAGTGCAATGCACTGGGATGTACTACAGCTCACTAGCACTCCTCCCACTTTTCCCTGGATGCTGTGCTCTGGGGTTTCAAAATAGGTGATTCAGATAGTACCTATCTGTTTAATAATAATAATTGTTCTTGGTGGAGGGACTCATTCTTGGAGCTTCCTACTCTGCCATCTTCCCCCCATAATTTTATTTTTGGCCTGGAATTCTTTCTGGCCTGATGGTAAAAGTGATTCTCATGCTTTCTTGCAGTTTGTTTTTGCCTGGAATATCTTTTCCACTTGTAGTGACTGAATTTGGTTTCAACTGCAGTGAAAGCAAGCAAACAGAATACCGATATCCAAAACAAAGTAGAAGTTTATTTCATAAAAGTCCAAAATAAGTCTAGGGTTGGTGTGGCTTAAACAAGATAGAAGCTTATTTCTTCTTTATGAAACACAGGGAGACAAGAGGTCTTATAGTGACCCTATAAAGTCCTCAGGGATCCAAGGTCCTTCCACCTCATCATTCCATAATCCCTAGGGTATGTTCCTTGTCCTCATGAGTCAGTTAAGCAGGAAGGAAGAGGGAGGAGAAGGGCATGTTCTTTTTCTTTAAGGATA
This sequence comes from Dasypus novemcinctus, assembly GCF_030445035.2. Lineage (NCBI taxonomy): Eukaryota > Metazoa > Chordata > Mammalia > Cingulata > Dasypodidae > Dasypus > Dasypus novemcinctus. The sequence goes on along the minus strand of NC_080699.1, from coordinate 22,850,923 downwards.
CTTCCCGAAGTTCAATATGCCACTACCACTTCTATCCCATTGGGTGGAATTTAGTCATAGACCCTGCCTACCTTCAAGGAATGTTGGAAAATGTAGTCTTTATTCTCGGGAGCCATGTGCCCAACTAAAAATTGGGCTATATTATATGGTAGAAGGGAAGAATGAATATATATAACAAATTATTCATCTCTGTCATATCACCTCTTTATTTTTCAAATTTTCTATAGATTTTTCAATTGAAATTTTAATTGAGATAATTGTAGATTCACAGGCAGTTGTAAGAAATAATATGGAGAGATCCTGTATACATTTTAACCAATTTCTCCTAATGGTAGCATTTGGAAAACTATAATATAATATCACTAGCAGGATATTGACCTTGATATGATTCACCAAACTAAATCAGATTGCCCCCCTTTTATTCATACTCATTTGTGTACATGTGTGCACACATATAGTTTTATACAATTTTGTTCCATATATAGGTTCATGTATTCACCACTGCAGTCAAGACACTAAACAGTTCCATTGCCACAAGTTTCCCTTGTGTTGCCCTATTATTAAATCACACCCACCTCCAATCCCTATTGCCTCTGCCCTGTTCTAACCCTCAGCAACCATTAATCTGTCATTTTAAAGTACTGTATAAATGGAATCATATAGTATGTAACCTTTTGGGATTGGCTTCCATGCACCTGGTGAAGAACATCGGGCCATTTCCAGTATGGGGTTATTATAAATAAGATTGCTATGAACATTGTGTATGGGTTTTTGTGTGAATACATGTTTTCATTTCTCTGGGATAAATAGCTTATTGAAATGGTGGACTAAACTGATTTTCTTTTTTAAGATTTATTTTTTATTCCCACCCCCTCCTTTGTTATTTGCTCTTGCTGTTGGCTCTCTGTGTTCATTCACTATGTATTCTTCTATGTCTGCTTGTTTTCTTGTCTTCTCTTTCAGAGGCACTGGGAACCGATCCTGGGACCTCTGATGTGGGAGAGAGGCATTCCATTGGTTGAGCCACCTCAGCTCCCTGGTATGTTGTGTCTCTCATTGTCTTTCCTCTGTGTCTCTTTCTTGTTGCATCATCTTGCCTTATCAGCTCTCTGTGTGGGCCAGCTCGCCTTCACGAGGAGGTGAACCCAGGACCTCCTATATGGTAGACAGGAGCCCAGTTGCTTGAGCCACATCTGCTTCTCTGATTTTCAAAAGTTGAACAAGCTTGGCATATCTGGAATAAATCTCACTTAGTCATGATTCTTTTAATATATTGTTGGATTTGGTTTGCTAATATTTTATTGAGGATTTTTCACACCTATGTTTATGTGAGATATTGGTCTGTAGCTTTCTTTCTTTGTGCTGTTTAGTTTTGTTATCGTGATAATACTGGCCTCAAAAAATGAGTTGGGAAGTATTCTGTCCTCTTCTATTTTTGGAAAAGCTTGTGTAAAGTCTTTGTTAAGTGTTTGGTTGAATATTCCAAATTTTGGGGACTTGAGTATCAGTTGGTGTCATAATTTTTGTTTCAATCATAAAATATGGGGAGGGTGAGTTGGGCTGTCCATGGAACTGGGGGGAAAGTTGGGGGAGGGAGCAGGTGTTCTGGGGATTTGTGGGTATGTAGTTGAAACTACAATGGTGGGAATGTTCTTTTGGCAAATATGGCAGGGAAGGCTTACTGGTATTGGATGTCAGGGGCACGTGGGACAGGGCATACCTAGGGCAGGCTTCTAGGGAGTGTGCTAGTGATCATCTTCTCATAGTGTGTTGTATCAGTGGGTGGAGACCCAAATAATGAGTGGGAAGGTGTTGGACTTCCATCCTGGGGAGTCCTGCCATGTTCTCAAATAGAGGGGCGGGAGTCTTTCGAGAGCATAGGCAGTGCCTAATAGGGGAGGACAGGCCAGTATGTTAAGCCCCCAATATTTTTGTAAGTAACTATGAATCTTGTTCTTCAAAGAATGAAGCTTGGTGGTTGCTGTGTGTCCTGAGGGGAGTGGGAAGGAAGAATAGAATAGATGGAACATGGGGCATTTTGAGAGCAATGAAAGTGTTCTATCTATATGATCTTCAATGATGGATACAGGCCATGTTAAATTTCATCAAAATTTATAAAAGCATATGGTCCAAAATGTAAACCATAATGTAAATCATTGACCATGGTTAGTAGCAATGTTTCAATATTTATACATCATTTGTAACAAATGTACCATCCACATGTAAAATGCTTTTAACAGGGGAAAGGGAAAAAGGGGAGGATCTTGGGTATATGGGAATCCCCTATATTCTGTATGTCACTATTCTATAACCTAAAGCTTCTCTGAGGACAAAATGAAAAAATAAGACACTGAGGGAATAAATGGAAGAAAATGTCACTGTACATGCAAGACAACAGGTCTTACAGTGATGAAAGACATAATGTCAAAAAATATTTTAAATTTTATGCTTTTAAATTGTTTTTTATTATTCCAAATATTTAAAAATTTTTTGTATTTTATTTGTTATTTTTAAAAACTATCATTATTATTTCATTTTCTTGTTACTTGTATTTGGTTATTTTGTTGGCTTCATTTTGGAAGAACTTTTGGATCACAGAAGGGTTACAACTGTGGCAGGGGAGATTGTTGATACAGGATATCAGTGATGGGGGATGCATGGGAGGAGGTTCACCTGGGGCACACCACTTATAAGGCGTATAAATGTGTTCAAGTGTTCATGGGACATTGTCACGGTGGGTGGAGGTTCACACAATAACCGAAAGAATCTCAAATTCACATCCTGGGGACTCTACCATATTCTCTAATGGGGCAGCAAGAATTCCCTAAGTATGGGGCAGTGACCAGTGAAGGAAGATGGACCATTGATGGGCCCTTGATAATGATGACTGTACTTATGAACCTTTACTTTGGAAATTGAAACTTAGCCTAGTATTACATGTTGCCTAAGAGTTACCTCCTGAGATCCTCCTTGTTGATCTAATGTGGCCTTTCTCTAAGCCAAAACACAGTGTGTAAATTCATTACCTTCCATAATTCCATAGGTTACCCTTATGCACATCTTAGCAGGATCTCATTGTCTGCTATAGTAAATATTGCCTCAAATAACAGGGCTCCTGAGAGCTCTGGAGATATACAGACACTATAGGCAGGTGGACAGCCCAGGAGCTTGGTGCCCTGCCAGCGGTCCCTACTTGAGAATTTATGCTCCCCAATGTAACAGAGTTGGACTCAGTTGTGGTTTCCCTACACATGGCTCTTCTGCCCCTTTTATTTGAACCTATAGTTACTGCTAGAGTTGTTAGGTGTACATCTAAGAGACTTAAATCTTTGGGCTGTCCATGTGCATCTGGGCCCTGAATCTCAGCAGAGTTACAACATCTACTCTCCAGTTCATTGGATTCACTCAAGGCAACTAACAGAGAGGTGATGATGGACAATGACCATCCCAAGGAACAGAGGGAGTCTGCAACTGCAAGCAAGATAGTCCCACCCATCTGCCCCATGAATATAAGTCCCCTCTCAGTTGTAGGTGGAGTGGGCATCACCATCCCATAATCCTCAGTACTGGGGAATGAACAATGGACTAGAGTAGACTTACTGGTATTCTACTATTGTCTTACTGTGATTCTATCTATGAAAGAACTCTTATCATTGATGTGGAATGCTCCAAAATGTGTTCATCAATTATAAAAAAATGTACCAAACCAATGCGGGATATTGTTAATATGGGAAACGTGGGAGGGATAGGGTGTGGGGCAAATGGGAATCCCCTATATTTTAATGTAACATTTATGTAATCTAAGTATCTTTTTAAAAAATTATATATATTTTTAAAAAGCACAATTTGAGAGACAGGTTGAAGAAATAGTGAGTGAAGCACTAAGTGGTAACATATTTTTGCATCTTAGGTATGGGGAAATGGAGAATTTAACAGAGCTGGTGTCCATGTACTTGACCAAAATCTATTAGAAAACAACAAAAAATATTTACTTGAGATAAAGATTCTTTGAGAAGTAGCTTTACCAGTCAATAAATGTTTACTATTAAGAAGTTTAAAAAATATGATTTATAAAATACATCGAAAAAGGATAGTCTATTGTATGTGCTCATATTTCTGCTTTTAGTTGTTCTTTTTTCCTCTCTGATGCTCCAAGGCACTTTCTTTTATCATTTTTTTTTTTTTGAAGAACTTCCTTTAGACAATCTCTAAGGCAGGGGTTCTTAACTAGGGGTCCATGGAAAGATTTCAGGTAGTCTGTGAACTTGAATTGAAAAAATCAACTTATTATCTTTATTTTCTCTGACCTCTACCCTTATGAATATATGCCATAAATTACAGTAGTATTCATTTCATATCTCATTACAGTTGCTGCATATCTCAAAAAATCGCTTATGCCCTTCCATACTTTGAAATTACAGTAGTTTTTAGAATGGATGCTGGTTGAGTGACATAAAACTATCTGCTGCTACATTCTGAGAAGGGGTCTGTGGTTTTCACCTGACTGGCAAAGGGGCCATGGAACACAAAAGGCTAAGAACCCCTGATCTAAGTAAGAGTAGGTCTGGCAGCAACAAATTCTTTAAGTTTTCCTTTGAGAAAGTCTTTATTTTCCCATCACTCTTAAAGGATACTTTGACTAAATATAGAATTCTGAGGTGACAGTTCTTTTCTTTCATTTGAAAAATGTTGGTCCACATCCTTTTAGCTTTCATGGTTTCTAAAGAGAAATCCACTGTCATCCTAATTGTTCTTCCCCTATCGGTCATAAGTTGTTTCTCTCAGGTCACTTTCAAGAATTTATTTTTGCGTGTGTGTCTTTCATTTGAAGAATTTTAATTATGATGGGTCTTGGAATGTATTTCTTTAAATTTATCCTGTTTGGGGTTCACTCATGTTCTTCAATCTGTAGGTTTGTGCCTTGCTGTATTTGGGAAGTTTTCAGCCATTGTTTCTTTCTTTCTTTTCTTTCTTTCTTTCTTTTTTTTTTTTTTTAAGATTTATTTATTTCTTCCAACCACTCATTAAGATGTCTAGCCTACCCAAACAGATCTACAGATTTAATGCAATACCAATAAAAATCAATACAGGATTTTTTAATGAACTGGAAAAACTAACTATGAAATATATTTGGAAGGGAAAGAGGCCCCAAATAGCCAAAGACATATTGAAAAAGAAAAATGAAATTGGAGGAATTGCACTACCTGACTTTAAAACATACTACAAAGCTACTGTTGTGAAAAATGCACGATATTGGCACAAAGATAGACATACTGAACAATGGAACTGAATTGAGAGTTCTGATATAGATCCTCTCATATACAGTCATCTGATATTTGACAAGGTCACCAAGCCCACCCAACTGGGAGAGAATGGCCTCTTCAACAAATGGTGCTTGGAGAACTGGATATCCATATGCAAAAGAATGAGAGAGGAACACCATCTCACACTTTATACAAAAATCAACTCAAGCTGAATCAAAGATCTAAATATACGAGCCAAGACAATAAAGACCTTGGAAGACAATGTAGGGAAGCATCTACAGGACCTTGTAATAGGAAATTGCTTTATGAACTTCACACACAAAGCATGAGCAGTGAAAGAAAAAATAGATAAATGGGACCTCCTCAAAATTAAAGCCTTTTGCACTTCAAAGGAATTTATTAAGAAAGTAAAAAGACAGCCTACCCAATGGGAGAAAATATTTGATAAACATATATCTGATAGGAGCCTAATATCTAGCATATATAAAGAAATCCTATATCTCAAAAATAAAAAGACAAACAACCCATTTGAAAAATGGGCAAGAGATTTGAACAGACACTTCTCCAAAGAAAAAATACAAATGACTACAAAGCACATGAAAAGATGCTCAACATCATTAGCTATTAGGGAAATGCAAATCAAAACTACAATGAGATACCATCTTACACCCATTAGGTTGGTGGCTATTAAAAAAACAGGACAACAAGTGTTGGAGAGGATGTGGAGGAATGGGAACCCTCATCCACTGCTGGTGGGAATGTAGAAGGATCCAGCCACTGTAGAGGACAGTTTGGCAGTTCCTCAAAAAACTAGCTATAGATTTGCCATATGACTCAGCAATTCCACTGCTGGGTATATACTCAGAAGAACTGAAAAATAGGACACGAACCGATATATGCACACCAATGTTCATAGAGGCATTATTCACTATTGTCAAAAGTTGGAATCAACCCAAATGCCCATTTAGAGATGAATGGATAAAAAAAATGCAGTACATACATACAATGGAATGCTCCTCAGCTGGAAGAAGAAATACAGGACTAACACATGTGATAACATGGATGAATCTTGAGGACCTTATGTTGAGTGAAGCAAGTCAGGCATTGAAGGACAAATACTACATGACTGCTCTGATATGAATTAAACAAATCAAGCTGCCTCAGAGAGCTTAGGATTGCAGGAAATGAGGCAGGGAGAGGAAGGTTGTGAGCCAAAGCCCACATGGGCGAAATCTATGATAAAGTGGAGGTAAGTAGTTGTACAGTGAAGGGATAAGACGGGGACATAGGGCTACTATTGGGTTGGGCTTTGCAGGCTTGAGGGGGACTAGGGTTGGGAGGATGGGTCAGATGGCCCATGCAATTGGGGGGTGGGTTCGGGGGAGGAAGTGAACATGGGAGATTTTCAGGTATGTGGTTGAAACGATAATGTTGAGAAAACTCTTTAGAAAATATAATGAGGAAGGGTTACTGGATTAAGGTGTTTGAAGGAGGGCGTATGGCACAGGGTGCACCTGGGGCAGGATTCTAGGGAGTGTGTGAGTGCTCATCTTGTCATAGTGTATTTTATCATTGGGTGGAGACCCATACAATGAGTGGAAAGGTGTTGTACCCTGGGGAGGCCTGATGTTCTCAAACAGAGAGGAGGGGGTCTCTCAAGAGCATGGGTGGCTCCAATGGGGGAGGACAGACTAGTGCGTCAAGCCCTCAGCATTGCTGCAATTATCTATGAATCTTGTCCTTCAAGCAGTGAAGTTCAAGCAGTTTGGTTGTCTCTATGGGCCCTGAGGGGAGGGGGAGAGAGGAATAGAATAGATGGAAGAGGGGGGTAACTGGGGGGCATGAAAGTGCTCTGCGTGCAGGTGCAATGATGGATACAGGGCATATTAAAAAATTTATAAACATGTATAGTCCAAAATGTAAACCATAATGTAACCAAAAATTTATGAAAGTACACAGACTGAAATGTAATCCATAATGTAAAGCATAATGTAACCATGGTTAGTAGCTATGCTTCAATATCTGTACATCAGTTGTAGCAAATGTAACATCTACATGTAAAAAGATCATTGCTGGGGAAGGGGAAAATTGTTTGATGTCGGTTATATGGGAGTTCCCTATATTCTATATGTGACTGTACTGTAACCTAAAACTTTTTTGAAGACATAATAATAATAATAATAATAACAATAAAAGGATATAGACACTGAGGAAGAAATGAAAGAGATTGCCTTACCACTGTACATACAGGGCAATACATTACAGTGATGAAAGGCAAAAAACGTCAAAAAAATGTTATAATATTTTTCATTTTTAAAACCCAATTTATTTTTTACTTTATTTTAGTTTTTCTAAATTATTATGTATTTTACTTCTAATCTTTAAACTATATTACTATTTCATTTTCCTATTAATTGAATTTGGCAGTATATTAGGCTTCATTTTTGAAGAAATTTTGGATCACAGAGGGGTTCAACTATGGCAGGGGAGGAGCATTGGTGTGGGGAGTCATTGATGGGAGATGCATGGGTGGGAGGGATTTCTCCAGGGCATGCATATAGGGTATATAGTTATGTTTGGATGTTCGTTGGGTATTGACATAGTAGGTACAGTTTCACACAACAACTGAGGGAGTGCTGAGTTCCCATCCTGGGGAGCTCTGCTGTATTCCCCAATGGACAGTAACAATCTCCCAAGTGCAAGGGCAAAGACCAATGACAAAGGTGGTCCAATGATGGGCCCTTGATACTGATGCCTATGCTTATGAGCCTGTGTGCTTGAAATTTCAACTAGGCCTAGAGCTGCAGGGTGCCTAAGAGTTACCTCCTGAGAGCCTCCATGTTGCTGAAATGTGGCCACTCTCTAAGCCAAACTCAGCATATAAATATATTACCTTATCCCCAGCAGGGGACACAAGTCCTGGGGATGAGCCTCCCTGGAGCTGAGGGATTACTACCAAGCACCAGCTGGTAATGTAACTAGGAAAAACCTTGAATAAAAGGGGAAAATGGTAAAGACAAATGAGTTTATATGGCTAAGAGACTTCAAAATGAGTCAGGAGGTCATCAGAGGGGTTGCGCTTATGCACATCTCAGTGGGATCCCAGAGACAGCCAAAGTAGATGCAACCCCAGGTAGTGGTTCTCCTGAGGGCTACAGAGACACCCAGGTCCTACGGTCATGGCAGATAGCTCTGCAGTTCAGTGCCTTGTCAATGGGCCCTACTTTGGAATCTGTGCTCCTGAGTGTGATAGAGCTGGACTCAGATATGACTTCCCTACACATGCCTCTTCTGTCACTTTTACTGAACCTGTGGTTGGTGCTAGGGTTGATTTATGCTCAGGAGACTTGAATCTCTGGACTGTCCATGTGCCAGCTGGGTCCTGAGCCTCAGCAGAGTTGCAACACCTACTCTCCAGTTCACTGGACTTACCCAGATCAACTAACAAGGAGGTGAGGCTGGTCAACCACCACACCAAGGAACCGAGGGAGTCTACAACTGCAAGCAGGAGAGTCCCATCGATCAGCCATGTGGGAAGGGGAATCTAAGTCCCCTTTCAATTTAGAGGTAGAGTGGGCATTGCCATCCCAGGATCCTCAGGAGGGAGGAATAAAATATGAATTAGAGTAGACTTACTGGTATTCTACTATAGAATTATTGTGACTCTAGCAATGGAAGAAATTGTGTCATTGATGTGGAAACAGGGGCAGGGGAGTTGCTGAAGGCAAGGAGAGGGAAAAAGAGGTGTAATATGGGGGGCATTTTCGGGACTTGGAGTTGTCCTGAATGATAGTGCAGGGACAGATGCAGGGCATTATATATCCTGCCATAACCCACTGAATGGACTGGGGAAGAGTGTAAACTACAATGTAAACTATAATCCATGCTGTGTAGCAGTACTCCAAAATGTACTCATCAAATGCAATGAATGTGCCACACTAATGAAAGAAGTTGTCCATGTGGGAGGAGTGGGGGGTGTGGGGAGTGGGGTATATGGGAACCTCTTATACTTTTTAATGTAACATTTTGTGAGATCTATGTATCTTTTTAAAAAGATAATAAATAAATATGTATCTATAAAAATATATAAATTTATAAAATTTTTAAAAATTGAAAAAAAACACGCTGTCATTAAATAACAACCTATGAAAGTAGTCTGGAACCTGTGTGCTAAACCTGCCTACTAAATTTGAAAAAAAAAATTAAATAGGACTCAGAGTATCAGAGTGTCCTAACATAATATACAAAATGCCCAGGATACAATTAAAAATTTCAGGGTCACTATTGAAAAGTCTAATCTTGATTTGGTTCTTGTTCATATGTAGTTTATCTGTTTTTTCTTTTTGGAAGGTTTAAAAATTTTACTCTTTGCTTTTGATCTTAAATTACTCCAGTTTTATTTTTTTAATCCATCCTGTTTGGCACTATATGAGCCCTTTCAATCTGCAGCCATTTGAGTTTCTCTAATTTGAGAAATTGTCAGACCTTATCCTTTCAAACATTTCTTTCCCTCTGTTCATTTTTCATCTCCTTCTGGGACTCCTATTTAACAGATATCAATATTTCTACTTCTCTGCATCATATCTCTTAAATGTTCTTTTATATTTTACAACTGTGTATCTTCTTCTGATACATTTAAAAAAAAATTTATTCCTCTCCTCTTCCCCCCTCCTCTCCCCTCCCCTCACCCCAGTTGTCTGTTCTCTGTGTCCATTTGCTGTGTGTTCTTCTTTTTGTCTGCTTCTATTGTTGTCAGCGGCACGGGAATGTTTCTTTTTGCTGCGTCATCTTGTAGGTCGTACTTTCTTTTGCACTGGGTGGCTCTCTTTATGGGGTGCACTCTTTGCGCATGGGGCTCCCCTATGCATGGGGCTCCCCTACATGGGGGGCACCCCTGCATGGCAGGGCACTCCTTGCATGCATGAGCACTGTGCGTGGGCCAGCTCCACAGGGGTCAAGGAGGCCCGGGGTTTGAATTGTGGTCCTCCCATGGTAGGCGGACACCCTATCCATTGGGCCAAGTCTGCTTCCCATTCTTCTGATACATTTTAACATCAACCCGGTCTTTCCATTCACCTGTTTGCTCCTTAGCTGCATCCAGTCTGCTATTCATCCCATCTATTGGGTTCTTTACTTCATACTTGGTATTTCCAATCGTCTCTTTCTATAACTGCACATTTCCACTTCATGTCACCAATATCCTCCCTTATCTCTTTGAGAATCATAATTATATACTTATTTTACATTCTTGTTCTGTCCCATCCTTTAATTTACTTTTGTCTGCTATGATTTCATATCACCTTTTTATATATAAAGATGACAATCCTCAGATATTTTATTATTTTCCGTGAACTCATATTCTTCGGAGGTGTCGCCATCTTGGCTGTTAAAACTATTGGGGAGGGGGGAGTGAGGCAGGTCCAGCTTGTGTCCTTCCTTGTGAATTTAGGGCACGTGGGGTGAAAGGTGGTTAAATGCATATTTAAATGAACATGAATTTCCATTGTCCTTTTCCCTCTCCTAGGTGACCCTGACCCAGAAACCTGCTGTAGGGTTTAATCCTAGTGGTTATGGTGTGTGTCCACGTGTGTGTGTTCTGAGGTTGAGGTGTGGGGACACTCAGGTTCTGGCTGGTCTCTTGTACCTGTTGTCACCTGCTCCTCCCCTACCTGGCTACGGCATCCCCGGATGCGCCCTTGCTGGCTCAGCCCTCCCTCGGCTTTCCCTGCTGTTTTTCTGCCCCACGGTGATAACAGGGTAATGAGGCCCCTTCTCGAGGCGATGTGGGGCTCTCCTCTCTCCTGCAGCCATTCCCTACCCATCCTTTAGCTTTTCTTTTCTTTCTCACCTGAATTTCCTCTGCCACTATGGGAACCCAGTTCCTACCACCTTTCCAAGGGTAGTTGGAAGGTTTCTAAAATTTGGTAGGTTTCTAAAATCAGTGGTCCCCTGCTGCTTCTGTAGTGTCTCCAGGGTTGAAGAGGGAGCCAGAGGTCCCTGTTAAGCCAGTCCTTTTCTGAAAATGGGAACGTGGCACTCTGATTTTCCTTTCCATCCCCTCTTAGGTATGATTTTCAGCTTTGCCTCCGGTGGGGTCTGCTTTCACAGGTGTGGGTAAAATCTGGGAGTGGGTACACTGTCTCTGAGCCCAGAGTGCCCCAAGTGGAGGAAGAGGGTGTGGGAGGTGGGAACTGGGTGGTGTGAGGCTGACCCAGATGGAACCTTCTCGAGGGCCAGAGCAGACACGCACAGGAGCTGAGCTGCCCTTCCCGTGCCTGGTGCCTCAGCCCTTGGTGGAAGGGGACTGGGGGAGCCCTGTTGGGTGAGGCAAGGGAGAAAGGGGCCCTGGGAGATGGGGGGGTTGAGGAGATAGAAGCAACTGCAGGACTGGACCCCACGGCTGCCCAATCAAAGCTCAGTACTGACAGTCATGGAGGCAGCATCTGAGAATGTTCTGGACCCTCGTTTCATTCATTCCTCCACTGTGTATCAAGAAATATCATTGAGCACCTTCTAAGCACTATTCGGGGCACTGGGGCACCTCTCTGAATAGGGATGTGAGTCTAGTGGGGAAGGCAGGACCGTGCAGTGTTTGGGGACACCAAGAGTCATATCCCACTCCTCAGGGAGGGCTGGCAAGAGGCTGGGGGGGAACCAAAGTGCCGGGGCGGGGTGGGGCCGGGGGGGACCTTTGAACGGCAGGCGCAGTAGGGACAGGATGAGCATCGGACCAATTTGACCTTGCAGGGTTTAGCATATGATAGATGCTCCCACAAATACTTGTGGATGGACAGACCGACTGACTAGCTAAACCCTGGGATGTAAGCTCCTTTGCCCAGACTGCGGGAGCAGGGGAGGCTTAGATGTGGTGAGGGCCCCAGGACCCAGGCCTGGGAGACCAGCTTTGGCAGATCTCCCCAGTGCCTCCCTGCCCCGGCCTGCTCGGGCGTCAGGGGGACAGGGCCTGGCTTCCCACCTGGAGGGGACGGGCCCCCGAGACAGCCTGTCCCCAGCGGGACCCGTGAGACCAGAGGCGCCCCAGCCGGGCCCACAATGCACACGCCGAAGGCCCTCCTGGAAATAGTGGCATGGTCCCGGCCCAATTCCCAAGTCACCTTCCTGCTAAGGCCATTGGACAATGAACCCGTGTGCTGCTGTCCCTCTCAAGGATTTAAGCTTATTGAAAAGTAACCAAATCAGAATGTGAATTTTTTCTCTCAATCTCTAGGTTTCAAGCTGGATGGTCCCCGTTGCTGCTTCTGAGATTCCCAGGTAGAGCAGGGGCCCCGTCCTCACCCACTCACCGCTCCCCCCATCCTCAGAGCCCCGGCTGAAGCCGCCACTCCACCTTTGAGGTGACACATGATGGAGACGTGCAATCTGAAGTCTCAGCTTCCCCACGCACCCTTCCTGCAGTTGATTTGCAGCTCTGAGTGGGTGGACTGCCAAGTCGAGTAATCAGGAGGTAATAGCCTGGTAGCGGATGAATCCCCAGAGCTGGCAGCCGAGGCTGGAAAGCTCCAGCGCCACGCCGCCCGCGCCGTTCACGACCAGGAAAATCATTGTGTAAAGCAGGCTGGCTCCGGGCAAACCTGGCCTGACAGGGCGCAGCGCAGGCGCTGCCCGCGCCCGGCCTGGCTTGGGGCAGGGCTGCCCAGGGCGCCAGGCGCTGGGGTTCATTTGCCCGTGAAGCGGGGTCACGGTTCCTGACCCGGAGGGGACATCTCTTATCTTCGCCGCCGCCTCCTGGCCCAGCCTGCCCCTGCACCCTCTGGCTGGGCTTCCTCTCCTTCTCCCCCAGCTCCTGCTCCGGCTGCCTCTTGCCTTCCTCCCTCGGTCCATCGTTGCTGAAATTCTCGCCAAGTGCTGATTTTATTGAGTGCGACAAGTGGCAGTTCATTAAAAAGTGGGAGCAGATGGGGAACGGATTGTGGAAGAAGATTAATGATGCACGCCGACCACTAAATAGGGCCAGGTTTGGGAGTAAACACAATCACTGCAGCTCCCTCCGCGAGGGTAATCCTGCTCTGTCAGATCCGCTCTCGTTAGCTCGCTAAGTCCCAGGGCCCCGCTAACGAGGCGGCCTCAGCCTGCCCCGGGGTGGGAGACAGGCCGCTCTGGCAGCCAGGCCAGGGCGGGCGAGGGTGGGTGTGGTCCAGGGGTGGGTGTAGAGAAGCTCCGTGTGCCCTACCGGCTGGGTGGGGGGCTGTCTGCATGTCTCTCAGGGGAGGCTTGGGGGAAATCTGGTGACCTCTTTTAAAGCCCTGTCAGTCTGGCTCTAGCATAGTAGTTGGCTGACTCCAGGGAAGACTTCCTCTTGACCCCTAAGATTGGGCTCCCGAGAGTTGCCCAACTCTACCTAGAGTTTCCGGAAACAGAGGCCTCTAGCTATCCCTCCCTGTAACCACCCTTTCCAGCCTCAGGTCTCCCCTAGATTGGCTGGAATTCTGGGCCAAGAGAGGGCAGCTTTGGTTTCAAGGAGGGCGCTATCAAGAGAGACAAGGTGAGCTACCTACCAACACTCCTGCCCTAATGCTTCAAAACGTCCTTCTAGAGATCACCTTGCCAGGACACCTGACTACGGTTAGGGACAGAACAATATGGGGGCATTCCAGCCCCAGGTGGAAGGAGGTAGCTACAGGGAGAAAGGACAACACTTTCTTTGCATGGATGCTCCAGAGCTCGTGCATTAATTTAGCAAACATTTATTGAGTCCCTAGTATGTGCCAAACCAGAGATGGCCAATAGACATTTGTTTCTCTACCTTTCTCTCCTTTCCCATGGCAGACATCACAAATTGATTATAGCACTTTTTTCTATTGGGTCTAAAAGAGTCCTCAGAATCTTTCTTAATAAGGACAGTTGCTATTAATTTATTGGCACTGGCTGGTGAAATGAAATCTGTTTCCTATCCCTATGTCAGGCATTTGAAGAAACCAAAAGTTTTATGTTGAAGACAAACTGTTGAGGTAAGCAGAAATATTCCAAGATAAGAGCTCATTTGGAAAAAGAGATCCAGAAGAGAACTGAAGAAGGAGTGCCATGCATTTTGCTCTTTCGTATACAAGGAAGCATGTTAGAAGGTACCCGACCTATGGATCCTGCATCCTTTGCTGGGGTAGAGAGGGGAGAGGATACTGAAAACAGCTACTTGAACCTCTTCTCCATGTCTCTAGTTGTCCCCACAGCAATGGCATGTGCTTGAAAGCCAAGACGGGAAGCTTTGGAAAGTCCAGCTGGTGTCCCAAGACTGGGGAATTTGTTCTACGGGCTTGTTAGACTGGGCGCCCTTCCCGTTGCAGTTCTCTCAGGAAAGGCTCCCTAGAGGCATGTGTGTGGGGGGTATCTGGTGACCTTAGCCTCCCACTCCACGGTGGTCCATGACTCCCCGCCCTGGCCAAGGCGTTCTAGTCTCACAGGTCCCTTTTCCTGCCCCCTCATCTGAGCTTACTCTCTACAGCCAAGTTTTTCTCCAAGGCGTGGCCACGATATCGTGGAGGAGGCTAATGGGGGTCTCTGACTGCTAGTCTTTTCCCTGGCAGCAGAATCAGGCTTCATCTTTCCCCCAAACTTCTTCTTTCTTTGGTGTCCTCTATTTTTGCTCCTCGACTCGTTATCTTCTTAGGCCCCTACACTCACAGCCTCAGAATTTTATCTCTGATATCCTGTGCCAGAAACTCAAATAGTCATCATTCCTTTCTTCCTTAGTAACAGAATCATGAATGTTTTCAGGGCACTGTGGTCCAGCCAAAGGACTACATTTCCCAGCTTCGCTTGCAGCTAGAGGTGGTCATGTGACTATATTCTGGCCAGTGAGCTCTAAGAGGAAGTGTTAGAAGAGAAAGTAGGAGGTTCTATAAAGAGAGCTGGCTTAGGGAGAGAGTTTTGCCTTCTCTCCTTCTTCCCTCCTACAGCCTACCATGTATAAATGATGGCAGGAGCTCCAGCAGCTATATTGTTCCACTAAATAACCCTGAGAATGGAAGCCACACACTAGGATAGGAGAACACAAAGAGAAGGAGGCTGGCTCCAGGATACATCTGGCTCATCTCTAATCTCTCCCTCCCTGGAGGCTTCCCCAATGCCTGTGAGCCAGGACTGAGGTTTCTGTCCTCTGTACTCCCCTAGTAAATTGTTTGCAGCAGTCAATATCTGCCTGATTTTATTGTTATCTATGAGAATATACAGCTTTTTCCAGATTGGAGCCCCTGCAGGGCAAGACCGCATCTTGTTCATTTCCATAGTTCCCAAATGGCCTAACCTAGCGCCCACATGTAGTAGGTCCTTGGCAAAAGTTGACTTGTCAAGGTGACTTCCCACTCCCTGTCTCTGGACTCTGCCCTGGGTGGCTCACATAACTGTGAGGCAATCCCCTCCAGAGGTGGAGGGGGTGGGGGGCTGGCCCAACCCACGACTCTGCTCCCTGCTCAGCAACCCCTCTCCATGTCATGCAGGTACTTCTTTGGCACAGGCTGCCAGGGAGGAGGATGAGTGGGGGAGGGCTTGGGCTGGCAGACGGACAGGTGCTGCCGCCTGGGGAGACAGAGATGTCAGGGCTGACAGGGGGAGCTGGGCTGCTCGTTAGATCTGCTAAACTGCTGTCAGAGGCTCACTCCCTGTGGTGACAGGGCTCACCTCTCCCCGCCCGGCCCCCTGAGTGCTCGCTGCTCCTTCTCCTGACAGCGCTGACCTATCTTGGTCCTGCTCTCACTCTACCTGAAAGGCCACTGAGCGTCGGGGCACAAGGGCCATTCGTCTTTCAGTAGGGATGGCCCCTCCCTCGTGGGACCACTCGCTGCTTTCTGTCACTCTATACCTGCAGTTTGAAGGGACATGGGCAGAGGAATCAGGGGAGAGAGCTGGCTTGGGCGGATCTTGGCCTAGGATTCTGGGAAGTTTGGAACCCCTTGTGCCTGCAGCCGTGAGTTCCACCTAAGTGAAGTCTCAATTAAAATAATAAATCACAACCAGGATAAAGTGTAGTGGGGCCACTGAGGGTTGGCACCAAAGCTGAACACGAGGGGCCTATAAATTACTGTGACATTGTGCTGCTGCTCGTCAGGCTGCTCAGCACGCAGCTGGCGTAGGGGGAGAGTGGCTGGTGTGGCCACATGTGCGAGAGATGTTTGGAGTGTTTTCACACTAACAGAACGCAGTCAAAGTACAGGCACTGAGCTCACACTCCCAGGGCTCAAATCCTTGTACTGGGGCAAGGTCCTTCACTTTTCTGTACTTCAGCATCCTTAACTGTAAAGTGAACATTCACCAGCTTCATGCATAAATCATAGAAGACAATGCAGGTAAAGCACTTAGCAGAGTTTCTAGCACATGCGAAAAGCTTAATAAGCTGTGATCATCCACTAGAATGTCAGCCCCAAGAGAACGGGACTCTTACCCATCTCGGCCACCTCAGCCTCCCTGGTACAACAAGCTGGCTCTACCGAATGGTAGAATCTCAATTCATATTTGGGGAATGAATAAATGTACTTCTAGAGATGAAGCTTCATGAGGACTAGATAATGCCTTTTTCTTTTCTTCTGTCTCTCACAATACTTGGTAGAGGACTCTGAATGTAATAGGTGCTTAATAATTTTAATACATTTAAATATAAAATACACTTGCAATTTTGGAAGATATTTATAATAAAGAAAACTTAAAATATCTCAACCAGGGAGCAGATGTGGTTCAAGCAGTTGAGTGCCCACCTACCACATGGGAAGCCCCAGGTTTGGTTCTTGGTGCCTCCCATAGAAGACAGACAAACAATGAGTCAAACCTTGAGCAGACCTCGAGGAAAAATAACGAGCAGACATCAAGCAAAAACAATGAGCAGACAACAAGCTAAAACAAAATGAGCAGGGAGCAGATGTGGCTCAAGCAGTTGAGTGTCCGTCTCCCACATGGGAGGTCCCGGGTTCGAATCCTGCTGCTTTCTAAATTAAAAACAGACAAGGAGCAAAAACAGTGAGCAAACAGATGAGGGAGCCATCTCGGAGAGGAAATAAACAAAACACAACATCTCAGCCAAATAATGCCCATGTGTGTCTTTCTCAATCTTCCTGTGTCTCCCCCAGGCCTCTGCTTAAGTCCCCTCCCCCAGAACTCCAAAGGGGCAGGGCAAGTCACACCGCAGCCTGGTTTCTGCGTCTGTAATATGGGCAGGTGGGTCTGGAAGTTGTATCAGTTCCTTTCAGTTTGAAGCCATGTAGGATTCTGATTTTAAAGTGCCAGGCTCCTGTCGGGGTTTAATCCTGGGGTCCCATGGGACTCTGCGCCGTCTTCCTCGGGAACAGGGACCCAGAAGCCTCCTTTGACTCTGCATTGCTCAGCACAAGTGGGCAGAGCACGTGAACGCTTGGAGGAGGTGCGTGGAGGCAGCGCCTCGGACCTGGAGCTCACTGCCCGCCTGGCTTGGAGAGTCCCGGTCTGTGAACCCCTCTGATCTAATCCCTGGGGCACCCGTGGAGGAAATTTCTAGCCAGACCTGGTGGACCATTTCTTACTCCCAAGTGGATGTCAGAGCTAGAGCTTGGAGGAAAGGGCGTGAACACAGGGAGGGGAGGACGAAGAGGTCCTAGAACAGCGTTGTTTGCTCCTCTGCCTCAGCCACCTGCTTCCAAGGGATCATTTTCTGTGCAGAAGTCTCCCTTGAAACACCCTCCCCTGTACTGACACCATCTTCTGCACGTGGGGACATGCACAGCCCTTGGGTCAGCTTTGACCTTACCCTAGCAGTGGAGTCTGGAAACCCAAGAGCGCCCTCTCTGTGCAACCCCGGGGTCACACTGCCTGAGAATTCTACAGCAAAGATGTTCTGTTTTCTCAAATCTATGGAGTTACCTGTCCCAGCTCTCAATTTTGCATCCCAAGGGGTGGGTCCCTAGCTGAGCTCTCTGCTCTCCCGGTTCTCTAGGCACTCTTGGGCCCTGATTGCTGGAGCCACTGGCGCCTGTCCAGGGCTGGGCGTGTCTGGGAGCACCCTGAGTGGCCAGGACCAAGCCTGGGCGCTGCTGTGTGACCTGGACCAGGCGCCCACTCTCTGAACCTCAGTTTTCTTATCGGTAAAATGGGGGCAGTGACAGGTGCTTTGTTGAGTGTGTTAAGAGCGGATGGGATAATGAGGATGACAAGGATGTGGCAAGCTGGAAAGCGCTGGGTGGCACGAGGCGCTAATACTGAGGCAGCAGGCTGGGGTGGGGCAGCCCCCTCTGGAGAGACCAGCTCCTGCTGGCAGAGCTTTTGCAACCCCCGAGCAGCTCCTCCCTTCTCCCCCCAGAGCTCTCTTTTACAGTTTAATCCACCTAATTGAAAGGGTGCTGGATCAGGCGAGGAATTTATCAAAGAGAAGGAGAGGAGTGCCGAGTGCCATTTGGCTGCCTGCACATTTGTCCTTTCAAATCCTTTTAGATAATTCCGTTTCTGCATTAGGAGCAAGACTAGGAGTTTGCATGAGATGGTGGGAGGGGAGGAGGAAGTGCTGGAGGCCAGGGCCTGGGGGAGAGCTGCTCTGGGCCTCAGAGCCGGCTGGTTGGGGTGCTCGGGGGCAGGAGAGCCCGGCAGAGCTTGGGGGCAGCTGAGGCAGGGGGAGTGAGGCCGATGGGGCGGTGCCGCTGAGAGGGGCGCTGGCCAGGGGAGAGGGAGATGAGGCCGGGCAATTGCAGCTACCCTCCTCCCTGAGCCAGCTTCCTGACCGCTACTCCCTGCCCTGTCACCCCTTCTTACCAGACTCCACCCCCTTTCCTGGGAGGGGAAGTTGAGCAGCTGGTGGCTGAGGCCTGACCAGGAGTTTTTCCAGGAGGATCCAGCCCAGGTGGACACGGGGAAGGCAGAGTGTCCGGGGAAGGGAGTGGGGCCTCTGGGCACTGGGACAGGAGCAGGACTGGGGGGACGGGGATGGTGGGAATGACGGGGGACACACCTACTGTATGGTGGATTCTATTTATGAACTCAAAAACCCCGTCCTCCAAAAACTCTTGGAGGGCTTTTGTCATCTTATTTTATCACGGAAGAAACCGTGGCTTGGAGAAGTTCAGTGCAAGCAAGTGGGAAAGGCTTGTGCCATCAGGAATGGGAAACGGGGAAGAGGATATGGCTCAATGGATAGGGCATCCATCTACCACATGGGAGGTCCACGGTTCAAACCCCAGGCCTCCTTGACCCGTGTGGAGCTGGCCCATGCACAGTGCTGATGCGCGCAAGGAGTGCCCTGCCATTCAGGGGTGTCCCCCGCATACGGGAGCCCCACACGCAAGGAGTGCACCCTGTAAGGAGAGGCGCCCCACATGAAAAGAGTGCAGCCAGTCTAGGAGTGGTGCCGCACACACGGAGAGCTGATGCAGCAAGATGGCAAAACAAAAAGAGACATAGATTCCTGGTGCCGCTGACAAGAATGTAAGCAGACATAGAAGAACACAGCGAGAGCAGACAACGGGGGTGGGGGTGGGGGTGGGGAGAGTAATAAATTAAAAAATAAATAAATCTTGAAAATAAAAAAAGAATGGGAAATGCGTGAGCCCAGCAGAGAGGCTGGGGTGGGCAGAGGTGGGCGAGCCTGGGGTGGGGAGGGCTGTGAAACTCGACACAGGGTCCACTGCTCTCAGGGGCGCTGGGTTCCTGCACCACCTATGTCCCTGGAGCCAGGATGCGCAGGTGAAGGCACAGCTTCACACACACCCCTCCCACCTCTGGAAGACTTAGGGGGCCTGAGGGGAAGGCAGATGCGCACCTGGTTAAATACAGCGCAGGGTGCTAAGTTAGTGCTGCAAGGCCAGGGTGCTGAGTGCTGTGGGGGCCCCAGGGGGAAGCTAATGCCCAATTTCCTGATGACAGGGCAGGAGTCAGGAGAGGCCTCAAGGAGGAGGTTGCTCCTGTTGCGATTCCAGAGATTGCTTTTTAGGGTGTTGCTATGGGTAAGTAATATTCTAGAAGGAAAGGTGATTTGCATTGTACTGTGTTATCATGTATAATTCTCGCAATAGCCCCATTGCATGGAGGGAAGAATGAAGATTTGTCTTGGGGAACATGGACTGTGCCTTTCCCAGCTCAACCCACTAGCTGAGAGGGCTCTGGGTTAAGGGGTCTTTTGCCCTGGGGAACCCTGGTAACTCACAAAGGGACTGTAGCAAACAAGAAAACGTTGGCACTTCTGGACAGGGCTCGGGTGCTGGCCACAGTCCGAGGTGCCGTGAAGGAGATGGAATCCAGGCCACATGGCCAATAAAGCACTTTTCCAGAAGCCAGGGCCCCGTGGACTGGGCACTACTAGTTCATATTATGATGGGATCTGGGGTCAAATGAACCTGCGCTCACAGACCGCGGGGCTGGACCGTGACTGCCGTGCTGGGAGACAGACAGGTCCAAGCAGCATTGGTTAGGAAAGGCGCTTCTGAGGGCCTCCAGGCCGTTTTGTCTCCATCCTCTTGAAGACATAGTACCCGGGAGGCCAAGACCCGCTTCAAAGACCCTGCCAGCCCAGGGAGCGGAGGTGGCGAAAGAGACTGAGCACCTCTCTTCCAGAAGGTCCTAGGATCGGTTCCCGGAGCTGCCTAAAGAGAAGACAAGCAGACACAGAAGAGCACAGAGCAAAAGGACAAGAGAGCAGATGATGGGGTGGGGATAAATAAATAAATCTTTAAAAAAAAAAAAAGACCCTGCCAAATGCAAGTACACTAGCTGAGAGGAGATACGGTACAGCATCACGTGTCAGGTACGTTGCGATGGGGACACTGGGGAGGTGGCGGCTGAAAAGAGCACAGGAGGGTGGGGGTCTTCGCTGACAACAAACCTCATCACGTGGCCTCTGGTGGGTGGGCACCTTCTCTGAGAAATCTGTAGCTGAGAAGGTTCACACCAAGACCCACGTCCAAGGAGACAGAAGAGGGAGGTGTTCGCACACGCGTGCACCTCACCGCTAGGCACAGAAATGCTCTCAGGGTCTCCTCGCAGGTTGGCACACACAGGTCTCAGTGGCTGCTCTGCGCAGGGGGGTAGGCGAAGGCCGAGAATGGTGATGATGATGAAGAGGTCGAGCCCGCTAAGACTCATGTACAATGGCATTTGGTTCCATCTAGAAGTCCCGCGAGGTAGAAGGCGTTCTTCCCATTTCCCAGGTGAGAAGGCAGAGGCACGGTGCACTCGACGTGGCCAGCTGTTCTGTTAGCAGGGGCAGCACCAAGCCGGAGGAGCCCCGGCTTCCCCACAGAGGCGAAGAACCAGGGCTGCTCTGCAGACAGTAGGCCCGGCAGCCCCGGCTCCTCGGCCCCGCGCATCTCCCCGGGGGCAGGTGGAGTGACTCGGGAGAGTTTCTGGAAGCTTCTGGAAGCGTGCTGGGGGTGAGAGGGCCATACACCTGGGTTTGACTATCGGCGCCGCCTCTCACCAGCTGTGTGACCTTGGACACATGACTCGGCTTCCCCAAAGCCTACATTTCCTCAGCCGTGAAACGCGAACAAGATCAACCCCACAAGTTGTGAGAAATTGAAGAGCAAACACACGAATGACCTGGCCCGCGTGCAGAGTTACAGAGGAGACGGCTGGCCCCGAGGCCCGGGGCCCGTCCTGCTCTGTGAGGAAGAGGCCGCGGGGCAGGCAGCGGTGAGGGGCGGCGGGGGCCCCTCCTGGAGGAGCGCCAGCCGAGGAGAGGGGCGCGGGGCCTGCGGAGTGGCTGCCCCGGCCGGGGGGCCCCCAAGGCCTCCTTCACACCAGTGGCGCTCAGGCGTCCCAGCCAGGCCCTGGCAGGCGCCCCAGGCAGAGACAGGGGCTCGCAGGGGTGGTCTGCGGGACCGGGGTAGGGGGGAGACCCCCAGGCTCTGCTTAGGGCTCCGCCTGCAGCTCTGGGCCGTCAGAAAGCCAGACAGGGGCCCGCCGTGTGGGCACCGGTGCGTGCGAGGTGATTACCCCTTTAATGTTTAATGTGCTGAAAAACCATTAGACCCCGAAATGGACAAGTTCTCAGTTGGTAACTTTAATTATTGTTAAGACTCGGTCACGCCTGCTTATTAGCAATTATGCACGGCATCTCCCTCGGTGCCGCATGCTTCCCCTTTGCCTCCTGCTCCTGACGGAGCAGGTTTGCACACCGCTACCTCCCAGGGGCCTGTTGCCCCCCTCTGTGGCCTGGCCTGGCTTCTGCTCAGAGCGGGGAGGAGGAAGGGTCTTCGGGTGGGCAGTGGGGCGCCCGAGGGGGCTGACCGCAGGGCAGTGCCCCTCGAAAGCCCTTCCAGCCCCACGGTCTCCTGTCCTATCAGCAGCCCCTGCACACCTGAGAGGCCAGGCAATAGCCTGCACCCTCTGTGGAGAGCTGCCCCTTGCCCACGGAGGCCTCGGGCCTTGAAAATCCCCACGGCCTCGAACCCGCCCCTCCCCTCACTCGTCTGCATGGACCAAGCTGGGCCACTCCTGGGTGCCCTCCTGGTGATAGGGAGCTGGGACCTGGCCAGTATCCCAGGCTGGACCTGGGAAATCATCTAGACTCGGGAATCTGGGGCCTGTTTTGCACACAAAGAAAGCCATTTTCTAGGGAGAGACACTAGACATAGATGCATGGGGTGGGGTAGACAGAGAGACAGAGCAGAAGAGACAGGGAGAAACACAGAGCAAGTCCGAGAGGTCCCAGAAAACAACCTACCCCCAACTCCACGACTTGCTAGGCCTGCTGTCCTCTCTAGCCCCAGCTTCCAAGACTCCCACATGCTCCCAATAAAATCCCCTCTCTTGCTAGAGATGGTTGCCTCTCCCAAGTCCCTTAGAAGAGCTCAGCCTTAACCATTTGGAGGCAAGCCCTGGTGGTCAGCCAAGAGAAGAGGGTGCCAGCATCCCTTCAGTATATCCCACTGCTCTCTTCTCTCACCCCTGCCCAAGCCAGGAAACTCCAACACTGGGCTTTGCTCAAGGCAAACAGCATTGGAATGCCATGTGCCAGCAGCCCCGACTCTGGCCCTGATTTTTAAGGGAGAGGGAAAAAAAAAACAACAGAAGGGAAAAAAAGCGAACATGAGTAATGGGCCTGGAATGAGGCATCCGAGATAACACTGAATAATAACGCGTCAAAAACTACAAGATGTATTTTTTTTATTTCCCGGTGGAGTTTCCACCGCGCTAATCCATCACTGTAGAGCAGGCGAGATTATGCTTTCCCCCAAAAAAACTCAGGGAGATAAATGTGAGTAAATTAGGGTTTATTATATTATTTGGGGTGATATAATTTCCAAGCAGGCCCTTATTAAATTGCTTCATCTGGTGCTGACACCGCCTGCCTCCCAGTCGCCGGCACCTCCGCTCGCTTTCCCGTCCGCAGCTGCTTTGGGTTTTAATGTCGCTCGTCACTTTGGGGTGGGGGTGGGGTGCCCGTGGAAAGGCAGGCGGGAGGCTGTGCTGAGTCACCGTGCCGGGGCTGGGTCTCTCCCTTGCCAGCTTTTCTGTGATCACAGCATCGCAGATGCACGTCTATGCTCCAGAAAAGACGGCTCTACACCCTCCTCCGTAGGTGGGGAAACTGAGTCCCAAGGAAGAAAAGCGACTTGGGCAGGGGCCGAGTCAAGCCTGGCACACCACGGTGGACGCCCAGGCTCATTCTCCACTAGTGAGTCTTCTCGGCTTCAAGGGCAGCTCCAAGGTCAACGGCAGGTCCCCATGGAAGTTAGGGGTGTGGGTCATCTTCTCGGAGAACTTCCGTGGGATCCGAAGGGACACAGTAGAGAAGATCTGTGGTCCAGTGATAGCTTGACCTCCAAAAATCCTTTTGAGTTTAGGCAGAGGACATCACCATTTTTTCAGGCAACCAGCTCAGAACTGATTAGTGTTTTTTCAGACTATGTTTTTAGCAATAGGAACCTCTTTTTAAGTGAAATCTTATTTGGAACTCTAACATATAATGGGGTTAAAAGAGGAGTTACTCTGATTGAGCAGAGGATGGGGGAGCGGCGGAGGTCCCACCGCTGGCCCTCAGTCTCCCTGCCTTCCTCCTCCAGGTGGGGACTGCTGGGCCCAGTGTCAGCGTCGCAGCGTGGCTCTGCGCTGCGGTGCCCTCCCTGCTTCCTCACCAGTTCCTCCCGGACTCTGAAGACGAGTGACAACATCCTTCCAGTCGCGCCATCTCCGCAAGACCCAGCTACGGAGCCTTGCTCTCCTGGCCCAGGAAGTGCCCACTCCAAGGTTTTGCCATTTCCAAGCTCCGTGACCCGGGGCGAGTGATTATTTTTTAAAGTCTCCCAGAGTCTGTTTCATCATCTGTAAAATGGGATCGTAACCATTTCGACCTCGTAAGATTTAAATGAGAACACACATAGAAGAGACAGCAGGGAGCCGAGCCTGCTGTAAGTTGTAGTTATTCTCGTTCTCATTATGAATATGAGTGTAAGGTTTATAGGAGATAAAAGCTTATTACAGTTGACAATAGATACTTACATGGATAAATGGTAGCTGTTATTTTTATTAGCGATTATTCTAATTGGCGCCATGGGGAACCCACGGTGAAGACATTCTGGCTCTCACTCCCAAGGCCTCCTGAGCTCTGCGTGCCCACCCAGGACACACCTGCGCTGCGGAAGAGGGCGTGCGCCGTGGCATGGCAGACAGGCCACTCGTGAGCACCGACAGGGCGTCGGCGGAGCTTCCCACAGGAGGGTCTCACTTTTCTTTTGCTGCACAAAAACTGCCACCCACTCAGCAGGGTAAAGCAGTTCTGTAGGTGAGAAGTATGGGCATGGCTTGGAGCTCACAAGCCTGGAATCAAGACGTCAGCCAGGCTGGGTTCTCTTCTGGAAGCTCTGGGGAAAAATGGTGCTTCTAGACTCATGCAAGTGTCGGAGGTTGTAGGACCGCGAGCCCCGGCTCCTTGCTGGCTGTCAGCTGGAGGTTGCTCTCAGATCCTAGACTTTCCACGAGGTCCCCTCCATCTTCAAGTCACCCACGGCTTACCAGTTCCTTCTTGTGCTTCACGTTTCTCTGGCCTCCCTTTTGGGGCCAGCAGAAGGAAGCGCTCTGCTTTGAAAGGGCTCCTGTGATTAGGTCTGCCTCACCTGAAAAATCTCTGTATTTTAAGGTCAACTGACTTGGGACTTTAAACACATTTGCAAAATCCCATTACAGTGGTACCTGGACTAGGGTTTGATTGACCAGGCAGGGTTGGGAATCTTGGGGGGGCCAACTGAAGATGCTGCCCACCACAGAAGGTGTCCATAGAATGGGGAGGCAAGGATAAACAGGATCCCAAAAGAGAAGAGAGATGGAGCTCCAGGCAGGGAGACTCGAGCCCTGTGAGGCTGGACTGCAGCCTGAACTGGGGGTGCTGTGATGACAGAGGGTGCAGGGCTGGGAAGGGCACATGAGATGCTGAAGCTTCCTATGGAGGGAGGGGCTTGAGGGTGGGAAGGACCACCCAGGATGGCATAGGAGAGAGGGGCACTGGATGCACTCTGGGGTCCCCTGTGCACCAGAATAGTCAGAGAAAAAACAGAAATGGGGCTGCTTCCTTCTTTTATCCTTATTCTTCATTCAATCAATAAATATTATTGAGTACCTATGAGGTGCCAGGCCCTGGGCTGGGTCCCAGGGACATCACAGCGAACAACGAGGACATGGTCCCTCCCCGCGTGTGGCTTCCAGTCCATCAGTGGAGAGACAGAGCAAAGGGGAGATTCCTGCCAAGAGGGAGGTGCAGTGATAGCGGAGGTCCTGGCTTAAAGCAGATGGAGCAGTAGCCCCCCTGACCCCCACCTAGGGGGCTGGCAGGTGGAGAGGGGCGAGGAGCTGTGAAGGGCCAGCCAGCGGCTGCTCGCCAGGCCCCTTGGCCTCTTCTCTCAGGAAGGACCCTGGTGTGTGCTGGGAGGGACTGTGCGCCCAGTTCTGGGGAGAAAATGGGAGGCGGAAGGAAGCACCAAACTGTTTGATCAGAGTCTGGCCCCTGGGAAAGAGCTAAGTGTCTTTTTGCCAGCGGCTGCAGCAAAACGCACAATCATTAGAAGGTGGCATTTTGCATTAAAATTGTTCCCATCAGCCAGTGACATTTCCTTGTTCCTTCTGGTTGGGAGACCTTTCAGTGCCACAGATTCAAATGACTCAGGCGTCAGAATTTCTTCCCCCTGGTGGGGGTGGGGTACTCACAGTCCAGCCACCCTGGGGTGGACAGACGTACTAGCCGGGGTCAAGGAAGCAGATGGACGAGGGAGCGCGGCAGGGAACGAACGAGGGAGCACGGCAGGGACTAGGGGTGTGCGTGAGCGAACGAGAACCCGGGAGAACACGAAAGTCCACGCCTGGCCGTGCGCGGGATTGTGGGCAAGCACGTCCCCAGGGAAAACGTGGGCAGGTGGGCGCCCCAGCGTGTGCACAGGCGGGTGCAGGGGAGAGTCTGCGCATGCGTGGCATGACGAGGCGGCCTGCTGGGGTGGGGGGGCTGGTGACAATTGGCCCGCCCCTGCTCACTCCCCACCTGCCCCGCCCTCCCCATCTTAGCCAGGGCCCCCCCCCTCCGGCTCCCCCAGGCCCGGCCGTCAAGCCCCAGACCCCGGGTCAGCCCTGCGCTTGCCTCGTGGCAGATTCCAGGTCTCTCCTTCACATAGGCCTGCCCTGACCACGTCAGCCAAACAGCCCCCCCTGGCCCGGTCGCAGGAACCAGACTTCCTTTCCTTAACTGGGCTTACCTCTTTTGGAAATGACCTTGCTCAGGTGTTTGCTTAGCTATGTGCTGTCCTTCAGCGCCGCTCAGAGACGCAGCTTCCCACTGTTACTCTCTGCCCGCATGCAGTAAAGGCTTTGTAGAACGAGCGAACGAAACCATTTGTTTCCTCGTGCTGCCCCAGGGCCTGCTTTAGGTCTGGGGGGCTTAGGCGTTAGGGAGTAGGTGGGTGTTTCTATCTAAGGAAACCGATGCAGAATGAATTGGCTTCTGAGGGCCTGGGTTCCTGCCGCAGAAAGCGCTCGAGCAGAGCTGAGTGGGCGCTGTTAACTTCCCACCCGAGCACCTTATCGTGGGGTACGGGGATTGTCAGCAGGCACCCCGTTTTCCTTTCCAGCCTCACCGTTTTCCCATGTGCCGTGTCCTTTTGGTCTCCCTGTCTGCTGTTATCATGGCCGGGAAGTTCTTCTCCTCTTGCTGGGCTGAAAACACTGTCCCATTCTTCCACCTGTGCTGGGAAAGTCGTGCTCTGTGAAACCTTCCTCAGCTCTCCGACAGAGCCAAGGCCTCCTTCGTCCGTGCTCCCTGGCTCCTCTCATGGGCCTCGTGGCTCAGATGGCTGTGCCTATGTTGCCACACCACTCATGGACAAGGCTTGCACCCCAATCACCCTAGCATCCCCTGGGCCCAGCATGGGGATGCCAAGGTGGCCCCTAGATACTCGGAGCCTGCTAGCATCAGACACGAGATGGGGGGTCTGGCAGGAAACGGAAAACTCGACTCCAATGACGGCATCTTCTGCTCCCTGCCCATGCCCCTCATCCCTCGGATTTTGTAGCCACAAGAGGTGGTCCTTTTGGGAGACTTCTTGTGTGCACGACTCCACTGGGAGGAGATGTTAAATGGGTGACTTGCAGATTCCAAGTGAGCCTGGCCGAGCCTGGGCTACGGGCAGAGGGATGTGGCACTCAGGTCACGGGATGCTTATGCTGTTCCTGCCTCAAAGGGCAGGGCCCAGACCCATCGTTTTGGGGAGACTTTCAGGAGGGTACAACATGACAGGACTGGTGAGGATAAGAGAGTGTGCATTCCACCAGAGGTATGGACATCAGGCTCAAGGCGCACGGGGGAGGCCAAGGGAGGGGTCTTCTAGAGCAGATCAGACCCCGGGCTGGTCCCTGCGGAAGGCTCGGTCAGCTTGAGCCCCCCAGGCGTGAGACGCTGGTCTTGGGGCACGATGAGCTCATAGGGTGCACGTGCCCAGCAGAGGGCGCTGGAGAGCCCCTGTGGGGCTGCTCTCCCTGAGCCTGAAGCCAGTCTAGCTTTCTGCCTTGAACGAGTCTCAAATTCTTCCAGCCTCTGTTTTCTCATCTACAAAAGGGGATTCTAGGTGCTAAGCATCTACCCCGTGCTGTGCACTATCTCACTTAGTCTTCATGGTATATCTCTGAGGAAATCTTATAATTCCCATTTTGCAGATGAGAAAACTGAGGCTTCCCCCAAATAATTTGCACCTAGCCACACAGCTAGCCAATGCTGGGATTCGAACCCAAGCTCTGTCCACCTGGAACGCCCAGGTTCTTGGCCAGTGCTCCACGCTGCCCTGCGATTGTCATCAGGCTTCGC
Source organism: Dasypus novemcinctus (assembly GCF_030445035.2). Taxonomy (NCBI): domain Eukaryota; kingdom Metazoa; phylum Chordata; class Mammalia; order Cingulata; family Dasypodidae; genus Dasypus; species Dasypus novemcinctus. Next base: position 22,822,417 of record NC_080699.1, on the reverse strand, counting down.
TCCTGGGGTGATGTGGAGACCTGAAGAGACAACAGCTGAGTCCACAGCCCCTGGCCACGTGCACGTCCACGGCTGCGTGGGGGCTGGGCCTGGCACTGCATCCCTCACACTGGGCTGTCCCCGGGGTCAGGAGCAGGCCGGCGTCCCCCGGCCCACTTGTGCTGCCGCTAAACTTTACACTTGGCTCTGTCATTAGCCCGACAACAAGCTCCCTGTTTGACTAGCCCTGTCCAAATTTGCTCGGCGCGAGCAGGAGCCCATGGTAAGTAAACGGTTTTCTGTTGATATTTGAGCACTAATGAAGAGGCAGCGAGTGGGGCCCATTAATAACGGAGGAGATGATTGTGTTTGCCGAAGCCTGTATACAGCGTGTCAGCCTGCCCAGGCTGCGCCGCCTCCTTATTGATTTCCCACTAAGCCGCAGTGGGGCTCTTGTTTTCATCCCGGGCATGCGGTCCGAGGCTGGATCTCCTTTCTCTGGGTCCTGGGACTCTGCACTCAGCCTGGGTCTCAGGTGAGGGTGGGGTTTTCATTCATTCATTCATTCGACATGCATGACTTGAGCATCTTCTCTGCCAATAGCCAGTCTCCATGCTCACCTAGAAACAGAGCCTGCCCTTGACCTTACTGGGAGACTCAGTCCCCGCTCCCTCAGGTGACAAAGGGGCAGAGGCTGATTCCTTGCCTGCTTGGACTTCTGATCACATACCAGGTGGGACCCTGGCGCCATAGGCTGCCTACCTGGACCCTCCACCTTTGTCCTGGACATTTGCCTGATCTGTGACAGGACATGGCCCTCTGGCTGGCCCTGGGGTGTGGGGTCTTGCCTCCCATGTTGTTCTTTAACCCTGATCCAACAGGTTTAGACTGTAAACTTGTGACTTTGGCTCGGCTGGTCAGTTATGGTAGGGGCTGCAGGGCAAAGCTGGAGGCTCCCTCATTCCCTTCACTGGGAACCTTCCAGATCCTGAGTGCTCCAGAGATGCTACAGCAAGTCCCGTTCCAGGGTTTTAGGAGAGCTGCCAGAAACCGCAGCGTGAGCGTGACTGGTGGTAATTTCTGCCCTGTCTTACAGGGGTACCAGGATGACTAAGCAATCTCCTACTTCAGACAAGCTCATAGTCAAGTATAGAAGGAGCCAGCCCTGTAAACAAATGATTAGAGAAGGAAAAAAGAAGACAATGTGTTGATGGGCATTGACCCGGGGCTGATGAGCAGAGAGGGGGCTATTAGGAGGCAGAGAGGGCTTTCCAGAGGAGGTGAGATTCGAGCATGTTCTTTAAGGGCAGCTGGAGCTTTGTAGATGCCACAGTGACTGCTCTTACTGGTGGAAGGAAAAAAAAGCGGACTGCGTTGAAAGCAGCCTTCCAAGAATCCCGAACGTGTCTTCTGGCCAGGGTAGGTGTGCAGGAGAGGATTTTGCCAGGCAGGTCCTTGCGTTGGGGGTTTCAGGTGGTGGCATGAGTGAGGGAGGTCCCTCCTGGACTGGGGCTTGGCATTCCCAGCTCCTGGGAAAAGATGAAGGAAGGTGGGAGGAAGAGGTGGGGTCAGGAGGCTCGGACTCTCCTCCCAGTGCACCTGTAACTGTGAAGAGTGCCTTTAACGCCAGGAGGGGCTTCCTTCATTTCCTTGTCTGTAGAATGAAGCCAACAACACCCACCTCAAGACAGTCTTGGGAGAATCAACAGAGGCACTCGCTTTATTAAAGCTGTACATACACACATGTAAAAGCCCAGCTCTGAGTGGCTGCCAGTAGCCAAGCATCTGTGGGTAACTTTGGTCCTGGACAGAGACACATGCTCTTCACGTTCTCTGGTCCCTTCCACATCGGCAGCAGCCTCCTCACCACAGTCCTGGGGTCAGGGCCCAGCAACAGACACCTGAGAAGAAACTGGTGCCCACAGCTAGACTGTGAAACTGGGGGCCAAGGAGGTGAGCAAGAAGGCTCGTGGGGGCCCTTGAGACAGCTTCCCCAGGGAGCCAGCCTTGACCCATGTCCTCTCGCCCAGGACACAGAAGCCCCTTCCAAGGCTGCTGGTTGGAGTCCCCAAGGATCAAAGAATAATCCAGAATGACTTGGGGGACTGGAGAAGCTCTGGGGAGCAAGAGTCTAGCGTATTGGGCCTTTGGTTCTGGCCCCGAAACTACCCTCCTTCCCTCCTTCCGTTTTCCAGTTTGCAGATGCCCGGCCAAAGGCTGCAGAGAGCAGCCCATCCACAGGGCTGAAATCTTCACATCAGGGGGCATCTCCTTGACCAGATTCTAATGAGAAAGGGGGGTGCTGGCAGTAGGGACCTCCTTTCTACTGTTGTCATTGCCACACTGCCCTGAACTACTTCTGCCTCTTGCTGAGAGACGGAAAGCTTCTACCCCAGCTCCCCCCATCAGCGCCTGTCCCCAGGCCCCGTCAGCACAGCTGTCTGGAATGGAGGGCTCCTGGGGTGAGGACCTATCTCTTGGGAGCTCGGGCCCATAGTCAGGACAGTGGAAGAGGAAAAGTGGCAGACTGTTTGCAATAAGCATGCATCTCGAAGTCTCTGGGAGATGGAGCCCAGGCATCTTTATTCTTAAAAAGCTGCCTATACTAATGCATAGTGAGAACTGAGAACAGCCGAGCTGGAGGAGGTTTATCTTCTTGGGGATTGTTTCCCTGAGGCCGGTTCCTGCATCTTACATGCGAGATTTGCAGGATCTGAGGCCCACCCCGGTTTCCATCAGGGGAAAATGGGATGGAGCTTAGTGCCTGAGTGCCTGAGCCGGAGGTAAGGAGGAAGAGCAGCTGCATGCTGGCAGGGCAGAAGCGAGGCCTACAGTCTGAGAAAGGATGAGGGGCAGAAGGACGGAACCCCAGAGAGCCATGAAGGGGGGTGTAGGTTGGAGAAAAGTCAGGACTTGTTCTGCACTCTCTCTCGGTCTCTTTGCACGTGCTTGGTTGCATGGTGAGGTTTGTTTGGATTATTAGTCGACCTGGGCTTCCGGCTGATACGAGCATGATGAAGGGGAGCATTTGGGGAGTCACCCTGTGGGATTCTGGGTGTACTTGCAGTGTCATGGTGCACAGCAGGTCAACCCCATCTGCAGTGAGATTCTGTTTTCACCACGACTCCCTGAATGCTGGATCACGGTAAAGGGGTTCCCTGGAGTTTGGCCAAACTGCACATTAGGGGACACAGTCCTCACAAGACCACCCCTCTTCAGACACCCACTGCAAGGTCAGGGGTCCCCAGGACCACCTTTGCTTCTGACCACCTGGCTACAAATCCAGGGGTTCCCAGAGACTTCCAGATTCAAGAATTTACTAGAATGACTCCCAGAACTATACTAATAATTACAATTTTATTATAGCAAAAGGATACACATCAGAACCAGCCAAATGGAGAGACACATAGGATGAGGTCTGGAAGGATCCCGATTACAAAGCCCCCCTTGTCCTCAGGGACACATCCCCTCCTGGCACATCGACGTGTGACGATGCTCAAAGAATACTGCCAACCAGGGAAGCTCGCCGGAGCCTTGGTGTCCAGCCTTTCTACTGAGGCTTCATTGCGTAGGTAGGATGGATGACTCATTGGCCATGTGCTTAAGTGATTGAACTCGATCTCCAGATACCATGTGGCTCTGATCCCTAACCCTCTAAGCACATGGTTGCTCTTTCCTGCATGGCCAGCCACCATCCTAAGTCATCTGCTGATATAAACTATCTGGGGTCCCACCATGAGTCACCCCCTTTGTATAAACCCTTAGCAAAAATCAGGGGTGGTCCCAGGCACCTGCCATGAATACCAGACATCCCAATCACATGGGAAATCTCGAAGGTTTGGAGGTTACTACCTGGAATTGGGGTCAAAGGCTAGCCAAATTCTTTTTATTTTTTTAATATATCCACTTTTTTAAACTTTTATTTTGTATATTTAATAATTGAAAATATAACCAATACTTTAAAAAGAAAAAGAAAATACAGTTGAATAAAAACATACGTTTCTCAATTAAATGTACTTATTTACTACACATATATATATTCATGTAGATACATATAAATTTTTTATTGCCCAGGGTGGAGGGAGAGTCAGCATGAGCTGTGAAATACCACCAGAAAGCCATAGGGACACGGGGCAATCACTGAAACCAGAATTGCAATTTGAGGGAGAAAGTATTGGATGATCCAGATACAGAACCAGACTTTTAAGGCAGTAAGTGAGAACACAAAACACAAAAGAAAGGAAAATTCCTTGGTGAAATCATTTGCCAGAAATGGCTTTTCTTTTTTTGATGCAGGCTCAGTGGACACCTAAGTTCTTAAGATGTTCGCGTGTGTTTGGAGGTCAGGTGAAAATGCAGGAACTCATCCTTGGCTTTTGCCTTGTGCCACCATCTAAGGCCGGATCCCCTGGAGTTTTGGCTGCTGACGTGGGCCTGGAAATTTGGAATCAGGCCAGCTCTGGAATCACTGATACTAGCCATCTTCTACCAGAAACTGGAGAAAGGTGCTAGCAGTATGGTGCTGAGAAGGAGGGGAAAGGACTTGAGTGATGGTTAGAATTTGCACAGAAATGGCCCGGGTGGCCCACCTTGCCCATGGAGAGAGGCTGCTGTTTCTGGCACACAAAGAACTCGCTCCTACGCCCCTCACAGGGGAGCAGGCCACGGCCCAGCGCCTACAGACCTGTGTGCAGCTCTGCTTCACTGCCCTGGATGGGGCATGCGGCACGAGAGAGGAACGGCTTTCTCCTTGGCCCACGACCTCCAGCCCTTTCAGACGCAGTGCTAAGAGCTGCTTCTGTTCTTTCCGTCATGACTTCAGTCCCTCCCTCTCTCCAAAGGGAGGAGGAGGAACTTATTGGCTGGAGGAGATGAGGAAAGGAAGCCGCACGGGTGTGGCCTGAGCCCCCGTCCTGCCTGCTGTCAGGCCCTGCCTGCAAGGAGTCTGCGTTCCTCTCCTTTCCACTGCGGCAGTGTGCTCCACGGGGGAAAGATCTGCAGTTCTGAATGGTAAGTTCAATTCCGGGCAAAGCCTTTCAAGGCTTCCCCAAGCCCTTTGAACTCTTCAGTAACCCCATACTTGGTCCAAATGGGGTCCCCTCTTCCATACTCCAGGCTCAGAGAGTTGGTGGCCCACCAGGCCCGTGGCTTCTTACAGGCCACTGTGCTCTGCACAGTCCTTGGACATGTGTCCTCTCACCCTTATGCTCTTGTTGGCCAAGGCCCCTGCCAGGCCATGGCGGTCTTAGGGCTCCAACCCTCCAGCACACACGGACTGAGCTCACGTGCTCAGCCTTGGTTACCCAGAGCACAAGCATCACTCCCGGGCTCTGGGTCTAGAGGGGCTCCCGCAGCTCTCCTCTAGTTTGCCCAAACAGGCTCTCCCCATGTGGGTTTGTGTTCTTGGCTTGGGCCCCTGTTCTGGACTCCCTCTCTCTGCTTACAGGACATTAGTCTAGCCTTTGAGTCCTGGGGGGCAGAGGTTAAGGCCATCATCCATCCCTTGCCTCTCCAAGGATCTGGGCTTTTTATGTAAATTGCGTTTTTCACTCCCAGCAAGAAAAGGGTGAAAAAAGATTTGCTAAACCACTTAAGAAAGAAAAAAGTTTTGCTGTATCTCAATCCCCTAAACCATGAACTTCTATTAGCCCCATTTTTGCTGAAGTAAGAGAGCTTCTTAAGTGACCCTGGACAAGACAAATAAATATCAGCTTTGCAAGGAAGGAACTTGTATAAGGTTAAGCAAAATTAGCAAGGAGGAATGAACGATGAATTCTTTCTAATGCTGGTGTGTGGAGAGAAAGAACAAATGAGAAAGGCTTCCAAAAACTGATGCTTTAGCAACATCTTATTACGGATATTTTCAAGCATATTGAAAAACTGAAAGAATTTTGTAGCGAACACCCAACCCACCACATGGGTTATTACCATTACTTGTTTTATGCTGGTTTCATCACAAATCTTATCTATTCATCCCTTTGTCCATGGATCAATCAGCTTTAGTGATTGATAACTTTACTGAGGTATAATAGGGATACTATAAAATAAACCCATTGAACATGTACAGTTCAATGACTTTTAATAAGTTCATGTAGTTGTACAACTAATCCCACAATCAAGGTTTAGAACATTTCCATCACTCCCAAAGAGTTCCTTCAGGACTGTTTGCTGCCAATTTCTACTCGTACTGGTTGGCTTTCTGCCTTTGTGAGTCTGCCTTTTCTGGAAATTTCATGTCATGGAATCACACAGTACGCAGTCTGTGTGTCTGGCTTCTTCCACTTTACATCATGTTTTTGAGGTTCGCTCTTATCTTATGTAACAGTAGTTTGTTCCTCCTTATTGCTGAGTTGGACTCCACTGTATGGATATACCACATTTTGTTCATCCGTTCACCAGTTGATGGACATTTGGGTTGTTTCCAGAGTTCAGCTATCATGAATAATGCTGCCATGAACTTTCTGCAGAAGTCTTTGTTTTTGTTTTTGTTTTTAAAGATTTTATTTATTTATTTATTTCCTTCCCCTTCCCCGCCCCCCACCCCGGTTGTCTGTTCTCTGTGTCTATTTGCTGTGTCTTCTTTGTCTGCTTCTGTTTTTGTCAGCGGCATGGGAATCTGTGTTTCTTTTTGTTGCATCATCTTGTTGTGTCACTTCTCCGTGTGGGCAGCACCATTCCTGGGCAGGCTGCACTTTCTTTCGCGCTGGGCGGCTCTCCTTACGGGGCGCACTCCTTGCGCGTGGGGCTCCCCTACGCGGGGGACACCCCTGGGTGGCAGAGCACTCCTTGTGCGCATCAGCACCGCGCATGGGCCAGCTCCACATGGGTCAAGGAGGCCTGGGGTTTGAACCGCGGACCTCCCATGTGGTAGACAGACGCCCTAACCACTGGGCCAAGTCCACCGTCTCTGCAGAAGTCTTTGTGTGGGCACATGTTTTCTTTGTGGGATCGTAAAGGAATGGGGTTTTTAGGAGTCGACTAGGTTGTTAAAGCCAGAGGAACAAATTCCTGGCAGGGTGCACAATGTGTGCAAAGGCTCAGAAGATTAAAATGGGTTGTGTGTGCAGGGCATGACAGTGGTTCAGTGTCATGAAGGGTGTTTAATGCAAGAGAAGAGTGACAGGGACAAAGCTAGAGAGATAGGCAGGCACTAGGGCAGAGTCCTGGGTGTGTGTGCATGCAAGTGTGTGTGTGTGTGTGTGTGTGTGTGCACTGCTGTATTCTGAAGGCTCTGAGCATCTCTGGAGGCATGTTACAGAAATCAACATGGTCCTGGGTGCTTTGTAGAAAGAACATGAGGTTGCTGCACAGAGAAGAGGCCAGTTACAATGGTCTCATAATTGCCAGGTGAGAGATGCGAGGTCCTAAACCTGGCTCTGGGGTCTGGAGAGGGAAGACAGCAGGATGCGACTGGGGGTTGGATAGACTGAGACTCTGTGTCACTGGGAGGGGAGGACACGGGGTGGTGACGGGGCAGCAGAGTGATTCAACTTTGCCTGTGGCCCATACACACCCCTTCTCCAGTGAAGAGGCAGCCCCCAGCTCTTCTCACCTACCAGTGCGTGACTCTCAAGGCTAGCGCCATGGGGTCAGTGCTGTCTAAATGTTGATTACAGAGACGGTGGGAGCTGCTCAGATTTCTAATTAAGATTAAAGAATGTACCCGGCTTAGAAATGGTTCTAAGGAATGTATAATTTGATTAGCCTGTTTTCTTCCGGCGCTTTATTTTCTGGATTAGTGAATGTGGCCTTTCACTATGGGTAGGACCACTCATTCAGCACACACTACGTGTGGGACCTTGCCGGGCACTGGGGGAGAGCAGTGGTGGGGTAACAGGAGGAGGGAGCCCTGGGGAAATGGGCCGGCAGGGGGGCTCCTCTTTCTCCCCCTTTCCACTTCTGGAGATGAATGAAGACCATCTGGCTTGGGATCAAAAAGGGCCCCCCAAATTGACTGTCCAATAAGCGGGCCCACTTAGGGCTCATTTACATTTATTTATTCATTTGCAGAGGCTCCGAAGGCCTGGGCAGCCCACCCCTGGATCAGTCCCCTTTCCTCCCCTTTCCCATCCTTCCAACCATGCTGAGCCCTGCCTGGAGGTCACTGTAGGGAGCACGGCTGGGGGGTCACGGGGCGCCCCAGTGTCAGTCATACTCGCCATGGCATTCTAGGGTGGGTTCAGGGGCTGCCCCTCCTACGGGGCCCTGGGCGTTGCAGTGGCCACTGCAGCAGGTGCTCAGAGGAGCGCTTCCAGGATAGCTGCCTATGCGAAGGGAAGTATCCCAGGATACAGGGAGCACAGGTGCCTTCCACCCTCACCCCCTTCCTTCTCCTGCTGCAGGAGGGCTTTTAAGGCCCTGAGGCATTTTTGCCTTCTTGGATCCTTTTCTCCATTAAAAAAAATTAAAAAGTTTATGGCTGCATCAATATTCTATATCAAATAGATGATATCTATCAATATATTATATATCAAAACTTCATTCTTTCTGAACCTTCATTTATTTTCTCCTGATTTTAAGAGAAATTAAAACATTTTCGTGGGCCCCTAAATGTATCGTGGGATGTGGGCACTGTGCCCACTCTACCTACTGGAATAAAACACCCCTTCAGCTTGACTGCTGTGTTCCCCCAAAGCACACCTGTCTGCCCACTGACCCCGAGACACATGGCAGGTCTCGGGGGTCCCGGAAACCGAATACTCCTCCTCCTTGCAGAGACCCTCAGCTCTGTATCTGCCCTCCGGCTGTCCTTACGGAAGGGTGGGGCTCCCAGCACCTGCGGGGCCAGTGTCTCCTCCTCCCCACTTTGAAACCTGAGGCAACCCTGCAGAGATGGCCAAGTGTTTCCCACCCCAGTCAAGCGTGTCCTAGAAGGAAGGCGTGCCCTCCCCGCCCGGCTGACCTCTGGGGCCTCTGTAGGGTGCTTAGCTCCTAAAAAAGGGCAGGGTATCTCCAAGAAGGGCGGGAACACGGTCCCTCCTCCAAGATGGCAACGTGCTTAAAGAAGAGTTTCGGAGCTCTAGCCGAGAGGCCTATTAGCAGTACATCTGCCCTTCCAAGGGCTCCCAGGTGATTTCTCATGCTCCTGAAAGTTCCAGGAGCCCTGCTCCTTCCGCTTGGGGCCGAGCTCGCTGGGAGGGCCAGGTTCTCCCCAGATCGCCCTCTTCTCTGTGCCCTCCTCGCCCACCCCACCTAAGGGGAGGCATTCTGCATCCGGGGAACTCAGGGCCGACACCACCCCAAGGCGGGGGCGGGCCTGGGCGCCTGGCCTCACCCGCTCTCCTCCGGAAGCCTCCTTCCGGCTCAGTAAACACCGTGTTAGGCATCCCTGGGAGAAAGAGGTGGGCGACGGCCCTTGCCTGCTTCGAGGCTGGGCAGCGTCTGTTCTCGGCAGGTGCCGCGGGCCCTCTCTCCAGCCCGCTCTCCCTCTCAAGGGGTCTTCCCAGGGTTCTGAGGGAGACGCCCAGGGGCGCGGCCCCGCCCGCCCGCCAGCTTCTAAAAGCTTTAGGAAACATCTTCGGACAAAATGCTTGTCTGCTGGTTGACTGGTAAATACCCAATTCCAGGAAAGCAGCGACGAGCAGGCAAGAACTACCTGCGGTTAAAGGAACGCCATCCCGCCTGGGCAAGGTCTCTGGAGACGGCAGCCTGGAGCTCCGGTCCCAGCACGGCCCCTGACAGCGGCGTGGCCTGGGGCGAACCCCTGTACCCCTGAGCTGCCGCAGTTAGAACCTAGGAGCTGGAGCTGTAGATGGTAACATACGCTGCTCGTTGTAACTCCTCACCGGGAGGCAACGCAGGGTTCTAAGCACTGTAATTACAGCACCGGAGCAATGGTGGCGAGTCGGAGGCCAGGCTTCCGGCTGGGCCTCTGCATCCGGCTGGCGCTGTGATCTGGGGACAGCGCTGCTTTGGGTTTAGATATATCCAGCTCCCTTCCCTGAAAAGAAGGGACCTCTCAGGAAGAGACTAGATAAGGCAAAGCTCCCTTCCCCTTTGTACAGTCCGCATTCCACGCGTTCCCGGGCAGCCTCCCTCGTGTCTCAGCCTAGTAAACCCAGAACCGCCTCTGAGGCCGGGTTTGCGCCCCCGCGGCCTTAACGCCCCCTAGGGGAGGTGGGGGTTGGACGTCAGGGTCGATGGGGTGGGGGCACGTGGCGGGAGGCAACCCCGGGCAGGGGAGGGGTGGGAGGTCCTGAGATTAGAAGGACAGCCCCCCCCCCCCACCAGGAAACCACCTCAGTCCTCCTCCAAAACGTGAGGCGCCTCCCCAGTGAGGTCTTGCTAGATGGTCTGTCCCCCCACCGGGTGGGGATGTGGAAACCTACAGCTAGGGAAGTGGACTTGGCCCAGCGGTTAGGGTGTCCGTCTACCACATGGGAGGTCCGCGGTTCAAACCCCGGGCCTCCTTGACCCGTGTGGAGCTGGCCCATGTGCAGTGCTGATGCACGCAGGGAGTGCCGTGCCACACAGGGATGTCCCCACGTAGGGGAGCCCCACGTGCAAGGAGTGCGCCCCGTAAGGAGAGCCGCCCAGCGCGAAAAAAGTGCAGCCTGCCCAGGAATGGCGCCGCACACACGGAGAGCTGACATAGCAAGATGACGCAACAAAGAGAGACAGATTCTGGGTGCCACTGACAAGAATACAAGTGGACACAGAAGAACACACAGTGAGTTTACACAGAGAGCAGACAACTTGGGGGGAGGGAGGGGAGAGAAATAAATAAAAAATAAATCTTAAAAAAAAACAAACCTACAGCTAGCTGTGTCTTACCCCCGGGCCCTCTCCCACATTCCCGCCAACCCACTCTTGTCCTCGTGCCCCCCTCTCCAGAAAGGGTGGTGGTCTGGTGGCAGCCGGGTGCCTGGGGCCTCGCCGGCTCAGCCTGGAGCAGGGGCGCCCCGGCTTTCCACGGTTCCGCAGGCGTGTTGGGACGGGGTTAATGATAATTAACACTTGGGGTGCGTTTTGTCTTCGCAGCGCTTTACAAACACGACCTAATTAGCCCGCGGGGAGGAGTGGAACCACCGAAACGCTGGCTTTATTATTCATCTCTTTGCGGTGAGGAGGTTGGCTCGCGGTGGGAAGCTTCCCGCAGGGCGCGGACCCCGCAGAGGGCGACTCGTTTATTTCGGCCCACTTCCGAGCATCTCATTTACCCTTCGCGGCCATCGTGAGAGATGGGCGGGCCCTGAGGCTCAGAGAGGTTAAGTGACTTGCCCAAGACCACACAGCCCCTAGGGAAGCACGGTGACTCAAACCCGGGTCCTCAAACCGCGCAGCTCCAGCTCTTGGTCACCTCCCCTGGAGCTTCTGGGCCCTACCCGGCGGCGAGGCTCAGGGTGGCCGCCCCTCCTGCCGCATCCTGGCGCCGCGGCGTGAGGGAGCTGCGGGCGGTGCGCGCTCCCGGGCCGGCCGAAACTGTCGCCAGCGAAAAGCTCCCCGCTACACCTGAGCGGGGGACAGATGTGCATCAATATTTATTCGGAACTCCCAGGAAACCTGGATGAAGTGTAATTATCTCAGCTTAATCAGCTCGGATTAGCATAACATCAAGCCACCCATCAGACGGCGGGTTTGATTTCGGGGATCAAAGCGCCGCGCCGCAGCGCTGATTAATCGGGGAGAAGGCAGCGGCGAGAAGAAAGCGGCGCGGGCCCGCCAGCCCCAGCTGCGCCGCTCGGACGCGCCGCTCGCGCCGCGGGGACCTCCCCGGCCCCTCCGCGCCCGCCCCCGCCGGCCCGCGGGCTGTGGCGCCGCCGCGCGGGCGACGGCTCCAGCAGGGACCCGCGACTCCGGCCCCTCCCCGGGCTGTGCTGGGCAGGGGGGCGCTCGCGGGCGCGTTTCCCGTTCCGAGGCAAAGGGGGCGCTGCGGGGCTCGCCCGGGGTGAAGAGCCGGGCGGGGCGTTGGCCCCTGAGCCTGCGGTTCTCCTCCTGGCTCCTTGGCGCTTCGAGAACGTTCCTTGGAGCCGGACCCCGACGGAGTGGAGTGAAACGCCCGCGTGCACGGCCTTCCCCTGGCCGGCCCCATCGCCTCCCGTACACCCCACCTTCAACCACACAAAAATGACTCGGGTTTCCAAATTCGCTTTGCTTTCTCGATGCTGTTCCTTAGCAGAGTCTTTCCCCCGGTAGACTTCACTGGGCGCCGTCCAGGAGCCCCTCAGCGCCGGCTGGTCCCCGAAGAAAAACGCTTTCGGGGGGATGGGGGTGATGGGAGCCCTGGATGTGCGGCATGGTTAGATTTGTGTGAGTAGTTAACGTGGCCGGCCCGCAGGCTTCCAGACTCGCCCTCCTAACTTGTTCCCGGCTTCCCCCTCTCCCCACTGGCTGTCGCGGGGGCAGGGCCCTGGTTTACTCCTGCTTCTTTGTAGGGTGCCTGGCAGCCCTTGGCACCAAGCAGAATCCCGGCTTCTCCCTTTTGCTAACTCTCTGTTTATCTGGCCAAGTCACTCGCCCTCCCTGGGGCTCAGAATGCTGATCTGCACAGGTCTCTCTGGCTGTGACCTTGTCCACGCATCTGCCTTGAGCTTGGCCACCCTGGAGGAGAATGCCCCAGCTGATGTCCCGGAGGCCCAGAATCCTAGGAAGGGGGGCTCCAGGCCATGCTGCCAGGTGGTCTTCACCTCCTGCTGAGGGGATGGAGAGGTGGAGTGGGGCACTGGGCGCCTGCCTGGAGCTTGCCCAGCAGGGTGAGGGCTGGGGGCACTGTGGGAACCCTCATGGCCACGCTTCGAGGTCCTCCCTGGCTCTCACTCAGGACACCAGACAATTGACTATCCACATAGATGTCAAGGTGACAGCGTAACAGTGCCAAACAATGCCTCCTGCTTATAAATGTGACCCCCCCACCCAAGAAAATATACTTGGGGAAGCGGCTGTGGCTCACCTGATAAGAGTGCTGCCTACTATATAGGAGGTCCAGGGTTCGATCCCCACGGCCTCCTGGGTGAGGCTGTGGTGAGCTGGCCCGTGTGCAGTGCTGCCGCACGTAAGGAGTGCCGTGCCACGCAGGAGTGCCCCCTGCATAGGTATGCCCCAAGTGCAAGGAGTGCACCCTGCAAGGAGAGCTGCGCCGTGCGAAGAAAGCGCAGCCAGCCCAGGAGTGGCACTGCATACACGGAGAGCTGACACGGCAAGATGACGCAACAAAAAGAGACACAGATTCCTAGCTCCGCCTGAGAAGAACACAAGGGGACACAGAAGAACACACAGCGAATGGACCAGAGAGCAGATGCGGGTGGGGAGGGGGAGAGAAATAAATAAAATAATAATTAAAAAAAAGAAAATGTACTTGAATTCCAAATCGTCTACGATGCAGATACTGTCTCAATTTCACATCTTGTTTCCTTAAATTTTTTGAAGGGTGTCTACTCCTATAACTTTGGTGATCTTTACCATAGCCCCCAAGGTCACCAGAAAAATATTTGCAGAAAGGAGATTTGGCTCAACTGATAGAGCGTCTGCCTGTCATAGAGGAGGTCCAGGGTTCAAACCCAGGGCCTTCTGACCCGTGTGATGAGCTGGTCCACATGCAGTGCTGATATGCGCAAGGAGTGCCATGACATGCAGGGGTGTCTCCTGCATAGGAGGGCCCCTCGTGCAAGGAGTAGGCCCCGCAGGGAGAGCCACCCTGTGCGAAAAAAGTGCAGCCTGCCCAGCAGTGGCGCCACACACACAGAGCTGACACAGCAAGAGGGCAACAAAAAGAGGCACAGATTCCCGGTGCCACTGACAAGAATGTGAGCGGACACAGAATAACTCACAGTGAATGGACACAGAGAGCAGATAACGAGGGTGGGGGGTGGAGAAGGTCGGGGGGTGGGGGAGGTGGAGGGGCACGGGGAAGGGGAGAGAAATAAATAAATCTTTAAAAATAAATAAATACACTTAAAAAATTGTTTGCACACCACGTGCCTCATGTCACTGTTTAAAAGGACCCTCCAGCCATCGTCATGCCCGATGTGCTCAGCAATCTTTGACAGATGGAAGGCAAACATGGTGTCTCCATTGGACGAACTGGGAACAGGGACTCTCAGAGACAGAGCGATGGGGCCAAGGTCACACAGCCAGGTGGAGGTAGGATTGAACGTGCATCTCCTGGTGTCCAAGCAAGGCTTCTCGCCATCATGGTGCAAAACAGCAGGTTTTTGTTTCAAAGAAGGTTGAACGAGGCCCCAAGAGGTAGAGAAGCTTGTCCAAGGCCAATGGCCCCTCTGGGCCTAGGACAGTCATCCGTCAGATCCGTCTCTCCTAGACATGGCATCACCTGGGGTGCCTGGACACCAGGATTCTCCTGTTTGGACCTGGAGTGTCTCAAGTGTATCCACTGGTGTGTAAGCTTCATAAGGGCAGGGACCATTTTAATTTTATTCCCTATTGTGCCTCAGACTCAAAGCTCGGTCCCTGGCACCTAGTAGGAACTTGATAAATATAAGTGGAAGGAAGAGAGGGAGGGAGGGAGGAAGGAAGGATTGCAAGATCTGGCCGAGGGCTGAGTCTTGAGAGTGGGTGGGCATGTGCCAGTAGATTGGGAGAAAGATGATTTATCTCCATTCCAAATCTCTGCTATGCAACATCGTGGATTTTTCTCTCCCCTTTAATTAAGAACTAAATATAGAACTTAATTAAGACACTGATGAATTTAATTTAGAGTGGCATTAGGGCCTTAACTTGCAGAGCTCAATGCCGTGTTTGTATAATGTGGGATATAAGCTAAATGAGTGCTTGCTTGTTACTACCATAAATAATTCCCTTGCAAATCCCTTCCGAAGCATCGCTAACACTGATTTGCCCCCATCGAGGGAATATTCTTGGACTTCCACTGCCTAGCCCCTCTTCATTTGTCACAAGCTAGTCCTGGCTGGGCCCCCATTCTCTGACCAAACTGGAATCCTTCTTTCCTCACTGTGGCTGCCTCGCCCACCTCTGTGTCTTTGTTTAAACCAGCCATTCTGTTGGGGTCCTGTTTTCCTTGCTTCTCACTCCCAGTCCATCAGCAGAACTCACCCCCTTCCTTCTAATTCTAGCCTGAGCTTGGATCTGCAGAAGCCCTCTCTGCTTTTCCTGACCTGGAAGCCAGCTAGGTGTAAGCTCCAGACTCCCCGGAGCTCTGTGGTCTGCCAGCACTCCCTGTGCTGTGCAGCATCACTCTAGCATGACTTCTCTTTTCTCCCTGCCCTAATCAGATTATGAGCACAAAGCACAGGGCCTGCACACAGTAGGTTGGCAAGGAGTGGATGTTGCTTGGCTTTCCATCCATGGAGCCCGAGGAGCCAGACTCCCTGTTTCAGTCCAGTTCAGAAAAGGTTTGTTGAGTACCTACTGTGTGCCAGGCAGTGTGCTAGGACCTGAAGATGCTTACGATTTCTGCGGTGGTCAGGGGCTGAAAGAAGACACTTGGTTGTGTTGTTGGAGGGGTGGAGCAAAGCTTGTGCCCATTTCACTCATTGTCCAGGCCCTGCCTGACACCCACAAAAGTACAGCAAGGTGATTGAGAGCTGTAGCTCTGGAACCTGGCAGTCCAAGGCTGTACCTGTTAAATGGAGTAGTTAAGAGGCTAAATGAGATTTTGTCTTCAGTGCAGTGCATGGCACTGAGTAAGTGCTCAATAAACGGCAGCGATGTTGATGGCAGTGTTTGCTGACATGCTAACTTAGTTGGAAGTGGGGCAACTTTCAGCCAAATAGGAGCAGAATGTGTCATTCACACTTGGTGCATAGGAAAATCGGGGTCTGGTGGTGATTGGCTTTTTGAGGAACTCCAGGCTTTTGATCCACATTGTCCGCATGTCTGGGCTCTTCCTTTGCCCTCTGTGCCTCTCACCTGTGGAATGAGGGAGTGGGGTGGGGTGGTGTCAGCCTCCGCTTTACATGGCCTCCCTGCTGGTCTTAGGCAGCTCAGCGCCTGGCTGCTCCTCCTCTTTCCTAACCTCGCGTTGGTGCAATTCCACCACAGTGCTCTGATTTTTCAAGCACAGCCCCTGCAGTGCCTGGCACAGCCCTTTCATGTGGCAAGCAGTAGCTCTCCGTGATTTGAAGAGTCGAGTCATCTCCCTGAACTGACTGCCCAGCCACGGTGCTGCTGTTCTGGGCACGGAACAAGGGTGGTGTGCCTTTGGGAATTTGTAGATTCAGCTGTCCCCTCTTGGCCCTGTTGTACACACGTTTTGAACACTGTCTATGAAGCTCAATGTCAGAGTTCTCAGCCTCAGCACTACTGACATTTGTGCTGATACTTCTTTTTGTGGGGAGCTGGCCTGTGCACTGTAGGAGGTGCTATACCACCCCCCAGCCCCCCGTGACAACAAAAAATGTCTCCAGGCATTGCAGAATGTCCCCTGTGGGGTATAAATTGCCCCTGGTTGGCATTCATTGCTCTACAGTAAGCACAGACCGTATGCATTCTTTATCTACCTGACAAACTTGCTTTCTAGAGACTATTCTAATATTCACTTTATAGATAACAGAAACAGACAAAGTTGGGGTTCTGGAATAGGGCAGACCCTCAGTTCAAATCTGGGCCCTGCCTGTGACTGGCTCCATAGTCCTGGACAATTCACTTAACATCCTTTAGCATCGGTTTCTCCCCTCTACTATGCTGATAATTGTAACCTCCCTCTTAGGGTTATTCTCAGATTCTTAGCACAGTGCTTGACACCTGCTAAGTGTTCAATAAATACTAGCAAACTTTCCTTTGTCAATGCACAGTCAGACTGAAACCTTTTTGAATACCTATCATATGCCAGGAATAGTAAGAGTTAATTTGTTTTGAAAGCCCATTATCTGCCAGGCACTGTTTCAATGTATTAACTCACCTGATGCTCATCAGGCTCCTATCTGGTAAATATTATCCCTGATATTCGGATGAGGAGAGGTGGCATAGAAGAGTTAAAATTCTTGCTAGTAATATGAAGTATGGGAATTCGAAATCCAGGTAATGTGACTCCAGAGCCCGTGCTCTTAGCCTGCTGTGGCACCAGCACTCAGTAGGCGCTTTCACATTCATCGCATGTAGGTGACGCTGGCCCCCATCTTCGTAGCCCCTTGTTCTAGAATGGCAATGTCCAGTTTGGTGTCTATGAGCCACATGGAGCTATTTAAATTACAATTAATTAAAATTTGAAATTCAGTCCCTCTGTCACACTAGCCACATTTCAAGAGCCTTGTGTCGTTGGTGGCCACTGTACTGGACAGTGCAGAGACAGGATGCTTCCATCGTCGCAGCAGGTTCTACTGGACAGTGCCGTTCTAGAAATGGGGGGAATGAATTCCTTGCTCCTGAAATATCTGATGTCCCTTTAGATAATTGGTATCAGCCAACCAACATTAGGTCCAGAATTGTGCCGATACCAGAGTTTTCTGTTCATTCAACAACAGTTATTTGGGACTGGGTATAAAGATAAGTAAATATGGTTCCTGCTCATAAATGAAATTTATAATAGCATCGGGGTGTTAACTTGCAGTGCTTAGGGTGGCATTTGTGTTGCATGAACTGTGAGCGGAATGAATGTGGCAGGCACTAAATTTACGCAGTGAGCCAAACGCCATGGCGGCCGGGGGAGGGCAATCAATCCTCTCCGAGGTGGGTAAGGAGAAGGGACCCCATGAACCCTGCCTTGAGAGATGTGTGGTCACCCTTGAGCACGTTCTCCAGGACGTGGAGACGTGCAAACTCTCTGGCTGGAATTTCTGCTGTAGACGCTTGCAGCAGAGAGCGTGGAGCTATCAGGGCAGGTCAGCATTATTTACAGGGGATTTTGTTAATTGGTAAAGAAGTTACATCCAGCCGAACCCAGAGTCGAGGATGGTGAGTGGGAGAAGAGAGAGAAAATGTTCGGGTGATACCTGTGCACCTCCTGAGAGCCCATCTTCCTTCTTTCCTAATTCTCAGCTGAGTCCTTCCTCCCACCTCTCCGGAGCCCCCGGCCCTCCACCCTTCCTACCCTGTGTCAGCTGACCCTGCCCAATTGCCCTTTTCGCGGCTCCAGTTCCACACTCCCCTAGCTTAGAAATTGCTTGGTGATATTGGGAACAATGAGGCCTGACTCTGTTAGTTCAAAGCAAAATGGCTTTTTAAAAAAGGGTATTGCATTCCCACTGATGTATGGGCAAGTCGAGAGAGCAGAAGCAGAGACGGGGCGGGAGGGGAAGGTGAGGAGTTGGGACTCCAGGGTGGCTGGAGCCTCGTGGGGCAGGGCAGGTGGCTGCTGCTGCTGCTGGGTGGGCTGGAAGGGAAGCCCTGGGTGCTGGGCTGGGAGGGGACCCAGGCAGCCAGCAGAGCAGCCCATGAGTCAATGTAGGGAGGCAAGACAGATCAAATTGAGCTTCTGTTGTGCCCTTCCTGTCTTAGACCTGAGTGAGGCAGTGAGACGGGCTGGAGTGGGAACATTTCATATGGGATCACACCGAGGCCCAGGCACTGCAAGTGATTTGCTCAATGTCACATAGCAAGTTAGTGGCTCTGCCACCAGAACTCAAGGCTTTTTGTTTTCTTCTCATCAGAATTTTCTGGAGGTCTCCCGTCTTGCATGTCTAGGCCCAACCAGGCCTCGCCACAGAAGCTTCTAGCGACCCAGGCCCCTGGGTCCAGGGGTGAGCGAGCAGCCTGCAGGTGAATTTGCAGTGCTGTCTTTTAAGGACCAGCTCCAGCCCTGTTCCACTGGGTCAGGTCGGGGAGAGTGGCGGGGAGGGGGGGCTTGTCAACTGAGAGCCCAGCTCTGGGGGTCTTTTCCAGCCCTGAGGCCCTTGGAGACCCCAGGCGCACAGCTTCTTTAGAGCAGAGCTTAAAAGCCAGCTGCCGGGGCTTTCTCTCTCCCAGTGCCTCTGGCTCAGCCTGGGGCTGCCTCCTGGCTTGCAGGCTCCCCCTCTAAGTCCCCCTTTCATTTCTAAACAGACAGGAAAATAAGCAATTGATTTTGGGATATTACATAAGCTGGGCGAAGGAACCTTTAGTAAGGAAAAGAGCAAAGGGGGCGGCTTGAAGATCTTAAAGTCAAAACTACAAAAAGCCCACCACTTCCAACCCAAACGGAGACAGCTGCAAGCCTGCTGTGATGAGAGAACTGACGCAGGTGGCCCCAGGCCCCTGGGAGAAGACAGGCCCCACCAGCCGGGCTCTGTGACGCCTGTCCCACGTGGAGGCTGAGCCCAGGCAAGTCTCTTCGCCGTGCCTTCCGCCAGGGCTCCAAGGCCATCTCTCTGTCCCGTGGGGCATTCTGCACCTTGACCCTCGCTTTCATTTGATTCTTCGGCACCCCTCGGAGACAGGCTGGGACTGCAGGCCATCGGAGGTGCAAGGATGTGAGGGTGGGAAGAGACCACAGAGGCTGAAGTCAACCCCCCCCCCCGCCATGGTTTCCAGGTCTGGGTACTGGGGTGAGAGCAGGCTGTTAGTGGCAGGCTTTCCGTGCCATTATCGTTATGCGAGATGGATGAGTGCTGATTTGCAGAGTGTCTGATCAGTGAAACGTAGCTGTTCATATCACCCATGTCCCAGAAGAGGAAATGGAGCCTTGGAGAGTGGTCTCCTTGTCAGGCCTTTGGAGTCCTGGTCCGATGTTCCTGACTGTTTTGTGTTGTCTTTGTGCTCCTACCCATCCGGCCCATTCTGGGTTGGGTGGGCTGTCCAGACTTAACTATTGGTGTGTTAGTGGAAGGCAGGGAGCAAATTGTGGGCATAAAAGGCAGGAATGGTGCTTGGCAGGTGAGCAGAAGGTCACGAAGGGCCTCATGGAGCCTGCCGTACACTTGGCCAGACTTTGGCCTCCCAGGCTTGGGGTATCCTCATTTAGAACATAGGACCCTGAGCAACCACATGGGTGCTGGTGTGGCCTCTGCACCCCTTTCTCCTGCACCTCCTTGGCTCTCGGGTCTAAAGAATGCTGGCAGACAGGCCTGTGGATCTTACATCTCCCCCAGACCTCAAGTCCAGGGAAGTGGACTCCCTGGGGGCTTAGGATGGATGGATGACCTTCCCGCCAAGGCCCATCACTGGCCGCCTTCGAGGTCCTCGGCTGGGTTGGGTCTGTGAGCCCGCACCTGCAAGGCACTGCCCCTCCCACTGACCACAGTGCAGGGCAGTCACCTTGCCTCTGATGGTGTTTCACGGTAGCTTAATCCTTATCTAGACTCCCGGATTCTCTCGAAGGCAAGGCTTGGAAATGTGAGCAAGCAGGAAAGACTTGATGACCTCCTTTCACTGGGTGGTGGAGATGTCTCATGGGCCTTGTGCCCAGTTGTTTATAGTCACAGAGGAGAATAAAGAGTGTATCGGAAGGCAGTGTGCTGAGAGGCAGGCCGAGGTTAAAAACCCCAGGGAGGTGGCAAGCACCGTGTGAGTTCAGAGGCGGGGGAGGCTTCTTCTTGGTGTGGAGCCGAGTGGAGGCAGATGGCGTTTGAGCCAGACCTTGGAGAATGGGTAGGTATGTGGCAAATGGGCATGCGAGGAAGGGTGTTCTGGGTGGCTGGAATGGCATGGACAAGAGCACCAAAGCAAGAAATTGCATGTTGTATTTGGAAACTGGCAAAGTGTCAAGTTTAATTGAAGCGTGGGGTGGAGGTGAAAGAGGGATGATAGAGACCCTTGGGCTGAGCTTTAGTCACATCATGGCGGATCTTGGAAGCCAAGCAAAGGAATCTGGGCTTTTCTGAATCATCAGTGGGGTGCCATCAGGGTTTTTGAGCTGGGGTGGAACGTTGACCAGAGTGCAGCTCTAGGGAGATGAATTTGTCAGAGCCGCGCAGGATGCATTTGAGCAGTAAACAGGTGATCGCAGTGGTCTGGGCAGCAGGGTGGCTGTGGGAGGGATTGAGGGTATGCACTGGGCAATCTTAGAGAAGGGAAAGACACAACTCCTGCCTGCAAGCCCCCTGGTGAAATAAGGTATAAGAAGAGCATATAAGTGATTGCCAGATGATTTATGGTCAAGCGCCAAATGATGGGTTTTGGGCTGATGGAAAGGGATGAATCAGGAAGGCCTGGAGCAGAAGACAAGACTTCTTGGACCAGGTGGAACTTGAGCTGATTCTTGAAGACAGGGAGAATTTGACTAGGAGAAGGGGAGTGGTGGTAAGGGGAGGGCCCCTGGCAGGGGACAATGTGAGTGAGGGGTACGTGATTGGACCCTGCAGGAACTGGGGTCAGACTGAGCTGAGCCCACTGAGTCTCCCTGGTAAGGTGTATAATTAAACTCTAGATTCCTGGGGCTCGGGGGCTGGGGTCCTTGGGAAGGCCCAGGCGAGGGTCTTCAGCCCAACTGAAAGGCTCCAATCTCTAGACCCTCTGGGCCAGGATCTGCACAAAGAACACTCGACCCGTCGCCTTTGCCGAGGCTGGTCCCTCCTGCGGGAGCCACAGCCGCGGGCTCGGGGAGGGCCGCAGGCCTGGGAGTCCAGTTGGAAAAACCATCCAGGAGTCAACTGATAGTCACGTTTTTGAGATCTCATCTGGTTCTCTCATTGGTCTTAGGTTTCTGGGGTGTCTAGAAGGGACCCCCAGATTTCTATGGGAAGACCTACACCTTGGGGCCTAGGGGGTAGTGGGCAGCTGTCCCTAGCACCCTGCTTCCCATCTCCCTAAACTTTTTAAAAAAAGATTTCTTTATTTTTCATTTATTTCTCTCCCCTTCCCTTCACCCCGCCCCCCCAGGTGTCTGCTCTCTGTGTCCATTCGCTGTGCGTTCTTCTGTGTCCGCCTGCATTCTTGTCAGCAGCACCAGGAATCTGTGTCTCTTTTTGCTGCGTCATCTTGCTGCGTCAACTCTCCGTGTGTGCGGTGCCACTCCTGGGCAGGCTGAGTTTTTTTTGCATGGGGTGGCTCTCCTTACGGGGCGCACTCCTTGTGCGTGGGGCTCCCCTACGCGGGGGACACCCCTGCGTGGCACAGCACCCCCCGTGAGCATCAGCACTGCATATGGGCCAGCTCCACACGGGTCAGGAGGCCCTGGGTTTGAACCACATCCCCTGTGGCAGGTGGTTGCTCTATCAGTCGAACCAAATCCCCTTCCCTCCCTGAACTTTTGATGGCCTCACCAGGAGATTTCTCCTTTGAGGTCCCCTTTGTTTGTTCCTGAAATGGGTCTTCATGGAAGAGAAGAGAAAGGTGTCAGGCACTGGGCAGAGGGGGCAAGCATCCCTGCTGGGTAGCCATCTCCCACCCCTTCCCTCCACTCTTCTCCCTCTGAGGCCCTGGAGGCTCTGCCTCCTCTTGTCCAGGGGTACCTTTCTGGCTTGGGTCAGCTGCAGACACCTATCAGAGACGCCCCTTTTGATCCTTTGGTGGCTTATCAGTGTAGGGAGATGGATCCAATCTACACAAAGGGACAAGACATGCTTAGGATGGGGCAAGGTCACCAGCTGGCTCTCCCTCCTCCCCCAGCCCTGCACCTGTTCGGGTAGCTGCAGGCTAAGCTGTTGGTCTGTGCATCTTGGGAGGGAAAGTTGCAGAGAAGCTGAGTCAGCATTACTGCCCGTTGCACATCAGCCCATGTGCAGTGCTGCCTGGGAGAGGCCTCTGGTCTCCAACCCGCCGCCCATGCCAGGAGGGACCGTCCTCCCTCTGCGCAGGAGTCTCCCACGGATTTTAGGCTACCTTCAGCCCCAAACCCATTCTCATGCTATTTGCATAATAGTCAAGTCTCACCACTTGCAAAAAAAAAAGAAGAGCTGGGGCTTGGACTCCTACCCACGGGGATCAAATCCCAGCTCTGGTGCTTAGAAGCAGGGATGGGATCAGTGGGTGCTGTCATCAGGATGGGGGTGATAGCCCAGAAGGGACGGGCTCTTCCGGGTGGGCAAGTCCGGTGGGGCAGCCTGCGGGGGGTGGTCTCTGAGCACACAGCCTGCTGGCCCCGCAGACCTCCCCTTCCCATCCTGGACGCCAGCTGGCCTTTCTGCATTCCCCGCACAAGCTGGGAGATGAAAGCGCTGCCAACTGCCAACTCCGGCCCGCGGGTCCCTGATCTGACGGAAGAGCTGAATAATGAATGAGGCCAGGGTGCTCCAGGGAGGTGGCCCTGGGGACTGTGCGGGCGGGGGGAGCGGCAGTGGCACGTGTGCGTTGGGGAGTGGACCTGCACGTCATCACAGGTGCCGGGAGTCGAATGAGGTCCCTGGCAGTGGCTTCCCCTGCAGGTCAAAGCGACTGACCGGTGCAGAGGCACGTGCTGGGAGGGCTGGTGCATGGATTGCGTTGCAAGCTCCTGGCCTGTCCCATGTCTAACCTGCTGGTGCTCTTGCTGTGGTGCCCCCACCTCGAAGGCCCTTCCGAGGAAGCCTCCTTGTGGGTTTTGCCTGGGTGGTTGTGCAGCTGCACCCAGGGAGCCCTTCCTAAGCTGAGGGCTGCAGGGCAGTGGACTTCTGGGGCATTTTGAGAAGGCCACGATAAGCCAAGGACATGGTTGGGGTACATGTGAGGATCCTGGACAAGGGCAGCTGCGTGGCAACCCCCAGGGGCCCTGAGGATCCTCAGGGCATCCCTGCCAGATGTGTGATTTTTTTGAAGATGTGACACTCCCTTCTCTTGAGGCAGCGTGGGCACCCAAGCACCTTCCTGGGACCCCCTTGTTTCCTCTGTCAGCTCAGCACTATCCTTACACTTCCTGCATGGCCTAGAAGGGGCAGCAGGTCCTAAAACTCAGCCTGCAGAATAAGGGGAACGAACTTTTGTTGAGTGCTTGCTATGTGCCGGGCACTTTCCTCACTGAGCACTCACAAAGGTTTGGAGATTAAGTACTAGTATCTCCCCTTTTAGAGAAGAATAAGTCAAAGAACAGAGAGGCTGAGTAACTGGGACCAAATCACACAGCTAGTAAGTGCATGAGCTGGGACCCGAGTTAATGGGCTGAGCGGGTGTTTAAATCCCATTTCCTTTCCATGCCATTCTGGAACTTGAGGAGGCTCTCATTCTCCTGGGGGGCATTTGGAGGACACTTTAGTCAGGCTCGCTGCTGCACAGCCATAGGTGCTTCCCAAGGAGCGTAAGACCAGAGCATGTTTTGGACCGGGAGACTGCCTGGCCCCGGGTGTCCTTCCCAGGAATCTATTTCCTGCTTCTTTGCAAAGCCTGCTGGACTCAGGGGGTGCACCGCGGCCAGGGTGCTCCCCAACCTCTCATAGCCCTTCTCCTTGGCCTCCTGCAGGGGCACTTTTCCTGCTTTCTCTCCGCCAATGCCAAGTGCACCTCCAAAGCCAGTCAGGGACCCTTCCCAGCCCCTCTCAGCTGATAGCAGCTGTGCCTACCCTCTCACCCCACCCTTCAGGCAGGAGGCAGCCCGCCTGGGCCCTGATCGGCCCAAGACCCTTCCGTACGCCTCTCCGCAGCCCACCCCTCCACCCTGGCCTGCGCTCTCCCAGGCCTGCCCAGGCTGCCCGCGGTATCAGCCCCTGCCAAAGCCAGCCAAAGCCCTGTTGCCTGGGAGAGGAGCCGGGCCTCACGCCTTCCACTGCCCTGGGAACCACCTCATCGAACCGGACAGCCCGACTCTGGGCCTCCGAAAGCTGTTTTGGCCAAAAAGCTTTCAGCCTTGATGCGATCCCGCCTGGGTCGTCAAAGGCTGCGCGTGTCTGGGGAAGCCCTTCTCTCTCTACATGACGTGGGGTCCCAGAGGCAGGGGGAACACCAGAGGTGGGGAGCCGTCCCCTCACCCCGAATCCAGCTCCTCTCCAGGAAGCTTTGTTGAAAGTTGGAAGCCGTCCTGCTCCCACCTGACAGCATCACTTGCCTCTGTGGCTCAGCCAGGCCCTGGCACCATCTCCTGCCGGTTCCAGCTGACCCCTGGCCCCTGGGCTTCTGCCCCCCCCCTCCTGTGGACTGGGCTGAGCTCCAAGCGGTCTGCGCAGACCAGAGGCCCTTGGGCGAGGCCACGTTAGAACAGTCCTCCGTGCCTGGAGACTCCCTTCCACCCCAATGCACGTGTCGCTGCATCTCACAACTGAGTTTCCCTGTCGCTCATGTTTTATTAGTATAAGTGCCTTAAAAGCAGATCAGAGATTCAACTAATTTGCTCATTAGTAAAAGGAAATTAGCCATTTGAGATCTGTTCTAATAAAATTAGCGTGGTGACAAATGCTTTGTTGCCATGTTTATTAGATTACCGCACTCCCCGCATTCCAATGGCCAGAGCAGCCATCAGCCACTCTTCAGGGTATTCCCAGGGCAGCTCCCGTCCTCCTTTTTGCTCTTCCTTTCCAGGCGAATTGGGAAGGCCTGACCCAAATCTGTGTCCTGCTCACCCCATCCCGCAGGCCCCCTTCCGCTCCACCTCCCTGCCTTCCGCCTCTACACGCGCTCCTCCTGCCCCTGGCCCCCTCCGGCGCCCAGCCCACGCCTTCAGGTTTCCTCTGCTGGCCCTTTAAGGGCCGCCCAGCCGCCCTGCCACCCGCTGACGGGCCGGGGACCCTTTCCTCTGAGCCTCCCTTGGCGCGTGCTGTGGGTGGAATTGTGTCCACCGCCAAGGCCATGTTCAGGGCCCCACCCCCTACCTTTCCTGTGAACGTGACCTTATTTGGAGAGAGGGTCTTTGAAGGAGTTAAATTGAGGTTACGTTGAGGACAAACTCTTAATTACGATGAGGCCAAACTCAATGAGGGCGGGCTCTAATCCAATATGACGGGTGCCAGATTGACACAGACAGACAGACGGGGGAGGAGGGCATGGCCGACTGAGGCTGAGAATGGCAGGGCTCGCCAGCAAGCCACTGTCGGAAGCCGGGGGCGTCTTCCCTACCGACCTCACAGGGAGCCCCCCGACACCTTGATTTTGGACTTCTGGCCTCCGGGACTGTGAGACGATACATCTCTGTTGCTTTAAGTCCCACAGTTTGTGGCACTCTGTCGCAGCAGCCCCAGGAAACCAAGTCTCCCTGCCCCTTGGAGCCTTCTGGCTTATCCTCCAGCTTCTGCCGTGCCCGGAATGCAGGCCTGGCTTCAGCTTTCTCTTCCACTGCGAGTGATTCACCCCCTTCAGTGCGGTCACGTTTCATATTTGCTTCTCTCTTGCAAGTGCTTGTCTGTCTGGTGCTCGACTGATGCAGATAGAAAGTTCCAAGGGGCACCCCACTACATACCGAGCTGTCCGGAGGGGTCCCACTTGTGTCTGAGGACTGGGTGGGCGTATGTGGAATTTGGGAAGCTCTCAAGTAAGCCAGGGCTGGATGATGTTGGAGCAAAGCGCTCCCCAACATTGCTCTTTGCCAGCATCTCTCTTTCAGCAAAGCCTCATCCTGCCCGATGCATTGTTTTTATAACATTGGTCGGCGCTTTTTATGTACTGTTTCATTGAATCCTCTGTGTGACCTTAGGAGACAGACCACACTGCTCTTCCCATTTGATGGATGCAGGAACTGGAGTCTGAAAAGTTTCCCAAGGCCGTTCTGCTAGTAAGCTGCCGAGGAAGAACTTGAACCTGCAAATGCGCCTCCAAAGCACCTGGCTGTACGCACTTGGCTATTCCACCTGCTGGGTGAAGGCCTGCTGCCCACGCTGGAGTGTGAGGTGTGAGCTTCTGGAAGGTGGGGTGTGTATCCCTCACTGTGCCTGGCACAGATCCTGGCATGTACCGAGTGTTCAGAAATGCTTACCAAGCGAACAGGTCGATGGGGGAGGATGGCCAGACCAGACCACATCGCCCCAGGGTCGGAGGCCAGTCCTGCGGACCCTTTTCCTTCTCTCCCTTTGCCGCCAGCAGCCCCCTTCCTGGCCTCTGCCTGCTCCTCCTGGATCCTGCCTATCCTGGTACAAATCATTGGCTCAGACAACAATGATGTGTTTATCCCACAGGATGTGACTCTGAATATTAGAATGTCAGAAGCGGCTGCCTTCGCAATAAGTTGCTGTCAGAGAGGAAATAAAAGGGGAGTTGCAGTTATTTAATTTGGAGCGTGCGGGCGACTGGCTGCTCGCTCTCTCCCAGCAGCTGGTTCCTGCAAGCCTGAGGGATCCTGCGCTGCTTCTCGGCCCCTCTCTGACCCGGGGACCAGTCCCTCCTCAGGTCCCGCATGGGTGCCCACCGCTGCCCTTCGCTCACCTCCTTCCATCTCCTGCAGCCTTCCCAGGCTCCAGGCGCCAACACGCCTCATTCGTCTCCAAGTCGTTCCCAGCCGGCCCAGTCTCCGGCGGGCCCTGGTTTTCCCCTGTCCTCTCTCTCCTGTGTCCCTGTCCCCACCCTCTCTCCTGGCACTTTTACTGTATTTTCTCCTTAGTTTTCCCACCACTCTTGTGAGGCAGGTATTACTTCTCCCACCCTAAAGGATGAGGAAACTGAGACTGGGAGAGTCCGAGCCCCCCAGGCCTCCTGCTTCCACATAAAAGGGGTCTCAAAGGGAGGCGGTGCTCACTGAGACGCAGCGGTGACCGGCCCAGCTGCCTTGTGACAGGCTCCGGGATATCACCAGGAGTGCCACACAGCGTGCGTGCCCGCAGCCTGGCGTGGGCTGCGTAACCACCAGCGCTCCTGCCTGCTGGGGGGCTGGGGGGTCCTGAGGGGGAAGGACAGCGTCAGAGAAGGCTGTGGTGGGGCTCACCTGAGTGGCTACACTTGGGCCCTGAATCTCCCTGCCCCTCACGGCAGGTAATCTCCTTTCTTTGGTGAGCCCCTGACTGTGTTCTGAACTGCGGGGTGGGAAAAGGGCCCTGGAGTGGGAGAGGGTAGCCATGCTGAAACCTGGAGCCATTTTTTTAATGGCGACATAGCCCCCCTTTGCAGGGCTCGGCTTTGGGTACGGAGCACCCGCTCTGCTGCTCCCAGTCCCTTCGGGAGAGGAGTTTGGGGTGGGTATTTAGGGCAAGACGCCCCAGAGAGGCAGACAGGAGAGCATAGGCTTTGGAGTCACCCACACCAAGGTGCAAATCCAGGCCCCTCAAGCTGTGTGACCTCAGGCAAATTGCTTAACCAGCCTGGACCTTAGAATCCTCATCTTCTGTTTCAGTTTGCTAAAAGCTGCTGGGAGCAATATACCAGAAAATAGGTTGGCTTTTACAACGGGGATTTATTCAGTTATAAGCTTACAGTTCTGGAAGGTGAAAATGTCCAGATCAAGGCTTTGTCAGGAGATGCCTTCTTCCCAGGCTGTAGCTGTGGGTGACCAGGCGCCTGGCATGCTGCCGTGCCAGCATCGGCTCGTCTCTCCTGTTTTCCAGTCCTTGTTGCTTTCGTCTTCTGGCTGTTCCATCTGTGGCTTTCTCTCTGCTTCTGGCTGTTTCTCTGTGTCTCTGTGGCCTTGCTGATTCCAGTTTATAAAGGACTCCAGTGAGAGGATTAAGACCTACTCTGGGTCACCATCTACTCAAAGGCCCTTAATGGAAGTAACTGAATCAAAAAGTCCCGCCTACAACAGGCTTTCTCGCACAGGAACGGGTTAGCTTTCAGAACATGCTTTTCTGGGGTCCACGAAAGACTCAAACCACCACCTCTGTTATCCATGTTTCAGGAGAGCGATGAGGATGATTGGAAATGTGGGCCCAAAACTCATGCGTGAGCTGAAGGGAAGGATTCGGTGAGTGCGGCTGACCCAAAGGCAAGGCCCAGGCTGACTTCCAACTGGGCTCAGGAGAGAAGCCCCTGGGGTGGCTGAGGCTCTCGGGAATCCCGAGGCTGCCTGGAATCAGCCCTGCACCCCACCTGGCGTGTCAGCCCCCAGGAGGAAGGCGTGGCCGAGGGAGCTCCCTGGGCATGGGGACAGCCCCTCTGTCCTGGCAGGAGGCCCCCTTCTCTGTGGAAAGAGGAGTGGGCTCCTTGGGTTCCTAGGCAGCCCCCGTCCACCCTGTTTCCTAGTTTGCTGCTTCCTGAGCCCCAGACTTCCACTCAGGGCTGCTCTCTGCCTGAGGCCACACCTGTCCTTCCCTGATCCAGGACCCTGAGGAGACCCCACTGCTGGGCTTACAGGAGCACGAGAGTGTGAGCCGAGAGGCATCAGGGTACAGCGGGAAAAGCATGGAGAAAGAAGTAGGGAGACTTGGGGTCTAGCTCAGTCACTTGCTGGCTTTTCTAAGCCTTTTCTGCATCTTGAGAATGTGACTATAAAACCGCTCAATGACTGTCGTAGGGGACAATGGATTGACCTATGGAAAGTGCTAGCATAGTGTCCAGGACATGGTAGTACAGTACGTCCTCCCTGAGACTCAGCTCCAAGCTGAGGCTTGCAGGGGCTCTCAGCCTACCCTGGGAGCCTCTAGCCTTCCCCGGATGACTGTCTTCCTCACTCCAGGCCCCCAAACCAACACAGAGTAGTGAAGGAGACTTCAGAATTGGAGGTTGTCTTGATCCTTCAAATAATTTTTCTGTCCTTTACTCTCACTGCTCTCTTTGTGAGCCTCCCATTACAGGAACGTCGGTACAATTGATGTTGTGCCACACATCTCTGAGGCTCGGTTCAATTTTCTTCAATCATTTTTCTCTTTGTTCTTTATATTGTATAATTTCTATTGACCTAACTTTAAGTTCACTGAATCTTTCTTCTAACATTGCAAATCTGCTGTTGAGCCCATCTAGTAAATTTTCCATTTTTGTTACTGTGCTGTTCAACTCTAGAATTCCCTTTTTATAGTTTCTATTTCTCCATCGAGATTCCCTATGTGTTGAGTCAATGTCATCATATATTCCCTTAATTCTTTAAACATGGCTTTTTAATTCTCTGAATACATCTGTAATAGTTGTTTTGAAGAATTTGTCTGCTAAATCCAATATCTGGGCTCTCTCAGAATTGGTTTCTAATGACTGCTTAGTTTCCTGACTCTAGATCACGTTTTCATGTTGGCAAGTCTCATAGTTTCTTGTTGAAAAATGAACATTTTAGATAATATATTGTATGAACTCTGGATTCTGACTTTTTTCCCTTGAAGGTTGCTGTTGCTGGGTTTTTTGTTTTTGCTTTGTTTTGTCTTATAGTAACTTACCTGGACTTAATCTATGGAATTGGTCTCCCCAGTGGTGAGTGACCACTCATGTCTCTGCTCATTTATTTAAAAATCCTCATTTTTATTTTTTATCCTGGCTTTCTAGGGGTTGTGTCTATGTCTGCACAGCTTGGTGGTCAGTGAGTGATTGGCCAGAAATGCGTGTGAACACCTTGAATCAGAAAGTCTTCCACTCTCTTTGTGTGGATTGGAGAGCACATTCAAAGGTCAGACAGATTTTAAGTCTGCCCCTGCTTTTACTTTTACCAGACCATCCTATAGTCTTCCCTGTATGTGATCCGCCCTGTATGTGTGTGCAGCCTCCCAGGTAGCCAGGGATGTGCAGGAAGCTTTTCTAGTTCTCTTTATGGTTCTCTCATTTCCAGAATCTCCCTGTCAAATATTGGGCTGGTTTGCTGGTCTGCTGCTTGTCCTGACTAGGATTTTAACCTCAGGCCAATGGAGCTATGGGCTTGCCCCATTTGTTTCCCCACTGAGTTAGCCAAGCACTGGATGTGAGCTCCTTACTTTCTGCTCTAAATCAGGACAACTGTCCAGCATTGAAGATGCTATGCTGGTTTTATGACCAGCCTAGCTCAAGAACTATGCTGGAGGTGGGGATAGGAGCAGCTCTAGGCTAGAACTCTGCAAACTCCCACCTTTCTTACCCACAGTTCAGTTTCTCATGAATAAATGCCTCTAGCTTATTGTTTGTCTTTGATTGATTTCCAGAGTTCTTAAATGGTTGTTCTTGACCATTTTGTTCTTTTACAGTTGTTTTTTGGGAAGAGAATTTGCTAACCTCTTCACTCTATCATACCAGAAGTCCTACCTCTGACTTGATTCTTGAGACCTGGCTTTATCAATGTGTTTTGTTTGTACCTCATGAAGGATCCTTTAGTTTGCTCAGTGTCTCATGAGTTTCCTGAGGCTGTAGATGATCAAGAGGTAATGGATTTGGATTTGGAGATCTGCAAGCTTGTTTTGGGCCTTGTCTGGTTCCCCAAGATCTTCTCCACCATTGCTCCTTCTAGAGGGGAGGAGCAGGTCCTGTGTCAGCCCAGCTACTCCAAGACCTAGAAACCTTCCTCACTGAGAGTCTGTTTGCCTCTCAGCCTCACCTGCTGCATGCCGCCGGTGGAAATGGATGGGGTGGTTTCCATCCAGGACCCCTGAAATTGTGTCCTCACGTAATTATGGGACTTGTCTCATCAGCATTCCATCTGTGGACTCCTCCTGGGTCGAGGGGGTGCCACTACCTGAGACTTCCTCAGTCCTTTTACCCTCCAGGGTCCTGTGGTCTTTGGAGTAGCAGGCTTTGCTTTCCCCATCTAGCCTTCTAAGGCGCAGCTCTGACTTATCATGTCCCTGCATAACAGCCTTATTATTGGTTTGGCTCTTCCTGTTGAGTAACATCTCAGTTTTCTTGCCTAGCTCTCAAAATCCTTCATAACCTGGCCTCCAACCTTCCTTTCTGTGAATCCTGCCCTTCCAGGGGGTATCTGTGACTTTGGGCCCTTGAGATAATACCTAACTCCTTAACTTAGCTCCAGTTGCTACCCCTCCCACTCTGTGCTTTAGCCCAGTGGGGTTATTTGCTGCTCTATGAGCATGCCATGCTCTTTCATACTCTCTACCTTTGCATAGATGGCTCCTTCTGCCTGCAAGTCCTTTTATCCCTTCTTCATCTGGTAAATTTCTCCCTTTAAGACCCAGCTATAATCCATGCTGTGCAGCAGTGCTCCAAAATGTATTCACCAAATGCAACGAATGTGCCGCACTGGTGAAAGAGGTTGTGGATGTGGGAGGAGTGGGGGGCAGTGGGGGTGGGATATATGGGAACCTTGTATTTTTTAATGTAACATTTTTTGGTTATCTATCTTAAAAAAAAGGTAATTAAAAAATTTGCTATAAAAATTACAAAAAAAAAAGACCCAGCTTAGTTGTCACCTTATCTGTTAAGACCTCTTTGGTTCCTCTGGGCAGAGGAGCTATTCCTTCCCCATCTTTCCACTGGGCGTTGCTTTTACCTGGGTTCTCCCATCATATTGCCATTGTTTATTTAAGGGAGTATATCTCTCTCTAGCCTGTGAATAACTCGGGGGCTGGGCTGTCTTGAGCTCATCTTTATACTCCAATGTCTAACCAGGTGCTTGGCACACAGTAGGTTCCTAATAAATATTTGTTGAATATGGGAATGACCTTTTCTGCCAGAAGTGAATTCTCTTGATGACACACTGCAGGCTTTGAACTTGTCGGAGTACAATTTATAATCTGATTATATTCAAATGTGGGATCTACATGACAACATTCAATTAAATTCAATTTTTATCACTTTGGGTGGCTTTTTACTTATTTAATATTCATTGCCGGTAACACTGGAAAGTACCCCCTCCCCCCCATTTCTATATTCTGGTTCTAGAATTGCTTAATTGAATTTTGTCCATCTGTTATGAATAGTGGTCTTTGGAGCCTAAAGAAACACCCATTTCCTCTCTGACCCCAAGATCAAGTATCCTGGTGCTCATTGCTGCCACCATGGACTTTTCCAGGGGGAACAGCTGGTGTATGTGTGTGTGTGTGTGTGTGTGTGTGTAGGAGCATTTGTGTTTGGGAGGAGGGAAGCTCATCAAATTGGATGGGATCAGCTTATTATTTTTATTATTTCTTCTTTTAATAACCAAATTACTGATGCCAGCAAGTATTAAAGACTAATCCTGTAAATTCCTCTCTGAGCTGCAGCAATCCACTTAAACAGGCCCCTTCTTTGCTGGAATACATCCTGGGAGGGAGGCCCCAGAATGAATTCTGTCCTTGTTAGGACAAATGTGACCTGGGGCTCTGGAGCTGACACCAAACCCTCTGTCCCACCTGGTGGCTGGAGGGTGGCAGTCCGAGATGGAGCAGTGGGTTATTGATTGGGACCCTGTTCCCACTCCCTTCTCCAAGCCAGTGGCTCCACACCTACAGCTGAGAGGAGAGAAGACCAAGAGCAAGGTCAAGTGCTTTGGTGAAGCTTGATGAGTTTAGGTGGGGACTCTTGGGGTTATAGCCCCGTGAGGGACTCAGATATGTCATCCGGGCCATTCCCCAACGTCCTGAGTGGTTCAAATCCAAACATTCCCTAACAGGGAAAATTTGTCTCTGGGCACACTGATGAAAAGACACCCCATCTGGTCCCCCAGTTCTCAGAGATGGGCCTTGTCTGTTATGCACTGGCTCTTTCACAGCACCTCCAATCCACTGTGTCCCTGTTTCTATGCGTGTCTGACTCCCACTAGACTGGGAGCTCCTTGGAGGCAGGGACTGTTTCTTATTTACTTTTATATCTTCAGTGCCTAGCACTGGGCCTGGGACACAGGATGGACTCACTGAAGACATAGTGAATGAAAGAAAGGATGGGAAGGTTGTGGTGTGTGCGTGTGACACAGTTCTGCATGGAGGCAGAGACCAGATAGGAGAACGTCTGTAATTGAATTGGGAATTGGCTGCCATATCTTCACACTGACTGTCCTACTTGTGAGGACAGAAGGTGCCCTCACCAGGGCCTCTCGTGCCCTCTGCTGTGCCCTGGGCTCCTGGAGTCCCCACAGCAGATCAGGGTTGAGGGCAGGGTTGACTGATTGGTCTAGACAGAGGAGCAAGGGGCCTGATTAGGGTCCCAGCCAGAAGCAGATGGCCCACTCCACAGGGGGTAAAGAGGGTTTAATGAAGGGAAGGCAGAGTTAAGGAAAAGCAACAGGGATGGTAAAGCACCCCAGGCCATAGCAATGGGGTGGGAGTGAAGGGAGCTGGTGCCATTCCAGGCCTGAAAGGCCCAGGGAGAGAACCGTCCCCACCAGTGCCATCCGTAGCTGTAGGGGCTGTGGCCTTAGGCGAAGGCCTGGTGAAGAGGGAGTCAGGGAAGAGAGGGCCCAGCCTCCCTTGCTCTCTACCTTCCCATCTCTTGCTTGCATCTTCCCCAGTGAACTCCAACGGAAGCCAGAGGACAAAGGAGCCTGGGCGACGCAGCCCATGAAGGTTGACCTCCCGGGACACACAGCAGGGTGGAGAGGGCTGCAGATGGGGGTGAAAATGTCCAGCGCACTGGGCATGGGTAAGTGGCGAGTGTCCAACTGTCCAGCTCCGGGCACCTGTGGGAATGCACAGGCCTCATCTTGTCCCTGTGGCTCCCACAGCACAGAGGCTGGGCTAGGCTGCAGGTGACAGGTGGGGCCCTTTGGATTTCTGACTCAGAAATACAGAACTAGAAACCCAACTGGTCCAGCCACTCAGCCCACCTTCACCTGTCTTTCCTGGCTTCTGACACCATCATCCGACAGACCTTTCTTCTTTCTCTTCTGCCTTAGTAAGACCATCTGCCCCCGGCTGCAGGGCCAGCTGGCTGTTGATGAAACACCAATAGCCTCACACTCTCCTGATCAATGTTGAGAAAGGAAGGAAACAATTAGTGACTTTGCCTTTCAAGGTATGAACTATTTTTCTGGGGGGGGGGGGAGCGGGCAAAGGTGGAGGGGACATGGCTGGGGACACCAAAGTGCTACCTAAACCAAAGCTAGTGATTTCTGGCTCTTGTGGGATTCCAGGACAAGAGTATTGTTGGACATTTGCAGGACCAGTGTCTGGGTTTGGTTGGGAGTGGGGGATCAGAGGGAGATGATGGGGAGACCCTGTTGAAGGAGGGAGAGAGGTTTCAGGTTCCAGGGGCTGGCCTGTCCCTCCCAAAGATGGCTTTTCATGGCCCACCCCAGACAAGTTCCACAGTCATGGAGGCCAGGATCTTAGACAGCTGGAACAACCTTTGCAATCTTATGGACAAAACCGGTCATTTTCCACAGGGAAACCCTGGGGATTCAAGAATGGAATGACTTTCTCAAGGTCACACAGGGTGCCCATGGCAATGCCACATGTTATCTCATAAAATTTCTTTAATAAGGGATTTCTATCCATCCTGCTTTACAGCTGAGGTAAGGGGCTCAGAGAGGCCATGTAACTGGCTCAAGGTCACACGGTCAGTGGGTGGAGAAGCCCAGGACTGGCTGGTTCTAACGTCCAGGCCCTGCCACCAGATGGGCTGAGACAGGCCTGCGGGGCCATCGTCTTACCTCGCCCCCTGTGGACAGAACATGGATGCCCTATTTTGACAACATCAAAGCTCCAAATTGCTAATTGCTATTATCTTTCTGAAGTGGCAGTGCCCTGTGTTTGGGATGATGCATGGGGGTTGGCTGAAGGATAATTAATGGGATCCAGCCTCCTTCTTTCTGCTCAACTGAACTCAGTTTGGGTGATTTTCATTAGTCCATCTGTAGGCCCTATCCTGAGCAGGATAGGCTTGAGGGAGGCTCGTGGGACGGTCATAGCTTGGGGTCACTTGGGTCTCCCACAGCGGGGCAAGTGGGCTCACGTAGGTTGTCCCTGGGGGAGCCTGCTCTCCCAGGAGCAGAAGGAAGACGTTGGTGGACCCTGGTCTGGGCACATGCCTCTACCTAGAGCCGCCGCGCCTTCCCCTCTGGTCCTTCCTGGTGGCCTAGAATCTTGGCTGTTCTGAGCTGAAAAGGACCAACTTGCTTCGAATCCTTCCTGTAGCCACTTTTCTCCCAAGCCCTCTTCCAGCCTTCACTTGCACATCTCCAGTGACAGGCAGCTCACTCCTCCTGTGCTAGAGCCTCTCAGGTAGTGTGCTGTGTACTATTTGAGTCCACTTTTGAATTCTCCTCGGGGCTGCCACCAGGATTGGGGTGGTCAGAATCCTGTTGCTGGTCACCTAAGGCTGTGGGCAACTGCTTCCATTCCTTTTCTGCATTGAGCTGTACAAATACCATTGTTTTCTGGGTGGCCCGTGATGTGAAAATGATTGGGAAGCATCACTGTATGACATGTTTGTCAGTCCTAACTCCTCTGTCCTCAGACTGGACTCCCAAAATTGTTTTCTACAGTTTCTACCAATAGTCTGAATTCTATCCCTATGGGACCAAATGAGCAAGTCCGTTCTATGACAGCTCTTTAAATAGTTGATCGCTTGTTCCTGCACATTTTCTACAGGCTAAACATGTCCAATTCCTTTAATATTTCTCCGTGACATGATTTGAAGTCTGTCACCATCCTGGCTGCCCTCCTCTGTCTAAATTTCTCTCTAAAGCACAACACTTAGCACTGAGCCCAGTTCCCGAGGGAGGGCTTAGCCTGCAGAGGCAGACAGGATTGTTGCCTTCTTCCTCTTGGCCCTCGCTTCTCCGTGAAAGCAGCCCACAGCCCGCTAGCATGGCTGACCCTCTGCACAGTGGTGACGTGACGCACATTCAGCTTCCTGCGGTCTGGTGCCCCTAAGTCATTTTGCCAAGGACCAGATGAGACCTTGTCCCGGGACTGTCATCGTGGCCCTCGAGATACCCATTAGGCTCTTACCACCGTCCCCACTGTGCCCTTAATTTAGAAAATCCAGCCAGCAGATATTTTCTGAGAAATCGTGAAGTGCTCTACATTTTACTAGTCAAAAGAAGGTGGAGGCGTGGCCTCTGCTCCACCACGGGGGTCGAGTGTCCTGTGGGGGCACAGCTCTCTCTCCCATTTGTTCCCCTCCTCCCTGACCTCCTCAGTCCCGTCCCCCGCTCCCTGCAGCCCTGTGCTGTCTCTCTTCTCCTTCACTGTTGCCAGATGGGTCCTTGCTTAGCCTTGGGGGTACTGCAGGACTCAAGAGTGGGGAAGGTGCACCCCCGTCCTACATCCTCAAGGCAGGTAGGAGTCAAGTCCGTCCTCCCACCTGCAGGTGGGTTTCATTAGTTTATCACAAGCTGTGGTCAGGTACTAAGGAGAGTGGCCTTCAGGGGATATTCCCAGTCTCGGATGTGGCCCAGGTAGGATTCTGACGACATCACCTTGGATGCGGTTCAAGTTTGCTTTGCTGCCGAAAGCAGATCCCATAAAATGTGCTGGCTTTAACGGCGGGAATTTATTAACTTACAAGCGCACAGCTTCGAGGCTGGGAAAAATGTCCAAATCAAGGCCTTACAAGGTGGTGCTTTCTTCCTGAAGACTGGCTGCCGGCAGCCGTGGACGCCTCTGTCACATGGCAAAGCACACGGTGGCACCTGCTGGTCTCCCCCTTCTCGTCCGGGCTTCGTGGCTTTCTTTCCCTTTGTCTGCGTTTTGTTCTCTTGTAAGGGACTCTGGTAAGAGGATTAAGACCCACCCTCAATGAGGTGGGTCACATCTTAAGATCCTACTCCCCAAAAAATCCTACTTACAATAGGTCCACGGCCACAGGAGTGGAGTAAGTGTAAGAATGTACTTCTCGGGTACATGTAGTGTCAAACCACCCCAGACGCCCTTGCCAGCTGATGACATTGTGATACTATGGACCAGAGTCAGACAGAACTGGGCCCTAACAGGCTCTCCACTGGTTAGCTGTTGGTCCTTGGGAAAGCTACTCACCATCTTCCAGCCTCAGTGTTAAAATCTGCGATATGGGGCTATCATTTCTATCTGCCAGAGCAGATGGGAAACTTAAAAAAGATTCCACGTGGCCTCATGCTCACAGACTCAGAGCCACATTGGGAAGCTGCAATAGTTTTTATTTGAATGTTTCTTGCCCACTTTCCAGGGTGAGAAGTTTGAGCAAATTGGGGATGCCCCTGGGGTAGGGCAGGGTGGTGTGCCAGCAGCTGCCCCACCTATGCCCAGAGGCTGCTCCTCTCAGAGCTGGCTTCCTTCCCACCTGGGCCCACCTGCTCGGGGACCCAAGGGCTCTCCGCAAGGGCTGCCACTGCCGCTGGCACTTCAGGTCCTGCCGGAGCTGCCGACTCTGCCCCCGGCTCCAGTGACACTGCAAGTAAACAGCAGTTGTCAGAGTCGATTTAACGTTGATATTTTTATCACATATCAGGGCCTGGCGCCATGGCAAGGAATGACAGAAGCAGAATGCTAAGTAATTCCTCTAAATAATGTGCACTCCCCGGCTGACTGCAGGGAGGAGCTGAGGGAGAGCGGGGCTGGGGCTTTGTCTTGGGAACGTGTGGAGGGACGGTGAGTCCCTCATCCCCGGGGTCCCGTGCTGACAGCCCCAGGTAGGGGAGCTCCTGAGTGCGAGGGGAACTCGCAGGGTGAGGGGAGACAGAGCCAGGGAAGGTGGGGGGGGAGAGGTGCAGACCCAGGAAAGACTTGTGGATTTGATCGGAAAGGACAGAGGGAGGAGAGCGCGGGCCTGAGCACCCTCACGGGGCGGGGCGGGCAGGGCGAGCAGGGAAACCAGGGAAGGGAGGGAGTGCATCGGGAAGTGGGAGAGACAGGTAAATGTGAGGGAGGGGCCTGGGAGGAGAGAAGCACAAAGCAGGCGTGGGGAGGGGGCTGGGGAGGAGGGGCAGAGGGGGGCCTGGAGGGGTGGCCCCGTCGGACGCTGGAGGGCTGCAGGGGAATGACGGGTCCCCCCAGCGCCCACACACCGCCATTTGTGAATCATCTGGACTATTGTGTCCATCCCCTCACCCCCCACCCCCACCCCTGGGCTCTGGTGGAGGCAGGGAGGCTGAGGCTGTGCATCTTCAGAGCCTTCCCAAACAAGACTGGGCCACCTCTGGGGGCAGCCGAGCACCCACCTGCTGGGACCAGCTCAGCAATAGGTTTGCACAAAAGGAAGGCGACGCAGAACTGAAGAAATAAAGGGACAGAAAGAAAGACACAAGAAAGAAAATAAAGATGGAACCAGGGGACTCAACAGCTTCTGGAACTGAGAGCCTCGGCCCTAGTTTCCACGTCGTATTTATTAGAAATTACAAAGCAGTAGTCATCTATGGTTACTTCCAAGGCTGCTTGTTATTAAAGCTGCAGCCCCTGCAATGCTAGGGAACAGGCCATATGAAGTTCAAATACCTCCTCATGCCAAGAGTTTTCGTGTTGACCAGACAGCGTTCCATCTAGTCAAGGCTGGTGTTTCTAAGCCCACACTTGTTACCTGCATTATGGAAACATTTCAACTTCCAGCCAGGTTCCCATGTTCAAATTCAAGCTATTTTCCCACACCCACCCAGGCAGCAGCCAGGGCTGGGAGCCCCACCTCGTCTCCTCACCCTGCCTGGAAGGCACCCAGCACGAGGGCACTGCTCCTGCACCTCTGGCTCTGCTAGCCTCTCCTACCTTCCCCCTTTCTCTTTCTTCACTCAGTTGTCTTCCCACATCTCCCCTCCTCTGCCAACCCATTCTGCCAGAGAATTACCTAATTGTCAAGGAAACCTTGGGGCCAACTAAGTCGCACTGTTGCTCACTTTCCTGCCACCTGGGGTGACCACACAGGTCAGGTTATGCTGCGTGACAATAAAGCCCCAGATCTCCATGGCTTGCCACGATGAAGGCTTGTTTCTGTCTGCCTCACAGTCTGATTCAAATCAGTTGGCTGTTCTTGGAAGTTCTTCAAAAGATGACTTGGGGGAAGTGGACTTGGCCCAGTGGTTAGGGTGTCCGTCTACCACATGGGAGGTCCGCGGTTCAAACCCGGGCCTCCTTGACCCGTGTGGAGCTGGCCCATGCGCAGTGCTGATGCGCGCAAGGAGTGCCCTGCCACACAGGGGTGCCCTGCAAAGGGGAGCCCCAAGTGCAAGGAGTTCGCCCCGTAAGGAGAGCTGCCCAGCGCGACAGAAAGTGCAGCCTGCCTAAGAATGGCACCACCCACACAGAGAGCTGACACAACAAGATGACACAACAAAAAGAAACAGAATCCTGTGCCGCTGACAACAACAGAAGTGGACAAAGAAGAACATGCAGCAAATAGACACAGAGAACAGACAACTGGGGTCGGGGCGGAGGGGGGAAGGGGAGAGAAATAAATAAATAAATAAATCTTTAAAAAAAAAAAAGAGAGAGATGACTTGGACCCCCGCTCCTTCCGTTGTGTGATGCTGCCATATTTACATGCGATTGTACAAGGAAACTTGAAAGGGCAGAGAGCATGAACAAGCACACATGGATGTGGAGACCAAGCTCAGAGGTGGCATGCTTCTCTCTGCCCATGTGACTTCTGCCAGAGCCTAGTCAGATGGCCCTGCCTAAGTGCAAGTGAGACTGGGAAATACAATTTTTCTGAGTGCCCAGAGAGAGGTAGAAGGCACAGGCCTTGCGCCTCTGCCACACCTCCTGAGGCATCATCCCCTGCCCCGTCTTTTCTCTCCTGTACCCAACCGCACCCTATGTGGGACCTCTCCCTGAATGTCTACCCTCACCTGTCTCCTTTGGCACTCTCACTCCCTAGTTCTCGACTCCCCAGCATTTTCTCTGGAAGCTCCCGTGACCTTCTGGCCGGAACTGGAAACTGACTCTCTTCTATGCACGTGATTTCTCCCGTCGCCCTCGGATGGAGGCTGCTCACTCTTTCCCAGACTCGTGCCTGAGGGCTGGGACATGGGCTTGGCGCCGTCCTCACACTCCAAAGCCAGGTCTGAATCTTCTCCATCTCTGAAGAAACTCAGCTCCCCTAGGCTGGTGTCATCTGATCTCGCCCCCCCCCCCCACTGGCCTCTTGGTCGCTTTCCCTCCCTCATGCACTGAACATATGGCATCTGCCTCAGTCCGCTCCCCATGTCAAGGTCTCCCAAGGTTCTGGGGACTGCTGCCTCTTCCTTCCTCATCCTCTGATCTCTTCACAGATGTTGGCCTCTATCTTTGCTCTGTTTCAATCAGCCACTCCCACGGTGACACCTGCAACTTATTGTCCTGAATTGCTCCCCCTCTGAAATCCTGAAGTCAAACACCCTACACTTTGACCACAACTCCCATCAATCAAGTTCTTTTGCTCAGTTTCTTCTGCAAAGCATGTTTTTCACCCTCATGGAGAGTTCCTTGATTTCTTTACCTTCTAGCTTAAATTCTCCTCAGTACCTTTTCTCCATTGCTTCTGGCATTGGAAAAGTGCCAAACCCCAGGTCAATTCAATGATCTCCTGTCTCCACTTCTCATTCTTGGGTGATGAGTGTGAATGGACACACACTCACACTCACACACACACACTCCTGAGCAAACTGGAGCCTCCTTGGACCCACGGCTCCTCGCTTCCCCTGGGCCTTTGATACTCCCAGCAATCCTCTAATTCCCTAGGCCGCCCTCTTTTCTTTTCTCCAAGAAGTTATCTTTCTTTACTTTCTTGAATTTCCTCCACTCCGTCCTCTTCCCCACCTCTTCCCAGCTCTGGCATCGCTGAGACAATAGCAGCCTTCAGATCCAGGTGCCCTTTTCCTAGTTTGTTTGGACCATCCTAACAAACTACCACACACTGGGTGGCTTAAAACAATGAACATTTCTACTTTCACAGCTCTGGAGGCTGGAAATCCGAATCAAGGTGTGGCAGGGCCATGCTGCCTCTGGAGGCCAGAGGGGCCTGGTGGTGGCTTTGCCATCAGTCCGTGGGGTTCTGTGGCTTGTGGCAGAACAACCTTGGCTCCGTCACATGGCTATCTTCTCTCTCTCTGTGTCTGTGTTCCAATTTCCTTCCCTTAAAAGGACACTCATCATACTGGATTAGGGCCCACCCTAATCCACCTTGACCTCGTATTAAGTAAAACCATTTTCCAAGATCCCATTTCCAAATAGGATCACATTCATGGGACCAGGGGTTAGGACTTGAACATATTTTTTTTTTGGCAGGAATCCATAACAGTCTTCAGCTTACATCACCTCTCCCACACTGGTTTGTCAACGTTTGTACCTGGCCTTTGTCTGGATTTCTCCTGTCCCAGTAATGTTGTGCCTGAGGCTTAGTTTTCAATCCCCTACCCAGGGACTTTCCCTCCCCGTCAATGAACTCCTTTCTCTCCTAGATCTTCAGATGCCCTCCCTCTCTTTTTCTATATCCTCAAATGCATCACTTAAATACACACCCCTCCCATCGATAAACAGGCCCATGCTCATCGTTGACTTCATCCACCTCCTTGGTTCTTGCCCCATCTCTCTTTTTTCCTTTATGGTTAGGCTTCTTGAAACATTGCTACACTTTCCTATTTTGTTTCCCATTTACTCTTCAAGCCATTGCAATCTGGCTTTCACCCTCGCCACTCTGCTGAGGTCACCTGTGGCCAGTGCAACACTGACTGCAGGGGGCAGATTTCTTTCTTGCCCTGCTTGACTTTTCCAGATCATCACACATGGTTGACCATTCCTACTGGAAAAATCCATTGTCCCTTTTCCTTTCTACTTATCTGACTGCTTCTTTGTGGTCTCCATTGGTGGTTCTTTGACCTCTCCCTTCATTTCCTTATTTTTTGACATTTTTCAGTTTCATTTCTCTGCCTTCTTCACTTTTACCTTACAAATTATGTCTAGGTGTTTGAATCCAGTCCCATGGCTCCAGTTACAACCCATCTGCTGATGACTCTGGCATCTTCCCTTTCACCAGACTACCTGTGTTTCCTACTGTTTGCTGTAATCTCCAAAACTTAACTCATCATTCTCCCTCCACCCCCAAACCTGCTCCTCCTTCTCCATTCCATCTTTAGGTGCATTTATTCATTCAACCAATATTCACTGAGTGCCTATAGTGTCCAGGCAGTGCTATAGGCTCTGGACAATCCCTACGTGGCCACCCTAGCCAGCAACCCCGAAGTCAGCTTTGAGGTCCCTCAAAGTCTCTTATCTTCCCTAAGACCAGCCTAGATATTTCCACCTGAGTATTCCAAAGCCCCCCATACTTGCCTTGTCATGGGAACTGCTACGATGTGATTTCATGATTGCTTTACTCACTTTTCCCTACCACGAAGCTCTTCTAGGAAGGAACTATTTGTGCGTCATCATTTGTATCCCCAGCACTTTACAGTGCCCACACAGAGTAGGTGTCTGAGAAATGTATGCCAAGGGAAGCATAGGTAAAACAATGAGGGACACAGTGACTTAACTGATCCTGACCTCAGCCAGGACCACAATGAGCCAAGGACATCTATGGACAAGGAAGAGTATGGCATGCCAATGAGGGCATCACCACACCCAAAGGACTGCCTGTTACTTGTTTGGTAACCCTGGTGACGGTGGAAGCAGCACTGAGCTCTGCGTCAGAGTTAGGTTGCTGCCTTTTCCTAGCTAGGAATGATGCATGGCAATTCCTTTCCCCTTTTCAAGCCTTTGATTTTCTTATTTGTTAAATGAGGGCATTAATGCCAACCTCATATGTTTATTGTCAGAATTAAACGAGGTGAGAG
Organism: Dasypus novemcinctus; assembly: GCF_030445035.2. Taxonomy (NCBI): domain Eukaryota; kingdom Metazoa; phylum Chordata; class Mammalia; order Cingulata; family Dasypodidae; genus Dasypus; species Dasypus novemcinctus. The sequence goes on along the minus strand of NC_080699.1, from coordinate 22,779,375 downwards.
TTGTGGGAGAAGCTCTGTATTGTACAAGTGTGAAGAAGTTCTCTCGAGTATCGCATCAGGGATTTGGGTGAGCGGTGACATTAGACAGGAGGGAGCTACGCCAGGCAGCGGCTCCCTGGAGCCCGGGAAGGGTCTCGGCAGGTCAGATAACACCAGCTGCTTGGGAGCTCCTGGAGGTCACAGCAGGGGCAGGGGCAGCCTGCACTCAGCTCCTGCAGACCCAGGCCACTTGCCAGGAACTGCCCCCCACCCCAGCTCTGCCCCCTGGGAGGTGGGCGCGTCTGAGGTGGCTCCCTGGGGAAACCAGGCCCTGCCCTTCTGAGGACAGAGAGGGTCCTGGCCAGCTCCCAGAAGCCTACGGTGGCTTCTTCCTGAGTTGTCCTTCCCTGGTCCTGTGCCCAGGGCTGCAGGGAGACCCCTTCTGAGCCTAGAGAGGCATGCCAGGGTGGGCTGAGAGGCAGCCAAGTGAGGAAGGTGCGACAAAGAGGAGACGTGGGTTCTGGTCCCAGCTCTGCCACATGCCAGCTTTGATGGCCTGGGTAGTGGCTTCTGGGCCGTCTCTGCTTCCCCAGAGGTATAAAACCGCCACACGGACGGTTGCGAGCGCTGATGGGACAAAGGATGGGAAACAGCTCCGTGGATTAGGAATGCTATGCCTAGAAAGAACTATCAGGCAGACCAGCTTGGCGAAGCCCTGCCTGGAATTAGTGTGCTAGCCGGAAGAGGGCAGGCCGGTTACTCCCCAGCCCCGGACCAGGACGTGCGTGATAGGGGCTGGGGGAGAGGGGAGCCCAGAAAGGGCTTACCCTACCCGCTCTGGGTGTGTCTTCCAGGCTAGGATTTCCTGGGCTCTGCCTGCGGGGGTGGAAGGGCAGCTGCCAAGGTTTGGGGTAGAGATGAGGGCAAGGCCAGGGGAAGGCAGGCTCAGGAACCCCCCAGGAATTGCCCAGGGGACCAGAGGTGGGTACCTCTGGGCGAGGCTGGCCAGCCATCCCAGGACGCTGCGCTGCACCCGTGTCTTAAGCTGGTGGCTCACAATTGCGTGTTTAAAGCGGTTTACTCAGGGTGCCAAAACTGATCTTGGATGCTTTTCTCTAAATGTTTTATGTTTTGTACTCGCGCCCAGAGGCAATTTTATCTGGTGGGGGGCACTTCTGTCAATCTGTCAACAGGAGAATGAGTGGAGAGCAAGGAGGGCGGAGGAAGAGGGGCGAGCCCAGGCTCTCCTGGGGCTGGGGGCACTGTGCGCTCAGGCAGCGGGGCAGGCACACTGTCCATCAGTCTGTCCACCGGAGGGGCTGAGAAGCCCGCAAACTCCTGGCTCTCTTGCGCACACACGCACACCTGCACGTGTACACGAGCTCATGCACGCAGAAAAGGCTTGAGTAGTTTCCCATAGGATGTGATTTAGGGCATTCTGGAAAGAACGCCTGTCTCCTGTGATGTGGGATTTCTTTTCCTGTGAGGAGTTACTCGGAATCTCCCAGGTCTCTGGTCAGCCAAGGAGAGGCCAGGGCAGGGGCTGCAGGGGTGAGTTGCCTCGCCCTGGGCTCCTTCTCTTGTGTTCCTTTCTTAACTGCTTAGATGCAGAGGGGCTGCCGCTCTGCGCTCCAGGCTCGGCCCAAGCAGTTTCTGGACCCACTGGCGGACTGCAATTGAATTGCCAGGATGAAAGCTCCAGGAGGCACCGATTTGTATCTGGATTCTTTGGTGCCTGCAACAGGGTAGCCTCGCAGCCAGCTCTTGGTTAATGCTTGTTGGAAGAAAGAAGGAGGACCTGTCTGGATTCCAGGGTGGAGGTTTTGTTTGTGAGCTGGCTCTTTTAAAACGCAGCTGTCCGGGTGGGAGGCAGGCAGCAAGTTGCTCTGAGCTGTGCAAAGTGCCCGGGCTTGGAGTCAAATGGAAGTGGGTTAGAATCTCAGCTGGGTTCAGTTTCCTCATCTGTACAATGGGGTTAATGACATTGACCTCACAGAGTTGTGATGTGGGTTAAATGGAAGAATAGGTGACCTGGGAGTGAGAGGAGAAGGCATGGGAATGGAGGAGCTTTAATTTAGTAAATTCTTGCTGAAAGCTGGCTTGCCAGGGAATCCCTGAGATGAACTTTTATCCCCCTCGTTGGCTCTGAGGTTTCAGTTCTGAGATAGTGGGGGACTTTGGTATTTACCAGGCAGGGGAGGGGGCAGTTTACTCTTCCTGTCTCATGTAAAGATAGCTCGAGACGTTCCTTACTGCAGGCCTGGGGCTGGCTGGAGGAAGCCTGTGCAGCGAGGCGACTTGCTCCAGGAGATGCGACGGCATCCACGGGTCAGCAAAGCGCTTGGCTCAGGTGGGATTCCGTGTGCGTTGACAGGCAATTCCCCCTAACTGTGCATGAGTTTGCAAGAGTCCCCCTTGCTTTTCCGGTTCGAGGAATTGGAACTTTGATAAAGTGCCAGGAGAAAGAGGGACCATTTTGGGGCATGGGAGTGATGCCTCACGAGGACTGGCTTAGACAGGGTGCCCCTGAAGTTGAGAAAGAGCAGAGTAAGCAGGCGACTGAAGAGCTCTTTCACCCTCGACACAGTCACGTGAGAACTAGAAAATCTAAACACAGTAATTCTCCATACGGTGCTTTATAAACTTAGGCTATTTCACCTAACTGCCCCAGACGTGCTGAGCGATTTTCCTCGAAGATATTATTTTCCCATTTTGAAGATGGTAAAACTGAGGACCCAAGGACAGAAGGAAATGATGTAAGTGACCTGCTTTGTAGGTGCCTTGCAATCCTTGGAAAGCTTGTCTCTTGGACAAAGGGTTTGTAAAGTTCAAAGAACCAAATGAGCATCTGGGACCTTTGGCCAATGGGAGACCAGCCTTTCCTGGATTGGAGAAAGGGCTGTAAAAGGTGGAACAGGCTCATCTCCAACTCTGCCTGCACAGTGGGGTCAGCAGCAGGGGGCCGTGGGTGGGGTCTGGGCTCTGGGAAGGCACTGAGGGGGCAAGAAGAGGTGACACTCACTGCCAGTGCAGTGGAGGGGAGCCATCCATCTCCAGGGCTCAGGATCTGGGATCAGATCCTCATTCCACCCCTTGGTAGGTTCGAGCCTTGGGCCCACACCTCTGCGTCCTCATTGGTAAGGTGTCAAACTCTCTGGAAGAGAATTTGTGGCATGAAGTGAGGCTGGACAGGCAGGGGTGGGGCAAGACAGGGAGGGCCTCTCCGGGCCAGAAAGAGGTTAGATTGTAGGTGAGCACCCCAGATTGTGCTGGGTGGATAGCTGCAGCGGGCGGGAGATGTGCAAAAGACAATGTTTGAGGAATTGAAGCGAATATGTTGGACGGGACTGGCTACATAAATGGTGGGACCCTCCCCCCATTGCAAAATGAAAATACAGGACCCCTAGGGCAAAAATTAAGAAAAATTTAAGAAAAATTCAAGAGGGCAGGAGCAGAACATTAAACAAAGCTTGAGGCCCCTCTGATCCTGCGGCACTGGGTGTCTGCACGGGTGGGGAGCATTCCATGGCTGAAGGGGTGTGGCCGAGGGCTGTGGCAATTAAGGAGGGGTCTCCCCTCTCCTTGAGGGGCTTGGATTGCCCTGCATGCGCTCAGTGTGTCTGGGGTTAAGGAAGCTCAGGAAACACTTTGCAGACTTACAGCCTGATGGGAAGTCTCCCCCTCCCACTGTTTCCTCCCCACCCCCAAGCCAGCACAAAATAATAGTTTTCGACACATTTCATTGAAATATAATAAAATATTTGCATGGCATTATTAGATAAATAAAAGTTGACTCGAGGCAGTGCTTATTGGGAAATGTGATATGGAAATTCATTTAATATGAAAGGACGTGGAAGCTTAAGTTTATGGTAATGGATTGATTGCAGATAGTATCTAACAACGCCACACAAATATATTTCAATCACAATATCCGTTGTGCTGGTCCTCGGCTCCAGAGGCATACGGGTGATTGTACGCCCGACCTCTCTTCCGGGCCAGATTAGAATTAATTAATTGCTAATATTGTGACATTACTTTTGTAATTAAGAAGCCCCATAATTTCCAGTGGCGGTGAGCATGAGAAGTGTTTATTATTGTCTCCAATGAGACTGGGGAAGGAAGAGAAGCGGAAAAGTAATAGCAGAGAGAGAAATCTTGAGAGGGAGGGAGAGTGTATTATTTAATTCTCTTTGTCTTGCGGTTTTCTGTCTGGCCTGGAGAATGTGGAGGCCCAGGTAACAGGCAGGGTCTCAGGGGCGGGCCAAGGGCAGAGGGTGCGCCTGGGCGCGGGCAAGGGGACTCCACTTTCCACTTGCTCACCCCGGCAGGCCTGACGGAGCAGCCGAGAGGGGGCTCTGGTGAGAGGCCACGGCTGTGACCGGGAAAGCAGGGACCCAAAGGTGGGTCACGGCTGATTGAGTCGGTGACACGCCCCTTCCTCTGTTGACTCGCTGTGAAATTCATTTGTCCTTGGCTGGCGTGAACTCTGGGAGGCATTTGCTGTCACTTCTGGGCGTCCATATCAGGGGACAGCGGAGGATTCGTGGCTCCCGTCCCAGGCCCCTGTGGTGGCCTCTGTCCCCAGGCCATGGCCTGGCAGCTTGCTTGTCCCTGCCTTTCCATTTCTTGGATAAAAATGGAAACGATTTCCTTTGAAACGTGACATTTCCTAATCTGGTGCCTGGCTCGGCTGATGGGATTGATGGGGGGGATGGGAGCAGGCCTGGCTGGCCATGCGTAGGGGACCCCGTAGGGCTGTGTCCCTCCCCTGGCTCCCCCCAGCCTGGTCTCAGCTGACCCCTCTCCGGGACGGGTGTGCTGGGAAGTTGCTCAGGCCCTTCCTGACTGTGGCGGTGGCGGTGGCAGCAGCGGTGGCAGCGATGGTGGCCGCGGTGCGGTGCTCTTTCGCCCACCAGAAGCTGTTAGTCCAGGGACCCGGGGAAGCGGCTTCAGCTCTCCGCTGTGTGTGGACTGGCCCTGGGGCACAGGGCAGCTTGTACCCCCTCCCTGGGTTTTGATTTTAGAGCGATGCCTTAGATTGCACCCGAGCTTCTGCTTCCAACCATCTCTGATCCTGTGGTCTCTGAAAGCCCTTTTGTTAACATCGAGGTTCCACTGAAATGATAGAAAAATCTGCCGTTGTGATGGCAGGAGCCATTCTTCAAGGCTGGAACCTGCTCTGCCCTCCCTCCTGGTTTCAGTCTCCTAAGGAGTCTGGGACTGGTGGCTTTGCAAGCAGGGTCCCTCCGTCGACGTAACTAAACAGCCCCGTAATTGCCAGGACCGCTAACCCTCTTGCCACCAGGTGCCGACCTCTTAGGAAACTTGATGTTGAAACCTCACAACAATCTGACAGGTAGATTGTCTTATCCCCGTTTTGACAGATGAAGAAACTGAGGATCATAGAGGTTGAGCTACTTGCTCAAGTCATCAGCTCATGCTAACTTGACCCCGGAGTGGTCCACCTACAAATCCCCTGCCCTTTGTCCCCACTTACCTGTCCCCAGCTGAGTCATCCGTCCCCCACCCCAACCCCTGCCAAGACCGTGAACCCCCGGGAAGCTCGGGCCATCCCGGCTGTGGGTGGACTTTTTATTTGTTGCAGTAGGGGCTGGAGAACTTTCCGTGGGGATGGGTCTCCGTGCCCCGCAGGCCCTGGCCTGAATCAGGCAGAGCCATCTCCAAGCCTGGGACCTCTGGAGCTGTGTCCAGACACAGAGCATCTTGCTGACCCCCAGGCTGGGGCCACAGAGGAAGATGAGAGCTGAAAATCCAGAGAGAAGTGTAGAGAGTTCTGCTGTGACGGGGTTTTTCTGGGCATGTTGCTGGAAATCTCTTTGCTGGCCTTTGAGGCCCAGAGAGGAACGAGAGGGATGCCAGGCCTTGAGCTATGAATTGGTGAGTCCTTCTGAAGTGCTTTTTTTTTAAAGATTTATTTTTTATTTGTTTCTCTCCCCTTCCCCTCCCCCTCCCAGTTGTCTGCTCTCTTGTGTCCATTCACTGTGTGTTCTTCTGTGACCGCTTCTATCCTTATCAGTGGCACCAGGAATCTGTGTTTCTTTCTGTTACATCATCTTGCTGTGTCAGCTCTCCCTATGGGCAGGGCCACTTCTGGGCAGGCTGCACTTTCTTTCGCGCTGGGCGGCTCTCCTTACTGGTGCACTCCTTGCGCGTGGGGCTCACGCCGGGGACACCCCTGCATGGCAGGGCACTCCTTGCGCGCATCAGCACTGCACATGGGCCAGCTCCACACGGGTCAAGGATGCCTGGGGTTTGAACCTTGGACCTCCCATGTGGTAGACGGACGCCCTAACCACTGGGCCAAGTCCGCTTCCCGCTCTATAGCACTTTGAGGCCAGCGCGGGAGGGAGAAGGGTGCTGTGCGCGGACCCCCGTCCCTTCCTCCGCACCAGCCTCTCCTCTGGGTGCCGACGCTGTCGCGTGTGGTTTGGAAGTTTAAGAGCTTTTTACTGAGAGGCTTGGGGTGTTTTGAGGGAAGAAGGGAGGAGAGCTGGGTGATTTTTGCCTCGTGGCCGGAGGAGAGAAGTCTTCACAGCCAAGCCGAGGCTGAGCCCCAGCTCCCCAGCTCAGCGCCAGCAGCCCGCAGGCGAGCTCCTCTATTACCCGGCTCGGGATTGCGGCGTGAGAGTACACCTCCAGCTCGGGGCCACTGTCGGGGGGAAGCCAGCTTGGTCAAACAGGGCCTTTCTTGCACACCGTGTCGGTTAGAGATTGGAGCAGCGACTCTGAAAACAAAATCCAAACACAGGCGACCGTGCGCCTGGGAAGGCTGGGTGGTCCCCTGGGAGCACCTCACCCCACCCCTTTCTTGGGGGGGTTGGAGGAGGGTAGGGTAGGGGCACCTTGTCCCCGTCCACAGCCTGCCTGCCTCTCTGGCCCATCTCCTGTCTCTTTCTGGCTTTGCCTTCCTGCTTGTCCTTTCTTCTCTGTGTCCCCTGTCCCTCTCTTGGAGTCCCCTTCCCTCCCCTTTCTCTCCTCCATTGCGCGAGCCCACGCTCCCTCGCTCGCTCGTTCTCTCCCTCCCTGATCGTTCTCTCCCTCCCTGATCGATCTCCCGACCTCGGCATTAGCATTCACAACCTCCGGCACCAGCCACTTAGGCCAGAGAGACAGCTCCTTGGAAACACAATTGAAATATTTTTATAAATGACCAGCGGAGTTTGAGTGACATGCCCTTCTTAGGCTAAATAAAATTAAAGTTAAACCTTCTAAAAAATACATGAGCCAAACATCCTCTGCACATTTCATTATGCAAATGCAGCTGTCCGGAGCTGCACAAATTAGCCCTCCTTTTGAAATTCTCGACTGCTTCTTCCCTTCCCTTTGCTTTCCTTTCTTTTTTTTCCTTTGGGTTTTGAGCGAAAAGGCTTTGTGATTTTAGGCCGACAGCTGGAGTCTGGGGGAGAGGCAGGGAGGGTGGGAGGACCAACTAACTCCTTCTGATTTTCCTCTTTGTCCGCTTTTCTCCCTCTTTGGGGGAAGGCGATAAAAAAAACAATGAGCCGCAGGCAGGACTCCTCACCCTTCCTCTTTCCAAAGTGTTTCGCAGGATCTGGCCAGGAGAGGTCAGTCTGGGGTTGGGAATGGGGCGCCCCAAAGTGGGGTCTTAAGGATCCCGTGGTCCCTGGGGCTGTTTTCTGAGGGAAAGCTGGCAGTCCTGGCAGACTGACCGAAGGACACCAGACCCCCCTCAACCCCCCCAGATCCAGACACTCCTGCCCCAGCCTCACCTGTAATAAAGATGTCTTTTTCCTCTTGCCTCTATCCCAAGCAGCACCAAGGAAATTTGAGCCCAGGCTGCAGTGGCTGGGAGTGTTTGGGTTTGGTGCAGGTGTGAGAAGGAGCATAGGCCTGGTGACGGGGACTTTGGGGAGGGAGGAGGATTGGGTGAGTGGCGTGGACCTGCGGGCTAGGTCAGTGAAGCAGACCTCTCGCTGTTGTCATTTAGGGAAGACGCTGGGTCCCTCTACTTCTCCTTGCACAAGCACTGCTGCAGTGTCGCAGATGCCACCATTAGAATAACTGATTTGCACTACTTTTCAGGGGGTGGGGGTCCCCATTAAAGGGTAAATTAAAAGGGAAGGGGCACAACTGTGGCAGGGGAAGGTCATTGGTGTGAGGTATCAGTGACGGGGGCTGTATGGGAGGAGGTTCACCTGGGGCATACTGCTAAGGCATGAGAATGTGTTCCAGTGTTCATGGCGCATTGTCACGGTGGGTGGAGATTCACACAATAACCAACAGAATATCAAATACCCATCCTAAGGAGCTCTGCCACCTTCTCTAATGGGACAGCAAGAATCTTCTGAGTACAGAGGCAGTGCCTAGTGAAGGAGGATGGACCATTGTGATGGGTCCTTGATATTGATGACCGTACTTATGAACCTTTTCTTTGGAAACTGAAACTTAGCCTAATATTATATGTTGCCCAAGAGTTACTTCCTAAGAGCCTCCTTGCTGCTCGAATGTGGCCTCCCTGAGCCAAACTCAGTATAGGAATGCATTACCTTCCCCCTGGTGTGGGACATGACTCCTGGGAATGAGCCTCCCTGGCACTGAGGGATTTATTACACACCTGGGAAAAAACCTTGACCAAAAGGGAGAAATGTAAATACAAAAGAGTTTTTATGGTTAAGAGGTTTCAAAGTGAGTTGGGAGGTCATACCAGAGGTTATGCTTATGTGTGTCTCAGCAGGATCTGCCTGTTGCAGTAAATATTGCCTCAAATAGTGGGCGTCCTGAGGGCTATAGAGACATGTAAGCACTATAGGCATGGCAGACAGCTCAGGAGTGTGGTGCCCTGCCAGTGGGCCCTACTTTGGAATTTATGCTCCCCAATATGAGAGAGTTGGACTCATTTGTGGTTTCCTTACACATGGCTCTTCCACCCTTTCTATTTGTGTTAGTACTAGAGTTAGTACTAGAGTTAATTGGCATATGTCCAAGAGACTTAAATCTTTGGGCTGTTCATGTGCCAGATGGACCCCAAATCTCAACAGAGTTGCAACACCTACTCTCCAGTTCATTGGATTCACCCAGGAGAACTATGAAGATGATGATGGACAACACCCATGCCAAGGAACAGAAAGTCTGTAACTGCAAGCAAGGTAGTCCCATCTATCTGCCCCATGGAATCTAAGCCCCCTCTCAATTAGAAGCAGAGTGGGCATCACCATCCCAGAATCCTCAGGATTGGGGAATGAATGGTGGACTATTACTATTATTCTACTATAGACTTATTGTGATTCTAGTGATGGAAGAACTTTTATTATTGATGTGGGGGCAGTGGCCACTGGAGGTAATATGGGAACATTTTTGGGACATTGGAATTGTCCTGATGACATTACAATGATGGATACAGGCCTTATATATTTCGTCATAACTAACAAAATTGTGGGGGACAAAGTGTAAACGATAATGTAAACCATAGTACATGGTTAGTAGCAATGCTTCAGTGTGTTCTCCAATTGTAACAAATGTACCATGCTAATGAAAGATGTTGTTAATGTGGAAAAGTGGGAGGGGTAGGGAATGGGGCATATGGGAATCCCCTATATTTTTAATGTAACATTTAGGTAATCTAAAGTATTATTTTTAATTTAAAAAAAAGGGAAGGGGAATAAAAGAAATTACACAAAGGTGTAAATAACCTCCCAGAATCTCAGTATTTAGATGTGTCTTGGAGGCTTTTGTGCTAGAGTAAGAGAACTGAGAGCAAAACAGGTGCGGTGACGTGGCCAGGGTGCCAGGCTTGAAGGGAGGCAGAGTGGAGCCAGACCTGGATTTCCTGGCTCCTGGTTCAGAGCTCTTTTAAAGCAGAGATGCCCAGTGCAGGGCAGAAAGAGCCAGGGGACAAATGTCAACTGGCCTCCCCATCCCCAGATGTGGCTCTGCCTTGCCCTTTGGGGTTTGAGGTAACATGTGGCTTTGCATCCAGGCACCTTGCTGTTTATCCAAATAAGGCTAATTTGCCCTGGACCTCCTAGGACTGAGCTGGAATTTCAGACTGCCTTCCTTACTCCACCCAGCCCCCCAAAATTCAGGCCTAGTCCTTGAAGTCTAAGTTGATTTTGCCTTGCTGTCCTGCTGTTATAATTAATCACCTACTCCTTCTGAATTATTTTTAAGCCTTTTATTTTGAAATATCTTCAAACTTAAAAAAATAACACAAATCTCATACAGGGAATTCCAACATACCTGTACCTCCAGATACCCAGATCCACTAATTTTAGCATTTTGCCATATCATTCTATCTATCTATCTATCTATCTATCTATCTATCTATCTATCTATCTATCTATCTGTCATCTATCTATCTACTGAAAACTTGAGGGTAAGTTGTATACATCATGCTCCTTGAACACTTAATACTGCCATGTACATTTCATATGAACAAGATAGTCCTATATATAACAATCTCAAGTGCAGTCATCAAATTCAAGAAATTTGACATTGATATAAAGTATATATTCTATATTTCAAGTTTTTCATATGTCCCAATAATGTCCTTTTGAGTTTTTGCTCTTCCCTTGTTAGGTCCTATCCAGGGTCATGTATTGCATTTAGTTGTCATAATCTCTTTATTTATTTATTTTTAAACCTTTTTTTTGGTAAAGATTTTTTAAAAATTTATTTCTCTTCCTTCCCCCCTCTCCCCAGCCCGTTGTCTGCTCTCTGTGTCCATTCGCTGTGCATTCTTCTGTGTCCGCTTGGATTCTTGTCAGTGGCACTGGGAATCTGTCTCTTTTTGTTGCATCTTCTTGCTACGTCAGTTCTCTGTGTGTGCGGTACCACTCCTGGGCAGGCTGCACTTTTTTTCATGTGGGGTGGCTCTCCATATGGGGTGCACTTCTTGTGCATGGGGTTCCCCTACGCAAGGAACACCCTGCCTGGCATGGCACTCCTTGTGTGCATCAGCACTGCACATTGCCCCTGGACCTCCATGTGGTAGGTGGATGCTCTATCAGTTGAGCCAAATCTGCTTCCCTCATAGTCTCTTTGGTTACTATTTCTTTCTTTTTCTTTTTTGTTAATTGTGGAAACATATATACAACATAAACTTTCCCATCTCAACTATTCTTAAGTGTACCGTTCAGTGGGGTTAACCACATTGGTTGTTGTGTTACCCTCACCACCTTCCATTACTAAAACTTTCCCATCTCCCCAGATAGAAACCCTATATTCATTATGAACTTTTTAAAAAATTTCTCTCCCCTTCCCCCCACCCCAGTTGTCTGTTCTCTGTGTACATTTGCTGCATTTTCTTCTTTGTTCGCTTCTGTTGTTGTCAGCGGCATGGGAATCTGTGTTTCTTTTTGTTGTGTCATCTTGTTGTGTCAGCTCTCCATGTGTGTGGCACCATTCCTTGGCAGGCTGCACTTTCTTCTGTGCTGGGCGGCTCTCCTTATGGGTTGCACTCCTTGCGCTTGGGGCTCCCCTACACAGAGGACACCCCTGCATGGCACGGCACTCCTTGAGTGCATCAGCACTGCGCATGGGCCAGCTCCACACGGGTCAAGGAGGCCCCGGGGTTTGAACCACGGACCTCCCATGTGGTAGATGGATGCCTTAACCACTGGGCCAAATCTGCTGCCACTCATTATGAATTAATTCCTCACTCTCCTCTCCCCTGCCTCTGGCAACCTGTACTCTAATATCTGTCTCTATAAGCTTGCATACTCTCCAATATTTTCTTTGTAGTTACCAAGGGGCTTAAAATTAACATCCTAAATCTATAACAATCTTGTTTGCTTTGATACCAACTTAACTTCAATAGTCTATACAAACTATGCTTCTATATCTCTCTATCCTTCCACCTTTACGTAATTCTTGTCACAAATTACATGTATGTAAGTCCCAAAACCACTGATTTCTCATTACATTTTATGCATTTGTCTTTTAGAACCTATAGGAAGTAAGTTGCAACCCCCAAATGCAGGAGTACTGGCACTTATATTTACCCATGTCATTGCTCTCCTGGAGATGTTTATTTCTTCATATGACTCCAATTTATTGTCAACCTGAATAACTCTTTAACATCTCTTGTAGGGCCAGTCTACTGATGACAAAGATTTTGTTTGTCTGGGAATGTCTTTATCTCTCCCTCATTTTTGAAAGAGAGTTTTACTGGATTTAGAATTCTTGTTTGGCAATTTTTTGCTTTTGGTCCTTTACATAATCCCACTGCCTTCTTGCCTCCATGGCTTCTGATGAGAAATTGGCACATAATCTTATTGAGGGTCCTTGTACATGACATGTTCCTTCTCTCTTGTGGCTTGAACCCAAATAGACCCAATCTGTGACAGATAAAGAATTCTGTCTTTATCTTTGTCATTTGGCAGTTGATTATAATATGTCACAGATTGGGTCTATTTGGGTTCATCCTGGTTGGAGTTCATTGAGTGTCTTGTATGTTTATATTTGTGTCTTTTGTTAAAGTTGGGAAGTTTTTAGCTATTATTTCTTTGAATATTCTCTCTGCCATCTTTCTTTTTTTTTTTTTTTTTTAAAGATTTATTTATTTATTTAATTTCCCCCCCTCCCCTGGTTGTCTGTTCTTGGTATCTATTTGCTGCGTCTTGTTTCTTTGTCCGCTTCTGTTGTCGTCAGCGGCACGGGAAGTGTGGGCGGCGCCATTCCTGGGCAGGCTGCTCTTTCTTTTCACGCTGGGCGGCTTTCCTCATGGGCGCACTCTTTGTGCGTGGGACTCCCCCACGCGGGGGACACCTTTGCGTGGCACGGCACTCCTTGCGCGCATCAGCACTGCGCATGGCCAGCTCCACACGGGTCAAGGAGGCCCGGGGTTTGAACCGCGGACCTCCCATATGGTAGACAGACGCCCTAACCACTGGGCCAAAGTCCGTTTCCATCTGCCATCTTTCTTTCTTTTGTCTTCTTTTGGCACTCCCACAGCGCATATATTGGAATGCCTGATGTGCCCCACAGGTTCCTCAAGCTTTGTTATCTTTTCTTCATTCTTTTTGCTTTCTGCTCCCTCAGATTTGATGATTTCATTTGTCTTCTTTTCAAGTTCTCTGATTCTTTCTTCTGCCAGCTCCAATCTGCCATTAAATCTCTCTAGGGAATTTTTAATTTCTGTTACCATGGTCTTCAGCTGTGTTTGGCTCCTTTTTTTTTATAATTTCCATCTCTCTATTGATATTCTCTTTGTCTTCATCTATCATTTTTTCCTTTAGTGCTTTGACCATGTTTTCCTACCCTTTTGCTCTTTGAGCATATTTTGAACCATTTTCTATTTATGATCCAGGTCTGGTCATCCTCACTGATGGTTTCTAATGCTTTAATCTTCTCCTTTATCTGGGTAGTCACTTCTTGTTTCTTTGCATGTTTTGTAGCCTTTTGTTGAAACCTGGACATTTTGATAGTTTAATGTTATTGCTAGAATTTAGACTCTGAGGCATCAGTTCCTTTCCAGCTAGTGTTATGACAGACTTTTCTTGAATGCCAGGAGCTAAAAAGAAAATATTTCCTGAACCTTTGCAGATTGACCTGTGTGTGTACTCTTCTTCAGGACTTATCCATACATTGCCTTTTGGGAATAGCTTGAGGCGAAAGTGTAGGGACTCCCTGGTTTTTCTTTCTGTGCATGTGTCACATCTTGGGCATGCACATGTGGCCCTAGGAATCCCCCCATTTACATGGTTCCAAATGTCTTCTCTTCCTTAGGAAACTGGGAACTATACTGCATGTTTCCTCAGGGTCCTGCACACTACATGTATGTCCTATAGTCAGCAATCTCCTAACCCAGGCAGCCTGACTTGACTGTTCTCCCACAGTGCTCTGTAGGAGAGCTCCATCAGCTGCCTTCTACATGCAGAGCAAGTTCTGTTGGCAAGTCCCCAGGTCACCACCAGACGGAATGGACCAGCATACATGCTCCCAATATGTGCATGAGGGTTACTCGTCTTCCTCTAGAACTGGCAACAGGTATCTGCACTGGGCTACCCTTTTACTTGACTTGGTACTTGCCCTGTTACAGCAGCCATTTAACTGTTTTCTGGAGCTTTGAGAAAGATGTTTCTGCCAGTTGCTGGTTGTTCAAAGCTTCTGTTGGGGGAGTGGAGCCCTGAAGTGTCTCACTTCACCATCTTGATTGCGGTGGGGCCCTCCTGCTGAATTTTTAGTTGGAGGGTTGAGTGTGGAGAAGGATGAGGGTGGCAGAGGGAGAGTGCTTGATGAAAGGAGCTCTGTTTAATAAACATGTCATAGTGAGTGGCCAATCACAATAGCCTTCCTTTCCAGTCCAGCCTCCCTGCTCTGGACCCTCCTGTATTTCAGCCTGATATATCCCACTCTGGTCCACCCTTTCCCTGTTGCTATGCGAGTCCCTTCTGGCTCCCTAACTCTTAGTTACTTTCTTGCTCAAAACCTTTGAACACCTAGCCTGGTGCCAACAAACATGTATTGAGTCTCTGCTATATGCCAGGCATTGTGCTAGGCACTGGGGTACAAATAGACATGGCTCCTGTCCTCAGGGTGCTTATACTCTAGTAGGAAAGACAGGCACGTGACAGAGATATTGAGGGAGAAGTACAGGGTACCACCTTCCACTTGTCCTGAGGAGGTGACATGCGGTCAACACTGGCTATTTACTAAACCTCTTTCCTCTTCTTCCTGGGACACAGTCAGACTATGCTTTCCAGTCTCTCTTGTGGTTAGGTATGGCTTTGTGACAGGTCTTGCTCCTTGCCATCAAATATTGTTCCAAGTTTGGCAGCATCAGTATCACCTGGGAGTCTGCTAGAAATGGAAATTCTTGAGCCCAACATCAGACCAACTAAATCAGAATTTCTGGGAATAGGTTCCAGGAATCTGAGTTTTAATGGAGTTAAAGCTTGAGCACTGTTTTACTAATGGAATATGAGTGGAAGTGCCACTCTCGGGCAGCCCAGTGGTTCCCACTGGTTGAATTCTTTTCCTTCTAGTTACTGGATGGTAGGTGCATAGCATTTAGTTAACCATCCTCCTCAGTACATGACAACTATCATCCTTGGTCTATGAAAGGCCTCTGTTTTGTTTCATTTCATTTCCTTATTTCCTTATTTCACCTTCCATCCCCATATATATATGAGATATATATATGTCTCATAGGGCTAAGAATGTATATATGTATATATTTATAATTGTTGTTGCTCAGTTTCTTATTTTTTCACTCAACTCTGTTTACATGTTCTTGCTGCTGTATATGCATCAATTTTCACTACTTCTGGCTGCTGCAAAGTGTTTCACTCTGAGCCCCACCAAATGTTGCTTTTTTATTAATCTCCTCCCCACCCCTGAGATAGCTCCTTTGTCTGTTTGCTCATTGTTGCATTTTTTTTTCTCCTTGTCTGCTCATTGTCTGTTTTGGATTTAGGAGGCACCAGGAACCAAAACTGGGACCTTCCATGTGGGAGGTGGGTGCTCAGCTGCTTGAGCCTCATCCACTCCCTGCTTGTTGGTTTTTGCTCATTGTCTTGCTCATTGTTTTTGCTTATTGCCTGTTCATTATCTGCTTGTTTTTTATTTATTAATTTTTTTTAGCTCCTTGTCTGCTAGTTGTCCACTCGTTGTTTGCTAGTTTTTTTAGGAGGCACTGGGAACCTAACTTGGGACCTCCCATGGGAGGCAGGCACACAACAGCTTGAGTCACACCCACTCCCTCCCAAATGTTGCTTTTGATTCTCCTAGTGATGGACACTCAGGCTCCCTCAAATTCCTTGCTGTGATGAATATTTCAAAATATGCCCTCTTATGGATATCTGTGAAAATTTGTTTGAAGCATATACCCAGGAGAGGACTTGCTGGGCCATAGGATATCACATATTTGGTTTTACTAGGAACTACCATATTGCTCTTGAAATGGGCTGAATCAGTGGATATTCCCACCAGCAGTGCCTGTGAATTCCTGTTTCCCCATAACATTTTCAATGCTTGGTATTATCTGACTTTCTAATTGTTCCCAGCCTAATAGGGATAAAAGGGTACCTCATTGTTTTTTGCATTTCTCTGATCACTACGTGGTAACACTTCTCCTTATGAATTGCCTCGTCATATTTTTTGCCTTTTCTCAGTTGGATTTTTGTTTTTTGTTTTTGCCTTTTTTGGTTGATTTGAAAGAGTTCTTAATATATACCAGAAATATACATATTCTCTGTTTAGTTGTTGCAAATCTTTTCTCCCAGTTGGTCACTGCCTGTTAACTTTGTCAATGGTGTCCATTAGTGAGAGAAATCCTCAATTTTATTCTAGCCAAATGCTCCATTTCTTTTTTTGACCATGGTTTGTGCCTTTTGGGGTCTTATTAAAGAAATCCTTCCATCAAGGTCATGAAGGTATTATTTTATAATTTCTTCCTTTAGCTGTATAGCATTCACATTATCACACTTAGGGACTTAATCTTTTAGAGCTCACCAATAGTTGGGCTGTCTTCTCTTTCAAGAAAATGGTAGGTTTGTACTTTCCTGCTGCCCACTTAAGGTTAAATGTGGCTGTGTGACTTGATTTGGACAATGAAATGTGAGCGTGAGTGACACATGTCACTTCTGAGAGGAAGTGTTCAGGGCCAGTGAGCCCTGCGCCGTGTCCTCTTGCCCTTGCTGTGGCAATCTGCAAGGCTCCAGGTCGGGTAGCTTCTGAGAGCCTGGATCCTGGAGCAAGGAGGCATGGGGCAAGTGCCCAGGCAACCCACGATGGACATGAAGCATGGATTGGGGACCAACCTTTGTTGTTTTAAATGATTGAGCTTTGAGATATTTTGTTTCTACAGCCAAATCTAGTCTATCTTTTTTTTCCTTTTTCAGATTTATTTATTTATCCTCCCCCCACCCCTTGTTGTTTTGCGCTTGCTGTCTGCTTTCTGTGATCATTCGCTGTGTGTTCTTCTGTGTCTCCTTGTCTTCTCTTTAGGTAGTACCAGGAACCAATCCTGGGACCTTCCAGAGTGGGAAAGAGGCACTCAATCTCTTGCACCACTTCAGTTCCCTGATCTGCTGCGTTTCTTATTGTCTCTCCTCTGTGTCTCTTTTTGTCACGTCATCTTGCTGCTCCATCTTTCTGCTTGGGCCAGCACTCCCATGTGGGCCTGCACTCCTGCATGGGCCAGCATTCGTCCACAGACCAGCATGCCACGTGGGCCAGCTCTCCATTAGAGCCAGCTTGCCTTCACCAGGAGGCCCCAGGAATTGAACGCCAGACCTCCTATATGGTAGATGGGAGCCCAATTGCTTGAGCCACAGGCACTTCCTGTGATCTATATTGACTAAAATGTTACCATTTCCAATAGCCAATAGGACAAGTCATTCTCCTTGTGCTTCTTTTAAGAAAAGTCTTGTTCTCTGTGGCTTTTTGTTTTTTCATTTTAGAATTTTTGGTCACTCTTCTAAGAAATTCCAATTAGAAACATCAACCCACACAAACAATTTTCCACAAGTGTGTGACAGAGGAGGGGTTTTTATTGCTGAAATGCAAGGAGATTTAGTTGTCAATATGTGTCACTTTGTAAATTGCAAATGTTGGTACTGCGTCCAACATATTTCACTGGCCCCCAACTCACTGACTCTCTTTTCACTTTTCTGGCTCATCTTTTCTCCATCCTCTCTTCTTGTTTTTCATTTGCTCCCACCCTCCCTTTTATGTGAAAAATAAAAAACTCCCCCTGAACCTCATGTAGAGTGGTTTCCCATCTCATGGGTGTCGTTGTCCCTCAGGCGTTCAGGGGTTTACTTTTTATTCCACATTCATCAAAAGAACCTTCCAAACAAAGATAATTCTGTTAAGATAATACAAAATTATCCACTTTGTTACAAATAAAAGATTCTGGAAAAATTAGATAGCTATTGAGGGTGAGGGTTGGGGAAATATACATTTAGATATGTATTATAAAAGAAAAATAAATAATTTCATATGAACAAAGAAGCTGACTATAAAAATTAAAGAATGCATAAATAGAAGAAATACCTGGTTTGTTTCTAACGTGAAAAGTAATGGAACAGATTATATACACATGATCTGGCAGACTTAACTACATGAAAGTGTAAAATTCCTGTATATCCCAATACTATAAGCAAAGCTTAAAGGCAATCAATAAACTTGGAGACATTTTTTATAAACATGATAGGGAAAGTTTGTACCTTTAATATACAAAGTGTTCATCAAATTAGTGAGAAAATCCAGCAACCTGCTTATGGAAGAAGGCAAACATATGAATAAGCAATTCCTTGAGGAGGGAATAAAATAACTAAATAACTAATATACAGAAAAATATTCACAGGCATTCATAATAAACTAATTTTAAAAATTCCACTGTGATTTTGTTTGCAATTGTGTTAATAAGTTTGTTGGCTAATTTGGATATAATTTTCTCCATTTCTATAGCCTTCTGCTATCCCTTTAATAGTTTATACTTTTTCTTTGTAGAGGTCCTTTGTGTTTTTAGGTAGGTTAATTCCCAGAAACTTTTTGTTGGTACTTCTCTAGCTGAATACTGAGATAGGTAGGCACAGCTCCCTGCCTTTGAATAAGACATGGCTCTTTTCTTTTTCCACCTCACCTCCCCCCTGGTTGCCAGCTGCCCTTTCTGACCCCTCTGGTGTTTTGTGCAGGGAGCGAGTGATACCATTGTGAGATGGATGTGACGGTTTTGTAGTGCGTCAGTTTAGCTTAGCCAGAATTAAGTTTCCCAGAATTTCCTCCCCTGTATGGTTCTGGATTCGGATTGGCCACAAGGGCAATTTGGGTAAGGTTGGAAGGCAGAAGGAAGCAGCAGCCCTTTTTGGCTTGGAAGTTGGTGTTGAGGACCCAGGAGCCACTGTAGCTTGAACAGCTTGTCAGCTCTCCTGGCACCCTTTGCTGGGACCGAAGAAACTCCCGCTGGAGCCTTCAGCTTCTCTGAGTCCCGGACCCTCAACAGGACATGCCTGCCAGAGCCAGGCCAGCCGAGTGTGTTGGGGTTGGGGTGTGGGTTGAAGAACAAGAAGGAAGGGTGAGGGGAAATTAACACCTGCTCAGTATCTTTTAGTTCTGAAAATAAATCTAAGAGTTACTGAAATGGAGACACAGAAGAGGTAAGAAACCTGCCCAGGTCACACATCAGCTGGTAAGTAACATCCCCATAGAGGTTATAGCCAAATGCTACACTCCTGCACTTCCAGCAAAGCACATACACTCACATACACACACATACACACCCACCCCGAATCTGTCTCTTCACATTCTTTGCTTTACATGGGTATGGAATGCTGATCTTTGGTCAGGTGTTAGGTGAAAAATAGTATCAAAATGTTAACATCTCTGATGATGGGTGAGAGCGACCATCTTTTCTTGTGTTTGATTAAGAGTTGGCTCCTTTTTGGTGAATCTTTGTCTGTGTGCTTTGCCCACTTTCTTATTGATTTATAGGTGTTCTTTCTCCTGTCAGAAAATGAACTGTTTCTGATATGATTTTCAAAAATAATTTTCCCAGTTTGTTTTTTGCATTTTAAAACAAATGCTGTTTTTCACCCCACTCCCCAAACTAGATTTTATATGGTCAAATTAATCAACCTCCTTTTAAAAAAAATATGGGTATTGAGTCATTTAGAAAGGTCTACTCCACTCCAAGATATATTTATAAAACTCTCCCATTTTTCTAGAATTTTATGGTTTTATTTTGTGAAAATGTGAATCTTTGATTCTTCTTTACTTGAGTTTGGTGTAAAGTAGAGAAAGAGAAATTTAGAGAACTTTACTTTTTCTCAGGTATCTACCCAGTTGACTAAATGTTATTTATTTAAAAATTCATCTGTTTGTCACCTTCTGAAACATTTGTTCTTGGGTCTTTTCTGTTCCATTGACTTGTCCATCTGTTCATGCCATATCATGTCTTAATTATTATAACATTGTTGCTTTATCACATATTTTAATATTTGGCAAGACTAGTCCTGTTTTTCTCACCTATTTTCTTTTCAAAAATTTTTTTCTAGTAATTCTTGCTTACTTATTTCTAGAGATTATTATTTATTTTAGAATCATCTTTTTAGTCCCTTCCCAAAGAAACCCCCAAACAAACACAATTAAAAAAACAAAAAACAAAACTAATCCCAACTCTGTTGGTATTTGGGCAAGAGGGAAGAGTACATTGAATTTATAGATTAACATAGGGGAAGTTGACATATTTTTAATGTTGAATCATCATATCCAAGTCCTCTATTAGTGTTGTGTAATGTCTTAGAGTATTTTCCTAGATCTTCTCTATATTTTGGCTTAATTCTATGTATTTTAACCTCTTCTGTTGCTATTTTAAATGGGTTTTTCCTTCCATTGTGTCCTCTACCTGGGTCTTGTTTGTACCTATATTTTGGAATGCTAAATTTATAGCAAGCCATTGTAATAAACTTTCTCATTGTTTGTAATGATTTTTTAGTCAATTATCTTGAGTTTTTTAAGTAAACAATCACATTAATTGAAAAGGATGCTAATCTTACCATTTCCACTCCAATTCTCCTACCACTGGTGGAACAATGCTGACCACTGGTGGTAATACTGTATGCCAAGGAGTTCCTGACTTTAATGAGAATGCTTGCAGTGTTTTCTCAGTAAACACTACCTGGTTCAAACAAATCGTTTACCGTATTAAGGAAGTATCTTTCCATTCCATTTTATAGGAGGCTTTACAAAAAATCAAAGCTGGGTGTAAATTTTTCAAATATCTTTCCACCAGCTATGAAGAGCATCATATGTTACTTTTCCCTTTTGCTCTGTTCACATACCAAATTACAAAATTCATTTTTTAGTATCAAGCCATTCTTGAATTTTTGAACTAAACTCTACTTGGCCTTTTTTTTTTTTAATGTGACTTTCTAAATATTTCTATATATATATATTTTGCTATGATATTCATAAGCGATTTGGAGCTATAATTCCTTCTTGTGCTCTTTGTCAGGTTTGATGTCAATATTAGGCAAGTTTCATAAAAAAGAGTTGGGAATTTTCTTCTTTTGTATATTCTGAAGGAGTACACAGTATGAGACTTCCTGACTCTTAAAGGTTGGCTAGAATTCTCTGATGATGTTATTTGGCTTGGTGAGACTTTGCAGGTGGGATAACTCTTTGACAGCTGTCTTTAGTTTTGATAGCACTTGATCTGTTAGATGGCCTAATTGTACTGTGGCTAATTTTGGCAATTTATATTTTCCTATAAAATCATCCTTTATATCCAGGTTCTTATATTATTTTGCATAAAGATGAGTAAAGTAGTTTCAAATTATTTTTAAATTTTATCAGTTTCTGTGAATATTTTTCCATTATAATTCTTTATTTGACTGGTATTCCTGCATTGTCCCTTTGGGTTGATAATAATTTGTGTTATTAAATTTTTTTAAAAAAAGAAACAATCAGCTCTTGAATTTATATATTAATTCTACAGTTCTTTAATTCGTTATATTTTGCTTTCAAATTACTAATTCCTTCTTTCTGCTATCCTTCGCTTTAGTTTATCTTTTTTTCTACCTTCTTGAGTTGGATGCTTAATTAATTTACTTTCATTCTTTCCCATGAATACTCTTTTAGCACAGATTCTGATGCATAATATTTCTGTTATTATTGTTTTAAAGATATTTTCCAGTTTCAGGTTTTGATTTCTTCTTTGCCCAAATGCTGTTTAAGAGAAAGAATGACATTTTTTGAGTGATAAGGAACATAAAGAATCTAATTTTATTAAACCATAATCCCAGAATATTGTTTGTGTGGTTTCTATTTTCTGGAGGTATATTGGCATTATCTTTGTGGCCTAAGATTTTCATTCTTTTTATTCTCTGTTTTCAGGGTACTTAGCTGAATATATATTGGTTAAATTAACTTTATTAATGAGATTATGTGGTCCCCTATATTGTTATTTTTTTTTTATTTTTTTAAAGATTTATTTTTCATTTGTTTCTCTCCCCTTCCCAGCCTCCCCCCCCCCCCCACAGTTGTCTGCTTTCTGTGTCCATTTGCTGTGTGTTCTTCTGTGTCTGCTTGTATTCTTGTTAGTGGCACCAGGAATCTGTATCTCTTTTTGTTGCGTCATCTTGCTGCGTCAGCTCTCTGTGTGTGCGGCACCACTCCCGGGCAGGCTGCACTTTTTTGGCACTGGGTGGCTCTCCTTACATGGCACACTCCTTGCACGTGGGGCTCTCCTATGTGGGGGACACCCCTGTGTGGCACTGCACTCCTTGCACACATAAGCACTGCGTGAGGGTTAGCTCATCACATGGGTCAAGAGACCCTGGGTTTGAACCCTGGACCTCCCATGTGGTAGGCAGATGCTCTATCCATTGAGCCAAATCTGCCTCCCACTTACTTATTTTTTTGTCTGCTTAGTCTGCCATGGAATGGGTGGTCAACTGTAATCTCTGACTGCTTAATAAGCTTCGATTTCTTGTAAAACTTGTAGCTCTACTTTAAACAAATTACTATGATGATGTTTGAAACACAAATATTCATTGCTGTTATACCCTCATTGAAGACTGTGCTATCGTTATAAAATTTCTTTTTTCTAGTTTAATGTTCTTCTGTATAACCCCTCCTTACTCCCAAAACTTATCATTTACTAAAGTTGTGGTCCTTGCTTTCTTTTTGTTGTTTTGCATTCTATGTCTTTGTGCATTCCTCTGTTTTCAAGTTTTCTAAGTAATTGTGTTATGTTGTTTTGTTTTGTTTTTGAGGTACCAGGGTCCAGGGATTGAACCTGGGACCTTGTATGTGGGAAACCATTGCTCAACCACTGAGCCACTTTGGCCTCCCTGAGTTGGCTTTATCACTTTTTGTTTTTGTTTTTTTTTCAGTAGGCACTGGGAATCAAACCCAGGACCTCCCATGTGAGAGGCGGGTGTTTAACTGCTTGAACCACATCCTCTCCCAGTAAATGTGAGGTGTTTTAAAAAAGATTTATTTATTTACCCCACCCCATTGTCTGCTCTCTGTGTCTATTAACTGTGCTTTCTTCTGTGACTGCTTGTTTTCTCTTTAGGCGGCACTGGAATCTGATCCTGGGACCTTCTGGAGTGGGAAAGAGGTGCTCAATCCCTTGTGCCACCTCAGATCCCTGGTCTGCTGCATTTCTTATCGTCTTTCCTCTGTGTCTCTCTTTGTTGTATCATCTTGCTGTGCCAGCTCTCTGCTTGGGCCAACTTGCCAGATGGGCCAGCACTCCTGCATGGACCAGGGCTTTGCTTGGGACAGCTCACTGCGCAGGCTACACTCCACGTGGGCCAGCTTGCCTTCACCAGGAGACCCTGGGAATTGAACCCTGGACCTCCCATATGGTAGACAGAAGCCCAATTGCTTGAGCCACATCCTCTTCCCAGTAAATATGTTTTAAGATACATAAGAAACTTGAGTTCAATTTTGTGATCCAGTATGAAGGTAAATATTTTTAGTAAGTAAAAGCATCCCATTTACATAAATTTAATATAACAGACATGTTTGGACTTGGCTTTTTAAAAATCCTATATTATGTGATGCTTTCTGTTTTCTTTTTGCTGCTTCATTAATTTTTTCAATGTTTTGATCTATATTCTATATTTTATTTGCTTGATTTTTATGTTTATATTTCTTTCAGTAATTTGGGTTTCTTCTATCCCGCCCTCCCCCTTTTAAGACTTATTTTATTTATTTATTTCTCCCCACCCCCTCATTGTTTGCACTTGCTGTGTCTGTTCATCTTCCTTGTTTCTTTAGGAGGCACCAGGAGCCGAACCCAGGACCTCTGCTGTGGGAGGAAGGCTCTTAATCGCTTGAGCTGCCTCAGCTCCCTGCTTTGTTGTGTCTCTCATTATGTTTTTTCTTCTTTTGTCTCTTGTTGCATTATCTTGTTGCATCAGTTTGCCATGCCTGCCCATTGCACCAGCTTGCTGTCTTCTTTAGGAGGCACTGGGAACTGAACCAGGGACCTCCCATGTGGTAGGTAGGAGCTCAGTCACTTGAGCCACATCTGCTTCCTATATTTCCCCCTTAGTGGTTACTTTTAAAACCACAACATACACACATGCACACACATGAAATATATAATAATGTTTTTATTTAATACATATAGGCATATACACACATATTCTTAGTATTTGTTGACTATTTTTTATGAGAATACAAAAATTAGTGTATTTTCACTTAATCTAATCTCTTCCCCCATCACTTTATTTTAGTTGATTGTATTTTTACTAATTGTCTTCATGTTTCCCTTTTAAACCTTTAAGTATTTATTATATATGTCACTTATTTATTAACTTTAAATGATATTTGACACCCAGCTATAAACAAAAATTATCAGCACACTTAAACTGGGTCACCCCGTCTCCCCCTGCCCCTGCTGCTTTGGCTGTCTGTGTTCATTCACTGTGTGATCTTCTGTGTCTATTTCTCTTTCTTGTCTTTTTGTCTTCTCTTCTCATTTTCTCCTCTAGGATTTACCAGGATTTGATCCTGGGGACCTCTGATGGGAGAGAGGTTCCTTGTCACTTGCACCACCTTAGTTCCTGGTTTCTGTTGCATCTCGCTTTCACTCTCCCCTTCATCTCTTTGTTGCATCATCATCTTGCTGCGTGGCTTCCTGAGCAGGCCTGGCTCGCCACGCAGGCACTTGGCTCACTGTGCAGGCACTTGGCTCACTGTGCAGGCACTTGGCTCACTGTGCAGTCATGCCTTTACCAGGAGGTCCTGGGGGTCAAACCTGGGTCACCCCGTATGGTAGACAGAAGCCCAATCACTTGAGCCACATCCACTTCCCCAGTTGTTCTAATATAGTTTCTTCCCTTCATCTTTTGGTTGGCTTGAAACTTATCCTCTTGTAGATTCTTCAAGTTCATGAGAATGCTGTTCTCATGTTCTTGCATGTTCAGAAAGGTTGCCTTTATATTTATTTATTTTTTTAAGATTTTTAAAAAGGGTTTATTTATTTATTTCTCCCTGCCCCCTCCGGTTGTCTCCTTTCTGTGTCTGCTTGCATTCTTGGCAGCACTGGGAATCTGTGCCTCTTTTTGTTGCATCATCTTGCTGTGTCAGCTCTCTGTGGTGTGGCGCCACTCCTGGCAGGCTGTGCTTTTTCCACATGGGGTGGCTCCTTGTGGGATGCACTCCTTGTGTGTGGGGCTCCCCTATGCAGGGGACACCCCTGCATGGCACAGCACTCCTTGTGTGCATCAGCACTGCGTGTGGGCCAGTTCACCACATGGGTCAGGAGGTCCTGGATTTGAACCCTGGACTTCCCATATGGTGGGCGGATGCTCTATCAGTTGAGCCAAATCTGCTTCCGTCTTGCCTTTATATTTAATTTATAGTTTGCCTGGATATAGCCTTCTTAGGTAGAGCTTTTCCTTCACATTGAATAATATTGTGGAGATTGTTGAGGTTACTCTGATTTTTTTTTCTCCTCTTACAGGCAACAGGACCTTTTGGGTTGGGTGTTCCAAAGGAGTCTTTGAAGTCTTGTATCTTTACTAGGACTTGATCATCCTATGCTAGTATTTTCCTGGGACAAGAGAGGCTCTATTCATCTGAAGGCTCATTTAATTTTTATTTTTGGAAAGCTCTTACAAACCATCTTTATACATCTTTAAATGTGTTTTCTCTTTATAGGACATGAATTGTGCATATGTTTGTCTGCCTTACCTATTTTTTCTCTCATCTTTTTTATAAGCCTTTACTCCTTTCTATTAATTTTTCTCACTTTTCCAAACTTTGCCCTTTTATCCTTTCCTATGCTTTTATCAGTGTTTGTAGTTGTTTTTACATTTTTCTGCCATTTATTTTCTGAGTACTACTATCTCATGATTTATATCTTTTGTCATTTTGCCATCTTTTTAAAAAATATTTGTACCTTTATTTTGTATTCCTGTTTATGGGAACAATTGTTTCACTGTTTTTTTTTAACTTTGTATTTTGAAATAATGTCAAACTTAGAGGAAAGTTGCAAATACAATAAAAAAATAATACAGAGAACTCCAAGATATCTTAGATTCACCAAGTTAACATTTTGCCTCATTTGTTATGTCAGTCCATCTATCTATCTATCTATCTATCTATCTATCTATCTATCTATCTATCTATCTAATGAGGAGGTACCAGGGATTGAACCTAGCACCTCATTCATGCAAAGCAGGAGCTCAACCATTGAGATGCACCTGCTCCCTATTTATCTATCTTTTTTTTTTAAGATTTATTTATTATTTATTTCTCTCCCCTTCCCCGCCCCACCCTCAGTTGTCTGCTCTCTGTGTCCATGCATTGTGTGTTCTTCTGTGTCCACTTGTATTCTTGTTAGCGGCACCTGGAATCTTGTGTCTCGTTTTGTTGTGTCAGCTCTCCGGTGTGTATGGCGCCATTTTTGGGCAAGCTGCACTTTTCTCGTACTGGGCATCTCTCCTTATGGGGTACACTCCTTGCATGTGGGGATCCCCTATGCAGGAGACACCCCTGCGTGGCATGGCACTCCTTGCGTGCATCAGCACTGCACATGGGCCAGCTCATCACATGGGTCAGGAAGCCCTGGGTTTGAACCTTGGACCTTCCATATGGTAGGCAGACACCCTATCTGTTGGGCCAAATCCGCTTCCCATTATCTATCTTTTAAACATTTGAGAATAGGTTGCATGTATCATGCTCATCTACCACTTAACACTTCCATGTACATTTCTTAAAAAAACGTAACTGCATTAAGGATAATTATCATGCTCAAGAGATTTAACATTGATATAAAGAATATAGTTTATGTTCTAAGTTTTTAAATGTCCCAGTAGTGTCCTCTTGGCCTGTTCTCTGCATTATTAGATCCAATCCAGAATCGCGTATTGCATTTCCCTGTCACTGTCTTTCTAGTCTCTCTTTTCACTTGCAGTAACATATAATCAGGAAGTTATATTATACTATATATGACTCAACCACTCCCAAGCATATAGTTCAATGGCACTAACACTTTCTCAATGTTGTGCTAACATCACCACCAACTATTTCCAAAACTTCTCCATCATCCCAAAGACCCTGCAAGCATCATGTAGTCTCCATTTCTCCTGCCCTTTGGCCCTGGTAACCTGAGCTCTACTTCTGTCTGAATTTGCATTATTCTCGTTAATTCATGTAAGTGGAATCACACAATATTTGCCCTTTTGTATCTGGTTTATTTCACTCAGTACATGTCTTCAAGGTTCATATTGTAGCATGTATCAGAAGTTCATTCCTTTCTATAACTGAGTAATATCCTAGTGTATGGATACATCTTATTTTGTTTAACCATTCGTCTATGGATGGATACTTGGGTTGTTTTCACCATTTGGCTATTGTGAATCATGCTGTAAACAATGGTGTATAAATATCTGTTTAAGTCCTTGAATTCAATGCTTTTGGTATATATACCTAGAAGTTGGATTGCTGAGTTACATGACAATTCTGTTTAACTTTTTTGCAGAATTGCCAAACTGTTTTTCCAAGCAGCTACCTAATTTTACATTCCAACCAATGATGTATGAGGTTTCCTATTTCTCTGCATCCTAATTGGCATTTGCTATTTTCGGTTGTCTTTTTTTAAAATTAAAAAATACCCATTCTAGTATGTGTGAAGTGATATCTCATTGTGGTTTTGATTTGCATTTCCCTAATGGCTAATGATGTGGAGCATATTTTCATGTGCTATTTGGGCATTTATATGTCTTCTTTGGAGAAATATCTCAAGTCTTTTGCCTGCTCATAAACTGGGTTAAACAACCCAATTTTAAAACAAAATTTATCTTTTTGTTGTTGAGATGTAGGAATTCTTTATATATTCTGGATATTGAATCCTTATTAGATGCATGGTTTCTAAATATTTTCTCCCATTCTGTAGGCTGTCTTTTCAGTTTCTTGATAATGTCATTTGATGCTCAGAAGTTTTAAATTTTGACAATGTCCCATTTATCTATTTTTTTCTTTTGTTTTCCATGCTGTGGTATAAAGTCTAAGAATTCTTTGCCTAATATAAGGTCCAGAAGATATTTCTCTATGCTTTCTTCTAAGATTTTTATAGTTTTCTCTTATATTTAGGTCTTTGATCCATTTTGAGTTAATTTTCATATATGATGTGAGGTAGGGGTCCACCTTCTTTCTTTTCCATATGGATGTCCAGTTTTCCCAGTACCATTTTCTGAAGAGATTATTCTTTCTCCACTGAGTGAGTGTATTTGGCACCTTTATAAGAAAAATCATTTGGTCATAGATGTGTGGGTTTATTTCTGAACTCTCCATTCGAGTCCATCAGTCTATATGTCTGTCCTTGTGCCAGTATCATGCTGCTTTGATTACTGTAGCTTTTAAATATGTTTTAAAGTCAGAAAGTGTAAGTTTTCCAACTTCATTCTTTTTTTTTTAAGATTTATTTTTTATTTTTGTCTGCTCTCTGTGTCCATTCACTGTGTGTTCTTCTGTGTCTGCTTGTATTCTTGTCAGCGGCACTGGGAATCTGTGTCTCTTTTGTGTGTCATCTTGCTGCGTTAGCTCTCTGTGTGTGCAGCGCCACTCCTGGACAGGCTGCACTTTTTTCACATGGGGCAGCTCTCCTTACGGGGTGCACTCCTTGCAGGTAGGGCTCCCCTATGCAAGGGACACCCCTGCATGGCATGGCACTCATTGCGTGCATCAGCACTGTGCTTGCGCCAGCTCACCACATGGGTCAGAAGGCCCTGGGTTTGAATCCTGGACCTCCCATGTGGTAGGCAGATGTTCTATCCATTGAGCCAAATCTGCTTCCCTTCATTCTTTTTTATCAATATGTTTTTGGCTATTCAGGACTGCTTATCCTTCTATATGAGTTTGACGATAGACTTCTCCATTTCTGCAAAGAAGTCTATTGGAATTTTGATAGGAATTGTGTTGAATCTGTGTATTGTTTTGGTTGGAAGTGACATAGAAACAATTTTATATGCCAGTCCATGAACATGGAATGTTCTTCCATTTATTTTGGTCTTTGATTTCTTTTAGCTATCTTTTGTAGTTTTCTGCATACAAGTCCCTTATATCCTTTGTTAAATTTATTCCTAGATGTTTGATTCTTTTGGTAGCTATTTTAAATGCAATATTTTTCTTAATTTCCTTTTCAGATTGTTCATTACTAGTTTATAGAAACTACTGATTTTTGTGTGTTGATCTTATACCCTGCCACTTTGCTAAATTTGTTTATTAATTTTAGTAGCTTCATTGTAGATTTTTCAGTGTTTTCTATATATAGAATCATGTCATTTGCAGATAGGGAAAGTTTTACTTCTTTCCAATTTGGATGTCTTTTATTTACTTTTCTTTCCTAATTTTTCTGGCCAGAACTTCCTGTCCAATGTTGACTAACAGTGGTGACAGTGGGCATCCTTGTTTTGTTTCTGTTATTAGGGAAAAAGTTTCCAAACTTTCACCATTAAGTAAAAAGTTAGCTGAGATTTTCGTATATGTTCTTTTATCAAGCTGATGAAGTTTCCTTCTATTCCTAGTTTTCTAAGTGTTCTTATGAGGAAGGGGGACTGATTTTGTCAAATGCCTTTTCTGCATCAATTGAGATGATCATGTGAGTTTTTCCTTTGTTATATTAATGTGATATATTAATTGATATTCTTATGTTGAACCACTCTTGCATACCTGGAATAAATCCACTTGATTATGGTGTATAGTTCTTTTAATGTACTTTTGCATTGGGTTTGCTAGTATTTTGTTGAGGATTTTTGCACCTGTATTCATTAGATATCTTGGTGTCTAATTTTCTTTACTTGAGGTATCTTTATCTGGCTTTGGTATGTGGGTGATGTTGGCCTTGCAGATAAGTTAGGAAGTGTTCCCCTTCTTCAATTTTTTGAAAAAGTTTGAGCAGGATTGGTGTTAATTCATCTTGAAATGTTCGGTAAATTTACCTGTGGAAGCCATCTGGTCCTGGCATTTTTTTGGGGGGGGGGGGGCGACGTTTTTGATTACTGATTCAATGTCTTTAATTGCTATTGATCTGTTGAGACCTTTTATTTCATTTTAGTCAGTTTAGGTAATTGTGTGTGTTTCTAGGATGTTGTTCTTGTTATCTAGGTTACCAAATTTATTGGCACACAACTTCATTAAGATTTTAAAATTTTCATGGTAATAAGTTTGTTCACTCCCTCCATGGTAATGTTTTTCCACTGAGGTTCCATTTAGATTATTAATTCATCTTTGAATAAATGACTTCCTCATGGGCCAGCTGTTTGCCTGTGGTTCTGGAGTGGGTTGAGCATGCCCTTGTTCTAGGCTAGACGGTCCCATAGGTTTTACTTCTCTTTAGCCAACTGGCAACGATAGCTGCAGATACAGTCCTAATGTAGAACCTCTCTCTTCTCCCACCCTCCTGCTAGACTGTTTCCTGCAAAGACAACTTATCTGTATGATTCATCAATCAAGCCCACATCTCCTGTTTGTATTTTATGTCAAAATAAGTTTGGAAA
Organism: Dasypus novemcinctus; assembly: GCF_030445035.2. Lineage (NCBI taxonomy): Eukaryota > Metazoa > Chordata > Mammalia > Cingulata > Dasypodidae > Dasypus > Dasypus novemcinctus. The sequence continues at coordinate 22,748,947 of NC_080699.1, read as the reverse complement.
AGTACCCACTGCCAGCTCACATAACTGTTTCCATTATTCCTAGTAAGAGATTGTTATTTTTTGATCCCGGGGTATGGCACTTACTTTGGAAAGCTGTGTTTGGCCAGCTTTACTTGAATTCTGTGCCACAGCCACTTCTTTTAGCGTCTTCCTGCACCCCAATTGAATTTCACTACACTTCTCACATTTTGTGGCCTGAAGTTATAGATCTTTGCTAGTTTTGTTAAGGATAATTTGCTTCTTATTTTCCGTATTACTTTTAAATGATTTTCAAAAGAAATATTTTTCCCTTAGCAGAGGAAAACACCGAGCAGAAGTTCCGTATATTTTTTCTTATTTTGTGTGGTCTGCTTAGCTTATAGTTTCTATTTACTTATTATTTCAGTTACTCTAAGGGCTCTGGTAATATTGTTACTTCAATGCCTGTCTCTGTGTGTCTTTCCAGTTTTTATTTTCGCTGCCAACTGATTGATTCTCTTCCTGTATTTTCCTATTCAAATTTTTGAGACAATTGATGAGTCCAGCTAATAACTATCACTCTCATTGTACAGAACTTTTTATGGCCGATTCCTCCTGCTAGGCTGGACTGGCTCAGCCTCTGCATCAGGGCATATGTCAGTGTGGTGATTGGGGGACATGCTCCTTCTCTCCCACTTTACCCCCATCTCCCTCTGACCTCTCTTTGTTCCCACAACCTTTGCCCCCACTCTGCTCCTTATGCCATAATAGGATTTCAGGGTGTCAAAGATGAAAGGGCTCTTCAAGACAGCTTGGTTTAACCCTCTCCTTTTTTCTCTAGAAGAGAAAATTGAACCCCAGAAAGAGGACAAGTGGCTTTCTTAAAGTCACACAAAACAGACCCCAAATCCAAACCTTCTGCCTTTTGGTCTTGTACATTTTCCACGATGCAAGACCATCTCTCTAATTAGTCAAATGATTTTATCAATATTAGTGACTTATACTGTGTATGTGTTTGCTTCGTGGATTTGCACACCACGTAACCTCAGACAGTCCTGAAAAACAGTATTTTGGAGAGAGTTCCCAGCCTCTGATCCTACAAGCACCTGCAACTTCAAGTAAGGTCCCTCCCTCCGGCCACACCCCACATCCTGTGTCTTCTCTCTCTACACCCCAGCTCTCAAAGCAGCACCTTCTTTTGATGGGTGCTTGCAGGCCTGGCCTGACTCGGGCTCCATTCCTCCTTGGCTGGGTTACAGCGACAGCCGCCCGATCGGCCTCTGACTCTCCCATCTTGCCACCTGTAAGTCCGTCTTTCCCCCTTCCAGCCAGGGTGAGCTTTCTGAAATGAAAGCTGGCCCTGCCTCCCCACCACCTGCAAGATGAAGTCCAGTGGGGTCTGCAATCTTTCCCACATCTGGCCTCTGTCCACCTCTCTGGCCTCATCTTTCCCAGACACCCCAAACCCAACCTCATGCATTAAGCTCCAGAGACGCCGCACACGCTAGAGTTCCCTGAACTGACCATGCCTGTCTCTGCTTAGAGGGCCACTGAACCCCAACTCCTGGCTGGCTGCAAAGCCCACTCAGACTCTGCCTCCTCCAGGAGTTCTCTCTTCTGTGCATCTCTGCACCTTGCTCAGCTAGTCTCCACTGCTTGCACCCGAACGATTTTTCCTTTTCAGATTCCTTTACTAGAGAGTGACTGCCTGGAAGGTCTCACTCTTCTCTTAGACTGGGCAAGAAGGTGCTCAATTAACTTTTTGTTGAATTGAGTGAATTTTAGATCTACGGGGCCATGGACCCGTATCCTAAGGAGACGTGTGTGTGCACGTGCGCCTGGTTACTGTTTGGCTCCAGGTAAGTCTTGCATTAGCAAGCACATCTCCCGATAGGGTCTGATGGGGGCTCTGGGATGTACAGCTGCTGTGTCTCTGTGAGGCACATGCACAGCCTAGCTGGTTGACCAGGCGTCTGTCTCAGTTTCTAGGAGTCAAGTGGGCCAGGACAAGGTCATTGCTGACTTCAGTTGTGTCTGCTCCAGGGCCCAGCACCATTTTTTGAAAGGCTCTAAACAGGTTTAAAGACTGCTTCAGGTAGCAGGAAGTGCAGATTGAGCATATTGTCTCTTATGCCAAAGAGGTTTGGGTTTGCATGAAGATACTACCTACCCCTTGGCATTGTGGGAGGATTAAAGGCCATAATGTATAAAGCGTTTTGACCAGTTCCTGGCACAGACTGGGCCTCAGTAGCTGTTAGTTTTATTAGTCGAGCAGGGAATATTTTCTTCATTTTTCTCAACTTTGGCTTCAATGACAAGGGCTCAGAGAGGAGGACCTTTCCCAAGGCTGTTAAGATTTTTGACCTGTGCCCCTCCATCACCCACATGCCCAGACTGACAGTAATATAATTGCCCCATCTCACGTTCTGCTCTCCCAAGTCCACTCCAGCCCGTGGCCGGAAGACCGGGGCATGGGCACGAGCCAGGGCGAGAGCAGCTGCGGCAGCCCCAGCAGCCGGCAGTCCAGCTGCGGCTCCGCTCCTGCATCGCTTTCCCCCGTTTTCCTGGCCAGGGTCAGTGGGGGCCTGAAGAGAGACACCTCCTCCAGAGGCGGGTGGAGCTTTCAAAGGGGTTTGACCTTGGAGGTCCCCTTCCAGAGGCGGGGAGGGAGCGGAGGTGGCGGGGCCCCGGCGCCCTCCCCCACCTGCCGAGGCAGGACCTCTCTGCGTGGACGAGGTCGGCTCTCCCTGGCAGCCGTCCCAGGCAGCCGCCCCTCCCACGGGCCTCGCGGAGCGCCGTGTCCTCGTTCACGGCCCATTGGGTGCAGGCTGCTGCTCTCTCCTGCCTAATTGCCGATGTCCTTGTTAACACCCTCCCTCTGCCTCCGTGCCTCACACCCACTCACCGCTCCCGGCGCCCCCCCACCCCGACGAGGGCCTCCTACTTGATGAACAAGATGTAAGTATACAAGTTATTAATCTTCCCACCAAGGCAATTACAGGCCCGCAAAGTTCCTCCTTGGCTACGTTGGCTCTTCTATGACAACCTTATCAGGTTAGCAATTTCAGATCTGCATTAAGTGTTCAGAAATCAATTTTCAGCTTATTTTGTGTTGCAAAGTTTGCCATGCCTGAAACCGCACTGCTAATTGAACAAGAGCAATTGATGTTTTAGCAGTAATTAAAGATGGTAATTATGACCAAATCTCCCCCATGGCCCTGCCGTGTTTGCTTTTGGACCTGTCGGAATGGCTGGCAGGCCAAATCAATCTTAATAAACTTGGTGCTTCAGAAGTCTCCCCAGAAACGGTGTCGTGCTCAGGGTGGGGAGGCGGAGTCGTGGGGAGGAGTGGGGGTGGCATGTTTGGGGATGGGGTGATGGTGACCTGTTAGCTGGACAGTTGGGTGGCCATCGGGTCTCACCCGTTTGGCTCTGGGCGTGCCCAGCCGGCACCGAGCTGGGCACAGGAGTCGAGTGGGGGGAACGTTCCAAAGACAGGCGAGCACGCTCTTGCCGCGGAGATGCTTCCAGCATATTTGAGAAGAGATGATATCCGTGCATGCTCAAAATAACTTCAGAGCTTCAGAGTACTTGTTTTCATTCATAAATATTAAAGCCTGCTCACTATGTGCTAGGTGTTGGGGGAACGAAAACAGAAAACGTCACCCCAAATGAACCAACAAACAAGCACGAGTGACTATGACTTTTTTAACCTTTTATCCAGGACTTGGGGCCAAGCCGGGCTCTGAATGATGTTGGTCTAGTCCTTGGCATGTGGCTCCACCCCCCTCGCCTTCCCCTTCCTTCAGCTCTCCCTGCGGAACCTCATCCTCTGAGAGGCAGCTGGGAAGATGGGAAGAGTTTTGGGCTTGGAGTCAGTAGGCTCCATTCTAGGGTCGCAGCTTCACACAGCGGCCCTCCCAGTGCTGACGTCATAGGCCCCATTTAGCATTTTACAGAGGGGAGGGAAGGAAGGTGTGGTCGGTGGAGGAAGGTGTCACCCAACTCCTTCAGGAAACCAGTATCAGATTTCTACTGACCTGTCAAGTTACTGTGCTGTGAGATGTTCATTCTATATTCATTTATTAAGCATCTGTGTGCCAGACACTGTGCTTTACACTTAGGGACACAAAGATGACTTTAGTGCAAAAAAGCTGGGCAAATACTGGCACGTGTGGTACATGTAGGCAGAGGGTCAGCATCTAGAGGATGCCCCAGCTCAGCATCCCAGGGAGAGGTGGGCTTGGGCTGGCGTGCTGGAGGCACCATGGACTGTGCCCCAGGAGAGGCACCGGGCCCACTGTGTTCCACCTCTTCATAGGGAGAACCTGGGAGCAACCTTGCAAAATAGTCTGGGCTTGGGTGCCAGCCCCCGGAGTGGGGCGTGCCAGCTGCCTAGCATGTACCATCTGGAAATCTGTGGGGAATGGAGTCTACACACAGCCTCTCCCATGCAGGTGGGTCACCACCAACATCAACCGCCTCAGTGCCAGGCCATCTAGAAAGAGCTACCAGGTCACTCCTGTCTGTATCCCTACAGTGACCAGGACCTGGGGCCTCGGAGCTTCATAGTCCATTGGAGAGAAAGACCCACAGATAGATTTTTTTTTAAATCACAGAACTCTGCTCTGCTTATGAGATCCCTGAAGAAGGACTGGGGTGGGTGGGAAGGGTTCCTGGCAGCTGGATCTTTACGGCTGAGTAGAAGGTAAGCCCAGTGAGGCTGGAGGGGCCCCACTCGGGCACGGGCACAGGCGTGGCGGTGGGAAGCATTGCGGCATGCCTTGGGAGTGACGAGCTGTCCGTGGTCCCCAGAGGGCATCCCTAGAGGACGGGGGCGAGGCAGGAGGTGTGAGAGAAGAGTTTGGAGATGAAAACAGGGGCCCCTCAGGGCATGTGGGTCTTGCTAAGCCGTCTGAACTTTGTGCTGGGCATGGGGAATGGGAATGGGAAGCCACCGCAGGGACAAGGTCTGCTTTTGAGATATTTCATCCCGACCGTTGGGTGGGGGTGGCTGGGCAGGGGGCGCGTGCAAGAGCGGGGGCTCAGGGACATGCTGCCCGGTGGCCGCTCCACAGGTGACCCCGGGAGGGAGTCCCTGGACAAATGCCCTCTCCACCTTGTGCCTGGTCACATGGAGAGGGGCAGTGCCTTTGAGTAGAGAGCTTGGCTCGTGGCTTCATGATGTCCCTAACTCCCGGACTCAGCATGGCGTGATTCAGATTCGGCTTCCACTGAGCCAGGGAAGACCAGGCCGGGGTTGCAGGAGTCCCTCATGGCAGCCGCGTTGGGCAGGGCTGTGAAGTCACCTCTCAGAGAGAGGAGAGCGTGACGAGCAAGCTCTCTGACCAGAGCGTCGCATCAGGCACCAGATCGGCCCGGCGCGCAGCCCGCCTCGGGGTTCGAAGCCCGGCTGTCTGGGCACCGTTCTCGCTCTCCCGCCAGCACGCTGAGGCCTGATGCCTGCAGCTGGCCCTGCCGGGGGGCGAGCACCACGCGGCAGGCGCCCCCGGGACAGGCACGCTGCGCACACAGAGGCACCCGAGGCCCTGCGCGTGCGTGCGCTCAGGGCGGCCCACCCTCGCAGACCCAGCCGCGCACGAGGGGTGGGTGTGCAGGCTCAGCCCTGACGGGAGTGTTTGCCCTCCGGTCCCAGTGGCATCAGTTTAACAAATGAGGTAATTTTGGAGGCAGGCAGGTCTTCAATCAGAGGGCTTAATTCTTCCCGGGGAGGAGGTGGGTGGGGGGTGGAGGGGGCGCGGGAGCTGAGGGCCGGGTGCTCTCGGGGGAGCTCGTTGGTTTCCTCTGGGGTCATGCCACTCTTTGCACATGCTGGTCTCTTGGCGGGGGGGGAGGTGTTTGGGCCCCCTAACGGGTCTGCCCTGGTCTTCAGACCCCATGTGGTCACTCCTGCCCCCGTCAGGCTCAGGCCACCCCGTGCTGACCGCCGAGGCATTGGCAGCTGGAACGGGAAGGTTCTGGCTCCACCTCCACACCCCTGGGGCAGTGAATCCCAGAGTTTTAGGGTTTCGAGCACACCTTGCCCAGCCCCTGCAGTGCCCCGGTGAGCAGATATAGGTATGCGGCTCCCCAGGCAGCTGGCACCTAAGCTCAGCCCAGAGGGCACCGGCGAACCGCCCAAGGTCCCACCGCAAGCTGAGTGTGCATGCGCCCTGCAATAACTCTGGGGCGCCCTCTTCACCAAACGACGCGTCACGGGCCGGCCGGGGCTGTGCTGGGTCATCCAGCCAAGGTGTGGAGATGGTGCCAGGAGGAGCTTAGATGCTATCCGATAATGGCACTCACAGCACACTTCGGTACAAGCCGAGCGTCTATGTGTGGCCACCCCCTTGCCACCAGGCGCCCCCACCTGGCGTTTCAGATGGCTGCGGGCTCCCCATTTAAAGACTCTTGGGGGAAGCGGACTTGGCCCAGTGGTTAGGGCGTCCGTCTACCACACGGGAGGTCTGCGGTTCAAACCCCGGGCCTCCTTGACCCGTGTGGAGCTGGCCCACGTGCAGTGCTGATGCGTGCAAGGAGTGCCCTGCCACACAGGGGTGTCCCCCACGTAGGGGAGCCCCACGTGCAAGGAGTGCGCCCTGTAAGGAGAGCCGCCCAGCGCAAAGTGCAGCCTGCCCAGGAATGGTGCTGCCCACACGGAGAGCTGACACAAGATGACGGGACAAAAGGAAACACAGATTCCCGTGCCGCTGACAACAACAGAAGTGGACAAAGAAGAACACACAGCAAATGGACACAGAGAATAGACAAGGGGGGGCGCCGGGGGGAAGAGGAAAAAAAAAAAAAAAAAAGCATAAATCCAAGCTTTAAAAAAATAAAGACTCTTGGATGTGGGAGTTTCTTCTCTCGCCCCTCAATACCACCCCCCGAGTCACACTTGCTTTCCCTAGCCAGGACTGCCTCTGGGTGGACTGCCACATCTGAACCGACCCCTCCTCACGACTCCCCGTGCTACTTAAGCTCCTTTGCTTTGAGGCTGTTTCAGGAAAAGGGAGAACAGCTGGTCATTCGTCACCGACCGCTTCCTGATGCTAATCCCCCAGGCTGGTCCGGCCCATGGCACAAGCTCGTCTGCCTTCTGCAGGACACAGCACCCATGCGGAAGCCATTGAGGAAGTGGTGGGAGTTCCAGCCAGAGCCCCGGGCTGACTTTTTCGGTGCTGCGATGGGACCCTGGTCTCTTTCCTGCCTGGGGAGCCGGGAGGGTGGGGGCCAGGCCACGGGGCCAGAGGCCCGTCCGACTGCCCAAGGCCTGCCCGGCTCCCGCGCCAAGGCCCGCCGCCTTTGACGCCGCTTTCTCCCCAGCTCCTCTCTCTCAGCCAGCCTGTCTGTATTCCCGAAGCTTCTTCCCTGGATGGGTGATTGATTAATTGATTTACATATTTATTAAAATGTATTTTAGTAGCGACTTTGCCTTTGATGCCAAATCTCATTTCCTATTGTGGGCTGCTGACAGCCGGCATTGTAAATGCAAAGACACTTTACAAAACAATTTAAATAGCAATTGCCACCAGCTTAAAAATGAGCAAAACAGACAAATAAAATACTGATGAGGAAATTGGCAGCTTCGGGACAAAGAGGGCCAGGGGTTTCTGAGCAGCCAGCAGCTCTGGGTGCCCGGCTGGTAAAGGCCGTGTAATTGTCTCTTTAGCATGACCCAGATTCTAGGTGTGGATGAAGGGAGGTTAATGGTTGCTGCTCAGCAAGCCCAAGGACCTTGGCCTTAAAGGAGACCTGCTCTCGGGGACTTTGCTGGACGGAGGGGGCTGCAGATGGAGGGAGCCGGCGGGGGAGGCCCTTGACCTTGCGCTGCAGTCTGGACTTGCAAGGTTGGGTGCGCCTGCTCCGAGGAGCACCGGGGGCATTGAGGCTGGCAGCAGGTTGTCTTTGCCAGGCAGTTGTGTGAGTAGAGTGTGGACAGGAAACTTGGCCCCTGGATTCTCGTCCTAGCCCAGCTACCAGCCAGCTGTGAATCTGGGGCAGGGCTCCTTCTCTGCTTCCTCTAAAGATACCGAGTGGGAGGGATCCAGGAGCACTGGCCCCGGGGGTGCCAGAGAGCTGGAGTAGAGTCCTGTGCTCCACTCCCTAGCTGTGTGATTTCTAGCTGGCCACACTCACTCTCTGGGCCTTGGTTTCCATGTCTGTAGCATGGGAGCATGGGATGCGATGCTTCTTGAATCCTCTTTTTTCTTTTTCTTCTGATAATGCTAGCAGCCCATGACCCTGTGTGGTCCCACTAATGGCCTGACCAGAGGGAGGGAGAGAGGGAAGGTGAGCGGGTGTGTTGTGGGGACAGGAGCGTGCGGAACGTGGCGAGGACCACATCAGAGTTTGGAGGAAGTCATGCTTGTTCCTGGGAAAGGCAGAGCCCAGAGCGCTCAGGGAAGAGGTAGCAGTCGTCAGAGGACAGGGTCTTGCTCGCCCTCCCAGTCCGGTGGCCCTTGCTGGATCCTGCCTGCTGCCACCCCCGGCTGTGCCTCCTCTGTCCCCACCCCATCCCCAGGGCCGTCTCCCCAGCCCATCATGCTGCAGCCTTTTTCTGCTGCTAGATTTACTTCCTGCATGAGCTCATTTTACAGCTATTCTCTCTTTTTCCAAGATGCTCAAATTTTCATTTCCAGCCTTGACCTCTTACCAGAACTCTAGTCTCATAAATCCAGCAGCCTGTAGGACATCTCTCCCTAAATGACTTGCTGTCACCATAAAATGTCTAAAACCAAATTCAGCATCTTCTCTCTCACAAACTGCTGCCCCCCACCAACTGCCAGCATTCTTTATTTTTTTTTCCCCCATGCATTCTCCTCCCTTTAGTTTCCTACAATTGGGCAGTTATCAAAAGAAGCATTTATGCAGTGTTTACAGTTTCCGAGGTGCCTTTCTGTGCACGATCACATCTTTTTCAGCAAGTTTGCGTTGACCACCTGTTATTTGCCAGACACCTTTCTGGGTGCTGAGGATACAGCAGTGCACGAAACAGACACATCTCTGCCCCATGGAGACTCATGTTCCGGGAGGTCCCTCTGCCTCGTGGCCTCTAGGTGAGCTGCACGTCGTGGACCCCACGGCAGCGCTGTGCGTCTCCTGGGAAGCTGCCCGAGTTGTCAAGCCCGGGAGCGGGTTCAAATTACACTCTCCAGAGATTTGGCAAAAACTGGGGATGCTCCTTATATAAGCACAGCCTGTATGAAACACTGAGGGCAGGAATGGGGTCCCCGCTTTTAGGGGACTTGCAAACTGGAGGCCCATGTGAAGGAAGTTAAGAGAGTTAAATAGCAAACCAAAGCAACAGTGCGAGATCACCACAGGGCAGATTCATTCATTCACTCGTTCTTTTAACAGATATCCGAAACGTGCCAGACGCTGTGCTGGGTGCAGTGACTGCAGAGTAAAAGGAGGAGTCTGTGCCTTTGAGCTCATGCTCTCATGGAGAGCTATGGATGAAGACACAGGGTGAAGAGGGCGACAGCCGGGGGAAGCACGGGGTGCTGCGGGGAAGGGAGGAGGGACCGAGGACAAGCAAGGCTTCCTGGAGGAGGGGGCGACAGAGCTCGTCCCTGAGGACAAGAAGGCATCAGTGGGCAAGGAGAGGGGACTGGTGGGGGAGGGAGGGCTCTAATGGGGAAAGCTCCCTCTGTGTGGGGCGCAGGGTCCTACCTGACGGGGGAGGGCCTGCCACTCTGTCTGTCGGGCGGTGGGGTGGCCTTGGACTGGAACTCAGCACTGAGTGGGACAGTCTCCACTGAGCAGGAAGCTTAACCCGTGTCCTCTCTCGCTTTTGGCTCGTGAACGAGTCAGTGCTTCGTTTATTCAACAATTAATTACTGATGACGTACAGGCACTGCGGTGCAGTGGGAAATAAGATGGTGCCTGCCATTTAGATTTCCTGTCCTTATTTACTTTTTGTTTTCCCTGAGTGTTTTGAAAAGTCTTTTTAAAATGCCAGCCTGTCTCAGCTGCACCGAGGAGGGCACGGATTTGGGTCCGAGCTTGGGCTGGAGTTTTAAGAGCTAGAGTGGACAGTGGGGATGAGTGGGGTGGAGGCAGGGGGGTCCAGGGAGCGGGGTCCCTGAGGGGAGGTGGTCCCCCCAGAAGGAGAGGGTCGAGCTGCTTTTTCGGGCGAGGCTTTGCCTGGAGACATCCCCCCCAGCTCTTCCCTGCCAAGCCCCTGGCACCCTGGTTTTGTCTCTAGCAAGGAACTTTGTCTCCTTCCTTGCCATGAGACAGCGTTGGGGACCCGATGCCTACCCTCCCTGGGGGGCTCCCCCTTCGGGGTGTGGGCATAAGGGGGGACTGTGTGTCGTGTCCTGGTCCAGGGCTTGCCCCAGCCGATGTCTCTCATGAGTGACAGCTGTCGTTCTGTAGAGGAGAAGAAAGACCGGGATTCTCTACCGTCGGAGAGGGAAGTCAAAACTCAAAAGAGCCACGTGCCGTGGGCTCTGATGGGGTGGACGTGGACTGGCACGCGCTGCCGTGTCCTCTTGGCACAGGCCCTGGTGGCCTTCGTCGCAGACAGAGCAGCCGTGCTGATGGGCTCGGGCGGGGCCCTGGACACGGGGAAGGAGTTAAGTGGCCACGAGGCTTTGCGGGAACCACAGAGTGCAGAGCTGTAGGCGAACCTGGCCATCGTCTAGTCCCACAGCACTCCCCGAGGAGGGGGCCCCTCGGAAAGGGGCCTGGGAGGTGGTTGGGGGGCCACTCGTGCTCTCCTCCATTGGGCTCCCCAGCCTCTCTCTAGCTTCCCAGGGCTGGAGGAGGTGGGGCACCCATGCTTCCGAGGCTCCCTGCTGTTCCCTTCCCTGGAACGGCCATCCTTGGCCATCCCCATGGAAACAGTGGTGGAGACCCTGGGGGGGGGGGGCGGCGTAAGAGAGGGATGAGGAGGGAGAATAATCAAGAATTATTTGTTTGGGGAAAGAGAAAAAAGGAGTGGTGAGGGAGAGTGGGAGGGAGAGAAGAGAGGAAGGGAAGGAGAGACAGAGGGGAGAGGGAAAGAGAGAGGGAGAGTGAGAGGAGAGAGTCTTTTCTTTGGGGAAAAATGGAAATTTAATCAGATCAGTTTTTATAGTGCAAATAGAAAATCAGTTTTAATAAAGCCAAAAGGAAATGCAAAACAGCCGCTTGAGATGGAGATTGTGTTAAACAGACAGCTCTTTAGGAGTAGCCGAGTCTGGGATGTTTATTGTGCACAGACAGAGCAAGGAGGGGGATTTCTGGAGGATTTCCAAATAGGAGGTTGCTTTGGCTTGGGGCGGGTGGGTGAGCCCGTTCTGCACCCATCCTCTCCAGCCTGGGCCCATCTGTCCCAGGAAGGGGCTCTCCCCAAATAAGCAGGAATGACAAGGGGAGTGGAGATGGGGGGGGCGGGCAGGCGGGTAGGGGCAAGAGAGGCCACCCCTTCCTACCCGGTGGGCCCCCGGGGCTCCCCGCCCATTTCACCCACTCCCTCCTGCCAAAGGCTGGACCCTGTCTTCCATTGGCACATGCACTGTTTTCAGCTCCTGATTCTTAATTATAGTTCTGGCCGAGCTCTTGGTTTTATTGCTTTCATTTATTATAAAAAGACCAGTGTCTGTTTTTTGAAACGGCTATCTGGTCAAATCACGGTTGATAAGCAACACTGAGCTGTCTTTTTAAGACAGGCCAAATTTATCACACTTAAAAAAAAAATAAAAAAGCAAGTCTTCGATAGCCTATTAGAAAATTTCCCCCCCTTTTTCCCAGAGTGACATTTTAGTAAAAGGCTTTATTTTTCCCCTCTGCTTTCACAAAGCCATCGCCTTGAAAGAGAGGGAGGGGGCGAGGGAGAGCGAGCCGCAGAGTACTTTGGAGGCTGCTCCACGAAATATATGGAGAGGGCAAAGAAGATAACAGGATCTGTCCTAATGGGGCTGTTAGCTCAGGGGGAAGAGAGGGGGCTCCTGGCACGTGCTTGTCAGCTGTTATTTTTGTAATTAGAAGAGAAACTGCACTTTACATTTTGGAAACACAGCTCCTTGAGGCTGCAACGAAGATAGAGGGGTCTGGGCCAGAAAGATGGGTGGGGAAGGGCCAGGGGGGGAAGGGGAGGACACCGAGCCTGTCAGCTGGGGTTAATGGGCGCACCTGCTTAACGCCTGTGGGTAGGCTCCCTGTCCTTGTGAGCAGCTACTACCCCCCTGGGTTCACAGAAACGAGGGGCGGTCAGGTAGAGACCGATGGGGGTGCAGGGTGCTGCAGCTTTCCCCCTGCAGCCACGCTAGCCTCTGACCATCTGCCGGGACCGGGACAGGAGCTGGGGTGAGGCCATTTTGTGGGCTCAGCTAGAAACACCCCCCCCCCTTTTTTTTTGCAGCTTGTAGGTTTGGCTCTAGAAAGAATCACAGTCCCAGAGATGAGGGTCGGGGCCATCTTGCTCCTGGAATGGATGGGGAGTCCCGGGGCGCAGGCGGATGGCCCTGGTGCACGCAGCGTGGCTGGCGGCAGGGGTGTCGGCTGGTGGCACTCAAGGCAGGCAGGAGGCGCATCCCCCCCTGACTCCATGCCACCCTCCGACACGGCTGCCCCATCCTCCCTTGCGTCTTCCTTTCGCGCGTTTCCTCTCCGCAGTGTTCGCTACGTCAAATTCTGAACGAGAGAGCTTTCACAGTTCAGCAGCTCCCTGCCTTTTGCTCTCTCCCCGACTCCTGGGTTTCAGAGCCACGGTGTGGACAGTGCCTTCCTCTGGCCCTGCTTGCGCCCCTTCTCTTATCATCTTCATCAGCAGCCCCTTCCTCTCCCTGCTGGGAGCGCTTGACTCAGCAACAGGGGTGCCTCTGCCGTCTGGCTATGCAGAGACCTTCGCAGAGCAGAGCGGCGGATGCGGAGGAAGCTGCGCTGCAGCCCAGGAGCCCGGGATTGGGGGACACCGGACTTCCCGAGTCAGGGAAGCGGGGTTTGAGAGCCACACCACCAGCAGCTGGGTGAGCCTGAGATGGTGATTTGATTTCTATGAGCCTTGGTTGTGTCATCCGTAAAATAATGGGGGGTTGTGGGGGGCATGACACGAAGTGGCGGGAAAGCTGTGCCACAGGGCCCCGGGGCGCAGTAGAGGCTGGTGCCCCTCTCCGGGGCTGGTAGGTGCAGCTGGTGTCGGGGCCTCAGGGGCGGGGTGTGGGCACAGCAGGGGGCCCCCCCACAGTGGGGCCGGGACTGGTCAGGCCCAGGGCTCCCACTCCTGCTCGCTCTGCTGTTCAGGCTCCTGGTACATGGTGGGTAGGCTGCTTCATCTAGCCGGGCCTCAGCTTCTGCATCCCAGACCATCTCCCAGCTTGTCAGGGTCAGAAGGTCCATCCTGGAACTCTCTAGATGCTTAGGCGTGTGTGGTTCACGCTGTGCCTGAGGCTGGACAGTCAAGCCGAGGCTTACCCTCTCCTGAAGACATCGTGGGTTTGGACGATCCAGCCTGGAAAACGGGCCCCCTCTTTTCAGGAGGACAGCAACCCTGGGTTCCAGAGGAAGAGACAAAATGCAGGGTCACCAGCCACCCGGGTTGGTCTGAGACTGAAGTCAGGACACAGGCCTTTTAGTGCTAAAACCGAGGGAATCCTGGGCAAACTGGGATGAGTGGGTCACCTAGGTCAGGCTGCAATCCACTTCCATAACTGTGAGTTGATGCCCTACTATGGGCTAGCACCGAGCCAGGTATATGGAAAGGGTAATGACAGAAACTGGTAAAATGGTGCAGCTTCTTCAGAAAGTTAAACATCAAATGATTATATGACCAGCAATTCCACTCCTAGATATAAACCCATAGACATTGAAAGCAGGGACTCAAACAGATACCCACACACCAATATGCATTGCAGCGTTGTTCACAATTGCCAAAAGGTGGACCAAGTGTCCATCAACAGATGACTGGATACACAAAATGTGGTATACACACACACCGTGGAATATTATGCAGCTATAAAAATGGAATATTATGCAGCTATAAAAATGGAATATTATGCAGCTATAAAAAGGGATGACATTCTGATACATGCCACAACAAGGATGAACCTTGAAAACATACTAAGTGAAATAAGCCAGATAGAAAAGAATAATGAATGATGTCACTTAAAGGAGATATCTAGAAATAGTGAATGTGTAGAGATACAAAGTAGATTGGAGGTCATCAGGAATGGGGGTAGAGGGAGGGAGAAAGGGGGAGTGAGTTGTTGCTTGGTGGGTATGGAGTGTTTGTAAATTTTGGAAACTAAAAAAAGAGAGAAAAAAAGAAACCGTCTTTGCCCTTAAGGCCCTCAGAGCACAGGGGAGGCAGCGAGTTAGAGAGATCAAAGGCCTTCCAATGAGTGATAAGGCGAATAACTAATGCCTGGAAACCCAGAGGAGGGGGAACTTTTTTGATAGTGGTGGGAAGGCTTCCCAGAGGAGGTGATAGCTGAAGTGGGCTTTAAAGACTGAGTAGATGTTTGCAAGGCAAACCAAGTGGAGAGAGGGCTGGGGACAGAGCACAAGAGGCAGGGCTTAGAGAAGTATAAAATGATGCAGTAAAGCTTGGGGGCAAAATGGACTGTAATGGGGGTGGGAAGCTGAAACTGAAGGAGCTAAGGGGTACGCTGTCCCTTCCCTTGGAGCACTGGGGTGGGGGTGAGCGTGGATGGAGGGAAGGTCTCAGGGCCGGCGACAGGGTGGGACCCCTTCCCCCCACCGTGAGGGTGGCGACATTGACTCCACAGTGTCCTGGTTTCAGCCTGAGCCTGAGAGAATTTGCAGGACTTCTCCATGCCAAGGCGGCTTGGCTCCCTGGTGTGGCTGGGTGCCTGGCCCGCGGCTGGAGCCAGTGGCCCTGAGCCCAGGGAAGCCAGCTGGTGACAGGATAGAGTTGTCCTGGCTTTGGCCAGGCAGAATGGTGGGCTCTGACCCAGGCCGTGATCCCCGCACGACCTCTTCTCAGAGATAATAACGCTGTGGCCCCCCAGCTAGGGTATCTGGGGACCCGGCCTCTTTGAGTGGGGCTGAGCTAAGTGACCTGGCCAAGGTCAATTCCATTCTGGTAGATTCTGCAATCAGACCCAGGCCCCCAGTGAGAACGCAGGCAGCTGGCTCCCTTGCTCAGCCCTCTTCTTCCTTTATGCCCTGGCTGTAACCTTGACCTTGAGAAATTTGCTGGTGGCAGGGACTCTCTCTCTAATTCTTTTTTTCTTCTGACCCACAGTTTGACCAATAAGTAGATATTCTTTGGGCCCAAGGCTAAACATGAATTAATATGTTGTTTTTTTAAAAATAGGTAAGATAAAAGCAATGATGATATATAGGCAGGTTAGGGGAAAGCCCGTACTTGACTGATTAGCCTCTTCCCTTCCCTGTAAAGTAGAACACCGTGGCTCGCCTGCCCCCGGGGTCTTTTTTCTGTTTATTTAATAGAACTCCCCGAATAGAAGGTGAATTCCTTGAGGAATGAGGCCTCCTTTTTCCTTGCCTCTCTATCCCCAGGGTCTGGCACAAAGTAGAAACTCAATAAATGTTAGTGGAACGAATGCATAAACGTTTGAATAACAAAAATACCTGCTCTACCGACCTCTCTCAGGATTATTGGGAGGATCAAATGAGATAATGCACATGAAAGCACTTTGTAAATTGTAGAGCACTATACAAATGCAAATTATTCACAGCTTTGGTGGAAATTATTATTCAAATTATTATTATTATTTTCACGGTGGAGGAGGACAGGGAGGAGAGGGCAGTGAAATCGGTCCCTAATGGTAGACGCTTAGGCAGCGGCAGCGGGCAGCGGGGCGGGAGGGCCTCTCAAGCCTGCCCAGGAGCCCCTTAAATCAGGGCCAGACAGCAGCTGCTCGGGCTGGGGCAGAAGTTGCTGTTGGAATCCTGCCCAGTGTGGGGACTGAGGCTGCAAGCATGTCTTACCCTGAACAAAATGAATTAAATGCCAAGCTCTAAATGAAAAAGGGTTTCTTTACTCTGCTGCTCCCTCCCACCTTTTTTTTTTTTTAATGTGGCTAAAGTGGTTGAGAGAAAGTGCCCGGCACCCGAAAATCCAGGGGTTCACGCTCATCTCCCCGGCCCCGAGCTGGTATTTCCAGTGCTATTATCCTGCCTCTTCAAACCCTGGCCTTGGAGAGGGAGGGCACCCGGCTGGGCGGCCCGCAGACGCAGCAAAGGCGTGATTGATAATTGGCGACTGTAATTCTATAATTCATTTCCTTGCACCGCAGTGAAATTAAAAGAGTTTAGGTTCTCAAGCATAATGATCATCAATTAAACGCCGGGGAGATTTAGTGTCCTCATTTGAATTTTGTTTTATTTATTTAAATGTCTCTTTGGGGGGGAGGGGAGCGTTGGGAGGGGGCGCGCGTGGGGGAGGGGCTGCGGAGGCTGGGGCAGGGGAGGGGGTCTCGGAGCAGCAGGGTCCGCCGGGCTGTCTGGGGGCAGCGGGGATGGGGAGGTGGAGCACGGCCGCGGGGCGGCGGATTTCCTGAGACGGGATCCATCAACCCGGGCCTAATCAGTTAATACTGATAAACTGCCAGCAATAACTGCCAATTGCGCCGCAGTTTTGGAGCTGCCAGTTCATTCATTTAGGGAGTGCGGCGGCCATCGAGAGAAGCGCTCCGGCGCCGCCTCTGCACCCCACGTCTTCCCTCCGGGAGGGAGAGGAGGCAAAGAGCTTCGCCCAGAGAGTTTACAACTGCAAGCGGTAAAATCCCGCCCATCAGCCATGTGGGATCTAAGGCCCCTCTCAGTTTAGAGACGGAGTGGACATCACCAGTACAGGGGCCTCAGGATGGAGGAATAAAATATGGATTAGAGTGGATTTACTGGTATTCTACTACAGAATCATTGTGACTCTAGCAATGGAAGAAATTAGATCACTGATACGGAGACAGTGGCCACAGGAGTTGCTGGGGGCAGGGAGAGAGAAAGAGGTGTGATGTGGGGGCATTTTCAGGACTTGGAGTTGTCCTGAATGATATTGCAGGGACAGATGCAGGACATTGTATACCCTGCTATAACCCAAAGAATGGACTGGGAGAGAGTGTGAACTACAACATAAACTATAACCCAGGGTATGTAGCAGTGCTCCAAAATGTACTCATCAAATGCAATGAATGTGCCACACTGATGAAAGAAGTTGATGTGGGGGCGGGGGGGGGGTGATGGGGAGTGAGGTCTATGGGAACCTCTTGTATTTTTTTTAATGTAACATTTTGTGTGATCTATGTGTCTTTAAAAAAATGGACAATAAAAATAATTTCAAAAGCCACGACGGGTTTCTGCGGGCAGGACAAGTGCACCTAGTTTAACTGGGGTTGGGCTGTGGGAAGGAAGGTGGACCGGGCGGAGAAGAGCCCGGAGAGTGGCCCGGCTGGGCTGGCATGGACAAGGCCCCCGATTTTAGGAGGAGATAGGGAAACGTTTCCTGGTCACACTGTGGGGTCTTCCTGTCCAGGGCCAGAGAAGGAGGTTTGGGAGTGACTCGGGAGTGTCCTTGTCACCACCGCGCTACTACCCACCTGCGCGACTCAGTTCCTCTGAAATGAGGGGTGGCTAGGTGGCCTGGGGGGTGTCTTTTCGCTCAGTGGCTTTACTGAAGCTGCCGTTCTGTGCTGGCGTGGAGGTGGGGTACCTCCCACTGCCCTCCTTCCCGGGGAGTCTGCGATTCAGTGCCCTCCCCCTCCACGCTGAGCCCCTGTGCCCCCACATTGCTGTCTCTTATCCTGGGGTGTCACTGCTGCCGTTTCCCTGCCTTCTCTGATTCTGACTTCTCACTCGCAGTCAAGAAACTAAACATATAGAGAGGGGGTGGGCAGAGGATGGGGAAAGTGCCCCGGCTTCCCGGGGGAGTGAGACCTCTTCACCTCCATAGAGGGAGTCGGAAATCCAATCTGGCCCGTTGACCAGGAGCGGGGGGCCTTTGTGACCCCCAAGTGAAGTGCCTAAAAGAAAGTCGTGTGAGCGTGTGGGGAGGCGGGCTGGGGTGGAGGAGGGAGGGAGCCCTTCTCTGTGGTTTTAGGTCCTGCGGGATGAGGCACCAAGCCGGCCCCGTGCAAGGGCGCCTGGCCCCGGGTTGGGTGAGAGCTGAAATCCAGGCACCAGAAGGGCTGCAGGCCAAGCCATCCACCAGGAGGGGGCGCGCCGTTCCAATTTTAACAAAGGCATCCTTTGTGCACGCCGAGAAGGCTTTCAGAACGGCCTTGTAGTTGTCCTGCAGGGCTTGTAGACAAACAGGTCCTCTGCCGGGGATGTCTTCTTCAGGACCTCAGAAAGGGTGGCTTTTGGGTTGGAGGGAAGTGGTGTGTTCGAGCTTGGTGTGATGAGATGGGCAACTCGAGGGCACGGGGCTGGGACCAAGCCCACAGGAGGGAGGGCACAGGGGCTCTAGGCTCCCAGGCAGCCCTTCTCCGAGCACAGGTGACCCCGCTCCCTGGAGCTCAGCATGGTAGATGAACTTGTGCAAACTGCTCAGCTGGGGATGGGTGGGAGGAGCCCGATCCTGGGGTCTGGAGACCCGGGCTGCAGTCCTAGCTGTACCCCTCCATGCCCTCGGCCGTGCCATGTTTTTTCTCTGAGCCTCGGTTTCCCCTCCAGTCTAACAGCATGGATTGTATAAA
The DNA here is from genome assembly GCF_030445035.2 of Dasypus novemcinctus. Lineage (NCBI taxonomy): Eukaryota > Metazoa > Chordata > Mammalia > Cingulata > Dasypodidae > Dasypus > Dasypus novemcinctus. The sequence goes on along the minus strand of NC_080699.1, from coordinate 22,730,378 downwards.
TGCTCTGGGGGAGGAAAGGCACACTATAAATGCAGAGGACTGTGGTGACAACTTCCATCCCTCCTGCAGAGGGACAGACGCAGCCCGGCCTTATCTTCCACGGGCAGTGCAGAGGGGCATCCTTATCTCCATGCTGCTGGCCCGGGGCTGCCTCACGGGCCCCTTTCTCACGCAGGGTGATCTTCAGCACCCAGGACGCTCCCTCTCCGGGGGTGGAAGGGAAATGGCTGATATTAGAATCCAGAGACTTGCCGTTTTTGTACCGCCGATTCAAATCAAGATACCGTCTTCGCCTCCTCTCCGGCTGGCTGAACTCATTCCAGTCCCCTCACCAAGCCGATCTCTATCGGGAGTCAGTGCCTGGAGACGCGGGGACGTCTCCAGCCAGGGCCGGGCCGCGAGGCCGCCACCTTCGCCCCCTGCCGTACCCTCCGCCAGACAGGGCCCTGCTGGGTCTAAAGGAGGCCCTGTCATCCCGGTCATCGCCCCTTCCTTTCACATTGGTCAGAGGAGAGATGAAGGGGCCACTGTTCCGGGGTCCATCCCCTCCCCTCCCCGGCTGGGTCGGTGTCAGGGCTGACCTGCCGCTCCTTTGGGCCCACCAGCAGGGGCACTGGGGCTGAGAGCTCGGAGGTCAGGGGCGCTGCGATTTTCTGTGTGGAACCCGCAAGAGCACCAAGCCCAAGTGGGCACAGAGCCCAACAGAGGCTTTTTAAAAATTACCATTTGCTGTCCTTTTCTCTGATTACAAAAGTAATACATATTCATGGTCAGAATTTTGGAAAATACAGAAAAGCACAAAGAAAAAAAAATTCATCCATATTCCATGACCTAGAAGCAACCACTATTAATACTGGAGGGGCACATCCCCGCCCCACCCCCGGCTTTTCCCGCTCGCCCTGTCTCTTTATCCCTGTCTTATAACAGGAGTCTCATGCAGGATTACTTCTTAATGGTGTATCAGGGGCATCCCACCCCACCCCCACCCCAGCAGATGTCGGGGAGAGCGGGCTCTTGGAGGCGACCTCAGCACTGACCGATCGGGGCCCTCTCTCCGGCTTCCAGGGACAAGGAGGGCCATAAGCCCCGCTGAGGTCCCAGCCGCTGCATGCGCTTTCTTCCTTCCTGGGCTCTTGCTCCAGCCGGAGCAGGTGGGGTGGGCGGGGCAGTGGCGAGGTGCCAATCCCTGGAGGCTCTAAATCGTGCAAGAAATGTGAAGGACAGGCTCAGAAGCCGGGTGGGGTGACGGCTGAGGTCGCGAGCTCTTCACCCCCCAAAGGCAGCTTGAGTGACAGCAGTAAAGGGGCAGGGGGCTCCAGTTTAACCTGGGAGCTTTAGGTTAGGGACGTGGGGTCTACAGGCCTGAGGGCCTCAGCCTCTGAACGCTGATCAAGCAGTTCCAAGACCTTGGTTTGAAGAGGGAAGTTATTTAGCTTCCAGGGACAGCTGGCCCCTGCCCAGGCCGATGGCCGTCTGGTCAGCTCACAGGCCTGGTTCAGCTTCCTGAAGGCGTACTCCCTGGGTCATGCCGACTCCCGCCCCCAGCCAAGGCCTGTCTCCCACCTGCCCAGACTCTCTGCCCGCCCCAGCCTCAGCTCAGCATGCCCTGCTTCCCTCGCCTGGCCAGCCCCACAGGGAGAGAGCCCTCTCTTTGCAGAAGTCCTAAGGTGCTTACGAGTCTCTCCCGCTGGGCCCCTCAACTCACCTGCTACCTCTTACGTTCATGTTTGAGCTTCCTTTTGGAATGCAGGGGTGGAATCCTTATCTTCCCCATAGCACCCAATATGACTCAAACATAATAGCGGCTCAGTTCATTGCTGGTTGACCAAAGTATCACTTCCCATGATACATTTTGGACCATGGGTTAGAGGGTGATAGATGGACGATAGGACAAATGCAGAGGAGAAAGGAGGTGGGCATGGGCCTGCGGACCAGTGTATTTTCTTGGGAAGTGTTCAGGCAGCTGAGTTATCCTTGGGACTGAACATATGTGTGCTCACATGCTATTTTTATGTGCACACAGACAAATTGGGGGGAGTGGGGGGACCATGGATGCAAAGGAAATGGTGTTTTGGGCTCTTTCAGAGGTTTTAGACAGAAAAATGTTGGAAGACATTAACTTGAACCACCTGGGACATGTTCCTAATTTTACTTTTCTTTAGAAATTCTAGAGAAACAGATTCAGTGCTCTTCTCGGGAACACAGATCAGTGTCTCACAACGCTTCAGTGGGGGAAGTTTTTCCTGACCTCTCCCCTCCATCCCTCCCATTGCAATGTAAACTTCTCTGTTGAAATAGAGAACGGTCTCTGGCCGCCAGACCCCTTGTCAGCTCTTTGAAAACGTGGACTTTAACAGAATAAAGATCCTTTACATTAGGTATCTGTAATTTTCTCTTTGGAGGGTGGTTCCCCTGCCAAATTAATTGTCTGGTTCTTATAAAAAGCAATCTTTTTCCCCCAGTTCATGTTCCATTTTTGACCTAACATGGATGTTCTTGGCCTTTTGAATGGGCTTTGCTTCTAGTCGGGAATTCAATTTCCATAGCAACGCTGGCAACCATCTTAAAAGCCCTCTACCCCATTCCGATTTTAACCCCATGCCACCCTTCTCAAACAGGCAGTTGATTTGCCTGGTCACAAGCCATGTGTATATTTATTCTTATTTCAGGCAGGGCGGACAACAGCAGTGGCAACTCAAACTACTAACAGCATGAACAAAATTGTATATAAAGGAGTCGGCCTGCTTTCAGTTTCTGGGGGCCTGGGGCTCCCAAGGAAACACTGGTGTTTATTTTTTTTGGCTTCACAGCATTTTTTTTTTTTAACAGGGGATTGGAGTTTTTCATCTTATTTCTGAATCACCTGGGCCTTTTTCTCTAAGCAGGGCACCCTGCTGAGCTAGAAGCAGGAAGGCCTGAATGCTAGCTTTTGGGATTTGTCTGTTTCTTATCTGTGGCTATTTTTAAAGTAAACCATAAATAATGTGAGCTTCCCCCCGACCCCCCAAAAAAAGAAACTCAATGTTACCCCTAAACGTGGAAAGGATCTTCATTGCCTTTGGACTCAAACCCAAACTGGCACTCAGGGCCCTCAATTGGCTGGCCTCTACCTGTCTACTTAGTCTTCATTCCCTGTTGAATTGCACCCCCTGAAAGATACATTCAAGTCCTAAGTCCCCATCCCATGGATGGGACCTTATTCAGAAATAGGGTCTCTCGAGATATATTTTATTAAGATGAGGCCAAACTGGGTTGGGCTGGGCTCGAGTCCAACATGACCGGTGGTATCATAAGAGACAGACGGACACAAGGGCACAAGTTATTTCAAGGCAGAGGAAGAGATTGTGATGCATCCGGGTTGCCAGCAAACGCCAGAAGCCCGTCCGTTTGTCCCAGCCAGCTGCCCGGCCGTCGTCGTTTTGTGTGGGCCATGTCCTGTAAAGATTGGGGAGCTCTGCCTTAAGGCCCACCCAGCGCCGTCTCCTCCACAAAGCCTCTCCCAGGCCCTCCAGCCGGAAGGCACCCGCCCTCCCTTGCATGCCTCCCACAGTCCTTCTGGAGCGCTGCATGGGCTGCTTTGTGTCCGGGGTATTTATTCTTTTCTATAAGCGTCCTTCCTCCCTGTAGGGATTGAAGCTCTTTGAAAATGTTATCTTTTTTTTAAGATTTATTTATTTCTCTCCTCCCACCACCCGTTGTCTGCTCTCTGTGTCCATTCGCTGTGTGTTCTTCTGTATCCCCTTGCATTCTTGTCATGTGGTGCCGGGAAACTGTGTTGCTTTTTTGTTGCGTCATCTTGCTGCGTCAGCTCTCCGTGTGCGTGGCGCCACTCCTGGGTGGGCTGTGCTTTTTTCGTGTGTGGCGGCTCTGCTTGCAGGGCGCCTGCCTTGTGTGTGGGGCCCCCCTACGTGGGGGACACCCTGCGCGGCACGGCACTCCTTGTGCGTGGCAGCACTGTGCGTGGGCCAGCTCCACACGGGTCAGGAGCCCTGGGGATCAAACCCTGGACCCTCCGTATGGTAGGCAGACATTCTATCAGTTGAGCCACAACCGCTTCCCTGTTGTTCTTATTTAGTTACACGCAGAGCCTAGAACTGTGCCCTGCATGTAATTGGGACTCCTTAATTGTCTGTTGATCTGAAATCTAGAGTTTATATAACTGTATACTGTCCTCCAAGCATAGTCCCCCCCCCCCCGCCATATGCTGCACTTATTCCAATGACCCTACCACTGTTCAAAATATTTTGGAATTTCTTTTCTGGAATTATTTTCAGAGAAGGCTTACGAGCCAAAGAATAAAACTAGTCTCTTTTCCTTAGAATCAAAAAACATGTATTTAATTTTCATTTTGTTGTCATTGTTAGTCAACAAATATTTATTGAGCTCCAGGCACATAGCTGTATTTTAAAATTTAATATAAACGACTTCTCTACCTTATTGGTGGGATTTGGCTGCAAATAAATTTGGTCCTTTTCCAGAAAACAAATCTACCCTCAAAACATTGAAGGTTTACCATCTTTGAGAAGATTCACAACAACGAAAGCAAGGAATACAAAACTGGAAAAAAAAACAACAAAAAACCAAGCTGACAAAAACAAAAAAACAAAGAAACACATGCTGGCAGCATCACTGGAACAAGTGCCGACTCCCAGAGTGCCTTCTAGCTTGGAGACATAAAATCTGGAGTGCTCGTTAGACCGGCTCAGAATCTCTGGTCACTATCATCATACTTTGTACAGAGGTATGTGTCACTCAGAAAACTAAAGGACATCAAATGCAGTACGAACCATTGAGGGGTTTATAATTTACAAGGTAAGACATTATTCAGACAAAGACTTGTGAGAAATCAAGTCTTTAGTTTAGGTAAGTAGGGTCTACAACATAGTTGTGCTGACACCCGAGAAAATCTCCAAACCCATGAGTCAATAGTGGGTGGTTAAAATTATGCAACAACAGGGAAGGGGATGTGGCTCAACTGATAGAGCATCCCCCTTCCACATGGGAGGTCCAGGTTCAAACCCAGGGCCTCCGGATCCGTGTGGTGAGCTGGCCCACGCGCAGTGCTGATGCGCGCAAGGAGTACCATGCCATGCAGGGGTGTCCCCCGTGTAGGGAAGCCCCACACGCAAGGAGTGTGCCCTGCAAGGAGAGCCATCCCATGCAAAAGAAGTACAGCCTGCCCAGGAGTGGTGCCGCACACACGGAGAGCTGATGCAGCAAGATGATGCAACAAAGAGACACAGATTCCTGGTGCCGCTGACAAGAATGCAAGCGGACACAGAAGAACACACAGTGAATGGACACAGAGAGCAGACAGGGAGGGGGTGGAGGGGGAGAGAAAGCAATAAAAATAAATAAATGCACAAAGGTTTATATATGTATATATATAAATTATGCAACAACAGATGCAGTATGTCCTGCTTCCGCCCCCTACCAGCTGGACCACTTTGCGTTGGTATTTAAACTCTCTGGAGCTCAGGTTAGTTTCCTGCAAAATGGGGTAAAGATGAATGCCGATGCTGGCACACAGTTTCAAAGAAAGCATCAACAAACATTTCGGATTGTCCCCCACCCCCAGAGACTAAAAGGATAAGAAATAAACTGCTGCCTTCAAGCTTCTGGAGATTTAGATTACAGACTGGGTTTTACGATGTTCTCTGAAGGAAATAGTAGAAGAAAGACCCGGCATTTGGTCGCTGTAGAGGGATGAGGCATCATGTGTTGAGAAGCGGGGCGCTAGGGTGGCTGGATGCGTTAAAGTGCTTGCTGCTCCTTCTCGCAGAGTAGCTGTCTGGAACACAGCGGGGACCTCTGCTAGCAGTGCGCTTCTCTAGGAGGGAGCCTCAACCCAGCTGCCACTCCTTCTCCAGGCCTGGGGCACCAGAGCCTGCCGGGCCAGGCGCAACTGCTCTAGAAAGCCTTCCCAGACAAACGTGGCTCTGCCAATAGATACGGCCACTTGCTAGGTGGCAGCCGCTGTTTTATGGATGAGGAACTAAAGGCCCAGGGAGGCAAGCAGATTGTTAGGTTACCAGATACAGAGGCAGTTAGTGGTAGTGCCAGGATTTGAACCCAGATGTCTGGCTGCCAAGCCTGCCACCCCACGCTGTTCTAATATCCCAGCAACCTCATCACTCTGTGACTCAATCCACTTTAAGAATTTACAGGTTGGGGTGGGGCGTGGGATCTATGGGAAACTCTTATGTTTTTTAATGTAACATTTTGTGTGATCTATTAACTTAAAAAAAAAGATAATTAAAAAATTAAATTAAATTAAAAAAAAAAGAATTTACAGATTTTCCAAATGAGTGAATGAATGATCCATGTATTGTTTGTCTTCCTTCCACCAGTATCTAGCCTTCATGAGGTCAAGAAATTTCGACTTTTTTATTAACTGATGCAACCCTAGTACCTAGAACGTTAGAGATGCTTAGTAAGTACTGGATGAATAAATGACCTTAACGCTCGGTTTTTTTTTTTATCTTCCTTTTTTTTAAAGCACCTTGCTTTTTAAGAGTTCTGATGTGTGTGTCTATTGGACCTCTGACAGCCTTGTTATACAGGTGGGTTTCTATCAGTGCTATTGATCAACGTATCAACTCATTTCCATGGAAAAGTGTCTGCCCAGTCGGAAGGCTTTTTTATGTAAGTTTCTTAGAGACAGTCATAAGCCTCTGAAATCAACTAGTCCAAGAGTTATAATGGTCAATGAGGACTGCAGAACATATTTTTTGGTGTTTAATTTTTTTTAAAGTTAAATGCCTTTTGGTGGCGTTCTGGGCCATTGGACACCCTCTTTGTCATTCCCTTTGCCACTGTCCCCTACGCTCCTTGTTATATAACTTGCAGCTGTTCACTCAGCTATTTTCCTTCCTGGCCTCTAAATGGGGCTACATAATTCTAGGCCAGCCCCATCATTTTATGGTTGAGAAAACTGGGGCCCAGAGAGGAGAGACTTGCCCATGGTCATGTAGCTGGCAAGGCCTGGAATTAAGCTCTGATTCCACCTCCAATACTGTGTGCTTTCCCTATGCCATGTTCCCTGGACAGGAATGCCTTGTCCGCGTAGAGATGAAAATCGGTGTCATTGGTCCAGGGAATGGAGAGTTTGGGGTGAAGGCATGAAGGGGAGGAGTTGACTGGTGATGAGCAAACCTCCTTGTTTCTCCTCCACCAATGTGCTCATTGGCAACCCCTTCGAGTGAAGGTATTCTCAGCAAATGGGAAGGAGTAGTTCTCTCTCTTTCCCTCCCTCTCACCCCCCATTGTAATTAGTTGTCAAAAAATTTCAGATGGAAGGAGGAATGCTCAGGTCCTGATGAGATGATACAGCAAAGATTTCATTTCATCTTGAATTTGACATTAAACTTTAATAGTCTCAAGGACAAGAAGCCAAGAGATATCAGATGTAATGAGATAAAGCAAAGTTTCTCTGACAGCAAATTTGATCACAAATGGGCTCTGAGATTGCTTCTTTGATATAAATGAAACATAATTCATCTTCCAGTGCCCCGAATGGGCTCTCAGGCTGGGGACGAGGCTGGCATCTCTCTTGCCTGGCGCTGACAAGTGGCAGCACGGGGAGGAAGCTGGGGCCTTGCAGGACCCTGCCTGGGCAGTTCCCGCTCTGTTTGGGAAGAGGCGGAATGGGCAGCTGCAGGGAGCTGGAGAGTGTCCCGGTGTCTGCAGGAGAGTGGCCAGGTCCATACCTTCTGCTCTGAGCCAAGTCTTGGCCCCGGAGGCCTTCCTCAAGTTCGGGATGACAAAGAGGGTATCAAATGGCCCAGGAACCCCTCAGAAGTCTGGATTCTTTGAGTTAACGGTTCTTTTGACAATTTCCTGGTTTGGGGGGGAGGGGGACTCAGCAGTTTGCTCCTGAGAAGGACTTGGCAACTTGTTCTTGAAGGCCCTGTTCATTCTCCTCTGAAATGTCTTCTTGAAACAGTTCCTTCCTTTCCATACCGCCTGTCACTGCCCAAAACCAGTGGGATGTGAGTAGAGGTGGGGTGGAGGAGGGCTTGGTAGAGGGCTCCAGCCTCCCAGTCTCCATCCATTCCGCATTTATTTTCTTCGTCTTGCATCAATAACCATGGCCTTGGCAATGCCTCCCAGGCCTGCTCACAAGACTCAGTAAGATTACTGCCCTCCAGCCTCTCTCACCCAGTTCTGCAGCTGCTGCTGGCATCTCGGGGTCTGAGGTCGGGGCTATTGCCACTGGCCTCTTTGTTTCCAACCTTTACCCCTTCTGATCCCTCCTCCACAAGTCACAAACCTGTAACACTTTAGTACAAATGCCTTAACCTGGTGCTCCCAGTCTGGGCCTCATGTGTCTTTCTAGCCTCTCCGCCCTCCTGAGCATCATCATCATGGCCACATCAGAGGGAGAGGACTCCCAGAGCAAGGCACAGCTTCTCTGTGCTTTGGCCTGAGCAGTTCTGTCTGAAATCCCTTCTCCTCCTGGCCACACCCTCCTTTGAGGCTCATCTCCTAGTGTGTATTTCCTGAGAAGGCTTTCCTTACTGGCTCTCCCCTCCTTTGTGACTTAGGGACCTTCTCTCCTTCGTACTGCTGTTTCTGCAGTGCGTTATCTCTTTTCCTAGACCATGTGTTCTCAGGCCATGCCTGGATGACCTTGTATCCCTCTGGGTATTTCACATGTGTCGTGGTGCCTGGCGTGGAGCAGGCACCCCTGAGGACGTGTGAGAGGAAAGAGATTTCTGGCCCATGGCTTGGTCTTCAGACCCACGCCAGGTGCAGGTCAGCAGATACCCCTGCTCTGGGGTCGAGAGGACCAGAATGCCAGCACATTTACCTCTCTGTTCAGGGACAAAAGCCACGTGGAGTAGTTCAAACCAAATAACTTCGTCTGAATTCTCCTTGATCAAGGGTTTGGGTTTGTGGAATTGAGATCAGATTTGAAAGAGAAGATCTGGTGACATTGTCTTCTCTTCCCTGAATGATTCCAGAGGGAGGAATCAGGTTAAGTCTTCTCTACCTTTCTCAGCTGGGTCAACCTGAACATCCTGATGGGAAGGGGTTTCTCCTTAGGGAAGGAGTGTTGAACTGACCTTACATGGGCTGAACCAAATGTGGCTGCAGGAGTTGTGCTAGAGGAGGGACTGCATGGAAGACATACTAGGTCCAAACTGGGAGGCAGATCAGGGCTGGGAAGCAGGAGTAGTAACTAGTTCAAGAGAAGTGAGTTTGAGAGCTCTGGGTCCAATCAGAAATGTAGGTGTAGCCCAAATATTCATCAAGGACTGGATGGCTAAATGAGCTGTGATGCAAACACACGATGGAAAATTATTCAGCCATGAAAAGGAGTGAAGTACTGATCCATGCTGCAACTGTGGATAAACCTCAAAAACGCTATGCTAAGTGAAAGAAGCCAGTCACCAAAGGCCACATATTGTACGATTCCACCGATGTGAAATATCCAGAGGGGCCAATCCACAGCGACAGAAAGCAAATTGGTGCTTGCCAGGGGCTGGGGGTAGAGGGATGGGGAGCAACTGCTTAATGGGTACAGGGTTTCCTTCTGGGGTGATGAAAATATTTTGGGACTAGACAGAGGTGGTAACAACATTATGAATATACTAAAGGCCACTCAATTGTTCACTTTGAACTGGTTGATTTTATGTGATGTGAATTTCACCTCATTAATTTTTTTTTTCCTTTTAAAAACCAAATCAACTCACAAACAAACAAACAAAAAAGAAATGTGGGAATATTCCTGGGCCATCTGGGTGAATTCTACCAGAGATCTTTCTTGTCATGCCGACCTGCCTTGTGAAGATGCCTGTGTAGGCGTGTGGGATTCTACCAGGCACAGCCTGGAGGACGCCACTGGGCCCAGGAATGGATCGCAGATGGCCTGTGCTCGCCCTAGGGTGCGGCTGGGCCTCTGGCAGGGAGAAATGTATGGCAAAGGCTCCAGGCTGGCCTCCGTCCTGGCCTCTTGCTCTCATAATTGTGATGGGATTCATTTCCCCTCCCCCCTAATCTGCTAACCAAGGGGACTGACCACTGGTTTTCAAGTCCCAGTGGGTGGCAAGAGGGCCTCCCTCTTGACCTTGGGCTCTCACCCCGCTGTCCTTCATGTCTTCCAGCACGGGGTCATTGCCAGCACTCTCAGGGTACGGTGGGAAGGGGAGGGGAGAAGACCCTAGATGATGAGAGAAGAGACCCAAAGTCATTATTTTAATGGAGTCATTGGCTGTGATTCCGAATCTCCTTATCAATGTCATTAGAATTAATTTGATTGCACGCTTTCCCTCTTCTCCCTCTCTCCTTTCTCATCACAGATGACTTTCCTCACGGGTATGCCACCCCCGGGGATGACAGGTTTTTGCATGTTGGGACCTTCGATGCAAAGCTGGCAGTGTCCTGGAGCTCCTGCTCCTGCAGACAAGCTGGCTGCAAGGCTCCTTCTGGACACTGACTTCTCTTGCTTGCTGGACGCTGGGGTCCGAGAGGATCATGAAAGCCCTCTAGTCTTCTCTCAGATCATGTGCTCTTAGAGAACTAAGACATCCTATATCCTGCTTCTATCAACCACAACAAAATTTAGGGACAAAAATTCTAAAGACTTTTGCTTTGCTGCTTAATGAGGATTCCTAAGCCACACGGAATTCTCAACCTTGGTAGTAGGTAGACTCCTCTTCCCACCCAATCCAGGCTTCATAGACCAGAAGCTTATTAGGGAATTTCACAAGGGCGCTGGGGTGCCCTGCAGGCTGCTGAGCAGTAGGATCAGGTGTCGGCAGGTGTCAGAGGCCCTGGGCTCTGCCTGGCATCAGAGGGAAGGATCTGTAAGCCAGAGGGATGGTGCCTTTGCACTCACAGGTTTGTGTCTAGTGGGTGAGGCCCCCAGTGGGTCTTGTCACTCTCTCCTCAGTGCTAGCCTCTTTGAGGCTACAAGGTAGAAGGGGAGCGCATTAGTTTTCCTGCTGCTAAAACAAATACTGTCCAGGGGGTTGGCTTAACTGGAGTTTATTGGCTCGTGGTTTCAAAGGCTAGAAGTCTTGCTTCCTGCCGGGGTGTCTATCTTCTGGCTGGTGGCCAGTCTTTGGGGTTCCTTGGCTTTGCTGTCATGTGGCAGTGCCCACGGCAGCATCTTCCCCTGTCTCTGCTGGGATCCTTAGATTTCCAGCGTCTGGCTGGTCCCTGTGGCTTCTCTCGCCGTCTGCCTTTCACTCTGCTTACAAAGGACTCCAGAGTCTGGATTATGGGCCACCTTGATGCAGTTGGACCACACCTTACCTGAAGTCACATCTTGCAGGGATCTTATTTACAACAGCTCCACAGCCACAGGACCAGAGGTGGGACCTGATCATGCCTTTTATGGGGAACACGATTCAATCCCCGGTAGGGAGCTTTTTGGGTTCTGGGCAGATTCTTAACTTTCCCCCACAAACATAGTTTTCCTGAGAAGCATTCTGGGAAGTTCCCACGGAAAGGTCCTTGGTGTGTTTGCGGAAGGCCAGTTTGGATTTCAACAGAGTTGATCACAAGGAGTCCATGGCAGCTGCAGGCAGCGCCGATGATTGAACCCTTCAGCTGCTGCGTTATGGCTTTGCCTGGCCTGACGGTCTTTGCAAAATCTGTCTGATTCCGGGATCTGCAGTTTGGACACAGAGTAACCAGACCCTTGTAATGGGTACCCTCTGGTTTATGCATCTGGAGGAATGACTTGGAGACAGCCGTCTCCTCCACATTTCTAGAGGGCTTCAGGGTCTTGACTTAGAGAGGTGGAAGAGGATAAATAAACTTGGTGGTCGTGTGGTTGGTGCAGTGGGTAGAGTACTGGAGAGATTGTCAGAAACCTATGCTGGAATCCTGCTTTGCTACCATCTAGCCACATCAGATAGTGACCCTCACCAAGTCATGTTCCCTTTAGGGTTGAACTTGACTGTTTCTGTCTCCCACCCCCCATCATAGTCCTCCTATAATCCTATGCCTTTTGCTAGAAACATCTCCCCTGTAATTCTCCAGTGTAAAGAAAGAAAATCTGAAATTCCGAGCAGGGTTGCAGATGTAGCTCAAATGGTTGGGCACCGGCTTCCCATATACGAGGTCCTGGGTTCAATCCCTGGTACCTCCTAAAAAAAAATGTTTTTTCCAAGCAGAAGGAAAGAAGGAGCTTTCATCAGTGATTGTGATCTCCTGGCGAGCCGGTTAAAATGGCAATGTTCTGATCCCACTTCCAGGGATTCTGTTCCAAGAGGAACTGGTGGGCCCCAAGGAGCTGCACTTTTACGAGCTCGCCAGGTGAATCCGAGGCAGAGCCTCGGTTTTAGAAATACCGCTTGCCTCTTGGTCCACAGACTCAGGTACTGCCCTCACCTAAGAGGTGGAATGTAGATGCTGGGATGGAGGGCAGGAAGAGGAGCAAGTCCACCTGCACTTAGCGCGTAGGACTTCGGCTCTGCTGCGCATCATAGTCACTTTCCCACCCAGAGGAAGGCGTGGCGGGGGAGCCTCCCCAACACACGTCCACAGGGGCCTTCTCTCCGGCCCAAGGAGGGAATTATGTGTGAAGGAAGCAGGGGCTGGAGGGAGAGGGCAGTAGCCCCCGCACCTTAACGACCAGTGACAAACACCTATTATCACTGAGACCAAAGTCACGTTTTGCAGTTCCAGGTGCCTTTTCTTAATTGGTGAGACAGGGCTGATTTGTTAATTAACAGACGGAGGTTGCATGACATCATGTGATTTGCTTATTTATACTTGACAGTAGTAGGCTTCTGGAAAAACACCTGGGGATGCAGGGCCTGGATAACTGTGATGTGATGGGAAGGCAAGTCATCCTTCAGGGGAAGGGCCCTCAGGGCTACACCTGTTCCCCAGGTGGATCCCGAAAGTCCTCCCCTAACCAGTTAATCAGTGTCACTTGCCCAAGGGGTTGGAAAATTTGTTTGGTCAGGTGAAACACTTAATATAAATTTTTTAAATAATTTTTTTATCTTTAAAGAAGCTTTAAATTATATAAATGTTACATTAAAAAATATAAGGGATTCCCATATGCCTCACTCCCTCCCCCTGCCGTACTTTCCCACATTAGCCACATCATTCCTAAGTGTGGTACGTTTGTTACAATTGATGAACATATAGAAGCATTGCTACTAACCATGTACTACAGTTTACGTTATAGTTGACACTCTGTCCTGAACAATTTTATAAGTTAGAACAAAACATACAATGGCTTGTATCCATCACTGCAATGTCATGCAGGGCAATTCCAATGTCCTGAAAATGCCCCATATTACACTTTTCCTCTGTCATCCCTTAGAACCTCTGGTGGCCACTGCTTTTTTTTTTTTTAATTTTATCCAGCTCCCCTCCACTTGTGACATTTTTTTTTTTTTTGCTTGCTGTGTGCTCTCTGTGTCCATTCACTGTGTGTTCTTCTGTGTCTGTCTGTCTGTATTTATTTTGTTGCATCGCCTTGCTGAGTTGGCTCTCCACGGCGCTGGTGGGCAGGGCAGCACTCTGTGGTGCCCAGGCTGGCGGCTCTCCTCAGCCTCCTTTCACAAGAAGGCCCCAGGTTGTGAACCCAGGGCCTCTCATATGGTAGACAGGAGCCCAACTGATTGAGCCACAGCTGCTTCCTTGGCCACTGTTTTTATATCAATGATAAGTATTTTTCCATTGCTAGAATAATAATAAGTGTATAGTAGAATAAGAATAATTTTACTTTAGTCCACTGTTCATTCCCCAATCTTGAGGATTCTTGGGTGGTGATGCCCACTCTGCTTCTAATTGAGAGGGAGCTTAGATCCCGTGGGGCACATGGATGGAACTATCTTGCTTGCAGTTGCACACACTCTCTTTTCCTTGGGATGGGCATTGTCCATTATCATCCCCTTGCTATTTGTCCTGGATGGGTCCAGTGAACTGGAGGGTAGGTGTTGCAACTCTGCTGAAATTCAGGGCTCAAATGGCACATGACAGACCAAATGTTTAAGTCCCTAGGACATATATTTATCAAGCATAGTGCTAATCATAGGTTCAAATAAAAGGGGCAGAAAAGCCATATGTAGAGAACCTATAAATGAGCCTAAATATGTTACATTGGGGACCATAAATTGTAAAGTAAGGCCCATGGACAGGGTACCAAATTCCTGAGCTGTTTGCCCCACTTATAGTTTCTGGATGTCTCTAGAGCCCTCAGAAGCCCTGCTGTTTGAGACACTGTTTACTGTGGCAGTCAATGAGATCCTGCTGAGATGTACTTATGTATAACCTCTGGAATGACCTCCTGACTCACTTTGAAATCTCTTAGCCATAAAATCTCATTTATATTTACCATTTTTCCCTTTTGGGCAAGGTCTTTTTCCAGGTGCAGTGCTATTTGGTGCTTGGTAATAATCCTTCAGTGCCAGGGAAGCTCATCCCCAGAAGTCATGTCCCATGCCTGGGGGAAGATATTGTGCTTATATACTGAGTTTGGCTTAGAGAAAGGCCACATTTGAGCAACAAGGAGGCTTTCAGGAGGTAACTCTTAGGCAGTATATAATACTAGGCTGTTTCAATTTCACAAGAAAAGGTTCAAAATACAGTCACCAATATCAAGAGCCTGGCATAATGGTTTGTCTTCCTTCTCTAGGCAGTGTGCTTACACTTTGGGGGATTCTTGCTGTACTGTTAGAGAATGTAGTAGAACTCCTCAGGATGGGAATTCAATATTCTTTTGGTTATTGTGTGGATCTCCACCCACAGAGACAATGTCCCATAAGCACTTGAACATATTTGTATGCCTTAGAGGCATGCCCCAGGTGAACCCCTTCCCAAGCGGATATCCCCACATCACTGACACCCAACACCAGTGATCCTTCCCCGCCACTGCCGTGAGCCTTCTGTGATCCAAAATCTCTCAAAAAATGAAGCCAACAAAATAACCAAATAAAATTAATAAGGAAATGAAATAATAATTTTAAAAATAACCAATAAAATATTTTTCAAAATTTAAAAATTTGAAATAAAAGAATTTTTACACATTGTGTCTTTCATCACTGTAAGATCTATCATCTTGTTGACATTTTCTTCCATATATTCCCCCAGTGTCTTATTTTTTTTCATTTTGTCTTCAAAGAAGCTTGAGGATACAGAAAAGTCACATAGAGAATACAGGTGATTCCTATATGTAACCAGTGCCCTCCCTTTCCCCCTCTCCCCTATTAATAACATTTTACATGTAGATGGTACATTTGTTGCAATTGATGTACAAATATTGAAGCATTGCTACTAACCATGGTCAATGGTTTGCATTATGGTTTACATTTTGGATTGTGCACTTTTATAGGTTTTGATGAAATTTAAAATGGCCTGTATCCATTATTGCAAGATCATGCTAAACAATTCTAATGCCCTAAAAATTCTCTATGTTTCATCTATTTTCTTCCCTTCCACTCCTCTCAGAACTATGGTAACCATTAAGTTCAAACTTTTGAAGAATAAGATTCATAGTTACTGGCAATAATATCGAGGGCTGGATATATTGGTCTGTTTTCTTTTATTTAGCACTGCCTAGGTTCTTGAGGGATTCTTGTCCCTCTGATTGGGAACATAGCAGACTCCCCAGGATGGGAGCTTGATATTTTCTTGATTATTGTGTGGGTCTCCATCCACGGATATAACACACTATGACAAAATGAACACTTACAGACCCAATGTACTCTATTAGAAAACTCAAATTTCCTTCCTTCCATTATTTCTTTATTCCTTTCTTCCACAGATATCAGGTGTGTACTATGTGCCAGATTCTGTGCTGTGTGCTGGGGAATCAGCAGTCACCAGCCCTGGCCTTCAGAGATCAGTTGCCTTCTTCTATGCCATGGAGTAACCCTCAAATGGCACCTTTGTTTACCCTATTAAATTCATACTCAGTGTGAAGGAAACAAGAATCCATGTCTCCAGGATCTTCCGCAGCAGCTCAGCTCTAGGGCAGACTGAGCCACACTGAGCCCTTGGTGGGCTAGACTCTGCTGCGGATAGTGAGGTCAGTATATGTGATTGTTAGTCTATTGTGTCATCTCAGCCAGGTAATTGTGCCTGTTTGGTTCAGCAAGCACTGGGCTAACTAATACAAGGGCATTTATGGACTTTACTGCAGTGGTAAATCATAGATAGCTGATTACAATTACATCCATCAAGGAGATTGCCATCAACAATGAGTGATGCTTAACCCAATCAGTTGAATGCCTTAAAAGGGGAAGTGATTCCAGCATTGAGAGAGAATTTCCCAGCTCGTCTTTGGACAGCCAACGTCTCCCAGAACTCATTAAGAACTTCACTGGACTTTCATGGAACCCCTGGTTGCAGGCTGCCTATGGAACCTGGACTTGTGCCTCCCATGGCTGTGTGAGAGACCCTTATAGAATCACATAATATTGACAGATATCACTTGTTGATTCTGTTTCCCTAGAGAACCCTGACTAATACAGTATACTTGGAAACCTTTTCCTTGAGGAGCTCCCCTGGGGGCAGAAGCCTGGGCCTGATGAGCTGCAGGGTGTTTGTAGGCCCTAGCCTGAGCTATGTGCAGTCCTGATACATTCCCCAGGCCCATGTCTCTTTATTCCAAAGGTTAGTACCAGGCTTTCAAGATGTCCCTTTCCTTTGTTCTAGCGCAGCTCCTCTTTAAAAGACTCCAGTTTGAAGATGGCCAAGCCCCGGATGGATTTCAGATGCTATCCAATATCTATATATTTTGTAATTTAAAACATTTATTGGTTTTCCTATTAGAATGTGCCTTAGCACACTGAAGCATCTTAACTAAGCTTATGGTGTAGGTACTATAATTGCACTTCATTTTACAGTTGAGAAAATGGAGGTGTGAAGAGATGAAGGTCCCCCCCCCACCTCCAGGTCTCCCAGGAGGTGAGGGGCAGAGTTAGGGTCTACTTATGGGCCTCTGTTATCCCCCTCCCAGAATAGTGTATGCTGTATCCTCAGCCAGAGTCATCTCTACACCCATGTCTATGTCTATCTTCTCTTTCTACATCTGTAGGCACATGCTTCACTCAGAGAAATAGCAGGACACAGTTTGGGCTCACCGTCAAATAAATTGGAATGGGCTGCCAGATTTTCCTCTTACAAATCCTTTCTACTCTATCTTGCTATCAGGACATATTAACAACATTTGAGATTGACTGAATGAAGACGAGAGACACCTTCAGAAAAAAAATCAGTTACAGGCAGGCAGCATAATGGCTGTGGCCCCAGGTTGTGGAGTCAGACTACTTGTTTTTACAGCCCCAGCTCTGCCTCTTAAGAGCTGTGGCACCTTGGGCAAGTTACTTAAGCTCTCTGGCTACAATTTCTATGTTGGTAAAATGGTGGTAGTAGAAGTACCTGTCTCAGAGAGTTCTTGTGGGTTTAAATTATTTAATGTATATAAAGTGCTTATTTGTGACAGAGTAAGCTCTAAATAAATGATGATGTTGAAGAAGATGATGGAAAAGAAGAAGGAGGAGGAAGAGGAGAAGGAGAAGGAGGGGGGGGGAGAAGGAGGAGGAAGAGGAGAAGGAGAAGGAGAAAGAAGGAGGAGGAAAAAGAAGGAAGAGGAGAAGGAGTTGTTGAGGGCCCCTGTGCATATCCTTTCCACCAACTTTGTGGAACATCAGCTCATCTCCCTGGTCCGGAAGAGGCTGGCCTGACAGCTAAGGATGAGCCTCCCTGAGAAGATGTGCAAGGATAGGAGCACTTTCAGAGTTTCCCCATTGGAGTCAGTCACCTGTCTGCACACATGCCCATTCTCCCTACACCTGGGGAGCACCTTGACAGGGAGTCACACAGAGTTGCAGTGCCAGCTTCCAATTCCTCCTACACGATTCCACAGAGTTCTTGGCTTCACTGTATGAAAACAGATGGTTTAAGGAATTAGAAAGCTAGTCAGTCTTGCTAAGAGCCCCAAGAAGGTAACTACTTCTGTCAAGCATTCATAATAGTTACCAGTGTGTCCCAGTTAGGTGTCAAGCCTTAAACACAACAAAGTGATCCTATTCAAGGGTGTCCGACTATGCCCCTTTTCTGCTCAGTTTTCTTTTCATGCAGAAAAACAAAACAAAACAACCCCAAACCTTACAGTGTCCCATAAGACCCTTTGGGATTCTGCCCTCCCGTCCCTTCCCTGACCTCATCTGCTTCATTCGTCCCCTTGCACTTGAGACTGAAGCCATACCAGCCTTGCGCTTCCAATAGGCTGGGCACACTCCCGCCTCCCACCCCAGGGCCTTTGCACTGGCTTCCCTCTGCCTGGAACCTTCTTCCCCAGACATTCCCCTGGTTCAGTTCCTCACTCCTTCGAGTCATTGCCCAAATGTCCCCATCTGCGAGGGTCTCCCTGACCACTTTAATTTAAATTGCAAGCCCTATCTCATCCAAATCTCCCTTCTTCGGCTCTATTTCCCCCCAAACATTTGCCTTCTAAAATGCCAAGTCTAATTTATATGTTTTTTCTGTTTCCCCCATTATCATGTAAGATTTATGGGATCAACAATTTTTTATTTTTTCTGTCTGTTTAATGATGTAGTCCCAAGGCCTAGACACATTGTTGGAGCTCAATAACCATTTGTTATTGAAGGAATAAGTGCTTTATATGGATTTCCCAAAAGGAACCTTACAGGATAGGTACTATTATTATCCCCCTATTACAGATAAGAAACTCAAGTTCAGAGTGCTTAAGCACTGTTTTCAAAGTCACCCAGTTAAATAATGGTAGAGCCTGTTTAGGAACCTAGTATATTTGAGAGCTTAGGCTAGTGTTAATTATACCCTGCTGCTTCAGCCATCCACCTTTACACCTCTCTGTCCACCTAGCCATGTATCCAGCCAGTCATCCAGCCAGCCACCTTTCCAGGCTCTTCCTCTCTGACAAAATTTACTTTGTATCAAGCATTGTGATTGGCTGGGTAGACTCAAAGAAGAAATGGCACATAGCCAATTGCTCATCACCTTCAAGAAGCTCACAGCACAATAGGGCAGGCATCCAAGGGGCTAAGTGTAGGTCTGCAGGAAAGGAGGTTGGTACTATGCATGATAAAGGTAGACAATTGCGATGGCTTTCTCTGAGGTCTGGATTCTAGAGGTAGTAATTTATTCATCTTGTCTGTATACCATGATGTCCACAAACTCTGCATAAAAATCTCTACAAAGGAAGGCGGAAGTCTCATCCAAATATTTTATATGGTACCTGGCACACTGTTGGCCCCTGAAAGCTCTTGTTAGAAATTATACAAAGTGGGGGGGATGCTCGAAGCAGGTGATTATCATTACGTTGTTGCTTTAGTTAAAAATAGCACTAGCTGGAAATTACAACAAGGAAGAACAATAATCAAGTTGTTCTATCTGTGAAATCCCAAAGGCTAAAGGTTGTGTTTTTTTCAGTCATGATCAGTGAAATGTCCATGTGAGTTGATAATTGAATCTGTTTCCTTCATATGAGATACAAGTTTTGTGAAATTCTTTCCTGCCAGTGAAATGTAAACACAATTTCATTTCTTCTTCTGATTTTAATTATTTCTAGGAATAATAGTCACCATTTGTTGAGCATTAACTCTGTGCCAGGCCTAGGCTAAGTGCTTTACATATATTATTTTATTTACTGCTCACGACATCTCTGGATAAGTAGGTAATATTAGTTTTATTTTACGCACAAGAAAATAGACTTGGAGAGATTAGTAAAACAATGTGTTCAATCTAGCCCAGTGCCTGTTATCTGGTGGGCTCTCAAACAGTGCTAAACCCTTACTTGGCTAGTCTCCTTAATAGCACACTATGGCTGTAGAAGCCTTGAACTTTCTGAGACACACCTGGATTCCATTAGTATTTGCTGCCTATACCACCTCTTGGGTTAATGAGATTTATAAGCTGACAACCAGCTGTGCAAAGCAGTAGTTCTTCCTTTCATTTGTTTTAAACTACCTATTTCAGGCTTCAAGTGCTGCCTCTGTGGATCCAGTGATTCAGGAGTTGATGAGCACATTCATGTTCATCTTTGAGGGCCTTTACTCTCACAGCCTTTTATTGTGCACCTGCTACGTGCCAGGCACTGTGCTACTCTCTGTGGATACAAGGAAGAAATCTTTCCTGACCCTAAGGAACTCCTACTTAAAAAACTTTGATTACAGGACCCTGTGGTATGGTTGTGAGGAACATGGACTTTGGAAGCAAGTGAGCGGGGGCATGGTGTATGGGCACACGGGTTGTGTCCAGTACAACTCCAGGTGGTGCATACACAGAGGATAATTACACACTGTGGAGTTGTGCAGTGTGTCTGCATGCAGTGAACATACTGCTACTAATATTTTCTTTAAGCTTCGGTTTTCTTACCTGTATAGAGTAATCACACTACTTTCCTCAGGGAGTTGCCTCACGGATTAAATAAGATGGTGCATGCAGAGTAAAGATTACAGTGGCTGGCACAAAGGGGCTGCTCAAGAAATAGAAGTTATATCATCTTGTCATCTTGTCTTTCCAGACTCAAGAATCTACTTCTCTATTCAGAAGAGTGGTGTGAGCTCTAAATGAGCCTAGTCTTGTTCTGGGAAGGCTCAGGCCTAAAACCCTACCTGGGAACAGGTGAGTGCCTTATTGAGACTTTGACAATAATCAATAGGAATAGCATTCTCAGCTGCTACTGGAAGGTAGCGCCTTCTCTGAACTCCTAGTGGTGAAGTGACTGTACAGATCTCCCCATTTCTTTGTTGCAAAGTTCAAACAAATTATTAATGCAATTATTGGGGAAGTAGATGTGGCTCAAGTAATAGAGCTTCTGCCTACCATATGGGAGGACCTGGGATTGATCCCCGGGGCCTCCTGGTGAAACAGAAGAAGAGAAAGCATGCACGCATGACAAACCAGTGCCCATGAGATAGCCTGTGTGGTGAGCTAGTGCTCACACGAGTGCCCACGTGGTGATCCAGTGCCCTGTGCCAGAGAGTAATACAGCAAGATGATGATGCATCAAAAGAGAGATAAAGGGGAAGCGGATTTGGCCCAACGGATAGGGCGTCCGCCTACCACATGGGAGGTCCACAGTTCAAACCCCGGACCTCCTTGACCTGTGTGGAGCTGGCCCACATGCAGTGTTGATGTGCGCAAGGAGTACTGTGCTACGCAGGGGTGTCCCCTGTATAGGGGCTTCCCACACGCAAGGAGTGCGCACAGTAAGGAGAGCTGCCCAGCGCAAAAGAAAGTTCAGCCTGCCCAGGAGTGGTGTCCGCACACACAGAGAACTGAAGCAGCAAGATGACGCAACAAGAATGATGCACCAGATTTCTGGTGCCGCTGCAAACAATACAATAATGGAAGCAGACACAGAAGAGCACGTAATGAATAGACAGAGAGAGCAGACAACTGGGGCAGGGTGGGGGGAAGGGGAGAGAAATAAATAAAAAATAAATCTTTTAAAAATAGGAAAAAAAAAAAAAAGAGACAAAGGGAGAGTCAAGGTGAAGCGCAGCAGAAACCAGGAACTGAGGTAGTGCAATTGACAGGGAATCTCTCTCCACATCAGAGGTCTCCAGGATCGAATCCTGGTGAATCCTAGAAGAGAGAAAATGAGAAGAGAAGACAATACAGTCAATACAAACAGCAGGGTGGGAGGAGGGGAAGGGGGCAAATATAAATATTTTTTAAAATACAATTATTATTATTATGATTTAATAGCTATTTGACATTTGTAATTGGCAAAATCTTCAAACACCCTCCATAGATTTGGGTAAATTGTACCCAAACATGCACCAACAGTCTCCCTTGCAGGTAAACTCTGGCATATGACCGATGTTTGGCCAACCAGACTCATCCGTAGAGAGTTTCTAGAGTGGGCAGTGTGTGGCGGCCGCCAGGCCGAGGATAATTGGTTTTGTGGCCAACACAGTGGTAGAGGTGTTTAGTTCTTTGGGAGCAGCAGTGACAGCTTCTGGTATTCAGGCCTGGTATTTCTGTAGAAGAGTAGTTGCCGTGAGATCAGGCATTAGTCCTGACTGCGTGGCTTTTGCTGCAGCTCTACATTGCTGGGAGCTACCTAATATCCTTTAATATATGTCTTTTTGTGGCAAGAACTAGCTAGAGTGTATTGGATTGCTTACGCCTAAGAAGCCTGACTGATGATGTAGTTGTGATAATGATAATATGTCTAATAACTTCAAGCCTCTCCGTATCACCTTTGGTAAAAGTGATAGGGGACTCCAGAAGTCTCGGGGCTCCTGGAAAGAGCCCAGGCACACCCTGCACCGTCCTCTCCTCCCAGCATTCCCAGCCTCACTGTTACCCTTTGCCTTAGTCCCCAGGACTGTTCGCTTTGCCCTTTACTTGAGTTAAGTCAATCAGACCAGCAATTCAGCACTCCTGGGCCACCCCTCCCCAGGCTCTGATGCCCATCAGGCTCTGCACATCCCCTTTTCTGACGTAACTTCCCATCTCCCCCCATCCTTGCACTTGCCCTCCGGAACTTGTGGCCTCCCATGCCCTCCGTCTCTGAAATTCCCTGGTTCTCCCCTAAGAGGTAGCCATCTTGCTTGGTGGCTATTTTCTGTCCTACAACTGTGAAACCACTGAGCCTCGAGGTGGAGTAGGAACCTTCCTTGCCTCGCCTTCCTGCTTCCACACTCTTCTCAGTCCTCTCTCTAAGCACTCCTGGTCACCTGCCCTTGCTCCTTCAGTATTTTGCTTCTGGCTCACTGTCACTCTCCAGTACTACCTCTCTCGTAATTCTTGGTGACCTCAATAGCCACAATCCTCCCAGTACCTTGGCCCATTGGTCCTTTGGCATCCTTCTCCAAAGTCCTTGTTCTTCCTCCTTCCCTAGCCACTCTCATCTGTGGACATCCCCTCGGCCATGTTATGGCCAGTACCTGCCCGCTCTGGTATCCTTCTATCTCACAGTCCTTCACCTACTGGAACATACAATCCCTTGATCCAAATACCCTTCAGTGATTCCTTCTTCTCTCCAGTCCTGCCTGTCATCCTTGTCCAGCTTAAATTCCATCGTCGTCCTTCATTACAATCACTCTTGCAAGTCCCTCAGCTTCTCTGCTCCTCCTCTTTTTGTGTTTGAGTAGCAAAACCCATCCGTGATGAAGCCCTACTCTCTGCTGACTTTGGGCTTACACGCGTGCAGCTGAACATGGCTAGAGAAAACCATATCCTAATCTTCAGAAGCATGAGCTGATCCTCAGACTCATACCCATCTGCTTAGTTGACATCTTCACTGCAATGTCTAAAAGTGAGCTGCTGGGCCTCCCCTCCAGGGCTGCTCCTTCCCCTTTCCCCCATTTTGGTAAGTGGCAACTCCATTCTTCAGGTCAAAAGGCTTGAAGTCATCAGTGACTCTTCACTTTCTTTCACACCACGTCCAATCCCTCAGCAAATCCTGCTGGTTCTAATATATTCAGAGGCCAAACACATCTCATCATTTCCCCCACTACCTCTCCGGTCTGAACCACTATCCTTCATCATCTTGATTAGGGCAACAGTCCCCAAACTGGTCTCCTAGTTTCTGCACTTATTCTCATATGCCATTGAGAATGGTCCTTTTACAATGTGATCTGTCACCGCCCTGCTCAAAACCCCATTGCACATACAGCAAGATCCAGTGGCCTGCAGGGTCTCATATGGCCGGCAAGGCCACCCCTTCTCCCGCTCTGGACTTACCACCCTCCCCGCGCCCCAACTCCAGCCTTTGACTTCCTTGCTGGTTCGGCCTCAGAGTCCTCAAACTTGAAGTTCCCACTATTTGGACAGCTCATTCCCTGGAAAACTACCTGACTTGCTCCCCAACATCCTTAGGCCTTTGTCTGATCACCTTCTCTGTGACATCTTCCTTGGCCATCCCATGTACATTTGCAACCTTCTCACCGTCACTCCTTGTACCCCTTCTCCCATTTTGCATCTTGCATCAACTCTCCATGTGTGCGGTGCCATTCTTGGGCAGGCTGCACTTTCTTTCACGCTGGGCAGCTCTCCTTACAGGGCACACTCCTTGGACGTGGGGCTCCCCTACACAGGGGACACCCCTGCATGGCACGGCTCTCCTTGTGTGCATCAGCATTGCACAAGGGCCAGCTCCACACGGGTCAAGGAGGCCCCGGGGTTTGAACTGCGGACCTCCCATGTGGTAGGCGGACACACTATCCATTGGGCCAAGTCCACTTCCCAACATTTATCTGTTTTGATGGTTATTTTTTATCAGGCCTCTAACTGTGCTGGCATGTGATAGGTAATCAGGAAATACTTGTACAGGGAATTAATTGAATTAATAATTATAATAATGGTGAACTGACAGTGGCTTGCATCTTTCAAAATATGGTTGCCACTTAATTTAGCCTCCCAGGTGCCTGGTGAAGTAGATCCTACCCTCATTGGCAGATAAAGACACTAAAGCTTCTGTGATTATGTGAGAGGCCCCAGGCCACACTGCTGGGAAGTAAGGAAGCAAGGCTTTGGGGTGAGAGCATCCAGGCTCAAATCCTTACGTTGCCTCTTTCTATATGTGTGAAGCTGGAGCATTTTTCATAATCTCTTTAAGTTCCCATTTCACAGAGGTGTTGAGATAGTTACTAATAAGTGAGATAATCCTCCACAAGTGCCTGGTTAGTAAACACATGGTAAATGTTAGTGCTGATCATTTTTGTTCTTATTATTTATTATTGCTATTGTAGCCCACGGATGAAAAAAGAAATGAAATTGTGGAGAAAGAATTGTCTTATGGCAACTTTATTTTCTTTCAGGATCCCGTTTAGGATGAAAACAAAAACAAAAACTAAACAGGTCCAGTCTCAACGGGTGTGTGTGAGTGGTAGTGTTGTAGGCCTGTGAGTGTGTGCTGCTTGTGCCTGTGTGTGTCTTTGCTTTCTGTTTACCTCCAAAATTGATAGATTTCCAATTTAGAGGGAGGGAGAAGGAAAATGGAGCTGCCCATCAAAATTAGCTGGGAAGTGGGTAAAGGTCATTTGATCACAGCTTGGCTGCTCTCTGAATTAACCTGCACAACAAAGACTTGTTGAGTTTGCAGCTCTTTAAGGCTCATATTAACACCAGAGGAGAGGCAAGGAGACACCCGGGGAGAAGGTCAATTTGTGGCCGCTCGGATGGCAGGACTCCTGGAGAAAAGTGGGCTGGGGCAGCCAGCACTGGGCAGACGCGCGGGGGCGAGGAGTGGAGGAGAAAACCCGGCTGCTCTCCCGAGGGTGGCTTCTGAAGTCTGGCAGTCCCCGTGAGAGCCCCGCTTGGGAGCTGGGAGGGGCTCCCCCAGAGCTGGAGCTGCACCAGAAAGAGAATTAAAGAGAAGTGAGCCCAGCATCCCGTGGCAATTGCAGATTCATTAATCGTCTGTGGGGGAAAGAATGGGAGGCATTTATATGATAAAGATGCTGGGAAATTAGAGGGAGCAGCAGTGCTGTTTACTGTTTTTATTTTATTTTTATTATCATTAAATTGCTTCAAGTCACCTGTAATTTTCCTAGGCTGTCACAATTACAAATCTTGGAGGATTACATGAGGCATGCACAGTCAGAAAGGTATAATTTAAACGTTCAGAGGTCTGAGGGCCTCGGCTCTTTTTCATTACCTCCCTGGCAGTTGGCCCTGATGGGTCGAATTAGTTCACCTCCAAGGCCACGGCCAGCCCCCAAGCTGGGTGATTCTACCAACAACCTGGGGTATGCCGACCAGGAGACAGTTGTGAGGGAAGAGGAGTCCCCTGCAGCCACAGACCTCCTCCACCTTCCTGCTTTGCTCCAGAAAGGTGCTCTGCCTGCAGGTAATTCGCCCACCTTCCCTGTGCCTCAGTTTCCCCATCTGTAACATGGGGATATTGATACATAACTTACAAGATGGTGGTTTGACTTGTCTAAGACGACGTTTCCCAAGTTACAGTTTTCTTTGGAATCACCCAGAGCATGTGAAAAGTTCAGCTCCCAGCGCCCTGGCGCTCCAGGTGATTCTGAAACAGTGGGTCTGAGCTGGGACCCACAGAGCCGCGTTTAACCTAACTGCATAGGTGGCATGGGTGCTGCGGTCTACGGATCACCCTTTGAAGAACGATGATGTAAGATAATGTTCAGTAATCGGCATGAAATTGCTTTGAAAACTGTGGCGTTCTCCCCAAACATTAGACATTATCATGAGGATTGCCTCCTCCTTTGAACAGACCTGATTGTAGGCTATGCTGCCAGGGTAGTTGTGATTGAATGTTAGCACAGAAGGAGACTTGGCAGCCTTGGAGAATCTAGTCTTCTGGAAACCCTGGGCTGGAGGATGAGGTCAGAGAATGGCAGGTGCAAGCAGGGCATTTGCCATTCTCACCTAGCGATTCCTTCAATTCTGCCCGCCCCCCCACCCCCCCAACACTGGTCCTTCTTTTCCTGCTGTTGCCTCTCTCCCTCCTTGTTCATCCCAAAGGTGGGTGAGCCCAGCCTTCTGCCTCCCCACCCCCACCCCTGTACTCCTAGGTTGACTGTGAAGGGTGCAGCCTGGGTCTTTCACAACTCTGGGACCTCAGCTGGGACCTCACCCCTCTTGCAAGCTTCTGATTCAGTTTCTCATGGAACACTCCCAAAGAACCTCCTGGAGGGTGATCCTCTGGGGTGGGCCAAGGAATTAACATTTTAAACAAATTCCCAAGGAATCCCAATGCCTTCTCCCTTGGCGGACAACCGTGTCCCTCACTTGCTGGAAAGTCAAATGCAAGCCTACAGGAGTCAGCTCGCTGTCTGCCAGGTAGTGGGCACTCAATGGCTGTTTATGGAATGAAGGAGAACATCAATGAATAAATTGAATTTCCCTCCTCTCCATCTTAAAGTTCTTTTTGCTTCCACTGCCTTCTCCCTGCGCCCTTTACCACTCCATGTCCTAAGGCCCCAGTGGGGCTTCTGGCCTCTCCTAGGACCTGGTTTTCTGTGATCCTCCCTCCCTGCATCCCCAATGACTTTCTTTCTACTACCTCCTTCCACTTGCCCAAGGCCTCTCCTGTTCTGACTCCCTGCTGCTGACAATCATTTGCTACTTTTCCACTTAGCTTAAAGGCATCACCATTCTTCCAAATTCCTTCTTACCCCACAGCCAGTTTTGGCCCGCTCTCCCCATCGCTTCCACATTCAGTGTGTAACTAAGCCCCCTTTTGACTCTGATCTTTGTCTTGTACCACTTTCTCCTTTCCTTTCCCGTGCCAGACCTTCATTTGTTCGAGTTGTGTGTGTTGTAATAGCTTTCTACTCGCTGATGTCTGACCTCCAATTTACCAGTTTATACTGAACACTTAGCCCAGTGAGTCATTTTGAATCTCTGCTCTTTTCATTCCATTACTCTGCCCAAAATGTTTGACTTCTCATTGCCAGTTGAATAATGGCCCCTGTCTTCAGACCAAAATTCAAAGCTGTCCACAATTTGGCCACAACCTATTTTTCCAGATTCGTCTTTCACTGCTCCTCTAAACTTTCCGTCTTCTCAGAATCCTAGATTTCTGCTCTCCTGGACCCAAATATTTGCTGCATGCCCTTGCCTCCTCAACTTTGTCTTTGCTCTTTCCTGAGCATCACTGCTCCCCCCTTAATCTGTTCAGCTCTTCTCAACCACAATGGTCCTTGTTCCAGGAAACTTCCAATCATTCCCAGACATAAGAGGGCATCCCTGGAACCTCCATGACCTGTCACTGGTCTCTCTTATGGCTTGTACCACACTCTGCTTTGCTTTATGGTTATTGATATATGCGTCTTATCTTGTGAGATTGGCAGCTCCTAGAAGGCAGGTAACCCTATCGATAGCAGCATGTCCAACTGATTGAGAACTAATAGGAGTTCTGGGTACTTCACACACAATATCTTTAAAATGCATAACCATCTCCACTTAGAGATAAGGAAATTGAAGGTTAGAGAGGTAAAGGCTAAAAAGCTGACAAACGGCAAGAATGGGATTCAAACCCAGACTGACTCTAAAACTTACTCTTTTGACGCAACAACACAGCTCCAAAGGCAAAGAAGAAAACCTGCATTCATTGAGCAAGTACTGGCAGGAATTCAAAACTGCACAAGCCAGTGCCATGACAGAATGTACAGCAAAGTGCCTAGCCCAGTAGCTGGCACCTAACAGGTGCTCAATAAATTTGAGAAATGTATGGAGATGGGATCTTCTCTGTGCCTGTGCTGGCTTCCAGCTTAGAGGTCATGTCCTACCGTGGAGAGTGGTGAAGGAACCTGGCACCCAGGATCTAATTCTGACCCAGCCAAATGCTGTTGCAATGACCTTGAACAAGTCTCACAGCCTTTCCACATCTCATTTTCCTAACAGTGAAATGAAGAAGCCAGATGACTGTTTCTAAGGTCCTTCCAGCTCTAATCGGTGAGGTGATCTCGGGGTCAATGAGTTGTAAACAGCAAAGCAAAATGCAAACAGAAGTGGTTATTTTAATACTTTAGATCCTCCCCGCAGCAAAGGCATTTCTCTGGTTTTTAGAAAAGCTCAGGCTAATTCCCTTCTAGGAGGCCAAGGTTTTGAGGCCAAAGCCCCCAGCCTTCCTGGACCAGTGCGGGATGGGGGTGTGGGAGGGGTGGGGGGCGGGCAGCTTGGGGAGGCTTCCTGCCCGGCAGGCACGGAGCTCTGTGGGAACTGCCCATGCTTGGCAGAGTTAATTAATGTCCACCGGGAGAGTTAGCAGAAATAACAATTGCTTTGATTAAGGGAGAAAGATGACTATGAGCTTTGCTTTAAGTAACATGGACAAAATGGGATAGGAAATCACCCAATTTGCTTCCTTTGCTGGGGCCCCCTGACCCGGACTTTCTCTGTCCTGCCTGCTGACCCCTCTAGCTTCCCCAGGAAATGAGGCTTTCTCCCCAGTTAGGCTTGGAAGGACCCCTGTTTTTGCTGTAGTACATAAGAGGGTCGAGATCGACATGGCTGTTGTGAATGTGATGACCGGGAAGAGGCGATGGGTGGCAGAGCCTATGAATGCGGGGGCAGAGCAGGGGACAGGGGCACAAGGACAGCATCCGCAGCAAGAGTGAGCAGTGCCCAGTGCAGGCATGTCCCAGGATCCTCAGCAGCACTTTCTCCTCTAATCTGCACAACCAGTCCAGGGGAAGGGGCGGCCCTCTGCTCCAGGTCACGTGGCTTGTAACAGAGGCCGGCTTCTGATATGGGGCTGCCTTCCATGACCAAATGGTCATCCATTACAGTATACCTCCACTAGACAGGCGGCAGGCAAGGATGGAGGATATTGAGGAAGGAAAGGGGAAACTGAGCTTAAGAGGGGAACCCAGGGGTCCTCACTCGCGCTTGCTCTGATTGGCTGCTGGAAACCATCAATGCTCATTGAGTTCTACTATGCAAGAGGCATAGGTTAAGGGAGCCTTCCGGTATCGGCTCGTTTGAGCTTCCGGGTAGCTGCAGATGGGGGGTATTACTTCGCATAGGAGGAGAGTGAAGCTTGGAGAAGATAAATACTTTGCCAAGGTCACATGGCAGTGAGAGCTGCCAGGATTTGACCCTAGGTCTGTCCTACTTTCTTGCTTGCTCCCCCAGTCCAGCACTGCCTCCCTTTGTGTAGAACCTCAAGAAATGTTGATAAGGGAAACATGGAAGCACACTTCTCACCCCCAAGGGCAGGGAGAAGGGGAAGGAGTGGGAGATGGAATGGGGAGATAGAATCTTGTAGAGTCCTTCAAAGTGCCTGCCACTTGACTAGGTGCTACACGTGTATTATCTTGTTTAATTATATTTAATGCTCACAACACCCGGGTAGAAAGGGCATAATTGCCCGCATTTTGCAGATGAGTGTGTTGAGGCTTTAACAGTGGCAATTGCTTTGTCTAAGATCACATAACAAGTAAGTGGTGGATGGAGGATTCCCATCCAGATGGGTCCAACTTCAAAGCCAGGGTTAATTCAAAGTATGGTTTTGTGCAACATCAAGTAGCATCTCATACTAGATTCTATTAAAGGCAAACCACAGCAAAGACCAACATTTACAAATAAATCTATAGCCGAAAAATTTACATTTATGCAATCGCCAGGTAACTAATGTCTCTGGGAATAAAGGTAGTTTTGCTGTTATTCGGTTTTAGCTTCAGAAGACTGTAGAGCAGGGGTTTTTAACCATGGGTCTGTGAGCATGAATTGATATTCAGAAAAACATGATTCTTGTGGGGATGTGTTGGTGTGGGTGTGATCTATTTATTAAATAATACACAGTATAGCGTGGACTTAGTAAGGGGTCTGTGGTTTTCTGCTGCCTCGCAAAGGGGTCTGTGGAACAAAAAAGGTTAAGAACCCCTGCTCTAGAGCCTTGCTTAAGAACCATGGAGTGTGTTCAGTAAAGCAGGAGTTAGAGAGCATGACTCAGGGAAGCTGATGCAGGCTGGATGCCCGGAAAGGGGCTTGCTCAAGAGCTTTCTGGGCATGGTGAACAGGCAGGAGGCTCAGCCAGGTTCGGCACTGCCTGAGAGAGCTGTTTTGGCTTCAGTCTAGGATATGCACAATATTAGCCAGAAAGAATCATATGTTCTCAAAATCAGGGACTAGGAGCAAACTAATTTGACCATTTCTCTTTCCTGCTCAATATAACCCTCCATGGCTCCCCATTATGTCCCGAATAAAGCCCATAATCCTTACCCAGACATTCAAACTCCGTATAGTCTGGTTCCAATTTGCTTTCTCGGTCCTATTTCCCACGACTTCTCCCCGCCCCCCTACAGAAACTTCACGCTCAAGTTAAACTGTCCACTTTTTATTCCATGAACCCACTTCTGGGTCTTGGATGGTATCGTTCCCCTTTGCTCCCCATTGCCTCTAAATCTCTAGTGAAATCCTGCTCGGCCTTCAAGCTCCTTTCCAGGATGACCTCCTCCCTGAAGCCTTCTCTGCGCACTCACCTAGAAGCAAATGCTCCCTCTTTTTATTTACACTGTCCACGTGGCACTGACCGCATCGGCCTTGGCTTGAGATTACTCATGTATGTGCCTCATCTTTCCTACTGAGGTCCAGCCTCCTTAAGGGCAGAGGCAATAGCTCATACTTCTAGGTATATGAATTAACTGGTGGCATCACATGCTAAAAGGTTAATGTCATATCACTGTAGTTAAATCTCTAATGGCCCACATTTAAATCCAACAATTTCAAGCGATTTAACTTGAACTTGCTTAAACGTGTGTTAGAGACTTGAAACATTTTGAGGACTAGGTTTCTTTGGAGTCCATAAATGATAAAAATTCACTCATGCATTCATTCATTCAACATCCTCAGTGTGAAAAAATAGGCTTTTTCCTCCTGAAAACCTTGTTTGAAAGCCTGAGTATACAAGTCATCTACCAAGAAGCACTAATGCCACAGGTTCTCTGTTGCTGTTTGGACAGTTGTGGTGTGTGTGTGTGTGTGCACGCAAGGGCCCCATATCATGAGTTCCTACTCTCTGCCAGCCACTGTGCTAGAGGCTTCACCCATGTGATTCCATCTGCAGCTGCAGAGAGCAGCCTTCTGAGCGAGGCTCAGGGCTTGTCAGGCATCCATCTTCTGTGGTTTGGTCAAGCGATGAGGGAGAAATTGAACTTGCTGCTATTAAAAATACTTGGTAACAAGCCAAGTGATTTCTCTTGCTTTCAACTCCCACATCATACTCTGCTCATGAATGGGAGGGCTAGAAAATCCTAACCAAGAAATACCTCTTCCAGTTTGCACGGCTGTGCTGGCACTCACCTTGTCTCTGGTACATTTGAAAGCTTGCAAAATTAAGTCAGGACAGTCCCACTTTGGCTCAGTCACCGTTTGAAAGACAGTCGTGTTGACTGTTAGCTTTCTCATCCTCTTCACAGACATGCATTCACCTGGATTGGGAAGAAAAAAGAGCAGTGTTCTTTTTGTTTCTTTCTTGGAATGTTGGAGAACCGTATCATTTAAAAAATAATTTATTTCTAGTTATGGTAAAATACACATAACATAAAAATCATTTTAAGTGGCCCATTCTTTGACATTAAGTACATTGACAGAACTGTGTATCTTTTACCACTCTATTTCCAGATTAGTTTCATCATACCACACCAAAACTCAGTCATTTCGCAATAACTCCTCATTCCCCCTCCCCCCATTAGCCCCTATTCTTCTTTCTGTCTCTATGAATTTGCTTACTCTAAGTATTCCGTATGAGACAGCATGTAATTTTTTACTGTTTAGTGTCTGGCTTATTTCACTCAGCATGATATCTTCACAGTTCATCCACGTTGTCGCATATATTAGAACTTCATTCCTTTTTATGGCTGAGTAATATTCCATTGTATCGATATACCATGTTTTGTTTGTCCATTTGTCTATTGATGGACACTTGAGTTGCTTCCACTTTTTGGCTATTGTGAATAACGCTCTCATGAACCTTGGTGTGCAAACATCTGTCCAAATCCCTGCTTTCAGTTCTTTTGGGTACATAACCTGAAAATGGAATTGCCAGATCATATGGTAATTCTGTGTTTCGCTTTTGGAGGAACCACCACACTGTTTTCCACAGTGGCGGCACCATTTTACATTCCCACCAACAAGGTATGAGGGTTCCTGTGCACAACTCTCACTTTGAGTAGAGACCAAGGTGACTTAGGCTCTGCTCGCGCATCTAGCAGCTCACGCCGTAGCTAAGGTGGGGGCTTTGGGATGAGTGCAAATCTCAGCCCACCCCTTATTGGCTGTGAGGTGTTTTTTTGGGGGTGGGGGGAGCTGAGGGCTGTTAAATTTCTTGATGGAGCTGTGTCTTTGTTTCCTTATCCGTAAGCAGGTCTCACACTGCTCCTTCGTAGCTGTCCAGAGAAGCAGACGAGCTAGTGTCAAAGAGGAAGCTCTGCCTGTGTGTTATCTGTTATCAGCATTGCAAACAGCCTCAGCTCCACTGCTGGAACCACCTCACGTCCGAAGACATAAGCCTCTTGGCTTGTTTTCCCTCAATGGCCCCTCAGCCTGAACTCAAACCTAAACATGACATTTTTAGCATTTCCCCTTGGTGTGATCCTAATTCAAGTTCTTATATATCCAGGTCAATGCAATGAACATTTACTTACTATTTCCTCTCTGA
Source organism: Dasypus novemcinctus (assembly GCF_030445035.2). NCBI lineage: Eukaryota > Metazoa > Chordata > Mammalia > Cingulata > Dasypodidae > Dasypus > Dasypus novemcinctus. Next base: position 22,697,329 of record NC_080699.1, on the reverse strand, counting down.
GTCTGGGTCCCTGAACTGAGACAAACGGGGCTAGGCTGTGGGAGGGGTCGGGGGTGGAAAGGAAACTGAGGCACGGTGCTTGTCCACGGGGAGCTTGCCATCTGGTTGGGCTGAAAGCTAGGTGCTGAATTCCGTAAAACAACACGAAGTGTGAAGACTGTCGAAAATGAAATGCAAACCCTGCCACTAGATTATTGGCACAAAACCATGTCATCGTCCTGCCTCGTTTTAATTATGGTTTCCCTTCTCTGCTATCATCAAATTATAAAATCCTTGACACGGTAGTGTAGCAACATTGTTATATTGTCATTCTGAAAATTATGTGGAAGGAACAAATTGTTTCCAGGGAAAGTTTCAAGTTTATGGGCAAATTGCCCATGATTGCTTTTTAAATACATGTGTATAAATAACTAAGTCAATTTATTAATTTTTGACCTTCAGAAAAAGAATACCATCTCCCACTTGTCTGTAGCTTTAGGGTTTCTAAATCTTTCTGCCATGTTCCTTCTGCGTGCTTACAAGGAAGATATCCTGAAGGTAAGGGAGATGCTTGGTCTCAGTTCAGGAACCCATGCTCAGAAAGGCCAAGAGCCACTTGCTTACGTTCATGCGGTGAGAGGCCTGGGAAGTCTTTGGGACCCAGGATCCCTGACTTCAAATCCAGTGTCCTTTTTGCTACATTACTCTGTAGTCAACTAGTTATGCACCATTTAACTAACATTTAATTAGCTAAAAGTGGAAACAGATAACCTTGAAATTGATTCAAGTTAATGTTAAATGTTGCTAACTTTTTATTAGTTGAATGTTTCCATTAACTTTTCCAGTGGCTGCTTTTTTGTACCCCTCGCAGCAGTGAAGGAAATTGAGCAAGTGTTCAATAAGTATTTATTGAATAAACAAATAGCTTCGCTGGCCTGGTTTGGCTGCAGGGAGGGGTTAGAAGGTTGAATCACTGAAGACAAAGTTGAGCATTTAATTCAGCCTTTCATTTGTCAAGTATTTATTTTAAAGTTGCTCTGTATGGCACTCCATGGAGTAGACTATTGCAAATGCATGGCCCTTGGCAAGTCATTTAACCTCTCTGAGCCTCAGTTTCCTTGGCTTTAAAAATCTACAGAACTGTTATTAGGATAAAATAAGATAATGTATACAGGATACAATAAGATAAAATACATAAAGAGAGCTTGATATGGTGACTGGCACTGGGAGTGGTGCTCAGTAAATGGGGAAGACGATCGCTATCAATCTTCACGCCGTGCACTTAGATGCGCTCCATATCCTGAGGTTCCAGAGACTGCAACGAAGTCGTTTCCTGCTTTCTGAATAGCAGGCAGAGAATGCAACAATTGATTTGTTTCAGAGCAGGGGAGGGGAACCGAGGCACACTCTGGTAGCAGACTAAAGGAAGGGCTCTTGCCCTCAATTTTAGGTGACATGGGGTTAGGCACCCAGGTACCAGATAGATCAGGTACTGGTCACTCGCCATGCTCTGCATGGGGCCTCCTCTCTGCATCTGGGGGGAACTGAGGGCACTTGGGCCCTCCAGCCAACTGCTTAGATCAGATGTGGGCACAGGGATACAGGGATGGGGGCCTGGGAGACAGGGATGGTGCTGGCTTTGGGTGGCAGAAAAACAGTACTTTTCAGCAAGCTGGCGAGGCAGGGCCCAGGTAGACAGGCTCTTGTGCAGGTCCTCGGTCCCTTCTCCACAGCGGAAGGAAGGAGTCCACCCGGCGCCCGGGCACTCCTTTCAGCGGTGTCTCCTTAAACTGAGCATTTGGATGGGGTGGAGGGGTGCGGAGCGCTTGCCTCAGCAAAGAGTGACGGTGGGCACGCAGAGACCCTCTATTGTGACCCACCCCAGCCGGGCTGCCATCTGGGTATAAAGGCTGGGATTGAGTCGTTCTCGGGAACAAAACTGCCGTGAGCTCATTCACAGTCTGACACCACCCACGCTGCACGCAGCTGCCTCCAACCTACGGGGATGGGGTGAAACTGCTTAGGACCACAGCAAAGCAAACTGCTGCCAATCTAGCAACAACTGGCTTCCACTAGGGATAGGGTGGCTGAGAGTAGAGGAGGCGAGAGGGGTGGGAGGAGGGCGAGGGGATGAGGTCAGCTCTGCCAACAGTTTACTCTTATCAGGTTTCCAATCCCCAAACCGGAGCTTGAGTAGATCGAGCTGATTGTCTCCCTGAAGGTGGCTCATGGCCACAAAGAAGATGTGTTCATCGGTCCCTCCCATAGAAAGGAAATCTGAAAGGCCAACTTGCTGATCGTGTCCTGCAGATGGCCACTAAATGAGAGGGGGGCATTTATCATGAATGGTTCTGTCTGCTCCCTCTCCCCGTTTACCTGCCTCCGTTTCTGTCAGTCCCTGGCCTGTCATATGGGAGTGCTCATATTGGCCTGTGTCCTAATTGGTCTTTCTACTCTGTCCCCATGTGACCTCCCTGGTTGCCCACGAGGGAGGTGGTGCTGCCACCTGGCAGTTTTCTCAATGCCTAAGGACCATGCTGGCCATCAGCCATTGGTGGGGAGGAACCAGGGATGCTAAACGTCTTGCAATTGTGAGACGTTTCACCCAACAAAGATTCCCTCCCTAAATGCTGGTAGCAGCTGTGCTACAAAGGTACAGAGGGAGGGATTGGGGTGCTCAGAGGTGACTGGGCTCAAAGGGAACTGATTCCTGCTCATCAGACTCTCAGGAGACTGATGAAGACTCGTAGTGGATTCATTTAGAAACGGGGCTTTTCCTTTTCAGTGGTCTTTTGTTTGGAGGACCCCTGTATTCATCAGCCAGAGGGGTGCGGATGCAAAGTACCAGAAACCTGTTGCCTTTTATAAAGGGTATTTATTTGGGGTAAAAGCTTACAGTTTCAAGGCCCTAAAGAGTCCAACTCAAGGCTGCTTTCTCACCAAAGTCAGCTGCTGCGTGTTGAAGCAAGATGGCGGGCGGTCTCTGCCAAGTCTGGCACAGGCTTGCTTCTTCCCAGGCTTTCCCAGCTGCAGGCTAGGAGATGAATGGCTCAGCTCTCCCGGGGCTTTAGCCGTGTGAGCCTTCTCCTTTCTGTCACGTGGCAGGACTGAAATTACCATGTTCTCTCCTCTTTTGGGTCCTCTTCTGAATGAGTGTCATTTATATCAGCCCAAAGAGGGCAGGGCCTCCACCTGAGCTACACCTTACTGATGTAGCCCAATCAGAAGCCCTAAATTGATTTTATCAAGGACACTCAGTCAGAGGCCCCGCACCCAATCTCATGCAATCGAAGGGCATCACACCCAGAGGAACAGACTCGCTTACAAACATAAGCCTTCTCTTTTTTGGAGCTTCTCAAACTGCTGCAGCCCCTGTTGTACAAGGACAAGAGGGAAAGTGAGCGACGAGCGTGAAGGTGAGCATGGCCGGGGGCAGTGGAGGCCAGCACTGGGTGAGTCCCTACGAGCAGTGACTCCTGGTCACTGCCTCAACACCTCCCTCTCTGGAGGCCAGAAAACTCGAGTCAGTGCTGGGTAAGCCCCAACGCTTGCTCTTCAGGCCACCACCACCCTGGTCTGGGCCTGTTCTCTAGAGGGTCAGCTCTGGCCCTCCTCCTTCTGACCTGGGACCTTGGAGGTCCTGCCCGAGTTCCCGGAGCTTGCTCCCAGGGCCGCTGCGGGCGTGCACAGCCCTGGGACCTGAGATGGCCAAGGAGCAGCTCTGCTGCAAGCAGTGGGGATCCGAACTCGCTGTGTGGCCTGAAGTCTGGGATAAACCGGGGCCAGGAGGCAGATGGGGCCAGGCCTTCATGGGTAGGCTTGCTCCAGGCCCAGCAAACACTGGGGCAGGCTTACTTTGGGTCTCCTTTTCCAGGATCCAACTCCCCCCTCTCCCCGTGCTTCTATTATTACATCCTTTTGTCCATGCATTCCTGGGACCTTGGCTACAATCAAATTCCATTCGTCCTGGGCAAAGGCCTGTGTCCCCTTGATTGGATTTGGGGTCATTCACTCTTCTCTTACATGCTTATGCCCAGATCATGGATTTCTCTCCAGTTATTCTTGAGAAGGCTAGTCACATCTATTTTGTCGGCTTTTACAAGTATTCGGATCACTTCTGAGGATTCTTTGCCGGCAGTGAGGGGGTGGGGTGGGCCTGGGGTCGTTGCAGCTTCAATTACTATGCCCGGGAGTTCGGATGCGTTGTCTGCTAGCCTCTGCTCTGTTCTTATTATGTCTGTTCCCGTGTCTCTTTGCCTCAGTATTCTATCTCAATTTATTTTGTCTTCTTAAAATTTCCACCTTTTGGGGCTCAGGGCCCAGGACCATAAACTTATCCCATCAGGCTATAAATTTTCAGGTTCCATATAAACATTAGAGGTTTTGATGCTTCGGGCGGCAGTTCTAGCAGTTTCTTTGATCTTTTACTGACCAGTAAATTATTTCTTGGGTCTGTCATAAAGATAAACCAAAGCCTATAAACTATATTTATAGTATCACAAAAGTCTCCCCTCCTACCTGGCGTCTTCAGGCTTGGGCTGTGGTCCTGGCAATAATGAAGCAGCCAGGGCTGGGGCCAAGCATTAGGGCTCTGCCCATTCTTTTTCTTTTTATTCTCTTCTTCCTGCTCCTTCGACCTGTTTGCCTTTTTTCCAGGAGTTTGCTTCATTTTCCCTTCCCTCGATTTGTTTGAGGGGCAGGGGCAGAGCTGAGATTTGGGGAGAGTTGTTAAGGCCTCCTTGATCCTCCCCAGCCTCTGGGGTGCCACAGCCTTTCTGAGTCTGAATCCCAGGTCAACCCCAGCTCCTCCCTGGAGAAACACGACAGGGCCAGGCCCCAGCGCCCAGCGGCTGCCTCCTTCCTGTGCAGTACATCTGCCTTGAAGGCTCAGAACAGCTGCCAGCCCCTAGCAAAATGAACTGTTCCCAATCAATGGCCAGTTCCAAGGGACGCTTGGCATTGTCGGGAGGGGAGCTCGTCCCAGAGAACGTGTGTGTGCGCCTGCAAACAGAAGCATGCTAGCCATTAGGCACCTTCTTTCATTTTCTTTTTCCTCCGGCTTTTAACTAGCACCTTCCACAATTAAAGTGGCAAGCTGGAGCAGACATGGGAATCAGCGGATCTCTTCCCAAACATCAATAAAACAAATTTCTCTCTGGGATACCTATTTGTTATTTGGATATCAGACTGACTGTCATCTGTTTCCATTTTCCTTCTACGTGTCCCCGCCAGAAGCTAGAGGCTCAGCCGTGGATATCCTGCTGTTTCCATTTGGCTGAACGAGGGGATAGATTAGATTCCTATTTGCTATGGGGACGTTCCCATCTGATATCCATTAGATGTGTCAGGGAGAGCCTGGAAAATGTGTCTCCCCTATTTATTTTGGGTATGGTGGGGTGCACTAGTGATGGGGGGGCTCTTGGGAAGATATCACCAGCTCCCTTGAAGATACTGACTCGGCTTTCTTTTTCTTTCTGCTTGCTAATAAATCACAGCCCAAGTTATCTCTACTCCAAGACTTACGGCTCTTAGGGATCGCTTCTGCAGAGGCTAGACCCCGAATGGAAGTGGGCAGAGTGCCCTTGATGCAACATCCCCGAGAGCTTAGAGATGAACCTGCTGTGCTCCATTGCACAGAGGTGGAAACTGAGGTCTGGAGAAATCCGGTAGGTTGCTTCCTCGGGACCACCCGGCCTTGTCCTCTGCCTTTTTCCCTGCTGCCCTTTCTGTCCTCCTGCCTGGCCACCCCTCCCTCATGAGCCCAGGGGAGCCGGGCGTGGATGGGCCATTTATCTAGGTAGGCGTCGCCAGTGCATCAGGAAGGCAGGGGCCATGTCTAATGGTTCGCTATGTCCCATCAGTTGCCTGGCATGGCGCTGGGCATGAGATAGGCATGAATATGTCCTGGTCATTGATTGGGCTCTGGGGCCATCTCTGATGTCCCCACCTTCTACAGCAATTGCTTATTGCATGCTTCCGGCCTGCCAGGCCCTGCACACTGAACTGCCCACTAAGCCTGGCAGGCCATGCTCTCGTTCATCTGGAAGGCCAATTGCTTCTGCCTTGGCCGCCCGAATCCACCTCTCCCCCTTTCCTGCTTGCCCCTTTCCCCCTGCACCCCGGTATGTGGCTGGGGACAGCCTTCCGCCACTGGCTTGGTCCTGCCCCACATCTAGCCGCCCACCCACCCCAGGAGCTGCGGTTCAGGTGTCCCCACTTCGGGGGCACGGGTCCTTTTTAAAGCCAGGGCTGTTTCCTGTGACAGCACAGTCCCCCAGAATCTACGAGCCCTGTCTCCGTGTCTCACACCCTGCCACCCGGCTCTCGACCTGGGGCCTAAGTGACTTGTCATATTCTCTTGTCAGTCCCGGCTCCGGCTGGCGCTCCTGCTCCTCCCTCCCGGCTGGAGCCCTAATCCTCTGCCTTTGATATCACAATTGTCTCCATCGAGCTGAGCAGCCCTCCCGGCTCCGCAGGGGCTCTCAGCCCAGAGAGGGGTGGCGGTAACAGCAACAAAGACCCTCTCAAGAAAAGAAAATGCCCGTCTTCAGGCCTGGTCCCACCTCCCCAGCTCTTCCCCCTCCCCAGAAAAACAACGTCTGGGTGAGAAGGGACGCGGGCCACAGGAGAGGGCAAGAGGGCAGCGGGCGGAAGGCTGCTGGCCAGCGCGTTCCAAGAGGAGTTGCTTTCCTGTTTGGACAGTCCGCCGGGAAGAAGGGCCCCTGCCCCCGTGTGGTGGGGAGCAGGGTGTGTTGCTGGAAGCTGGTGAGGCGCAGCCGGGCCTCTGGGGGGCCCCACAATTCCTCCTCCTTAGGGACCTTGGGGCTCAGCTTGATGAGGCAGGGAGCAGGCAGTTGTGGCCATCGCTGCCACCTCGACGTGGGGCCGATGGCCTGACATGGGACAAGGCCTCACCTCGCTGGTCAGCCCCAGTGTTTCGTATGTTGGGGGCTTCCCTTGACCCCCCTGCCTCCAAGCAGGGCTGCTTCTGAGGGTCCCATTTCTTGGCCTGGGCCAGCTCTCCTCTCAGCTCAGCCATTTGCTCCTCCTGAGCAGAGAGGGAAATGTGGAGAGAAGATGCGGGGACCGCACCAGGTGTAAGCGGCAGGCGCCCGTAAAGCGCTCTCCTAGCCCTACTCTCTCGTGGCCATCACCTAACCTATATAAAAAGCTTTGTATTAGGAAAAGAGAAAGCCCTTGATAAATGCAGCCCTGTTTATTCTGCTGTTTTAGGTGTCACGCTGCCTCCTTGGGCCTCTCATCTGGTAAGTGGAGGGGGATCGTATTTGCCCTGCTGACGTCCAAATTATGATAGAATCACATGAGGAGATGGACGTGAAGACCCTTTTGGAAGAATATGAGGAATGGCTATTTGTAACCTTTTTTTTTTTTGCTTGTCGCTTGCACTCGTTGTCTGCTCATCTTTTGCTTGTTGTCTGCTCATTGTTTTTGCCTGATGTCTCCTCGTAGTTTGCTTGTCTTCTTTAGGAGGCACTGGAAACCAAACTGAGAACCTCCCATGTGGGAGGCAGATGCCCAACTGCTTGAGCCACATCTGCTCATAAACTTCTTTTATGCCCAAGTGTCTCTAGCACTTAAGGGAGAAGGAATAGGATGGAATTTGCCATAAAAGTTCAGGAACGGTTTCCAGGCTGTGCCCTCCCTGCCAAGCCCATTGGCCTTATTGCTTTGGCCTCACACCTTCCCCAAACTCTGCTGTTTGCTTCTCTGCTTAAAGCCGTGTCCTCGGGGCAAAATGCAACCTCTATACATGGCTGACAGGAAGGCTTTTGGAATTCACCCCCCTGGCTTGTCCTTCTCCCCTGCACCCCTCAGCCCATCTGAATTTTGAGTCCTTAGAAAGCCTCCCTGCTAACTCCTACTCATCCCTCAAGTCTCAGCTTAATTGCCACTTCCTCCATGAAACTTTTTGGATCAGCCCAGGGTTCCCTAGCAGCGCATTTATCTCCCTCCACTGTAGCTGACTCCTTGCTGCTTTGTATTTCCCACTTGACTGTAAACTCCCTGAGGACAGAGCCCTGCCTCTTTTGCTCTTTGGTATATTCCCAGCACCCAGCACAGTGCCTGGTGTATATTAGGTGCTTTAAGCTGATCTAGGACAAAGCAGTGGGTCGGACTCTGCCCCAGTAGCTTTGCCTGCAGCTGTTCAGTTCGTTGAATTAACTATTAAGTGTTTCCCGTGGCCAGACTGTAAGACTGCCTGCTAGGTCCAGGGTGCTCCTGGACTGCAGAGCTGCCCACTGAGGCCCGGGAGATAGTTTGGGCTGTCAAAGAAAGATTGCACCAGACAGTGATAAACAGGCAAGGATGGATTTATTCAAAGCTCTGGGAAGACAGAGAGAGAGAGAGACCAGAAAGCTATAGAGGGCAGGAGGGTTTGTAAGAACTGGGATGAGCTAACGGAAGGTTCTGGAGGGGGACGTCAGACAATGGGCTGAGCCCATTACATGAACCTGATTTCCCGAGTTGGCTGTGGAGCCAAGGGGAATGTGTTCTACCTGAATCCCGTGGGGGCCAAGCTGAGGGGGTTCAGGGGCCTAGAAACGGAGAAGCCCGTCTAAAGTATAGTCAAGCTGAGACCTGGAGGCCTTCCCGTCAGTAACAAACGGTGGGGGATTTCTTAACCTATGCCATTTCTAGGGTTCAGGTAAAATTCAGCACTGTCAGGAGAGACGCCTCAGCTGGCAGAGCAGGACAAGAGGGCTGAGGCACTTCCGGTGGAGCCTCCTGCAGCCAGGGCCTGGGCCCGGCCAGCTGACGCTTCCCAGGTGCACCTGCCCTGGTCACCCCCCGCCAAGGTGCCTCAGTCCCAGCCCCGGGTCCTCCCAGGATTTCCCTTTCCACCTTCTCTGTGGATTTCCCTGGCCAGGCAGGATCTGTGTGGGAGCAGAGGGCCAGGCCAGGCCCTCCCAACAGCCAGGGCCCCAGCTTGCCACTGGGAAGTCCTGTCAGAATATTAACATTCTGAGGAGGAAGCCAGTGATTACATTTTAGACTTGCAAATGGGTTCGGTAAATAGGCTTTGCAGAGAGGTGGGACCGACAGCTGGACGAGAGAGAGAGATAACAGCCAGCGAGCAGCAGCACATGGTGATTAAGGAAAAGATTGGCTTCCCCAGAAAGGGGGCTCATTGGGGGCTGCTTCCCACCAGGCAGGCGTCTTGTAAGCGAACTCCTTTTGGCGGTTTCTGCCTTCCTTCAGGTTCCAAGTCCCTGGGCGTGGCTTTCGCCGGCTCCCTCTGAGGACCAGAGGGAAAGCATGTGCAAAATGCTAGGCGGGCACAGGCTCACCCACGCACCTCACGGGTGCCCCTGAAGGAACTTCCTCCCTCCCTCATTCATTCATTTACACAGCTAACGTGTATCGCCCTAGCATTCAGTGTCAGGCACTGCTGGGTCTGGGGACAACTGGGCGAGGCCTTCGTTTCCCACTGGATCCCCCTTGGCATCTCTAAGTAGCTGTTCAGTGCCCAGGAGGGAGGTCAGAACGCGCTCGGCTTCTCAGCTTGTCTTTATCAGACTCAGGTCACTTTTGTATTCCAAACCGAGGCCAGCACAGTGGAAATGTCCCGTGCTCACGGGTTTGGGTGGTCTGGCCCTCTGCCCATCGCTGTATCCCCAGCACCATGTTCCTAAAGGAAAGAACCCAGGGCCCCAAAGGTGAGTCAGATGCTCTGGGCACTGGCTTCTGTGGTGCCTGATGCAAACAAGAAACAAGGGCTCCTTCCTCAAGACACATCACTGCCACCTGCTGGAAAAATGTCCCATTCAGAATCCAACTCTCCGTGACTCCACGGTGGGCACGGTACCCCCTAGGTTTGCTCCCTACCTGGGGGCTTGGTAGGTAGCCCGGGACGATCAACCCTGCTGATCCACAGGGCAGTGATGACTGTCTAAATACCTCGAGAGAAGGTTGCACAGTCCCAACATCCCAATCCCAAAGAACCCAAATCCAAGGTTGCTAACAGCGCAGTTCTAAAGTTCTATTCGATTGTGGGTGACTAAGAGTGGCAGTTTACACTATTCTGAACTATATGTGAGAATGTGACCAAGGGGAAGGTGGAAAGCTATCTACGAGGGTCTGGTTTCCCTTCTCCTCTTCCTAACACACACCTCTTCACTGTAGCCCGTGCTGGGGACCATTGTGTTACCATTCAGACAGAGGCAAAGCACCCCGCCAAGAACCACCCCGACTTCTGGGCTCCCAGGACTCAATCATTCTTTGGAGGAACTCTTTAATTATTTTTTTGTCTAAGATGCATTGCCTTTTAGTTTAAATTTAAGGCTAAATCTCTGGACTCAAACCCCTTTTGTCCACGAAGGAGGTAGATATGCAAAGTCATGGATTTAATGAACAGGAAATGGTGCTCCTTGAAGAACCCTGAAGGCTTCTGTAGCCAGTCCCCTGGGTGCAGCACACACACACACACACGCACACTCACACTAGCCTGCATCTGTTTGTGCAGGGATTGGAAGTAGACGAGCCAGAGTGTGGACCCAGCTCCTTTTGTTCAATGTGCTCCACAGATGTTGGTGAAAAGGGTGGTGGTGCCACTAAGCGCTGGGACCGTCCCTGCTTTCAGCACTGGGTTCCTTGTAAGTAAAATAAAGGTGCTAGCTCTAGGCAGGGTCCTTGCTTACTCTGACCCTAATGGTTCTGCAGAAAGATGGGTGATCACCCAGGAACGAGAATGTTCCAGGGGGCTGGTGGCTTCAGCCGCAATTGCGCCAAATGACAGGACACGGCAGGACCCCGGGAGCCTGAGTCAGACAGAGCCAACACATTCCCAGATGGTGCATCCCTGTGCTGCCTTCCCAGTCTCACGGGGCCTCCAGGACCAGATGCCACCAGCCTTGAATGACGCTGCCTGCTTCCTGCCCTGAATTCCCATCCCTTCCCTCACTTACATCATTAGGCCCTAAGCTCCAAATGGCTCTGAACAAACGTGCTGAGGTTGACCGTGGACATCAGCAGGAGTCTGGGACAGTGGCGGTGAGACACGCCAGGCCTGGGCTCGAGGGGCCCTGGGGAGGGCCACGTGTTGCGGGGCTGAGAAGCAGAGGACACCGTACCTGGGTCCTGGCTTGCAGCCGTGCACTGATCCACTGTGTTGCAAGCCGTGGAGACCACCGAAGAATGAGGCCTGATTCCAGCCGAAGGAGCTTAGCGAACTGTCTCAGAACAAGGCGCAGCCACGGGGGTTCCGGGGAGTGGAGAGCCCCTCCAGCTAGGGAGTGGGAAGGGCTTTGCAGGGGGCTGGCCTTCAAGCTGTAGCTTAGAGGACAGCCTGGATTTCAACAGGTCTTGCCGAGAAGCAGAGGGAGGGTTGGGGCACAGGGCAATCCCTGGGAGCCAGGCGTGGAGAAGGCACACCCCACAGCTGGCACCAGGCAGGGCGTGGGGTCCGGCTGCAGTGAAGCAGTGGGGAGATGAGAACGGAAGGGTGCCTGGGGGCCCATAGGAAGGGTGCCTGGGGGCCCATCAGCGGAGGCCTTCCGTGCTGGCCGAAGGTCAGCCAGGGGCACAGTGGTAAGCAGAACGATGCCTCCCCCACCCCAGGCTCGGGAGCCTGTGAATTTATGACCTTCCACGGTGAAAGGGACTTCGCAGGTGTGATTAAAGTAAGCCTCTAGAGATGGGAGACCATCCTGGATCACCCAGCTGGGCTGTGTAATCACACGGGTCCTCAGAGGAAGACAGCAGGGCCAAGAGGGGGGAGAGGGCAGCAGCCACGAGCCAAGGAATGCTGCCACCTCTAGCTGGAAGCTTAGAGAGGCAGGGAACAGATCCCCCGGAGCCTCCAGGTGGAACCAGGCCTGCTGGCACCTTGATTTTAGCCCTGTAAGGCTCACTGCGATTAGTGTTGATCTAAACTACTGCGTTTGTGGTGCTTTGCTACATCGTAGGAAACGAGTACAGTGGAAACCCTCCTCCAGCTCTTGTGGCTTCTACTCTTATGAAAGTCACTTACCTTTGCTATAAGACCTCAGTTTCCCCATGTTTAAAGGGGTTTGATAGTAGCACCTACCTCACAGCTTTTTGAGGATCAACTGAGAACATATGCAGTGTCTGCATTTAATCATAATAAACATGTAGTCAGTTCCAGCCTTTGGGATGATTATTCCTGCAGGCTGGGGGGGCTGATCCCTCATCCCTGCCTTCCCCTCCCTCCTTCCCCACCCTGACCTTCTTCTAGCACAGCCTTTCTCCTTTCGTGCTCTCTCCTACTGTAGCTCAGCGGCTTCCAGTAACTTAGGTCTGCTGGCGCCTCCTGGGCACCTTTGATTTAGGTGAAGATCCTGACCCTCACCACCCCCCTCTGGGCCCATGCCCCTTCCGCCTGCCCGCTCACACTCCAGGGCATTGAAAAGGTGCCGATTAGATACCTGCTGGCTCCGTCTGTCATGGCCTGCACAGAGCTTAATAGTTATGGATAAAATATTAATATTTTAAAAATTAGTTAGGTATTGAACTGCAAGCACACACTTTTAAAAACGCTCTTTTTAGGTACAGCATTTCCTGAGTGTAACAAGCACATCCTCGAGAGATCCACGTGTGGTTGTGAGCAGGTCAGCACAGGGAATGAAGCAAGGTGGCTGGGACCCCGCAGAGAGCATGGCCGTGGGACCCCACCCAGAAACCTCGTGGGGGGGAAGGCCGCTGCTGAAGAACTAAACAAAGACCCTGCGAGATACTGCCCCATTTGGAACTCTTCCCCGCTCAAGGAGCAGCCCCAGATAACTCCTGTACAGGCCTCCCATTGGTCCCCTGAGAGGTAGCAGGGGGGAATCGGGCAACCAATCAGAACAGCAAATGGAAGGGGGGGCGGAAGGTCTTTTTTTTTTTTTAAAGATTTATTTTACAATTTTTATTCCTCTTCCCTTCCCCCCTCCGTTGTCTGCTCTCTGTGTCCATTAGCTATGTGTTCTTCTGTGTCTGCTTGCATTTTTGTCAGCGGCACTGGGAATTTGTGTTGCTTTTTGTTGCGTCATCATGCTACATCAGCTCTCCGTGTGAGAGGTGCCACTCCTGGGCAGGCTGCGCTTTTTTCGCACAGGGCGGCTCTCCTTGAGGGGTGCATTCTTTGTGCATGGGGCTCCCCTACGTGGGGGACATCCCTATGAGGGGAACACCCCTGCGTGGCAGGGTACTCCTTGCATGCATTAGCACTGACTGTGGGCCAGCTCACCACACGGGTCAGGAGGCCCTGGGTTTGAACCCTGGACCTCCCATGTGGAAGGCAGATGCTCTATCAGTTGAGCCAAATCCACTTCCAAGGAATGGTCTTAAAAGGCCTCCCCCGGGGCCCCTGTGTGCAATTCACCAGGCAGCACACCTGCAGTCTATGTCCAGGACTGTGTGCTCTTTTCCTGTTCCTTAATAAACTCTTTATTCCCTTGCCTACCCTTAAATTCTTTTATGCGACATAGCCAAGACCTAGAGGCCCAGAACCCACAGCTGTCGGCTAACAGTTGTATGTGACACAGCTCAGATTTTGGAAGGCATGCCTGGATTGTTAGGAGTCTGTGCCCACGGCAGACCCAGAAATGCATGAGATTTTTATAAACGCAGCTTTTTAACAGCTTTATTGAGGTATAATTGACATGCAATCAACTGCATACGTGTAACGTGTACAACCTGGTAAGCCTTGACATATCTGTCATCTGTGAAACCTTCACTGTAATTAAGATAATGAACATATCCATAACTCCCCGAAATTTCCTCATGTCCCTCCATAATCGACCTTTCCTGGCCCTCCCTGCTCTCCTCGACTTCCCCCTTCTTGCCCACCATCCACACGGTAAACAGTGATCTGCTTTTTGTCATTATAGAATAGTTTGCAAGTTCTAGAACCTTATATTGTTGTAGAATTTGAGAGAGGTTCAATTATTTGCGTATAGAAAGACCAGGGCTCAGGAATGATTTTGAGAAGGAAAAATGGTTTATTGACGGCCGGCCGGACTCAGGAGCTTTCTGTTTCAAACCTGAGCCCTGAAAAGAATTTTGAGTTCCTTTTATACAGAGAGGAAGGGTCAAATTGTTCTTTGTTTCAGTGCTCAATAGGCTCGAATTAGCATATATCGTCCACATCCTAGGTAAGCTTTTCGCATGGACCTTATGCATTCTAGATAAGCTTTTTTTAAAGCACATTTGGTTTGCGTTTTCCCCAAATATTTAAAGTTTATAGAGTTTGCATTTGTAAACTGTTTCCTGGGACTGGAGTCGTTGCCATGGTCACCAAGGGCAGGACTGCAGCCTCTTACTGTCCCACACCCACAAGTCACAGACGGCTTAGGTTATCTACAAAGAGATAAAGTGCCTCCCACCCATAACCCAGATCAATATGAGTGAGTAAAAGAGTATTTACTCTCTTTTTTTTTGCCTGGTATCTTTCATTCAGTATTAGAGACTCACCGCGTTGTGCCGATCAGGCGTTCATGTGCTCCTACCCCTGGCTAGTATTCCAATGCACAGGTAGCCACAGCGCACGGACTCACTTCCCTGTGGATGAACATCTGGGATGTGGTGAGGGACATTCATGTAAAAGTCTTTGTGTGCTGTATGCTTCATTTCTCTTAGGTAAATACCTAACAGTAGAATGGCTGGATCATACGGTGGGGATATGTGTAACTTTTTAAGAAAATGGCAACCTGTTTTCCAAAGTGGTTGTACCATTTACATTCCCACACTTGATAGGTCAGTCTTTTTCATTGTAGCCATTCTAATAGGTATGTATCTAATAAGGTAGGGGTATCTCATTGTGGTTTTAATTTGTATTTCCTTAATGATTAATTATGGTGAGCATCTTTTCATATATTAATACTTATTTGTCACCTATATATGTTCTCCTGTGAAGTGATTGTTCAAATCTTTTCCCATTAAAAAAAAAGGTACATCATTCTTATTATTGAGTTTTGTAAATCTTTATATATTCTGAATCCTAACCTTTGATCAGATGTATACAAAGATTTTCTCCCCAGCTGTGGCTTGTCTTTTTCTTTCAACAGTGTCTTTTGAAGGGCAGAAAATTTTAATTTGCAGGAAGTTCAGTTTATCAGTCTGTTCGTTCATGTTTCATGCTTTCGGTGTCATATCCAAGAAATCTTTGCCTGATACAAGCTCACAAAAATTTTCTCCTAGGTTTTCTTCTAGATGTTTTCTTGTTTTAGTTTTAAATTTAGGTCTATGATTCATCTTAAGTTAATTTTTGTAAATGATATGAAATATGGATGGAAGTTAATTTTTTGAATATGGATATCCAATTGTCCCAGTACCGTTTGTTAAAACCTCTGTCCTTTCTCCACTGAATTTCCTTGGCAGCTTTGTCAAAAATTAGTTGTCCATGTATGTTTGATTTTTATAAATATATTTATGTACTGTTTCAAGTGTAAAATAAGTGATGTGTTTAAGGTTGCACGCTGTAGAAATTCTAAGATTATTTTCAAAAGTCGAAGTCAACAAATGCTCATAAATGAACACAGTAACCTCACCAGTCAACTATTTGTGTCGATATTTATAAAGGCACTGTCGCTTGCTTTTATTACCATGTTGGCTAGAAGGAGGCAGGAAAACCACACCTAACTGAGCTTTGGGGAACGACGCCACAGCAGTTTATAAATGCTGCGCAGTAAAATTTTGATTAAACTCGGTGCCTTTAACCCTCTCACTTGTCTGCCTCCCCAATCGGCAGGCAGCCAGGGCTTTCTCAGACACTGCTCCAGGGCTGGGACTCCACCGAGGGACAAAGAGTGCCTTTCCTGGCTTCTGCGCTCCTAAGTAGCCTTTTGTAAATCTATTAGAGAGGCAATGGTATTGAGAGCCATGGATTTCCATTGTAAGGGCAAGGTGCTTGAGAGAAAAAAGGGTCCTTTTGAATTTCAAAAGCTTGGCTTTAAATATCAAAAGCCAAAGCCAGAGGGCTCACAGCACAGATTTGTATCATAAACCAGACAGTGGAAAAGACAGTCTCTTTCCCAGCCCAAAAGAAGATAAGATTTCAACCTAGGGAGGAGAGGTGGGATGGAGGAGGCAGCTTGGTTGCATTTTGAACTGACGGGTCCCTGGGAAGGGGTTTGGCACGCCGGGCCCCTGGGCCACTGCTGCGGTGTTGCTAGAAGCTCAGAATGGCCCAGGGTGGCGCCTGAGTCCCGCAGGACCACACCAAAGCAGGGTGGGGTGAGGAGCCTCCCGGGGGCCTTGCACCCCGATGCGGGGTGGGGGAGCTGCCAAGAGCCCCTGCACTCCGAAGCAGAGCCTGCAGGGGGCTGAGAGGGCTGGTGGCCTGCAGGAGGCATCCTCACTGGGATCAGGAAATGGCAGAGTGTGTGGCGCTGACAAGGAGAGAGTTAAGAGTTGAAAAAAGATTATGGTTGCTGAATCATTATATAGATGCTCTTCCTTACTCTCTTGTATATTTTGGGAAGTGGATGTGGCTCAGGTGATAGGGCGTCCGCCTACCATATGGGAGGACCGGGGTTTGATCCCTGGGGCCTCCTGGTGAGAAAGAAGAGAAAGCATGCCTGGGCGGTGAGCCAGTGCCCATGCAAGTGTCCACATGGCAAGCTGAGCGCTGGCGTGGTGAGCCAGTGCCTGCGCCAGTGAGTCCTGCAGCAAGATGACGACACAACAAAAGATGAAGGGGAGAGTCAAGCACAGCAGAGACCGGGAACTGGGGTGGCGCAATTGACAGGGAACCTCTCTCCACATCAGAGGTCCCCAGGATCGAATCCCAGTGAACCCTAGAGGAGAAAGACAAGAAGACAAAAAGAGAAATAGGTACAGAAGATCATGTAGCAAACGGACACAGACAGCAAGAACAGCAGGGTGGGAGGAGGGGAAGGGGGAAATGAATAAATAAGTCAATCTTAAAAAAAAAATAGTCAAAACTTCATCCCTGAAATTATTGCCACTCAAACCAGTTTCAGGCCTTTTTTATACTTAGTATGGTGAAGGTTATTCTAGACTAATCCCGGCCCCTGTGTGTACTTGCTATTGTATGGTACCACTTCACCTTCCCTTCTTTGAATCCACGAAACCCTCAACTCCTCAGACTAGGGGAAGGCTGATAGATCATCAGATATCCTGCTTTGTGGTCAGCAACACACGCTTGCTTTGAAACCCCATGTCTCAGGAATTGGTCCCTGGAGCGCGTGAGGCAGAGAACTGCCCCCCCCCCCCCACGCACACTTTTGCTTGGTAACAATTGCTGGACCTAAGCCCTGGAAACAGTTCCTTTAGGAGGCAAAGGGGAATTAAGGCGGTAGATGGAATTAAGAATGCTAATCAGCTGATCTTAAAATCTAATCGCAAGGGTCCTTAAAAGTGGAAGAAGGAGACAGAAGAGAAGGAGAGAGCTGGAAGCCTGAGGACTCAGCCCAATGCCCCGCTTTGAAGATGGCGGAGAGGGCCATGAGCCAAGGAATGTGGGCAGCCACCAGAACTGGGAAAGGCCAGGGGACAGATGGCCTCTCCCCGGAGCCTCTGGAGAGGAAGGCAGCGCAGGTGACGCCTTGATTTTAGCCCCGTGAATCCGCTTTGATCTTCGACCTCCAGAACCATAAGATAATAAATTTGGGTTGTTTTACACCATCGGGTTGTGTGGGCAATTTGTTACAGCGACCATAGGACCATAGGACACCCACAGACTCCCTGACCCCTGTGTCTCCCAGCATGAATCACAACCTCTGTGCCACCACCATCTCTCTGCTCCTCCCTGGCCTGCAAGCCCCTGTCTCCCTCTGCCTCACCCCACCCCAGCAGCTCCCCACCCAGGACTCTCGGCACAGCCCCCAGTCTTGATCCAGCCCTACACCATGGTCTGCACAAATCTGGAAAGGTCCAGGACCTATAGCTTGTCCGGAAGTATCGCCCTATTCTTTACTCTCCCTGCCAAGACAGTTTCCATTCCACGTGCACCATCTACTCATAGGCTATTGATGCCTAGAAGATATTTAAATGAAATTAGACAATGCTACCTTTCATTATTATTTTTTAAAGTGCTTTATTCTCTCTCCATGCTTGTGAGGCCCTAGGGATACCTTAGCTCTATGGCCTCATATTAACGTTTTGTCAATTGGTTCTCTGAAGGAAATGTTCCCTTAGCTTTGCGTCAAGCACATGTTCATAATCTTCTCTGGGGGAAATGTCCTCTTACTCCTATACCCAGGGCCCAAAGAAAATCTGGTAAATGTCCAATGGGAGATAAAACAGGGACAAAGATGGTTTCATTTTCTTCCTTTCTCCCTTCCTTCCACAAATATTGGTAAAGTTCCAGCTTTGGTCTGACACTGTTGTAAGGGTTGGCTCTCAAAGATGAGCTTGACTCATTCCTGCTTCTGCTTAGTGAGGGAGAAGGAGAGGGTAAACACATGACTGCAACACAGCTCGATAATTCTTAGAACAGGAACTACCAGAGGGTAATTGGGGAGCACAGAGTGGAGGAATCTCTATTCGTTAGGGGAGTGCTAGCTGCTGTAGCAAGTAAAATTTCATGTTAGACTTTGTTTCTTGCGTACCTAATGGTTCGACCTGTCTGTGGGGAGTTTTCTGTGTCTTGATTTAGGAACTTTGACTCCTCCTATCCTGCGACTCTGCATTCCTCTAGGGTCTTTTTTCTTCTCTGCCTCCAGCCAGTGGAAGGAGAAAGACAGACTAGAAAAGCCACATCCAATCTTGCCCCTACACACACACACATAGAACCAACCCGGAAATATCACACATCACTTCTGGTCCACATTCCACCAGCAAGAACCCCACTTGGATGCAGAAGGGTCAGGAAATACAACCTCTGGTTGGCCCCTACCTCCCAGTAACAGACCATGTTGTGGAATTGGGGCCATGAGCTTTGGGTGGACAGTTGGCCATTCCTGCCAACACCTAATGCAGTCCTCGAAGGGCCGAGGAAGGCTTACCAGAGGAGATGACATCTTCACTGAGTCCTGAAAGTAAAGAAGATGTTAACCACATGAGGAGGTTGGAGGCTGGGGTGAGTGTTCTAGTATGAGAAAAATGCACATTTGGGGAAATAATAATGATCATAGCAACATTTATGTAGCCCTTTATAGATTAAGATGGGAATAGACCTTTACAGAACTCATTGAATTCACACAGCAAATCTATAGTGTAGATACTGTTATAGTCCCCATTTTACAGATAAGGAAACAGAGGATAGAATGGTTAAGTGTCTTGTCCAATTGTTGGAGAGTAGATTGTAGCAGTATTAGGGGTGAGAGGGGTCAAGAGGGCCTAGGAGAGAAGCAAAAAGATGTAGAGCTGTGGAGGTAGCAAGAGCTAGATCATGAAGGGCCTGTAAGCCACGCTCAGAAGTTTGGACTTGAAGTTGGGATATCACAGAGAAGCCATAGAAAGGTTGACATGGCCAGATTTGCAGACAGATCTGTCTTGTATGTGATTGTGGAGAAGGATTTGAGAGGACTGAGGTTGAAGGTGGGAAACTGAATCAGGCAGGATGTCGCAAGCCCAAAGAACTCAAACTGGACTGCTGGGTAATGAGGAAGACATTTATCTCACATGCAGAGAAGCGTGGCAGTAAGGTGTGCTCGGGCTTGGTTAATTCAGCAGCTCCACAACGCCACTGAAACCCAGGCTCTCTCCATTCTCCTGCTCTGTTGTCCTCTGCATATTGGCTTTGACCCTTTATGGCGCAAGGTGGCTTCCCAGGCATGCAGGAGAGTGTATGGTGGAAGAAGGGAGGTGATGTCATTTCCTGTGCGTCTTTCTTCATCAGCAAAGAAATCTTTCTCAGCCCCCCACCCCCACCCCGAGGAGATGTGTTCTTATTCTTCATTGGCTAGGTTTGGGTCCCATGCCCCTTCCTGAACTAATCGCTGACAAAAGGAGTGAATGTGATCACCATGATTGGCTATGAAGAATCCAGACTTCCCTTTGCGCCATGTTGAAGAGGGTGGATCGTGGATCCCTGAACAAAATTGTTGGGTAGGAAACCAAAAGTGTCTAAAGGAGATCGTGGAGGTCCTATGGTAAGAATTCAGTCTAAAGGGGGTGGTAGCCTGGATTAACAGATTAAGAGCAAGGCAGCAGGGAGTATAAAGTGTGGACAGGTCAGAACTTGGCGATGAGTTAGGTTAGGACATAAGAGGAAGGGCCACGGGTGACCAGGTTTCTAGCTTGGGCAACTGGGAAGGAAGCCGGGCCAAGGAGCATCTTCTCTCTTCCCTCTTCTTTACTCACTCAACAAATATTACTGATGTTCTATTATGAGACAGGCACTTCCTCCTGCGAAGTGGGTAGTGTTAGCCTCATCTTTCAGATAAGTCAATGGAGGTTTAACAGAATGAAACAACTTTTCCAAGATCACACAGCAGGTAAGTGGTGGACCAGGATTTAAATCCAGGTCCTTCTGTCCGATTCCAAAACCCATTTTCTAGCCAAAATTCCACCCCACTTCTGCAGAATGGGATTAAGTCAATAGTCTTTGATCCATAAAAAACAAGAGAGATAAGCACAGGAGTAAATAAACCAAATGACAGAATGTGATAAACACCTAAAAGGAGTAATGCATATTTTTTGAACAACTGCTACCCTTCTGGCAGGTGCTGAACAGTTACAGAGGTGATTCCTTTAACCCTTACGACAACCCTGTGAGGTGGTTTTGTTACCCGCTTTGCACAGGCAAATTCTCACTTTGGGCAGCAGTGATGGCTAATCTCAGCCGTGCTTCTAGCCAGGCAATGGGCAATATGCTTTAGGTATAAACCTCACAACCATGCAAGGATGTATGTGCCCTTGACCCCAACCACTGAGGCTTAGAGAGGTCAAGAAATACTCCCACGTGCACATAGCTAAAATCTCTCTTGGATCTCTTCCTCCCCATCACATACAGAGCAAAGGCCAGTCACCAGCCCCTCCAGGGTCTGCCCCATCTCTCTCTAGCCCCCTTTCACACCAGTCCTTTGAATCTTTTGCTCCAGCAACACCAAACCACTTGTGGTTCCTCTCCTCATGTCACTCCTTGTTTTTTTTTTCTGTTAGGAGCATCCTCTCCTCTCTCCCCTCCCAACCTCATTTGGACTCATGTTCACCCTTCAGAATCAGCTAAGATATCACCTCCTCCAGGAAGCCTTCCCTTGCCACCTCCCATCCCTTGGGCTAGGATAGGAAGCCCTACTTGGTACTCCTACAATACCAGGTTTATATATGAAGTAGTTATCTGTTTCTGTGTTTGCTTCCCCTACTAAACTGTGAATCTGCTGAGGGCAGTCTTATTCATCTATGTGTCCCTATCACTTAGCACAATGCAGTCAGTGGTTATCAAATGTTTGTCAAGTTAAATAACCAAATAACTCAGGTCTCCAATGACACACATATCTTCATATTGCTTTAATTGTGCCCTGTATCCTACCTGTATGTCCTCTCTCCCCAGTCAGATGTCAAATTCTTAGGGGAAGCAAATGCGTATTTATGTTTCTCTGGCCCATGATTCAGCTCCTGGTTGTTCATGTAATTGTCACTCAATAAATGCTCCCACGTTTCTTCTTGTTTAGAAAAGGGGATGGTGCCTAGCTGTTCACTGGGACCAGTGTTCCCATCTCCTTAGATGGAAAGGGAACCAAGCTGAAAGGTGAACACAACCCAAGGGGCCATCAGCAGATGAATGTGGTACACACGTACCATGGAATATTACTCAGCCAAGAAAAGAATGAGGTCCTGATACATGCGACAACATTGAGGAGCCTTGAAGACATCAAGCTGAGATATAAAAGGACAAATAACTGTATGATCTTGCCTATATGAAATCCTAGAATAAGCAAATGCATAGACAGAAATACTTGTTACCAGGGGTGGGTAAAGGGGGAATGGGAGTTATTGCTCAGTGGGTGCAGAGTTTGTTTTGGGTGATGAAGAAAAAGTTTCGGTAATGGGTGGTAGAGATGTTGGCACAATCTTTTGAATGTAATTAATACCACTGAATTGTATACATGGAAGTGGTTAAAATGGGAAACGTTGTGTTTGTTAGACATCGGGGCGAGAAAATTGGGACGCGGAGACCAGTGATTGCAGGCAAAGGTTAACTGAGAAAGGAAGAGGAAGGGGACTGAAGATAGAAACTTCCGCCCACCCCCAGCAGAAGCAGTCATGAATTTATTCAGTACTTCTAGAAGCAGGAACATGCTTAGTTAGTGGGAGTGGGTTTGGGCTTGAGTGAGACCCGAGGGCCTATAGGGATGGCTAGGGGACGGTGGGCTAGGGGCAGTGAATCCTAGGGGTACAGGAGGGGTTGGTGGGGTCCTGTGGCTTCTTTGTCTGTTCTTGTGAGGAAACGAACCGTGTCTGGGCATGTAGGCTCAGGATGGGGGGCTGTTCTATGTCATGGGGTGTGGCTCCTTCTGAGTAAATGGCTGGTTGTCCTTCCACAATGGGGCAGGTTATTAATAAACTTGCAGCTTCTGCAAGTTGTGATTGTTATGGGCTAGGGATGGGGCCTAGTCCTGTCATTCCTGGGTTTTGATTATAATAAAAAATAAAGTAGGTCTGGGAGTGGACAGCCAGGCTCACTCGTGAAGGGTGGAGGAAAGAGGGGTTGACACATTCTGGCTGCTTCCTGCTGTTAGGGGGCAAAGGGGGCTTCCTTCTCGGGCTCGGCTGGTGGGGTTCTGGGTTCTGAGGTGGTTATTGATTGTTGTTCTCATAACTGGAAGGCCCCGTAACTGGAAGTCTTGGGTGGTTGTTTGAACAACTCAGTGGATGAATCGGGTGAGGAGCTGCAGAAGAAAAGGGCCACACATGAGAAGGAGAAAAAGAATTATGAGTGGGGTTATTAGGGGTATTAGTATAGCTTTTAAAGGTGAAGAAAGATGAGAGCCATTTAAAGCAAAAATGGTTTGAGAGTTTTCATCTAGGGGGATTGTGAAAGGGGCATCTTTGAGGTCTATTACTGTGTAATGTGTGGTTTGGGGAGGGTTATGTGAGAGGAGGCACTAGGGGCTGGGGACTAAGGGACTATGGGCTGGGTTGCCTGGTTGACAACTCTTAGGTCTTGTACTAGATGATTACTGCCATTAGATGTTCTTTTTTTAAAAGATTTATTTATTTATTTTATTTCTCTCCCCTTTCCCCCCTCCCCCCAGTTGTCTGTTCTCTGTGTCCATTTGTTGCACGTTCTTCTTTGTCCACTTCTGTTGTTGTCAGTGGCACTGGGAATCTGTGTTTCTTTTTGTTGAGTCTTGTTGTTGTGTCAGCTCTCCATGTGTGCGGCACCATTCCTGGGAAGGCTGCACTTTCTTTTGTGCTGGGTGGCTCTCCTTATGGGGTGCATTCCTTGCACATGGGGCTCCCCTATGCGGGGACACCCCTGCGTGCATCAGTACTGCACGTGGGCCAGCTCCACATGGGTCAAGGAGGCCCGGGGTTTGAACCGCGGACCTCCCATGTGGTAGACGGATGCCCTAACCACTGGGCCAAGTCTGCTTCCTGCCATTAGTTATTTAACAGCTAGGATAGGTGCACTGAATGGAGGGTTGGTGGGGCGTCACAGCCCTCCGTCCCAAAATTTGTCGATGGTGGGTTTAAGTCTACGCTGGGCACTGAAGAAGAGAGGAAATTGGGCAATGCTGATGAAAGAAGAGCTGTCCTTTGGGGTGATTCTTCCAGAGGGGTGGTGTGAGGCCCTTGAGGGAGAGTGTTAAGGCTGGGTTGGGGACAAAAGGAGCAGGAAGCTAGCTTGGGTGAGGGTATTGGGAAGGAGATAGGGGAGTGCAGTTTGGAGAGAATGTCTCATCCTAAGAGTGGGGAGGGCCATGATGGTACAACTGGGAACTGGTGTGAGAATGTGAGATTTTCTATAGTGCAAGGCAGGGGGTGTGCAATCAAGGGAGAGGAAGGAATACCGTCAATCCCCACAACAGAGACTGAGGAAGATGTTAAAGGTCCTGAATGTTCTGAAAGGATTGAATACATGGCCCCTGTTTCCATTAAAAAGGAAATCGGCTTCCTCCAACCCTGATGATAACTCTCAGTTCGGACTTACTCATGGAGACGCGGGGCCTCTCCGCACCTGGGACCCCTCAGTCTTCTGCTGCTATTCCAAGTAGGTCAGGAAGGGAGGATGATTTAGGTTCTAGGCCAGCAAGGCGTGTTGGGGGGATTTTCCTGGAAACTGGATTTTCGGGACAATCCAACTCCCAAAGGTCTTATCGTTGGCACAGTGGACAAGGCCCTGGAGGGGGTCTTGGGTTGGGGCATGCCCAAGCCCAGTGTCCTTCCTTCCCATGTTTAAAGCAGGGTCCGGGTGGTGGCCCCAGGGAAGAAGAGGTATGGAGTTTTCGGGAATGGATTCAGAGGGCAGCAGCAAGGAGGGAGGCTTTAGCTTGATCTCGTTTGTGTTTTTCTAATTTGGCTTCCTCCTCTCTATTGTTACAGACCCTGAAGGCTGCTTTAATTAGGTTTTTCTGAGGGGTTTGAGGGCCCTCCTCTAATTTTTGCAGTTTTTTTTTTTGATATCTGAGAGCCTGAGTGATAAAGTGGGTATTGTCGTCCGGATTCAGAATCCAAGTCTAAATTAGTATATTTGAGGAGAGATTCAGTCAATCTATTCATAAAGGCAGCGGGGTTTTCATCCAATTTAAGGGTAAATTTCTCTGATTTTGTCATAATTTACTGCTTTGAGGGCTGCCTTTTCCATGCCTTCTATTATGCAGGTTAGAAAGTGTGCCATGCGATCTAAATCCCTAGAGCCTGCCTGATATGCCCAGGGGGGGAGGCTGCAAGAACTGCATGCCAGGGGCATGTTGGTGAGGGTCCTGTGTGTGCAGGGAATTGGTAAGCACAGTGGCTGCAACCCAGATTCGGCTCTTTTCCCTGGGGGTGGTAGGAGAAGTTATTATGACATAGACATCCTGATATGTGTGATCTTGGGAGTGAGTGAGGTGTTGGAATTCTTTAATATATGTAGCAGGGTTTTCTGAGAAGGAGCCTAATCACTCTTCTATTTGACTAAGATCTGAGAGTGAGAAAGGAACATGTACTCGAATGATTCCTTCAGCTCCCACCACTTCCCTAAGGGGAAGCAGGGGGGCCAAGAGTGGCTCAGTTTGTGGGGTGGAGGGGCATTCCACGGGAACGAGTATGAGGGGGAGAAAAGGAGGTAGGAGCAGAGGGAGGGGACGGAGGTGGAGAGCCTGAGTCGGGTGAGGTCAGAGGCTCGGAAGGGGACGCTGGCGGATGATACGGAGGAGGGGGAGTGTGTTCAGATGGATCAAAATCGGAGGAGTCTTCAGGTGGGGGTGTCTTAGGAGAAGGTTTCTAATGGAGCAATAGGGTTAGGTAAGAGGAACACGACTGACAGAGGGAGGGACGGTTTTGGAGAAATAGGAAGGCCTGAACGTAAGGCGTCTCTATCCACTTGCCATTGCATTGGGTGAAGTTTTCCAGATCTCTAAGGATCTGTATGTCAAAGGTACCGTGTTCAGGCCATTGATTCTCATGTTCTAATTTGTACTGAGGCCAAATTGAAGTGGAGTAATAGATAGTTTCTTGGGTCTGATATCTCCTTCAGGATATGAGGTTTTAAGGTCCTGAAGGAGGCAGCCCAGTGGTATAGTTTTCAGAGGAGCTGAAGGAGTGTTTCCCATTTTCGGAAGCTGGGATTAGGTCAGGGACTCTCAGAGGTTAATTGAGCAAGTCAGGCATCCCCAAGTTAGTCAAAGAACCTTAGCAGCAGGAAGTCTGCACCCAGGATCAGACGTTTCTGATTCCCAAGGGGCTTCTGGGGACGCAGGTCAGGCACCTGCTGTGGTCCCCCAAAATGGAGAGGATCACTGAGCCAGCTAGGATTTGTGGAGTAGTCTGAAACAACAGGAGAAAGAACAGGATCCTCCAGAGAATTCCCTTACCTTACCCAGCTGGTAATCGGAGTCTGGTGTTGGATAGAGCTACAGCCGCAGCAAAGGTAGGTCTCTCACCGATCTGCTCATCTCAATGCAACCCCAAGAGTCTCTGGGGTTCTCCCTGGGGAGTTCTGGGAGAGGGTGAAAAGGACCCCGAGTTGCACAACCGGATCAAGGAGTAAGCCTGGGTGAGCCGCCACTGGCCATTGCTTCCTCTTTCTAAGATCAGGCAACAAGCTCATCAACCAGGATCTGGGAGTAAGCCCGAGCGAGCTGGCGCTGCTCACTGCTTCCCAGGTTGCAAGGTATGGTGGCGGGGGCCTCCTCTTCTTGGACCCCAGGTTTCTGGCACCAAATGATAGCTGTCAGGATGAGACAATTGGGATGCAGAAACCAGTGATTGCAGGCAAAGGTTTGAGAAAGTCCAACAGGAAGGAGACTGAAGATAGAAACTTCCGCCCACCACCGGCAGAGGTAGTCATGAATTTATTCAGTACTTCTAGAGGTGGGAAAATGCTTAGTGGGAGTGGGTTTGGGCTTGGGTAAGACCTGAGGGCCTATAGTGATGGCTAGGGGGCGGTGGGCTAAGGGCAGTGAATCCTAGGGGTGTGGGAGGGGTTGGTGGGATCCTGTGGCTTCTTTGTCTGTTCTTGTGAGGAAATGAACTGTTTCTGGACACGTAGGCTCAGGATGGGGGGCTGTTCTATGTCATGAGATGTGGCTCCTTCTGAGTAAATGGCTGGTTCCTCTTCCACAAAGTTAATAATAAACTTTCAGCTTCTGCAAGTTGTGATACTTATGGGGGCTAGGGATGGGGCCTAGTCCTGTCAGTGTTGTGTTGCATATTATGTTACCACAATAAAAATGGAACACACACATACCCCTGAGCCAAGCTTTGAAGGTGGTGCCCCATGATTCTCAGGAAGCCCTTACCTTGAGTCGGCCCAAGCTCTCACCTCACCTCCCAAGGTGCCAGGCTGGTGAGCAGCAGAGGTCTCAGGCCCCAGCACCCACACCACCTCATGGCCTGCAGAGCCTGCTGGCCCTCCTCCAGGAGGGCATCTTGCTTGTTGGAGGGTCTTTTATGTTCCAAGTACTGGGATACTTGGTGAAGGAGGAGGGCCAGAACGCCTCCCTTCCCGGAGCTCCCATTCTCATAGGATGGAGAGCTTCATCATCATGGACATATTCTAATAAGCACAACTGCCATTGTCACTGAGCGTTGGAGTTTGCAAAGCACGTTCACACTCATCAAGCTTCTCAATCCTTCCAAAACCCTGGGCACTAAGAACGAGTATTATTGCATCACATCAATTCTCACAGTTATGTTGTTTTCTCATTTGAACATCTCTGACATCAGGATGGATCTTGCAACTGATGGCACATCAAAGTTTAATTGGTAGCACTTGTTTTCTTTCTTTGTGGTAAATAAGAGAATGATGGGTCTTACAATCAACAATATTTTAAAATACAGAATTATCCCTGTTGTACAGATAATGAAGCTGAAGTTCAGAGAGATTCAGTGACTTTTCAAGGTCACTTATGGTCGTCTGGAAAGGCTGGGGGAGGCTGGGAGAGTTAGGGCTGTGCCAAAAGCCACAGAACCCCTGGCCAGATCCTCTTCTCTGCATTGCTCTCTGGGAGTCCTCTTCCAGGCACATCACAGGTTGGTGCTCACATTTTCCTGCCCTGTCCCAGGAGGAGCTTCAAAGGGACCCTCGCCTCCCCTCTCTCTACCCTATCAGGGGAGCAGCAGGAGTGTGGCTAAGACCAGAATTAAGCAATCTTGGATCAAAAGAGCCCCCATCTCTGCAGAGGGGCCCAGGGACTTGAGTGAGCTCCCTCTCTGGACTGCCCTGAGTGATCGGTTGACAAAACACATCTGGGAAAGGAGGATGCCTCTGTGATCAGCTGTCATCTCCCCTAATACCCCTGGCACATTTGCGCTCTTCATCACCAACGAAGTGTCAGCCCTTCACCTGCGGTGATCTAATCCAACACGCCTACTCCCCTGTGGCTGGAAAGCAGTCCTGCTGCTGCTGGGCGGAGGGCTTGGGGACTGGGGAAGAAGCAGGGAAGGCATCCTACCTGGAGACAAAGAGACAAGGAAGAGGAGCGGATGGAGAAGAAGGCTGCTGGAGTGAGGAAAAGCGGGAACTGGAAGTTGGCATTGCCTTGTCTTTATTCCTTGTCTATTCCCAAAGCTGGGCCCCTGACCCAAAGCCAGGTATGAGTGATCCTAGGGAGCAAACTGTAAGCATTGCTTCTGTTTCTCCAGTACATTGTCCTACACACACACACACTCTGAATCAATTTGTTTCCTAACTGGAACATTCTATGTGGTTAGCTGTGGTACATGAGGAGTTTGCTACTCTTGCCTTAAATTTTCCATATGAGACCCCATATCCCTCCCCCCATCTGTGTCATCAGCAGTGGTGTTCCTCCAGAAGAATTCCCAAACTCCTTAGCCTGATATTCAGTTCGCCTTACAAGATGGCACCAATCTATATCCCCAAACGTAGCAAGCAGTACTCTTCAATCTAAATATTATACTCCAGGCGGCGGACTTGACCCAGTGGTTAGGGCCTCCGTCTACCACATGGGAGGTCCGCGGTTCAAACCCCAGGCCTCCTTGTCCTGTGTGCAGCTGGCCCATGCGCAGTGCTGATGTGCGCAGGGATTGCCATGCCACGCAGGGGTGTCCCCCGTGTAGGGAAGCCCCACGCGCAAGGAGTGTGCCCTGTAAGGAGAGCCGCCCAGCATGAAAGAAAGTTCAGCCTGCCCAGGAATGGCGCTGCACACACGGAGAGCTGACACAGCAAGATGATGCAACAAAAAGAAACACAGATTCCCATGCCACTGACGACAACAGAAGCGGACAAAGAAGATGCAGCAAATAGACACAGAGAACAGACAACCAGGTTTGGGGGAAGGGGAGAGAAATAAATAAATCTTTTTTTTAAAAAAGAAATAAATACTATACTTCAGCAGAACACATGTTCTAACTGGGCCAGACACACGCCACCTCGGGATCTTTGCTCCCACCATGCCTTTGCCAATATGCCCTCTTCTCTCTCTCAGCATCCTTCACATCTCGACTCAAGTCCACCTACTGTGTGAAGACCTTGCCTTGCCCATGGCTGGGCAGTTTGGACCCAGGACCAGAGGACCCATGAGTGAGGTGAGCTGTTCCAGAAGGACCCAGGGAAGAGTCTGCACCCTCTTTGCTGCCCACACTTGATACAGTGCAACAGGACTTCGGTTATGTGCTTCAAGTCCTGTTCTGGTAGTGGGCTGGGGGCCTGGCCCCTGGAGTCCAGCAATCTGAGGCCTTCCACATGTCACTTCCTCTGTATATTCTTGGAACTCTGTCACCTTGGACTAAAAGTGAAGACAGCTGTGTTCCACTGGTGCCTGCTTGTCCCCAGACTGAGCCTCTACTACCATTGTCTTCAACTGGATCAGCTGCCCCAGCTTCCACAGCTAACCACTCCCAGACTTCCCCATCCTGCTCTCTGGGACTCGCTCTGTTCTGCCAAATCTTGAGAGACCATGGCTGCTGCAGTGCATGGAACTTCTTTCGTGCTCTTCTCTTGCTTCTTGGTGATGGTTACAAGAAGCAGTGTCACCTTTGCACATCTATGTCCTGTTCCCTCAACTTCCTTGTTCATTCCTTGAGATCAGAGACCCTCTCAAATGGCTGCGACTTCCCTGCCTCATACTGAGTACAATTAATGCTTATTACAATGCAAACATCAAACTCTTCCCTGGAAGACCTTGCTGATATCTCACATTTACCGTCTCCTTATAATGACTCAGTGCTCTCCCTTCAGCTTGCACATGGTTTATTTCTTTCCTGGGAATTCTCCTCCCCATCACTCCAACCTTTCAGCATTACATTTTCATAGGTTCAATGGAGCCTTTCTCTAGGGCAAGAGCTGTGGCTGGTTCGGGTCTGTATCCTTTGTGGTAGCTGTTGTAGAGTGGATGACCAGAAAACAGCTGACTAGGATTGTGGAATTAATCTCAGCCAGCATTTCTTCAGCCCCTAGTGCATGTGAAACACTGTGCTAAGTATCTTGGACTCATGAAAGGAAACAAAACCAAGTGGAGCATCCCCTTCAGGAATCTGGGCCAGGCAAGGGCAATAATAGGTGTCCCCAATAAACTGCAAACATTAAGTGCCCTGTGCATAGATGTTTCCTTCTAGATGAGGGCTTATCAGGTGGTGGGATGGAGATGGTAGTCTCAGAAGAACTTTGGCATATTAATGCCCTTTTTGGAAAACGAATCCTTTGCTTCTGTTGTGGTGAAACTCAAGATCTTCCGTATTGCAACTGGTAGGGCTGGATTAGGGAAAGGCCAGGAGCGGGGAGCCCTGGAGGATTCCAGCTCCAGGGGAACTAAGTGCCAAGCTCCTCCTCTTCCCTCGGGTGCGGGAGTGAGGGCTGACGGGAGACGCCTGCTGGGGGATGCCTGAGTGGCAGCAGGCAGTCTTGTCAGCCAGTGTCCTCCTAGAGTAATCCTTGCACCCCCTCGAACCCAGGCAGTCTCTCCATTTGATCTGCCTAGGACCGCAGGAGATAGTCAAATGCTTTTGGCTAATATCACATGCACGCATAATTAGATGGCAGCCATTACCATCTGGGATCCTAGCACTTGTTCCAGCATCCAGGCCCTGGGCAAGGAGCTGGTGGGAGCGAGGCAGGGAGGCCTTCCCCCCACCCTCTCCCGCCTCCCCCACCCCATCCTCCGCCAGCCTCCTGGAGAGCAGATTGGAAACCTGGAGTCTGGGAGCGCAGCCTTGTAGAAGGCCCAGGATGCTCAACGAAGAGTGACAACAGGCAGGTGGCAGAGAGAATCGAGCTGCGATAGCGCCTGTGCCAGCTCATGGGCTGGCTTGCCATCTCGGGCTGGGTGGCTTGCCATGGGCATGGGGAAGAAGGCTGGTGGGCAGCCCTGGAGTCAGAGGCAAGCCAAGAGTAGGTCTGCACGTTCTCAGAGCAGTGATGGGGCTGATGAGATGCCATCTGCCCCACCCCCTGCTCTGGGTTCTTCCACCTCCTGGCTCTTGGCGCTCCCTGCGGGTGCCAATGACACAGACGTACGCTTGGCCAGGTCTGGCTGACATTTTCCTGAGGCTGGTGCTCAGACTTCCTGGCTGGGAAGGGGAGGTGGAGATGAAGGGAGCTGAGGTGGCCTGGGGGGCTGGGAGCATGGCTTCTGGGGTTGAGAAGACTGGAAGAGCACCCATGTCCAGACCCCAAACCCACAGGCATTTCGTTATTTTCATATCCTTTTTCTTGAGGAGGGCTGCAGCAACTGCAGGGTTGGCAAAGCCCCATGCAACACTTGCTACCTGCTGTGCCTACAGTTTAATCAACCAGTCAGTTCAGTTGGACATCCAGCAGCTTCCGCTCGGTGGCAGGAGGCAGCTAGCGTGTGCAGAGTGGAAAGATGACATGGGCTGTGCAGGAGAAGAGGATGGTTTGAATCCTCCCTCTGCATTTCCCAGTCAAACGCTCTAGGTCAAGTTACTCGACCCATCTTGCAAAATAGAATTGTGAGGATTGAAGGGGTGCCTAGCTCACAGGAGAGATTCAGAAAATGTTCATTCTATTTTTCCATTCCCTCTTAATGAATTATTAAACCTGGTAGGTAGATTTTACTTTTTGTTCTTTCCTGACTGGTAAGGGGGATAAGTGCACAGAAAAAGAGTTGTAATATCACCAGAGGCTTCTGGGTCTAGTTGTTTGGCCTCAAGAGACTGTGTGTGGTCTTTTTTAGCCAAGGAGTCTCCTTGTACTTCCAATGCCCTACTCTCCACTCTGCCCCAAGGCAGAACTTGGGTATCCCCTCGTGCTGGTTCATAGCTCTGTACATGCTTGTCTGTCATGGCACATGGCAATTGTTTGTATTGAAACTGTATTTGGAGTTTCAATCTCTTGAACAATTCCTGGGAAATGGTAGGATTTTGAGAAATGTTTGTTGAGTGACTTACTGATTGTGGCCTGACTCAGATGACCTTGCCCTAGGCCCATGCTACACTATTGGCAGCAGACCTCGAGAAAATGGGAAAAGGCTAAGAGGAGGACAGAATGGAGCCAGCAGACTTCGGGAGCACTGTAGAAAGACTATGAATTTTGGACTCAGCTGACTCAGACTTTCAATTCTGGCTCTGCTGTGTAGTTGTGTGATTTCAGGGAAATTCTTAAACCACTCTGAACCTCAGTTTCTTCATTGCTAAGGTGTATATAAATGCCTACCCCACGGCGGTTATTATGAGGATTGAAAAACAAAGCATGCAAAGGGCTGGCACATAGTAGGTATTCAGTAAAATGGTGGCTGTAATGATTGTACTTAGATATGATCTGGGGCCTCCTGGCTTTTAGAGCTCTAGTAAATGTGGCTGGAACCTCAGTTCTGTGGCCTGTGACACGAACATTTCTGTGATTTCTTGAGCTCCTGCATTTATTTCTTCATGCTGCTCTCTGACGTCCCACTTCCAGACCTGTCTGTATTCATTCCTTCCCTGGTTCCCATACACGACTTAATCATTTCAGGCTGCAGGGGAGTTTTTGTAGACTTACTGCAGCCTTGGAGGTGGCAGGAATCGAAACATTCCACGTTGCGAGACACAACCTTTGGCCTTTTTGCCAGTAGCTTTATCTATTTTCTCCTTCTTTTCTTCTCTCTTCAGAGCATCAAGCCAATTATAACCCTTGCTCCATGCAGAACAGTTCTGTTCACACTCACATCTCCTGGGGACTCCTCTTCTTTTGTAGAAACGCGCACGGAGGAGAATTGTGGAAAATGAGTTCTCCCTCGGGGCGCCTCGTTTCTATGCTCTGACTTGGTGTTGTGGCTGACCCCTGGTGAGCGCCGCTAGGTGCTCCATTCACAGGTTCCGAGGACACTTAGGGGGACGTGAGGCTTTGTTTGTGGTGCTGTCGGTAGGTCCAGGGCGTTGGGGTGGGGCAGAAGGACAAGAGCAGTATTTGTGGAGGCAGTCAGGTGGGTGCTGCGCTGTGGATGTGGACTGTCCATCTGGTTGGACAGCGACCCCGCCAGCAAGGAGGAGATTGAGGTGTCCAGACCTCTGCACAGGGCAGGGAGGCGGCGGGAGCTGGGCAGGGGGGCATTCCAGCCAAGCAGGGCAGGGCCCTTTTGCCATAGGGTGTTGGAGTGATGAGCAGGAAACCAGGCTGACGGCCAGGGCTTCCAGGGGGCTAGGGTTGCTTGGACTAAGAAAACAGTCCTTTGCTTTTGAACCTGTGTATCTCTTGCTCATGTGTGAGGCTGTGAAGTCGCATTCTGGTATACTTAGGATGTGGAGGCTTGCAGGCTGATGTGGGTAGATGCGATTCCCCCTGAAACTATCTAGGGATAGTTCCTGCCTCAATTATCTAGTCAAGAGGTGATTTCTGGGAGAGGAGCTTGCACTCAGAAGGTAGGGTTTGAGAAGTTTGGAGGGCAACCCCTACTCACTCAATTGGATCTGATCCTCCGGGATTCCAGAGATGCTGGGGACAAGCAGCCTCGGTCAAGGGGACAGCCAGGGCTCCATCCAACACAAACTGGTGAGGGCTTCAAGTTGCACCTGAGATCTTACGCCAGCTTATTCTTTTATTAATATGTACTACCCTGTGTTTTTTCCCGTCTGTGTCTCTGAACATTTAGTCAAATTTTCTTGAAAGATCCCAACTTGACCTCAGCTATACTGTGGAGAATAAAGAAAATGGTCCATGCCCACACTTGGGACTGCAGGTCAAGTGGGGCACATCAGTCCCCTTGACCTGCAGTCAAGTGGGTATCTGTACCCCGGGCCTCAGTCATTTCCAAAGTTGTGGGTATCTGGGCACCGTGAGATGCCTCTTCTCCTCTACACAAGGAGTTCTCCCCATTGCAAATCGTGGAGGAGCAATTTTACTTTGCTGAAGAAGAAGGTCATGGTGATGGTGAGGCTGGGTCTTGTGGTACATGGGGCTCTTGGGTACACTATTTATTGAGTTTACAGACCCACTTCTTTGAGGCTGAGGCCCCTAAAGCATGCTGTGCCTGATGAGACATCTTCAGAACCTGGGTCTGCCCTGCAGTTGGAGGGCCCCAGGGCTGCCGCGGAGCAGGGCTGAGGATGGCAGTGGGCACAGAATCACCTCCCATCTTCTTGGCCAGCCCAAATTCAGCGCCAGTACCTACTGCCAACCTGCCCTCCTCCAAGCCCTGGGTTTGTGCTCCCTGTTGCTCGGAGGGCCTTGGAATGGTCCTCTCTTGCCTCCCTGCCGGCACTGTGCCCCGAGGCCCACGTCAGTCCAGCCCCAGTTGAACTTGAATGTCAGGGACCCGAGGAGAGGACCCCTGCCACATGGAGCCCTTTGCCAAAGAATTCATCACAACTCCACATCCAATCAGGGAGAGCAGGCGGCATCAGCCCGTGGCCCCAACCCCTTGTTAAGTAACATCCCTAATTGATGACAGGGCTGGCGTATGGCTTGGAAGCCTGCTCAGATTGTGTTTTTAAAATTCTCCTTTCTCCCGGGCTACCTGCCAGAACTCCATGGCATGGCTCTTCCGGAGAACAAAGGAGGCTTTGAAAATCGTTCTCCCCCCTCCTTCAAATGCTTATCTGAAAGGACATCTTTCCCCCTTCCTTGCTGCAATCATAAAAGCGCAGGTGATAAACTGCTTCCTCATAATCGTCCATTGTGAGGATTTTTTTTCCCCTCCAAAGAGGCAGGAATTGCAGCGGCAGCGGCAAGAGGCAGAGGCCGGTGCCTGTACCGCGCTGATGCCTATCAAGCCTCCAGGAAGTGGGAGGGGAGGGGGAAATGAACTTTGCTCAGTGACAACTTTTATCGCTGGGTCTCGGGCTGTTGAAATGTCAAGCCAGGGCTGGATAGGATCTCCTGACAGGGCCTGCTGCCTGGCTCCGGAGGCATAGCGGGCTGGCAGCAGGCGGCAGGAGGGACTGGCAGCCCGCTGCACTCATCTTGACTTCTTGAAGCCAGAATCCGGGTCAGGGTGGGGCTGGGTTCCTGGAGAGGAGAGCAGAGGCTGCCGGGAGGGGCCATGGGATCCGTGTCTGCAAATGACCTTGAGAGGCCACCCTGAAAGGATGATGCCCAAGCTATTTCAAGGAGCCGATTGTTGAGATTCTGGGCTATGACCCTGTAAAAGTGAGGGCTAGTTAGGCCAGGCTCTCAGTGGGCTTCTAGACACCTGGGCTCCCACCCGTGGGGAGGCGGTTCTCCTTGTGAGGTCGTGCCCTGGCTCTTCCCCTTACTCACAGCTTATCCGCGGACACTCACTCTCTTCCAGGGCAAGGCGGGAGCCCACCCCCAGCATCTTTCACAGTTGGGAGCAGCATCACAAGCTCAGCCTAAGTCAGTAACATTTCAGATTTGTAAAGCTGGAGGAGATGAAGTCCGAGTTGGGCGCTTTAATTTTTAAAATGCACGCGGCACCTGCTCTGGAGTGGATGCCGGTCTAAGTGCATTAGTTGCATATTAGTTCATTTCACCCTCATAATCATCCTATGACACAGGCGAGGAAATTGAGATACAGAGAGGCTGCCTTTTGTCTAAGATCCCAGAGTAATTGGCAGAAACCAGGATTCATATCGAACATTGGGTCCAAAGCTTGTGTTCTTAACTCTAGGCTATGCTTGCTTTCTCCAAGCTGTGCTGGGCATTGAAGAATGAATAGGGATTTGTCAGGTAGACAATGGGAAGGAAAGACTATTTTGCTGGGAGAACAGTAGGAGTAAAGGCACAAAGTTTAAAATAGCTTGGATATAATGGAAAAGGAACTAATATCCGTTGAGCATTT
Source organism: Dasypus novemcinctus (assembly GCF_030445035.2). Classification (NCBI taxonomy): domain Eukaryota; kingdom Metazoa; phylum Chordata; class Mammalia; order Cingulata; family Dasypodidae; genus Dasypus; species Dasypus novemcinctus. The sequence goes on along the minus strand of NC_080699.1, from coordinate 22,661,636 downwards.
TGCCAGGGACTATGCAAAGCATCTTACATTTATCTTAACTTCTGATTTACCCTGTGGAATATATATCATTCTCCTTTTACAAGTGAAGAAATCGAGGATCAGAGAGGTTAAGTAAATTGCCCAAAGTCAGGTAGCTACTAAGTGGTGATTGTCCATGTTAAATTGATTTGAATTAAAAGTGGAATCAACCAGGACTTCCCCAGATAAGACCCAGCCTGTGTTTCCTAGTTTAGAACATAATTCTGTCTTGTAACTGATGTTCAATATTGATCTTCCCCCGTGGAATGTAAGCTCCCCGAGGACAAGGGCCCATGTCTGTTGTTTGTCAATGTTTCTCCAATGCCCAGCCTGTTACCAGGTGCACCGTAGACTTACAAATCTTTACTGAGTTAATTAATGGGAAATGCGAATCGTGTTGTAAATAGCTCCCAATTCTTTACCACCACCACCCCCGTTCAAACTTCAAGTTGTGTTCTGCTAATCAGGCCCCAGACTTCATCTCACTAGCTGGTGTCCGCATCCCTATGGACAAGGCCACCAGATGAGGCCAACGTGGCTATCATCATTGCCACAGAGATGACCAGCAGGTGCTGTGGCTGGGAAGAGGGCCAGGCCTTGTGGAACAGCCACGGTCAAGTGGAAATAAGCCGAGAATACCCACACGTGAGCAGGCTCTTCATTCAGGGCTTATGGCAGCAAGGCAGGATGCACCACCCCGTGGCTTGAGAGAGACTCCAAGGACAGGCAGGGAGTGGAAAAGCTCTGCGTGGAGAAAGGAGGCATCTGTGGGCATGGGGAAGCGGGCGGTGGGCTAATTAGAGCTAAGCATCCTGTGAGGCAGATCTGGGGAACATATTTGGCTTTCTTTGGTTGGTCCTCAGTTGGAAGAGGGGACAAAAATTAGGGAAGCTGGCAGTCCTTGATCAAGTCCTGGCTATTTTGGGTCGAGTGCTCTAGGGATTGTGGTTGGCTGGGGATGACGGCCGGCTCCTGGACTGTCTGTTCCAGATTGAGAGCCAGGCTTCCCTGGTGATTTGTCCGTTTCTTTGTTCGGCCTCTCGGGATGAAAATACGTCCCCATTTGCTCAGGGCAGTGCAGGTTTACACCTGTTGCCCTGTCGAATTCTTAATCGTGGTTCCTTTCACTCTCCAAAGAACCCCAACCGGGATGACAAATGGTCGGTGTCCCCAGGCGACTGCACAGAGGCCTCGGTTCCTCCCGGTGCCGACAGGTCTGCTGTGCAGCAGCAGGCAGAAACGCGTAGAAAATTCCAGTGATTTTCCCCTTCATCTCCCCCAAGTCCTTTTACCTGCTCTCCTCTGGTGGAAGAAGGGTTCTGACTGAAGGTGAGAGGACTGGGCTCTGTACAGGGCCACAGGTGGGGGGTGGCTGAAAGAACATGCAGACCGCTGGGCCAGAGAACCGGAAGGCAGGGCAGTGAGGAAGAGGGCATGTGCCGCCTACACACACAGCTTGTGGGGCTGAGGCTTGGTGCGCGGAGTGAGGACGATGTGCCCATCATCAGAGCCCCTGGCGCACCTCCTCCCCAGTAACGGGCCTAGAATTTGGGCCTCATGGGTGGCTACACTGAGCAGCAGAGCGACACTTCGGGGTGCTCCAAGACCTGTGGAGCGGGTAAGAAGCCACAGGCTGGAAGGTCTCCAACACTAGCCAATCAATTAGCCAATCGATTCACATATTTGTGAATCAAGCATCTACTGAACCCACTGGGGACTCAGTGGACCCGTCAGAGAGTGCTTCTGAGGCGTGAGGGCCGTGTCATGCCTCACGCACCCCCAGCCCCAGCTCCTGTCTGGGTTTGCCTGGGGAAGCGGGGTCCTGGGTTGGAGCTGATGAAGCGAAGGGCCGGGCAGGGAAGCGCTGAGGGCGGGGAGGGGCTGGGGTTCGCCAGGGAGGGCTGCCTCTTTCTCTGGGCACCTGGCACTTTGTGGCTGGGGTCCGCTCCACAGACACAGGCCTGGAGCTGCTGCGGCAGTTTCTCCCACCCCCCTGGCCTTGGAGGGGGCTCGGCCAGCTCCTCTTCGCCCCCTGCAGGGCCTCGCTGGAATCTCAGGTCCTGGAAGTTCTGGGAAAGGCCGAGTTGCCGGAGGGACCCTCCCTGCTGTCCCTCTCCTGTTTTGTTTCCCGTGGGGGGCACCAGGGGTCCCAGGGGAGAGAAGCCCGTTCCTGCACGGCCTGTGGGGGATCTGATCTGGGAAGGACGTGAACGGGAGGAGGTGTTGGTGGAAGCCGGGTCGTCACTCATGGCCTGCGGGAAGGGAGCCCCCGGGGCGCCCCTGCCTCCGGCCCAGCTCTGAGGTGGACGCCAACCACGAGCCCCCTCAGGGAGGGCCGCCGCCCCGTTTTGGCACAGAGCTGCTGAGCGGCCCGGTCAGCCCTGTGGAATGGGGGAGGCAGTGGGGCCCGGGATGCTTCCTCCACTCGAGTTCTGTGTTTCTGTGGGCACAGAGCCGGGCTGGGGGGGGCATGCGGGGTGCTGGTGGCGTGGGGAGCTCGGGCAGCTCCTAAACGTGCAGAGCCCCCCCGGGGAGGGGCCGCTCTGGACGTATCTGGCGGCAGATACGGAAGCTTCTAGTCTTAGCCAAACAGCCAGAAACTCCTTTCAAAAGTATTAGGCGCTCATTTGCATGTCATTTGCATCTCATTTGAACTCCGTCTCATTTAATGTTCAGAAACCACCAAGATTTCTTCCAAGCCCTTGTCCCCAGGTTGTTTCCTTGTCCCCCTCCCTTCCCTACATCCCCCTGCTGGTCCAGCTGGACAGGCTCGGCCTCACCAGGGACAGCCCCTCCTGGGGGGAGCCCACCCTGTGGTTTTGTGGGGGAGTGGGGCAAATGGGGAGTCCTTGGAGCTAAGGACAACTGGCAGACCTCCAGCCAGAGCTGGGGGTCCGCCTCCCCATCCCCTCCTGTCCCCTGGCCCTTCCCAGACCTGGGGCTCTCCCATGCTTTCCGTCAGACCCAAGGCTCTCTAGGTGCCTGCAGCCACAGAGGGAGGGAGCGGGAAGGCGCAGGCGCTGCCTCTTAGCTGAGAATGGGTTTACTATACCCTGGGGAGGAAAAGGAAAACAATTAAAGAATTGATAGTTTTGTTCTATTTTGAAGCCTACGGGCTCCCGGGCTCCTGGGGAGGTCTGCTAAGGAAATCCTTGTGTGGGGGTTGGACAGGAGCTTCTCTGACTCAAAAGCTCGGTTGGGTCCCCTAGGCAAATCAAAATTACATTATTAAAGAGGGAAGCCCTACCTCCCCTCCCTCTGTCCTCAGCCCTAGTCCAGCTGGGTAGAAGAGCACGCTGCAGGTGAGGCTGAGCAGCCCCAGAATTCAAGGTCTGGAACAGCATTGTGGGGGAAAGAAAGCAAAGGCACGGCTCGCCCGAAGGCGCACAGTCTGCAGCCAGCGGGACTGGAACCCCCATCTCCTGCCTCGGCCCCTAGGCTGGTAGGAAACCTCCAGGTCTCCGAGCAGGTGGAGATCTGATTCCAGGTGATGACTTTAGCAGCCCAGGGGGCCCTTCTCCAGCCAGGGCCGGCAGCCGCTGTCTCCTTACTCCTGCCATTCCCAGCGCCTCCGAGCCAAGTCCTGTCTCAGCCAGAGCCAGCACGGCTCCCGTCTCCTCCCTGCGGCCTCGGCTCGTGTCTTGGTCTCTTGCCAGACAATTCTGCGGTAGTGCTTGAGGCCTGATGATCAGTGAGCCAGTGGAATTCTGCAAGCTCGTGCGTGTGTTCCGTCTCTCTGTCAGTCTTTTTCACACGAAAAGCGGGTGTCTTGCACCCAAGACTCCATCCAGTTCCTTCACAGCTTCTCTCCGACTAGACACGGTGCCTCAGTTTCTATGTGTGTGAAATGAGGAGGTGGGAGGATACTAGTCTTTGCGAGTCTGTGTGCACTGGGAGCTCAGCCTGCTGCCCGTGTAGAGAGCTGGGGGTTGGGAAGTTAGCGGGGGATGCTGGGGCCTGGAGGGAGACTGAGGCAGCCCTGGATTTGCAGTGGGGTGGGGGGCTGGCCAAAGCCCACGCAGCCTCCTCTGGGCTCCCTGCGCCCGCTCTGCCCGAGTGCTGGCCTCTGTGAGCTGAGGGGACTGCGGACTGGCGGAGCTCATTACGGGGGATAATGTGAGCCGAGTGACACGGAGTATCTGTTCTCTCCCTGCTGTTACACTTGTCGCTCGCTCTCTTCCTCTCGCAGGTGAGCTAAGGGGTTTGATTGCCCGTGTGTCAGATCTCTCCATAACAACCGGCAGACGAGACAATCGGGCGGCTGCGAGCGGTTCCGCAGAAGCGGCTTTGGCTCCACAGCCAGCCGCGGCCGTGTCCTGGTGGACGGTGCCAGTGGAAGGGCGCCGCTGCCTCCCCTGCCCCCCCAACGAGGCTGCCTGACAAGGACACTTGAAGCTTTCCTTTATCCCAGAGAAAAAGGAAGAGGCCGGTACACGCAGGCGGCCTTGTGGCCGAGACTGGACACTCTCCTTTTCCCCGAGAGGCGGCACATCTGGCCGGCGGGCATCAGAGACGGATGGCTGCGAGTTGTCTGGGTCGTGGGTGGCCTAGAGGTTTTCACCAGGCTAGGATGCCGGCGGCGGAGGGCCAAGGCTTTTGCACTGGCCAGCACCAGAGCTGCCCGAGGGGCTTGTGAAGAGTGCAGAGCCTGGCCCCCTCCCTGAGAGCGCCTTCGGGGTGGGGGCGGGACCAGAAATCTGTCTTGGAACAGTTCCACAGGTGATCCCGAAACACAGCGGGATTTGGGGACTGCTGCCCTAGCATTGTCCCTGCCCCCCATTTTACCGATGTGGAAACCAAGGCTGAGCAGGCAATTAGAAAGAGCCAGAGGATGGGCCACTCAGGCTCCGGGAATGTACCTGCGACAGGTGTGCAGGGTGATGTTCAGAGAGCACCTGGCCTGGGCAGTGGGGGGAGTGGGTGTTGGGAAGTGAGATCCAGAGGCTCCTGAGTGGGAGAGCTGTCCTGAGAGCCCAGTTAGGAGGAACGTGCAAGATTTTGCTGGGCATGCAGGATACAGGTGAGATGGGAATTGCACACTGGGAACAAAAGCCCTGGAACAGCATCAGCGAGCAAAAGAGTGAGGGTCTTGGACCTAGTAAGGTTAAGGTGAAGCTCACTCTGTGGGCCAAGGAAGCAGGAGCTGGGGGAGGCTGGAGGTGGGGGTGGGCACAGGGGTGGGAAAATGAAGGGAAAGGCAATGATGCCGGATGGCAAGTGAGCAGCTGCTTTCCAGAGCACATCGTTGGGGGCAAAACACTTGCAAAGCAACTCCATTCCCTGAATCCCAGGGCCTCCAGCTGTCTGTGATGATGGGATCCCGGGGATGGTGACTGCTCACCCATGTTTGTAATGTCCCTTCATGGAGAATGGGCCCCCTTGAATTAAAAACAGTACCAGGCTCCCCATGGGGAAGCAGGCAGACCCTTACTGAACCCTCATCCGTCATCCCGAGCTAAATGCCTCTTTCTAACATCCTGAATATGGGAGAATTCTAAGAATGACCCTTCACCTGCTGGGTGGGTGGAACCTGTGGATATGACTTCCCTTCCACGATTGCGTGAGTTCCCTCCCATGACTATGTAGTGTTATGTGCGTAGTTGACTTTAGCACGGGGAGATGATCAGGATGGCCTAATCTATCTCATGAGTGTTTTCACCAGTTGGTGCAGAAGGGGGAGTCAGAGAGAAGCAGGAGAAGGTTTTGATTTGCCATTGCTGGTCCGAAGATGGAAGGGTCCGTGTGACAGAGAATGCAGGTGGCCTTGAGGAGCAGAGGATGGTCCTAGCTGACCACCAGCTAGGACACCAGACCCCAGTCCTACAACTGCAAGGAACTGAATTATTCCAAAAGACCAAATCATCTTGGACGTGAATTCTTCCCCGGAGCGCCCATAGAAGGGACTCACCTGGCCAACACCTTGACTTGGGCCTTGTGAGACCCGAAAAAGTAGAGAACTTAGTTGAGCCTGCTCAGACTTCTGACCTACAGACTGTGAGAAAATTCATCGGTGTTTTGTTTTGAGGTACAGGGGTCAGGGTTTGAACCCGGGGCCTTGCATGTGGGAAGCCAGCACTCACTGGTGAGCCATATCAGCTCCACTGAGTTGGTTTTTCCATTGTTTACTTGTTGTTTTGTCTTGTTTGAGGAAGCAGCCGGGTCCAAACCTGGGAACTCCCATGTGGGAAGCAGGCGCTCAGCTGCATGGGTCACATCTGCTCCCCAGGTGTGGTTTTAAGCATCTAAATGTGTGGCAATTTGTAACTCGGCAATAAAAAACACATACGCTAAGTCTAACATCCAGGAGCCTGGCCTGGAATCCATCCTTCCTAATTTCTGGTCTCACTTGCTTGGCAGAAAAAAACAGGTTCCTATCAGTGGGGAGAGCAGGTCAACTAGGTGTCCATCCTCTCTTCTTCAAATCTTTGGGTGCCCTTTTTCCCAGAGACTTCCTATACCCCAAGTGAGCTCTGGCTTGTGAGCCGAGCGTCAGTTACCTCCACGTCTCACCTCATTGTGTGAGCAGCAAGGACAGACACGTCTTGGACCCCAGGAATGGTCTGGCCTAACCATTCCCAATTTTTTCACTCCCACCAATAGTAAGAATCCTAATAGTGATTATGGGAATCAGAACTAATATTTAATGCATGCTTCCTCTATGCCAGGCACCGAGTGAGGTGTTTTTCCTAGATCATCTCATTTAACCCTCAAAATAACCCTGTGAGATGGATATTACACTCATTCCCATTTGGTAGATAAGGATACTGAGGCTTTAGAGAAGTAAAGGGAAGAATGCATTTTACAGTTAGTGCATGGCTCAGCCGGGAGTTGAGCGTGTCGGCTCCAGAGCCTGTGATCTTGGCAGGCTTGTAATCTCTCCCTCCCTCCGCACCGCGCACCTCAGATTTTTAAAGATTTTTGTCTACTAAACAAACTGCATTTATCAAGTAATGATTTGTTTTCCCATTTTTTATTAATCAAAACCATGTATGACTGCCAATCAGGGGCTCAGATCAGCACGAGATTAAGCAGTGTTATCACACTGAGCTGATACAATTCCAGCCCACAGCAAAGCAATGATGTCTCAGTTAGTCATCGGTGCAGCCTTATCTGCGGTAAATGTGTCGTTTCTGTTAGGCATGCAGAAATACTAAAAATAGCTAGTGATCCCCTGTTGCTACCTGTGGGAACCCGAGGACGGCAGATTGATCTAGAAGGTCTAGATCTGCCAGACCCTCGTTATCTGCTCGGCTCAGGCCTCAGCGTCTCTGCCACCCTTTCCTCCGCAGAGGGGGGCTGAATGCCGCCTCTTTCCCCGCCCCCTGACTGCCATCACTGCGGGGTACCGAGTGAAGAGCGTGACACCCCCTCCCGTCCGCCTCGCTGCGCCACCCCTGCTGGGGCGTGGTCTTGCTACAGAGGGTCCTGTGTGCTGGTTGTTACATGTGACCACAGTGACCACTGCAGCTCACATTGTGAAGGTAATTACCACCAATGAATTGTACGCGGAAAAGTGATTGAACTGGGAAATTTGAAATCTGGTGTTATCTAAATGTTACCATAATAAAAATTTTTCCAAGTAAGTCTTCTGTAGTCTCCTTCCCCAGATCTTTCCCTGCTCTCTACTCATTCGCACCCTTGCAGCCACACACACACACTCCTGAGCACCATCCTCTCCAATGAGTGTAGGTCAGTCTTAGTCTAAAACATCTGAAGTTCCAATCTCACAGCAGCATAAAGGTACAGCCACATTAACATATGTAAATGAGAAGGGTTAGTCTTTACCTCTCCGCTCTATTTAGCCTGAATTCTGTTTCTCATACCGTGGGTCTAGTACAAGGAGTCCCTAGTGTCATTCATTCACTCAAAATACATTTCTGTAACATCCGCTGTGTGCTAGGCATCGTGCCAGGGGCTGGGCATCTATTGGGAGACGTGGCCTCTGCCCTCGCGGAGCTCAGGGGCTTGGGGGGCCTGATTAAGCTTTTACAATTAAGTGCAGTGGAGGCTTTACCGGGAGGGCAGGGGCTGGGGGGGGGGCACACAGCCTGGAGCACCGAGGAGCCTAGAGAGGGTCTCGCGAAGACCTCCTGGAGTCCAGAGTTTAAGGGTGAAGAGTTGGCCAGGTAGGGAGGAAGGAGGGGGAGGGGGCAAGGCAGGGGACCCTCAGGTGGGAGAGAGTCGAGGCTGGAGGCACCGGGGCCTCCTGGGAGGAAGAGGAGCCGGGCTAAGCTTCCCCAAGAAGTTAACGTCGAGGGTGGTGAGCCCTGTCTGAGGAGCAGGAGGTGGGCAGGGTCCCGGGGCACGGGATCCTGACCCCAAGCACATGTCATATCCTGACAGAGGAAGGGTTAGGAAAAAGTATGGGTGTCAGTCCAGGGAGAGATTTAGCACGCATGCGAGTGAGAGCCTGGGGTGGGTGAGTATTTTGGTGGCTTCACGAAAGAGAGCTCCCCTGGTGGGAGAGCATCCTCCTCGGGCTTGGAGACAAGAGCTCTAGCACGGAGGGCCTGCAGCTGCGAGGGGGGCCGGGCCAGCATGGGCAAACAGGCACGATGCCCCCCGGACCTCGTGGAAGCCAGGCTGACCTACAGGAAGCTACGGCCGAGGGGAGGGGAGCCATGGACCACTCAGGCATCAGAGAGGGCCCCCGGCGCTCCAGGTGAGCGTCAGCATCACCTGAGGCAGGTGGACAGGAGGACGGCCCGTCAGTATCACCTGAGGCAGGTGGACAGGAGGACAGCCCGATTAGCCAGAATCCCAATGGTGTTTCTGGGGGGCTGGTTCTCCCACCACCTGGCATTGTGAGTTAACTTGCTACAAAAATGTCTACGGGAGGGCTCAGAGGCATTGGTGGAAGGCCACGCCAGGGAGGCCAGAGGGGTAGTGGGGCCACGGGATGTGAGCCAGGGGCCCCGTTTGGATACATGACCCCAACTGCTCTTAACCATGACCTCCAGGGGTGAGCGCTCCTTCAGGGTCATCATAATGAAAATAACCACCACTGGCTACATGCGCCGCCTACTTTAGAGATAACAAAGTATTTTACAAGTAGGATGAAATGCAAATCTCTCCACAAGGCTGCAAAGCAGACTGGACAGGTATCGATGTCCCATTTCAGAACTGTGGCTCAGAGAGGGTAATCAATTCACCTAAGGGTGCTCGGCTAGCGAGTACAGAGAGGAAAGTGGGATCCAGCTCTTCCAGGTACACCCAGTTGTTCAGCAAATATGAGACAGGGCCCATTCTTGTGGGCTGAGGGGCAACTATCATGAGTGATTAGAGTCTGGGGGCCCATCGGGGAGGGCCATGCCGGGAGGAGAGCTGAGCGGCAGTGGCAGGCTGGGAGCACTCAGGGAGGACTCAGCCAGTGGGGCCCGGCCTTGGTTTGGCCACTGGGGTTCCTGGGGACTGATCGAGAGGAGGAGGAAGCTGGAGCTCCCTGCCCTCCACACACACCCCTCCTCACCGTCCTCGACAGTTCTGACTTCTGTCTTCTAGGGTGGTTGCTTCCGTGATTATTACAGAACAAGTCTGATTTATTGAGCATTTACACTGTGCCAGAGGCTGGGCAAAGAGCTTTATATGCCTTATTTCATTGAACCCTCCCAATCACTCAGTGATGTAAGACTTGTTATTATCCACGTTGGGCATTTCAAGATACAGAGGCTTCGAAAGGTCCGGTCGGCGTGTCTGAGGCCCCGGATGTGGGGGTGGTGTGCGTGGGACCCCAGTTCAGCCCTCTCCAACTTCCAGGCTTGTGGCTTGGACTGGAACTGGGGCCCCAATCCCTGGTGCCCCCGACTCACACCCTCCATCCCTGGCCTATTCCTGGGAGAACTGCGGGGACCCCAGAATGGAAGGGATGGGGCACGGGAGAGTGCTACGGGGCGTGAAAGCGGGGCAGGGAGCGAGACCCTCCGCGTTTCCAGCCCACGCCCCTGGCATCTTCCTCCTCCTTCCTCCGGGGCTGGTGGGAACAGTGGGAGGAGAAGAGGAGGCTTCTGCCTCACTGCTGTTTCTGCGGGCCTTGAGGGGTTCCCCACCCTGTTTGCAAGGCCATAAATAATCTAGATGTATTACTCAGGGATTGCCATGGTAACATCTCCAGGTTACCAGGGAGGCAAGATCCAAACAAAAGTATTCGATTAAATATTTCTGGCCACTAGAGGAATCCAGCCGTGGAGCCTGGGGGCTGCGGGAGGGGGCGCAGCAGGGCCTAGCGTGTCGCTCCTTTCCGCTGTGGCTTCGCTGCTGAGAACCAGGCGCTGTGGGGAGGGGTCTCTCTCCTCCGCAGTCCTGGGCTCTTGCCCTGCTCGGGAGGTGGAGGTCAGAGCCCATATTCTAACCTAGGGCCAGTACCCGTGAGTCAGCTCCCAACAAGGTGCCCTGGGCTCTTGCAATCAGCACCGGCTCTTCGCATCGGTTTAGGATTGAGCGGAATCTCCAACTAGAACTCGTTCCCACGCCGCATCCTTAAACGCAATCAGCCGGCGGGCCTGCTGGGACTGCCCGACACCAGGTGTGGGACACAGGCCGTGGCAGAGGGGGACACTGTCTCTGATGGGAGTCGGCGGGCGCACCCCTCCTGAATGCTGGGTGGAAGGTCTCTGTTCCTGGAGCTGCATAATCACTCTCAGTGTGAATGACTCCTTGGAGTTTCTTTAACATAAACTCCTCGCCCTGCCCTTCCGGGGTGCCTGAGAAAGTGCCAGAGTTAGGCGGCGTTTAGGAGGTGTGATTTAAAGTCGTGGTATTTTTTAATCTAACATTTTTTTTGTGATCTATTTATCTTTTTTTTAGTATTAATTTTTTATTGAAGTATATCATTCATACATGAACAAGAAGTGTATAGTCAAGATTGTGAGCTTACAAAATAAACATACATAACGTCACACAGGGGTCTCATGCATCACCCCTCCACCGACTCTTTGCATTGTTGTGAAACATTTGTTACAAACTAGGCAAGAGCATGGTCAAAATATTACTACCAACTAAGTTCTTATCTTACATTTGGTGTATTTTCCCCCAATCCACGCTATTTTTAAAAAAATGTATTTTTGTTACAGATATTGTGAACTTGCAAAACAGTTATACAGATGTGTAGATTTCCCATACGACTCCACACCCTGCTGGAGCATTTGTTACAGATTCTGAGACAACATCATCAGACTATTACCACCAATCATGGTTCTCTATGTATCTTTTTTTAAAAAGGCAATTAAATTTTAAAAATTCAAAAAAAAAAAAGAGAAAGAAATGACATTAAAAATAATAATAATAAATAAAGCCTTGGCAGGCTCCGAGTGGAGGCTGGTGTCCCTCAGCAAGAAAGTTAGCCTCTCCGTGGCCGGTGCTCTTAGGAGACAGCTGAGAGGTGAGGGGCTTACCCGCGGCCACCCACCTAGAAAGTTCCCTGACCCACCGCTTCTTCCTCCACGTGGATGGGCCTGCCGGTGAAGCAGGCTAGAGAGATCGGAAATCAATACGCGGAACCTGGCAGAGAGAGTCCACGCGGACCTAGCAACCCCCAGGACGGCTGCTGGAAGACCCCCGCCCCCAAGATTCTGCTACCCAGAACCAAGACTTCTTCCTGGGAGCGAGGAAAAGCCCGGATATTCCCCAAGGACTTTATCACTGGGTCCTTATTGGGGGATTGATGGGTGGGGTAATCAATCAAAACAGCAAACAGCTGGAAGCCCTCCCCGGCTTATTAGCAAAGGGGTGGAATAATTAATAGTTTATAAAGCAGACCGCGAGGCCTGAGCGTGCCCATATCCCGCTCTCTTGCCTCTGGACCCGTTCCTGCCCTCCGCGCGCCACTCACTCTGTTTTTCCTCTGTCACGTGGCCACGCAAGGAAACCTGGGGATTTATACCCTATAACGGGGAATTGTAGCCTATAAATCAGCCCACCTTATCACTTTTCAGCCCCTTCCTCTCTACCTGGGACCCTGTGCTATTATTTTCTCCCATTTCTCTTCCCTCCCTACCTGAATAAATTACTGGCCTAACTCACCTGGGTGCTCTTGAAATTCTTTTCTCCGGCATAGCCAAGAACCTAAAGGAAATTGGGTAACACCAGGTCTGCTGCACACAGCCTGAGCATCTGGAGAAAGCCGAGAAGAACTGGGGGGCAAGGACACGCAGGCAGCCTCGAGGTCCATTGCGGTCACCCTTCGGCCCGCCCAGCCTGGCCGCTGCCACGAGCTTCTACTTGCCCTGGCTGAGAGGTAAACAAAGCTCCTCTGCCGTCTGATGGCTCGAGCCAATCAACAGGTACTCCCTGAGCAGGCCAGGCCTTGCGGACCCCCGATGAGCTGTCCCTTCCAGGAGCACCATTTCCTTTCTCGGGCACATTCTTTGCTCCACCCAAGTACACTGGGGCTTTGTAACACCACCTGAGCCCTGATGGGTGAGGGGCACCTGGCCTCAGGCCACATTACAGCCACCTCCTCAACCACCTACCAGCTCCCACCCAGCTCAGAGTCAGCAAATCAGCCATTGTTTATGGAGCCTCTGTCCTGGGTCTCAAGCTTAGCCAGGGAACCGGAGAGACAAAATTCTAAGCAGCACCAAGTAGGAGGAGGGGGCGAGGAGGGAGGGCGCAGGGGTGGTTTGCCTTGAGGCGGGGTCTGCATATTTGATCGCTGTGCAATCTTGTGACCACTTTCCCTTCTCCCCTTTCTCCTAATGCTGCTGTGATGACAGTTTACGTTATTCAACATGTCCCTTTCTAAGTCTATTTACAGCCTGCCTTTGGTTTGCTTGTGAGAGAGATGGCCCCTCCCCAGATTAGTTAATTGGAAATAAATTGGTTGTTAAATAAAAATCCTCTCTGGGACATGACAGTGATGAATGAGGGATGGAGGGGCCTGGGAAGGGGAGTGGTGGCTTTTCTGGATTGAGACGATAGAGCTGAACTACCCAGGAAGCTCGCCTGGGAGCCTGGGAGGGTCTGGGGGCTGAGGGCAGGCAGAGATGGGCAGGGCAGGGGTGAGGGGGCCTGGGGGTAGAGTCCATTTATGAGGGCAATCGAGGGTCAAGACTTGAGTGCTGGGAAGTAGACTTGGCCCAGTGGTTAGGGCATCCGTCTACCACATGGGAGGTCCGCGGTTCAAACCCCGGGCCTCCTTGACCTGTGTGGAGCTGGCCCATGCGCAGTGCTGATGCACGCAAGGAGTGCCCTGCCATGCAGGGGTGTCCCCCGCGTAGGGGAGCCCCACGCGCAAGGAGTGCGCCCCGTAAGGAGAGCCGCCCAGTGCAAAAGAAAGTGCAGCCTGCCCAATAATGGTGCCGCACACACGGAGAGCTGACACAACAAGATGACGCAACAAAAAGAAACACAGATTCCTGTGCCGCTGACAACAACAGAAGCAGACAAAGAACGCCCAGCAAATGGACACAGAGAACAGACAACTGGGAGGCGGGAGCGGGGGTGGAGAAAAATAAATAAAATAAATCTTTAAAAAAAAAGAAGACTTGAGTGCCTTCTAAAACAGGCTTTATTTTATGGCTTACAAAGCACTTTTATATACAGTATGTCTTTGGTTGTTTTTTTTTTTTTAACAATTTATTTTTTATTTATTTCTCCCCTTTTCACCCCTCTCCCCCCAGTTGTCTGCTCTCTGTGTCCATTCGCTGTGTGTTCTTCTGTGTCCGCTTGCATTCTTGTTAGCAGCACTGGGAAACTGCATCTCTTTTTTGTTGCATCATCTTGCTGTGTCAGCTCTGTGTGTGTGTGGCGTCACTCCTAGGCAGGCTGCACTTTTTTCGTGCTGGGCAGCTCTCCTTACGGGATGCAATCCTTGTGTGTGGGGCTCCCCAATACAGGGGACACCCCTGCGTGGCACGGCACTCTTAGCGTGCATCAGCACTGTGCTTGGGCCAGCTCCACACGGGTCAAGGAGGCCCTGGGTTTGAACTGTGGACCTCCCATGTGGTAGGTGGATGCTCTATCAGTTGAGCCACAACCACTTCCCTACAGTATGTCTTTGATTTTACACCTTTGTGGTGTGTTTTTCCTACTTGACAAATGAGGAACAAATTGTAGTGTTAGGACTGGAATTTGGGACTCTGGATTCTCAAACCATTTAAGTCATTATAATTTTTTTTTTATTCCCTCACCTCTTTCATATCTGAGAAGTCTTACATTTTCTTCTCCACTCTCCTCCTCTTAAAACGTGTTGTCAAGAATAAAGAAGCTGGGGACAGCTTAAACTGTAACCTCTCCCAGGGATGTTTTTGTGTGACTTGGGATGAGAGCCTTACTTTTGGAATGTGAAGAGGGGCGTTCTTTCCAGGGTTCATCAGTCCTGACTTCTCTTTTCTTTCATCAAAATCACAGAGTTTTGCAAGTTGTTAATAAAATAGTATATGGGAACCCTGTGTTTTATGTGTGATTGTTCTATAAACCCACAGCTTCTCTAATAAAGGGGAGAAAAATCACAGGGTCACTTCTGCCTGGACTTAGCAGGGATAATAGATCATAATAGAAGAAGATAGATGATAAGAAGTTAGTTGATGATAAATTAGACTCTCAACTGGAGAAGACCTTAGGGTGTCTGGCACAGGCCCCCATTATACAGATGGGAAATTGAGGACCAAGCAGGGTTTCCACCGATCTACTGGATGATAAAAAGGATCACCCCTGACTTTCCATATCGTGGAGGAAGGGTGAAGGTGCAACTCTTCCTCTTCTTGGCTCCATCACCATCAATTCCTTCTCCTCCCGACACCCTTGCCTCACTGCACGGGTGGCCACATGCACCAGAGTCTGCAAACTTTAATATGAATCACCTGGCGATGACTTTTTAAAAAAATAATAAGGCTCCATAAGCATTTACTATTAATAAGTGTTTAATTATAAGCAATTAAAAAACCATTCTAGGTGTTGTTCTATGTATCTGACATGTATTAACTCATTTTGTCTTCATGACAACCCTGTGAGGTGTATACTATGGTTTGTTTTTTTTTTTGGAGAAGTTGTAGGTTTGCAGAAAATACAGAGTTCCCATACACCCCATCTCCTTAGTGGTGCCTTTTTTTTTTTAGGTACCGGGACCAGGGTTTGAACCAGGGACCTCATACATGGGGATCTGACACTCAGCCGCTGAGCTGCATTGACTCCCCTGGGTTGGTTTTGTTTCTTTGTTTGCTTGCTGTTTGGTTTTTTTTTGTTGTTTGTAGGAGGACCTGGGAACCGAACCTGGGATATCCTGCGTGGGAAGCAGGCACTCAACCACTTGAGTCACATCCACTCCTGTGGTGAGCCTTTTTTAAAATGTTTATTCCTGCAACTCCACTCTTCTTCCTGCAGGATAGAAGGATGGAGCCCGGGAATCTGCATTTCACCAGGATTCTGATGAGGCTGTCTGAGAACCACAGGTTTGAGAAATGCTGGTGGAGGCCAAGGTGGAGTTCTAAAGCAGAGACGGCCAGAAGGCGGAGGCTCTGCTGGCAGTGAGTTCTCCAGGAGTCTGTGGATTCAGGGGGGAGAATTTAGCAAGTTAGGGGGGAGGGAGGGGGTGTGGGGAGTGACCTTTAGCCGGATGCCCTCTAGGAGCTCTTGCTGGCTGGGGTAGCCCCATTGTTTCATCTTATTTTCTCCATTCACCTTGCAGAGACAGAGCCTGAGGGAGGGGAGGTGCTCTTCAAGGGAATTAAAGACTCTTCCTTGAAAGGTAACCAATTCCTTACTAATTATGCAATTATTTTATTATGCAGCCTTAATGAAAAAAAATACACAGACCACTCAAAGCTTAAAAGGAAGGCTGTAGCCAAGACTTATTCAATTGAATAAATCTTCTCCATCCTGTAATTCTTTCCGGATTTGAGGGTGGGGGGACAGTCTCTCCCTGGCTGCGGGCAGGGAAGGGGGACATGCCCAGGAGGGGAGAGGGACCTGCTCCTTCCCAGTGACCCCCCCCCTCTCCCTAAGGCCTAGGCATCTGGGCTACTTTAGACCCCACCTTCTCTTCCTTATTCATGAGAGAAGGGGTTGTGAGGAGGAGGAGTTGGGGGCCAGAGGGATGGAGGACAGGCTGAAGTATGACTCCCTTAGTTGAATTCTGGCTTTGGTGCTTTCCCCAACTATGCCCCCACTCTGGTTTGTGTTCTATTTGGTTTGCATTCTATTGGCCTTCCTCACAGCCAGCAGTCATAAGCCTCTTGTGTTATGGGACTCAGGACTGCCAAATGGGGTTAGATGGTAAAACGTGGACCCATTACCCCTTCAAGGCCACAGACTGTGAGTCCATCAGGTCTGGGACCTCTCTGAGCCTGTTTCTTCATCTGTAAAATGGGGGTGCTAGCACCTCGTGTATCAGGGATGTTGTGTGCCTCAAAGGAGATAATAGGCTTAAAGGATTGAGCACGATGCTTGACCAGAGCTGGTGTCCATCAGGGAAAGTTTGCTTCCGTGCTTGCCCCACCCACCCCTACCACCTCTATGTCTTAGAATGAATATATGAAGGAGGCATTGGCAAGGATGGGCCAGAGAGGACTTCCTTGTCTCCCCTGAATTTCCCTCACTTGCTCCGCCTCCCCCACCGATATTCTTGAGACTTTGCTGTTAGAAGGTTATCTGGAAGGCTGGGACTGTCGGGGGTAGGCTGACCTCCAGGGCTCAGGAGCAGCCTAGGAAATCTCGTTCTTTTGTCCGTAGCAGAAGGGCTGGGCCAGGAAGACATCTCTGCTTAACGCCTGCTCCAGCACCATCACCATGGCGACCGCCTGCAGCCGGGCTCCTCGGCACCCCGACGAGGCCGATCCGACTCCGTTCCCTCAGCACTGCCCTGCGATGGTGGGCACCCTGGACCTCGGCCTGACTCTCTACTACCCACTCGTCACCCCCTACCACCTTGAAGCCACAGCCTCACAGGCGCCACCCCTAGGCACTGCCCTGATGCCACAGGGTCCTGTCCAGGCAGCTTGGGCTTGGAGGTCTGGACCCCGTTCTGAGGCTGTTTCTGGCACTTGGTAGTAGGTGGCATCTTGGGCTAGAGTTATTTAAACGCCCCAGCCCTCAGTCTGTTCACCTGTAAAACAGCGTAACAATAGCATAAACCTCTCAGGGTGGCTGTGAGGCTCATAGAAGATGATGTAGAGGAAGGAACTTGCTAACTATAAAGCGCTGTACGAACGTTGGGGATGGTGGGATGCAGCCAGCTATGTGAGCATCTATTACATGTACGCTCTTGTGTTGAGCTCGTCACACCCGCTGTTCCATTGGAGTCACAAATACCAAGAGGTAGGGCTCAGTGGCACCATTTCACTCATGAGGAAATGGACACTTTGAAAAGCTGAATAAATTGCCTGAGCTCACCTAGCAGGAAAAAGCCAGAACTCAAACCATTGTCAGCCCTTCTCTGTCAGGACCTGTACAAGGTCATTTGTGTGAGTGCGCTTACTTGTGGGGAGCTCTAGGGGGCGCTAGAGCAGTATATGATGGGGTCTTCTTTGACCTTGAGGCGTTTACACCCTGCGATGATAAAACGGGAAGAGTGAGCCAGCTTTACAGGGGGTGCCAGCGACAAGGCCTTGTATGGAGGTAAGCACCCCGAGTTCTTGGAGGCAGAGGGGGTTGCTCCTCCTGGGCCGGGGTCTTTAGAGAAGGCTCCTGGAAGGCGGAGGGCCTCGGCGCCCTTTACGCCCTTTACAGAGCGGGTAGGACTGAAGAGGCGGAGGAGGCGGGGGGAGGGGGGGGTGCAGTCGTGTGGGGGCGTGAGCTGTCTGGAGAGAGCCCAGGAGGCGCGCTGAAGGCCGGGAGGGGGTGTTGCTCACGTGGGCCATGGGTGGACTCTTCTCCACCTGGAGCTGCTGGTGCTAGAGCTGGCTCTTACGCGCGTGAATCAGTACTGCAGCAGGTACAAGTGTGCCCTCCGACGTGTGCCTCCACCCCCCGCTCGCCTCTCAGTCGCCTCCTCTTCTGTGGAAGTCTGCCGCCGCGTGGGCACCAAACCACCGTTGTGCGTTGCCCAGCCTCCCGCTGCTGCGTCCCCGGGGACGCCTTTCCGTGGCTCCCAGCCTGGTCCTCCCGCTCGTCAAGTGTCAGGCTTGACCGAAACTGGCAGCCTCCAATGCTGGGGTCAGAGGAGGTGGCGTCTGCGTGCTGGGTCCTGCCCCCTCGGGCCCGGTCTCGAGGGCTCGCCCAGCAGGCTCTGGGCCTGGCCTCTTTGCCACCTCTGAACCCCGTAATAGGGGAGAGGAGGGTCAGCCTCAAATGTTGCTGGTGAAACAAGAGTGGATTTGCATGGTTCCAGAACCAGGTTGGGGTGAGGGCAAAGCTAACAAGGGCAGGCTGTGGACACACTGGGAGTGGGGAGGGGGTAGTGATAGACCATGCACGTGCCTGTCCAGGGTGCTCCCAAGAGAAGCTGACCTCCAGGCCCTCAGCTCCTTCTTTTGCACCCCATTTCTGGGTGACTTCAGGTGTTGAAAAAGTCCAAGGATCCCCGTGGGGTGGCTTTCTGTCCCCTTACATGAGCATTTTGTCTCATCTCCCAGTGGGACATCCACGCAGCCCGAGCTAGAACAGTCCGTCGTGGGTAAGGAAATTCTGGGGGTAGACTATGTCCTGGCTGGCAAGTTCCGTACACATAACCTGGCCACTTAATTGGGCATGACTCATCAGGATGCCCAATTTATTCTTATGCTCTGAACTTTGGGGTACTCAGTTCCTGTGCCCACCTGGGCTCCTGGACAAATTCCCTTTCATAGTACTTTCTTCCCTCAGATGCTTTTCTTGGGGTTTTCCGAGAAGCCGTGGCCTTTGATGGCTAGACTCCAGCCCCGCGTCCTGACTCACATGCACACGCTCCAGCAGGCCCTGACTTCCCTTCCTCTGCCTTTAGAACCTTTGCCTTTGGTAAGGACTTTTGCCTCCACAACCTTCTGAAACTCATTTCTTTTTCTACTTTTCCCACTGGCCTTTTGTCCAGGCTCTCTCCTCCCTCATGTTAGTGGCCCAGCCAGGCCTGCCTCCTTCCTCTAGATGCTGAACCTCTTCCCAGGTGACCCTTTCACCCCCATCAAATGATCTTTTTCTGAAGTCTTCCCTAAAAGTGCTGCATTTAGGTAGCAAGACTGATAAACTAACCCAGACTAGAGAGTTAATGTATTATACCTATGGTTACATGCCTGCAATTCGGCATGCCCTTCTGGAGTTGCATCTTAACCCAGTGAAATGTTGAGCATTTCAGGCAAAAATCTAAAGCCCTAGATGGTGAGATTCTTGGGGAGCCCATCTCTGACACATCTTAGTCTCAGAGAGGGTCAACCCCAGGCCTACGAGCTTGTTTCTCCTTTTGTCCACTTTTGTCCTTCAATTTGCCCCTGAGCCTTGGACTAGCTAGGATGTATCATCGAGTAAAACTGAGTGTGTGATCCACATTGTTCACACCCACCCTTGCACAGGAGGAGTGTGATGGGGACGAGCCAGAACTCCCGGTGCAGCCAAGTGTTCCTCAGCTTTCCTCCTCTTTACCATTGACCTTCTTGGATGCTTCTGGAAGGAAGAGGGGATGGCTCTTTACTCTTTGGATCATCAAACATCTAGGGTTGAATTCCTCCACATCTCTGATGGTTCTCAACCTTTTCTTTCGAAGCTCCCATCAATTGTTTATTCGGTGTGTCCCACCATGACAGATGGCAAAGCCCCATTTTTCTAAGAAGGCCATTTATATGTTTACAGGTATTCTATTATTATAGTTACCACTTACAGTAAATTTTAAAGACTTCAACTGCAAGAGTATTGTTGGGAGCCTACTATACTGCTCTGGCTTTAAAAAAATATAGTAATTCCATTAGAAGTTGAGAATCATAATAGTACTGCATTGTTGAGTATAGATTTTGCTGCTATGGTAAATGTGTACCACAAAGATAATAAACCCACTTCTAAAGAGCGATTATTGGCAGGCCCAGCGGCTAGGAGACAACACATCACACGTGCAGGGCCACCTGGGAATTGCGGTAGAGGATTTTTTAGAGTTCTGAGAACTCCACTTCCTTATACAGAGAGAAATGTGGGGTGGTAGAAAGAACACGGGCTTGAAACCAGACAGATGTGGGTTGAAATCCCTGATCTGCTGGCTTCTGGTATGGAAAACTGAGTAATCCACTTGGCTCCATCAATAAGACAAGGCTAACCCTACCAGGTTGTAAGGATTAAATGTGACACTCAACGTAAAGGTCCTTGTGGATCGCTAAACTATAAATTCCAGAAATTCCTATCAGTCTTGTTCTCTACTTTTCCTTGGTGCTACCCCAGTGCTTGGCATATAATAGGTTTATTGATGCTTGTACAATTTTGTTGTTGCTGTTATAATTATGATTTTTACATGAGCGGTAGGTAACCAGAGGCCTTCTATTTAGTTAGTGCCACTGCCTCCCTTACTGGCTGACCCAGTAATCCATCCCCCTCAATCTAGTGGCCTAGAACCCAAGAGAACTGCAGGCTAGACAACAAGGAGCTCCAAAGGAGGCTTGAATCGTAGAAAATAAAACCAAAGGACTTTCCACCCAGCCGTGAGATTGACGAGTTAAGAGTATGCATATTTTAACCTTTTGGCAAAATATTTCTGAAGCAAATTACAATACTTGATTTAATAGTGAGATTTCCAGGCACAAAGCATGTCTCCGGGAGGCCAGGGATTTGTTAGTTGATTTATAGGGAATAGTTTGGGTGTAAATGTTTATTAGAATCAAGTTCTCTTTAAAGGTGATGTATGACATTATTATACATTAGCATGAAAAGTGGTGCCTTGGACCTCCCAGAGTGCACCGGGTCAGAAGCTTTGCATTTTCTGCAGCTGGGAACATTGCTTCCCAACCATCTCACTCAGCAGCATTCATGGTTCTTTATCAACTTTATGTCCCGACTGTCACACCTGCGCAGCTCCTGTCAAGCATTTAAAGTTTTCTGTTTATAAGTGCGGAGGCACCTCTTGGCATTGTCGATGACCTTCTGCTTTGTGCATTGCTAATTCTATTTCTTGGAGAACATGGAGCATGTGAGGCTCACCAGGGGCAGGAAGTCAGGAGGTCAGAGGTTTGCAGCTGGTTCTGCAGAATCTTGGGCAAGTTCCTTCCTTCCTCTCTCTGGGCCTGGGTTACCCTACCTGTAAAATGAGGGCTGAAGAGAGTGTACTCCTCGCCACTACCTGTCCACGTAGAAACAGGTGCCCTGTTTTGTTTTCCTTTCTGTCTCTGGAATAACTGGTATAATAACTGGCACTTGCTAATGTTCACACAGAAGTTTTTGATTGATGAAGGAATGGATTAGTCTGTGTACAGGGGATCTGGGGTAAGGCTGACCTGTAGGACTTGTTTTCTAGACATTCAGGAAGAGGATTCTTCTAAGTCTCAATATAACTTCCTTCTCTCTTCCTTTCCCTGACTTGGCCCCCTTTTCTTCAGAGACCCCCAGCCGATTTAGCTTCTAATCCAGGATGCTGCTGTGTTAAGCTGCTGCCCCATACCTCCCCGGGCTGCCCCTCATTGTCTGCTTTTGAACCCTGTTCCGTGTGGATGGAGTTGGCAAACACGCTATAATTATATTGGAAATCACAGGTTCCCAGAGACTGGGGAATAATTATGCCTAATAGGAATAAAATGAATTCCCAGTTGCCCTCTTTGGGGTGGTTGACAGTCCGACCCTATATTTACCTTGTAATGATAAGGCAATTACGATCTAATAATTACCCTGGCACTGGCTGGCACCTGCCCAGCCATTAATTGGTTAATGGCCATCATGCCATGCAGGGAATTGAGGAATATGTGTGCTCCCTAATTTCCATAATTTAAAATTTTCAGCGGGTTGGGGGAAGCTCTTAGGAGACAGTCACGTGGGGAGCTGGAAGGAACAGTGCCACCTGCAAAAGGATTGGTAGCTGAGCCAAAGTTCTCTTCCCCCAGGAAAGGAAAGCCAGCCCTCCTGGGAGTGGCGGGGGTGGAGGCTGCTCAACGGGTGACGTCCGCTGAGCTCAGAATGACTCTCCTTACCCCCATCCTTAGGGCAGTGGAGGGACCAGAGGTGTCGGGGCGAGTCAAAATTAAAGACCAAAATTAAACCCACCTCAACCCTTGAATACTAATTAAATCATGATGTCATCCAGTCTGGTTATTGAGCAGCACGTGGTGCCTTCTCTGAACCCCTCCTTGGAGATCTTCCTTGCTAACCCGGCCTTGTGTGCTCTCCTCATTATCACAGGCTTGCCTCTGAAAAGCAGATCGGGAGCGTTCTGAGGGCAACGTTTCTACAAACAGCCCTTTACGTTCTCCCAGGACCAGTCCTTGGCAGATACTCCAAAGACGTGTTAAATGAATAATATTTAGCTGACAAGAGTGTGGAGGAAAAGTGCTGAGCTCTGGGGTTCAAATCCCATCTTTTCCAATAATTAGTTGTGTGACCTTGGACAAATCACTTGCCTTCCTCCCCTGAAAAATGGAAATAACTAGTACATAGTGCTTGTCACACAATACATAGTTGATGTTAAAATGGTTCCTACTTTATTGTAATATGTACTAGGCAGTGCATTTGCATATTAATACATATCATGTATGGAAATAATAAAAGCATTTTCTCTCTTTTTTGAGGGAGCTGAGGTAATGGGGAGATGGAGTCCTAAGAATGATCATGTTTTTTTAATGTTCTTTTTTGTTTGAGAAGTTGTATGCTTATAGAAAAGTCATGTGGAAAATACAGTTACCATATGCCCCCCATCATTTTTTTTTTTTTAAAGATTTATTTATTTATTTAATTTCCCCCCCTCCCCTGGTTGTCTGTTCTTGGTGTCTATTTGCTGCGTCTTGTTTCTTTGTCCGCTTCTGTTGTCGTCAGCGGCACGGGAAGTGTGGGCGGCGCCATTCCCGGGCAGGCTGCTCTTTCTTTTCACGCTGGGCGACTTTCCTCACGGGCGCACTCCTTGCGCGTGGGGCTCCCCCACGCGGGGAACACCCTTGCGTGGCACGGCACTCCTTGAGCGCATCAGCACTGCGCATGGCCAGCTCCACACGGGTCAAGGAGGCCCGGGGTTTGAACCGCGGACCTCCCATATGGTAGACGGACGCCCCAACCACTGGGCCAAAGTCCGTTTTCCTGCCCCCCATCATTAACACCTTGCGTTAGTGTTGTATCTTTGTTACAATTGATGAAAGAATAGTATTGTAATTGTACTATTAACTATAGTCCATACTTTACATTAAGGTTCACTGTGGGTTTTTTAAATGCTTATTCTTGTAACATATATACAATCTAAAATTTCTCCTTTTAACCATATTCAAATATATAATTCAGTGGTGTTGATTTCTTTTGCAATGGTGTGCTACCATCACCGCCACTCATTGCCAAAATGTTTTCATTACCTCAAGCAGAAATTCTGTACCAATTAAGGATTAAATCCTCATTCCCTGTCCCCACCCTGGCCCCTTAACCTGTATTCTAATTTCTATTTCAAATTCGCTTATTCTGATTATTTCATATTGGTGAGCTCATACAATAATTGTCATTTTGTGTCTGGCTGATTTCACTCAACATGATGTCTTCAAAGTTCATCTATGTTGTCACATGAACCAGAACTTCATTCTTTTTGATAGCTGAATAATAATCCATTGTATATATATATCACCTTTTGTTTATCTGTTCATATGTTGATGGACACTTGGGTTAGTTTTGGCAACTGTGAATAATGCTGCTTTGAACATCAGTGTGTAGGTGTCCTTTTGAGTCCCTGTTCTCAGTTGTTTAGGATTTACCTAGAAGCGGGATTGCCATTTCATATGGTAATTCTATACATAACTTTCTGAGACCACCAAAGTGTCTTCAAACTGTAAAAAGCAACATTTTACATTCCTACCAACAATGAATGAAGTTTCCTATTTCTCCACATCCTCTCTAACACTTGTCACTTTCTGTTTTGTTTTGCTTTTTTATACTAGCCATTCCAGTAGGTGTGAAATAGTTACCTCATTGTGATTTTGATTTGCATTTCCCTAATAAGCAACTTTTCATGTACTCTTTGGCCATTTGTATATCTTCTTTGGAGAAATGTCTATTCAAGTCTTTTGCCCATTTTTAAATTGGGTTATCTTTTCATTGCTGAGCAGTAGGACTCCTTTGTATATTCTGGATATGAAACCCTTACTGAATATGTGGTTTCCAAATATTTTCCCCCATTCTGTAAGATATCTTTTTACCTTAATGATGAAGTTATTTGATACAGGAAAGTTTTTTTTTTTTTCAACTTTTGATGAAATCCCATTTACCTATTTTTTCTTTTGTTGCTTATGGTTTTGTTAAGTCTAAGAAATAATTGCCTAACACAAAGGCCTGAAGATGCTTCCCTATGTTTTCTTCTAGGAATTTTATAGTTTTGGTTCTTACATTTAGGTTTTTGATAATTTTGAGTTAATTTTTTATATTTGATGTGAAGTAGGGGTCCAACTTCATTCTTTTGCATATGAATATCAAGTTTTCTCAGCATCGGAGTATTCTAGGCATCCTTGTCAAAAATCGTCAGGGAGCAAATGTGGCTCAGACAGTTGGGCACCTGCTTCCCACATAGGAGGTCCTAGGTTCAGTTTCTGGTGCCTCCTAAAGAAGACAAACAATGAGCATACAATAAACAGGCAAGGAGCAAAAAACAATGAGCAGACAGCAAGTAAAAACAAAACGAGCAGGGAGCAGACGTGGCTCAAGCAGTTGGCTGGTCCTGGGTTTGCTTCCTGGTGCCTCCTAAGGAAGAAACAAACAGACAATGAGCAAAAAAAGAGCAGATGAGTGAAAAACAATGAGTGGACAACAAGCAGACAATGACCCAAAACAATGAGCAAACAGATGAGGGAGCCATTTTTTTGTGGGGGGGCATTATTTGTCAGGGAGCAGACGTGGCTCAAGCACTTGAGTGCCTGCTTCTGCTTCCGACTTGGGAGGTTCCGGGTTTGGTTCCTGGTACCTCCTAAAAAAACAAAGCAAAATTAATTGTTCATAGATGTGAGGGTCTATCTCTGAATTCAGTAGTCTGTATGTCTGTCCTTGTGCCAGGACCATGTTGTTTTGTTACTGTAGCTCTGTAGTAAGTTTTAAAATCAAGAAGTGCTAGTACTCCAACTTTTCTTTTTCAAAGTATTTTTGGCTATTTGGGGTCCCTTACTCTTTCATATAAATTTGATGATTGCCTTTTCCATTTCTGCAAAGAAGGCTGTTGGACTTTTGGTTGAGACTGCATTGAATCTGTATATTGCTTTGAGTAAAATTGACATCTTAATGATATTTAGTCTTTCAATCAATGAGCATGGCATGCCCTTCCATTTATTTAGGTCTTATTTGATTTTTTTTTTTTTTAGTAATGTTTTGCACTTTTCCGGGTATGCCCTTTACATCCTTGGTTAAATTTATTCCTAGATATTTGAATCTTTTACTTGCAGTTGTGAGTAGAATATTTTTCTTGATTTTCTCTTTGAATTGTTCATTACTAATGTATAGAAACACCACTGACTTTTACATGTTACTCTTGTACCCTGCCACATACTGAATTAATTTATTAGTTCTCATAGCTGTGTGTGGATTTTGTAGGATTTTCTATATTGAGAGTCATGTCATCTCCAAATAGGGAAAGGATTACTTCTTCCTTTCCAATTTGGATGCCTTTTATTTCTTTTTCCTACCTAATTGTTCTGGCAAAATCTTCCAGTACAATGTTGAATAAAAACAGTGACAGTGGGTATCCTTGTATTGTTCCTGATCTTAGAAGGAAAGGATTCTGTCTTTCAACAGTGAGTGTGATGTTAGCTGTGGGTTTTTCATATATGTCTTTTAACATGTTTAGGAAATTTCCTTCTATTCCTCGTTTTCTAAGTGTTTTTATCAAGAATGGGTGCTAGATTATCACAAATACCTTTTCTGTGTCAATTGAGATGATCATGTAGTTTTTCTCATTTGTTCTGTTAATGTGGCGTATTACATTAATTGATTTTATGTTGAAATGCCCTTACATACCTGGGATAAACTCCACTTGATTATGATGTATAGTTCTTTTAATATGCTGTTGCATTTGGTTTGCTAGTATTTTGTTGAGGAATTTTGCATCTATATTCATAAGGGAGATGGGTCTGCAATTTTCTTTTCTCATGGTATTTTTAAGAATGCCATGAGAAAGAATGTGTTAGGGTCTCTTTTTCTTCCATTTTTGGAAGAGTTTGAGCAGGCTAGGTATTAATTTTTCCTTGAATTTTTGGTAAAATTCACCATTAAAGCCATCTGGTCCTGAGCTTTTCTTCGTTGGATGGTTTTTCTTTGATTTAATCTCTTTTGTTTTCATTGGTCTGTTAAGATCTATTTCTCCTTGAGTCACTGTAGGTAGTTTGTGTTTCTAGAAATTTGTCATTTTGATCTAGATTATTTTATTTGCAGAATTTTTTTATTTTGCAGCTGTTCATAATATCATCTTATCATTTGCTAACCCTTTTTATTTCTGGGATGTCAGCAGTAATGTTCTCCACTTAATTTCTGACTTTAGTAATTTGCACTCTCTTTTTCTTTATCACTAACTAGAGGTCTGTCAATTTTATTGATCTTTTCAAAGAACCAACTTTTGGTTTTGTTAATTCTCCCTATTGTTCTTTTATTCTTTATTTCATTCATATCCACTAATCTTTGCCATTTTCTTCTTCCTGCTCACTTTTGATTTAGTTTGCTATTCCTTTCTAGATCCTTCACAGGCTAGGTTTCTGATTTGAGATCTTTCTTCTTTTTTAATGTAAACATTTAGAGCTACAAATATCCCTCTCAGCATTACCTTTGCTGCATTCCATAAGTTTTGTTATGTTGTGTTTTCATTTTCATTTGCTGCAAAATAATTCCTGATTGCTTCTTTGACCCATTGGTTTTTAAAAATGCATTGTTTAGTTTACACATATTTGTGAATTTTCCATTTCTTATTCTGATATTGATTTCTAGCTATATTCTGTTGTGATTGGAGAAGATACATTGTATAATTTCAATATTTTTAAATTTATTGAGACTTGTTTTGTGTCCCAATATATGGTCTCTTCTGAAGAAAGATCCACGTGCACTAGAGAGAATGTGCATTCTACCGCTGTTGGGTGAAGTATTGCATATGTGTCTGTTAGGTCTCGTTGGTTTAAAGTATTGTTCAAGTTGTTTACTTCCTATTGATCTTCTGTCTACATGTTCTATCCATTATTGAAAGTGGTGTAATGAAGTCTCCTACTATTGATGAAGAACCATTTATTTATCCAATCTGTCATTATTGGCTCCATATATTTGGGGCTTTGCCAATAGGTGATATATATTTATAATTTTTATGTTTTCTTGTTGAATTGACCCCTTTATCTTTGTATGGTGACCTTCTTTGTCCTTTGTAATAGTTTTTGACTTAAAGTCTATTTTGTCTGACATTTGTTAGCTATCTTAGCATCCTTTTGGTTACTATTTGCATGGCAAGTATTTTTTCTGTTCTTTCACTTTCTATATTCTTATGTTTTTGAGTTTAAGGTGAGTCTCTTGTATACAGCATATAGCTGGGTCATGGTTTTTTACCCATCCTGCCACTCTCTGCCTTTTGAGTAGGGGGTTTAATCCATTTATATGTAAAGTAACTACTGATAATGAGGGACATTCTTCTCCCATTTTGCTATTTGGTCTTTGTAAGTCTTATACTCCCCGCCCACAGTTCTTCCAGTAATGCCTACATTCATATTTATTTGATTTTTTGTAGCATACCATTTTGAGTTCCTTCTCATTTCTTTCCATGTATTTTTTTTCATTTATTTTCTTTGTGATTACCATGGGGCTAAAATGTAACATCCTAAATCTAGAACAGTCACCTTTGATTTGATACCAACTTAATTTGAATAGCATAAACATACACTGATCCTATTTCCCTTGGTCTCCCCTACCTTTTTAAAATACTTGTTACAAATTACATCTTTATACATTGTGCATCCCCAAGCATAAATTTATAATTACTGTTTATTCATTTGCATTTTAGAAACTGTAGGAAGTAAAAACAGTGCTAAATACCAAAAACACAATAGAGGAGTACTGGAATTTAAATTACCCATACAGTTGTCTTTACCAGAGGTGTTTGTTCCTTTATGCTGCTTTGATCCACTGTCTGGTGTCCTTTCCTTTCTGTCTGAAGAGTTCCCTTTAGTATTGCTTGGAGGGCATGTTTAGAGTTGATGAACTCCGGCAACTATTGTTATCTGGGAATGTCTTAATCTCTCCTTTGTTTTTGAAAGGCAGTTTTCTCACCAGTTACAAAATTCTTCATGGTCATTTTTTTCCTTTCAGCACTTTCAAGTATTTTGGCCCACTGCCTTCTTGTCTCCATGAGTTTGGATGAGAAATCAGCACTTAATCTTATTGGGACTCCCTTGTACATAACACATTACTTTTCCTGTAGCTTCCAGAACTCTCTTTATCCTTGGCATTGGACAGTTTGACTACTGTAGCAGTTTGGAATTAAATAAATATCCTTTATAAAAACCCGTTATAAAAACCAACCAATTTCTGGTATTTTGCTTCAGTACACCTTTGGCTAACTATTACAGTTGGTTTTTATAAAGGGTATTTATTTGGGGCAGGAGCTTACAGATAGCAGGCCATGAAACATAAGTTACTTCCCTTACCAGAGTCTATTTCCACGTGTTGGAGCAAGACCTCTGCTGACATCTGCCAGGGTTCAGGCTTCCTGGGTTCATCTGGGCTCAGCTCCTCTGGTTTCTCCACAAGGTCAGCTGTAGACTATCAGGCAATTGGTTCTGTCTCTCTGTCTGGGGCTCCAGCTTCAGCATCAGACTACAACATCTAAACCCATAACTCTGTCCTTTTGCCATGTCATTTATCTGTGAGTCTCCACCCACCAAAGGGTGGGGACTCAATGCCCTACTGGAACAAGAGGTTTACGTAATTACTTAACCAAGTAAACCTATGAATCCAGATATAATCTAATATGCCCAGAGGAAAAGACCAGTTTACAAACATAATCTAATATTTCTTTTTGGAAATCATCAATAATATCAAACTGCTATACCAACCCATTTCTAGAATTTGCATTAGCACTCCTTTGGATGACTAATACAACTACTATGTTTTTGGGCATGGTTCTCTTTAAGTTTATCCTGTTTGGAATTCATTGGGCCTCCTGAATGTGCATATTCATGTCTTTCATTAAGTTTGGGGAGTTTTTTGCCATTACTATTTTTAAAAGTATTTCTTGTGCTCTTTCTCTCTTTCCTTTCTTCTGGGACTACCATAATACATATATTGTAGGCCTGGTGATGTCTCACAGGTCTCTTAGACTCTTTTTGTTCTTGTTCGTATGTATTTTTTTTATTGTGGTAACATATTTAGGGCATAGGATTTTCAACTTTAATGTACAACTCAGTGGTGCTAATTACATTCACAATATTGTGCTACCATCAACACCATCCATTTTTCATCATCCCCGAACAGAGACTCTTCAATCATTAGGTAAAAACTTTCCTCTCTTAGGTTCTTTTTTTTTTTTTTTCCTGTTTTAAAATTCTTTTTTCTCTCTGTTCTTTGGCCCGAATCATTTCAATTGTCTTGGCTTGGAGTTTACTAATTCTTTCTTCTGCCCACTTTAATCTGTTGTTGAAATCCTCTAAGGAATTTTAATTTCAATTATTGTGGTCTTCAACTCTAGTATTTTTGTTTGATTCCTTTTCAAAATTTCTCTCTCTTTATTGAGATTCTGATATTGCTCATTCATTGTTTACCTGACATCCTTTAGTTCTTTGTCCATATTTTCCTCCATCTCCTTGAGCATATTGAGGATCATTTTATTTTTTTTAAGATTCATTTATTTATTTATTTCTCTCCCTTCCCCCCCTGCCCTGGTTGTCTGTTCTCTGTGTCTATTTGCTGCGTCATCTTCTTTGTCCGCTTCTGTTGTCAGCGGCACAGGAATCTGTGTTTCTTTTTGCTGCGTCCTCTTGCTGCGTCAGCTCTCCATGTGTGCGGCACCATTCCTGGGCAGGCTGCACTTTCTTTTGCGCTGGGCGGCTCTCCTTACAGGGCACACTCCTTGAGCGTGGGGCTCCCCTACGTGGGGGACACCCTTGCGTGGCAGGGCACTCCTTGCGCGCATCAGCACTGCGCATGGGCCAGCTCCACACGGGTCACAGAGGCCCGGGGTTTGAACTGTGGACCTCCCATGTGGTAGACGGACACCCTAACCACTGGGCCAAGTCCACTTCCCCTGAGGATCATTTTTTAAGTCTCTCTCTGGTATGTCCAAAGTCTGGGCTTCTCCATGATGGTTTCTAAATTTTTATCTTGGATGGCATAATTTCCCGTTTCTTTGATTGTTTTGTAATCTCTTGTACACCATACATTTTTTAAAAAAGATTTATTTATTTATTTCTCTCCCCTTCACCACCCGCCCCCACCCAGTTGTCTGCTCTCTGTGTCCATTTGCTGTGTGTTCCTCTGTGTCCGCTTCTTTTCTTGTCAGTGGCCCAGAAATCTGTCTCCTTTTGTTGTGTCATCTTGCTGCATCAGCTCTTCATGTGTGCGGTGCCACTCCTGGGCAGGCTGGACTTTCTTTCTCACTGGGCAGCTCTCCTTATGGGGTGCACTCCTTGTGCGTGGGGTTCCCCTACATGGTGGACATCCCTGCGTGGCAAGGCACTCCTTGTGCACATCAGCACTGCGCGTGGACCAGCTCACCACACGGGTAAAGGAGGTCCTGGGTTTGAACAGCAGACCTCCCATGTAGTAGGCAGACACCCTATCCATTGAGCCAAGACTGCTTCCCTGCACCATGCATTTTAATATTTTAAAGTGTTAAATCTGGCATTTAGTTCCTGAGCTGTTGTTTTAGTTTTCTAGGCTGCCTAAATGGTTTGGTTTAAGCAGTGAGAATTTATTCACTTATGGTTAAAGTCAGGGAAAAGATCCAAATCAAAGCATCAGGCTATACTTTCTTTCCAAAGGCCGGCTGCTGACAAACCTTGGCTCCTCTGCAATAAGGCAAATGATAGCATTTGCTGGTCTCTCCTTTCTCTTGCAGGTTTTATTGATTTCAGCTTCTTGCTTCCATGGCTTTCTTTCTCTCTCCCGGTATTCATTCCATTTATAAAAGACTCTAGTGAAAGGATCAAGAACTATCCTGAATGAGGTGGGCCACACCTTAACTGAATAGTCTCATTAAAAGGTCCTACTTATAATGGTTACACATCCACGGGAATGGAATAAAATCAAGAACATGTCTTTCCAGGGTACATACAACTTCATACCACCACAGATGCCTGTTTCTTAAGTTTTATACAGTTAGTGATCTGACAGAGATTTCCTTGAGTGCCAGGAACTGAAAAACACAAGCAAGCCAATGCAAAAACACCGTTCACAGTCTTTGCTCTGAGTTGGCTGGTGCTTTCCTCCAGAATTTAACTCTCATCTCAAGAAGATCCCCCCCCCCCACCCGCCGGGGAAATGCCAAGTTCAGGGTCCTCTGTCTTTTCTGTGTCTTGTCCTGGGCTTATGCTTGCTTGTTGCCTTAGGAATTCCCAGTTTATAGGAATTTGAATGGCCCTTCTACTTCCTATGAAATAGACTTCCTCCCCATCCCTGAGTTCTATTGCATGACTTAAAGAGGGTAAATCTCTAGCCCCATGCCACTTTGACTTAAGTGTTTCTTATGCTGTTTTTGCTGTCCACAAGCTGCTTCTGCCTGCAGGGCAGGTTCTGGGAGGGTGAGCTGGAGATGAGTTTCCTGGTTCAGTATTTCAGGCTGCCACCCGATAAATTGGCACCAACATGTCAACACCCCAGTAAGTGCACAGGAGTTACGCTGCTCCCTCTAGAACAGGAGCAGAGGCTGGCTCCACACCTACCAGGGAGGGGTGAAGGAAGGGCCAGTAAGGAGGCCAGGGGCTTCTCCTACTGTTTCTAATGCTGAGTTTTCTGGCTTTGGCCCTTGTCTTATTCCTGCAATCCTTTAACTGTTTTCTGGGGTTTGAGGAATATGACTCTTTCAAAGATTCTGTTTGGCAGTGGTTCCCTGGAGCACCTTACACTGCCATCCTGGTTGACTGGAACTATGGTTAAGCTTTGTAGTTGGTTTTTCTCTGACCTTTGAGTAACACTACTCTGCCCCAATCTGGAGAATCCCTGGAGATCATTGGAATCTTTTTAGCGGGGAGATTACATTGAAGGTGCTGTGCAAGACAACTTCCACATGTGCTGTTTCACTTAATCTTCGCATTAACTCTGCAAGGGGAAAATAGATTGTGAAAGACAAGATTGCACCTGACAATTAAGAAGATGATTTTATTCAGGCTATTTACAATGGGGAGAAGGTGCTTTAATGAGTACTGTCTCCAGGGAAAGACAGGTAGGCTGGAGGTAAACAAGGCGTATTCAGCAAGGCTTATAGGAGTCCTGAGGAAGAACGGAGGTGGGTCTCATTCCCGCTCTGGAAGAAGGGGCGGGCCTCATCCCAGAATATATGAGAGCAGAGTGGCCCTTGGATGTTAGCCATTTCTGGAACACTAAAGGGCAGGGGGGTTTCTTAGCCTCTGGGAGCACAGGACTCAGATGAAGGTCAACTTTGTCGGTATCATCCTGATGTTTGTAGCTGAGCAAATGACAGATGAGAGAGGTGAAGTAACTTGTCTCATGACACGCTATGAGGTAAGTAACTTGTCTCAGGACCCATTTCAGGTGGAGCGGTTCTAGAACCCTGGCCTGTCTGGCCCCAAAGCTGGCACCTTGTTGCAGACACAATGGCCTTTTTTTTTTTTAATTGTTGATGAGATGCTGTTTGTATTAGTCAGCCAAGGGGGTGCTGATGCAAAATACCAGAAATCTGTTGGCCTTTATAAAGGGTATTTATTTGGGGTAGAAGCTTACACTTACCAGGCCATAAAGCATAAGTTACCTCCCTCACCAAAGTCTATTGCCATGTGTTGGGGCAAGATGGCTGCTGACATCTGTCAAGAGTTCAGGTTTCTTGGGTTCCTCTCTTTCCAGGGCTCCGTTTCTCTCTCGGTTCGGCTGCTGTGCTCTTTCCACAAGGCCAGCTGTAGACTATCAGGTGAATGGCTCTGTCTCTTTCCCTGGGGCTTCTGCTGTGTATAAGGAGCTTCCCTAGTCCTCTGTGTGTTCACTTCCTGGGCTCCAGCTCAAAACTTCCAACTCTGTCCTTTGCCAAGTCTTTCCTCTGAGGAGGTGGTAGTTGAGGGGAGGCTTGAATAGTGAGAAGAGAAGGAACCAACCATGGGAACAGCTCTGCGAGTGGATGTGGGGGGAGAGCATTCTAGGAAGAGGAAGCATGTGGTGCAAAGCCCTGTGGGAAATGACTTGGTTTGTGTGAGGAGCCAGCAGAAATCCCTGAAGCAGAGTGAATGGGGGGTGGTAGACTGAGTTGGAAAGTTAAGAAAGGGCCAGATCCTGAAGGATCTCATAGGCCTGGCGAAGTGTTTGGATTTTATTCCAAGCACAACAAGGGGAGCCGTTGGCACAACAGCAGAACCCCCTGCCCGGTGGTCGGAGAGCATTCAGACAGAGGGTGTTCGTGAAAGGCCGGGAAAGGGTGCCGCCGGCCCATCTGCAGTTGACCTGGCCTGTCGACCGCACACTGCCCCTGCCCCTGGGCCTGCAGGTCCCTGGCCTGAGAACAGAAAACACAGTTATCCCCTCTGTGCGCAAACCGGGGCCTGCAGCTGGGCCTTCGCCAGCTCTGCTGACCGTCTGACTCCTGGATGCTGCTCCAAAATGTCGGAATGTTCCCCTCCTTGTTCATCTTCATCTGTGGTGGGTAGAGCAGGGATTATGTCCCATCCTTCCCCTCGGAGATGAGGAAGCTCAGGGGTTAAGTGGCACTAATTAAAGAAAGAGCTGAAATGGGAAGCCAGGGGGTGTGACTACGGGGCTGAGACAAACCGCTCCTCCCCGTGGACTTCAGAGGCTAGGAGACAGGCGTACACAGGGGTGCCCAAGCATGTTCTACCACCATGTAGAGTAACAGATGAAACAGGAGATGCTCTGCATCTAGTGGTCTTTCCAGCCACTACCCCTGCGCGTTCAGCTGTGATCTACAGCCAGCCACCATTATTATCTGCCATTAGCACTGTCATCTATTAGCAGCTATTATCACTTACCAACTATTAGCCACCATTAGCTACTATTATCACCCACCTACTATTATACATTATTAGCCACTCTTATCAACTATCTACTATTATCCACTATCAGCTTCTATTATCGTCAACCATTATCCAGTATCTTCCATTTGTTATCTGTGATCTACTATCAGCTACTATCTATTATCTGCTAGGTGGTACACTCTTATCAGCTACTTTTTATTCCCTACCATCTTTAGTTACCTTCCCTCTACCAGTTACTATCATTTAACATCCATCAAGTGCCATCTAGCTACGCCCCCACCTGGAAATGAATAATCATTAGCAATCTCGGTCAGAACTTTGCATACAGATGTCCCTCTGCGGTGTGAGCTGCTCTCTGCCACCATAGGTTTTGAGTGGCATGCTCCTTGGCAGGTGCCTGCCAGCGTCCCAGGTCAGGGCATTCATGGGCCTCCGGCCACCAGATCTGAGATCCAAGGAGGCCTGAGATGAGGTGCTTCAAGTCTACCCCTTTGGTTCATCAAAGCCTGCTTGAGGTAGCCTGTCTGGTTCCATGGGAAGGAGAATTCAGAAAGACGTCCGTGAACAAGCCACATCCGCATGTGACTGACTCAGCTGTCCCTCACCCCTGAGTACATACATGGCCCAAGTATATGCAGACATGAGGGACAGATGTGGGAGTGTGTGTGGGAAGCCAGCAAAACGGGGAAGTGTGCCGGATGCGGAAGGGCGAGAGGAAGGTCTGTTCTTTCAGTGAACAGGCTAACAGGCTAGGGCAGGTAGGGCAGAGGCTGTGTTCCAGAGTGACCGGGAGCTGACGGGCCAGAGGTGGCCTGCTTAGAGGGTGGAGGGTGGTGTGGAAAGCGCTGGACTTGCAGTTGGGTGGTGCACGTGAAAGTCCTGGCTCCGGTTGCTGGTGTGACCTTGAGCTAAGCCATTTGACCTCAGTGAATTCCTGAAGGCAGCATGCACACATGTGGAAAAAGTCACCAGGAGAGGAGTTCTGGGGACGGGAAGAGGGTCAGAGCAGCAGCAGGTGCAGCAGGAGCTTATCAGCCCAGAGGGACACCCTCTGGAGGAGGGAAAGAATGGAGAAAGGGTCATCAAGGGTCACAGCCAGCATGGCCATTAGAGAGCATCTAGAAGGGGATTTTTCAAATGTGGGCCATGACCCAGTAAGGTAGTGAAATCAATTAATAGGCTGTGACCAGTATTTTTTAAAAAAAGAAGAAACAGAAAAAAAGAGAAAACAGAGTGCATCCTACATAGCGAGGACAAGCTTTGTTTTGTGGAATGTATTTTCTTTATATATATTTACATTAGACACACACACTCACATGAACTGGGCTGCAAGAGAAAATGTACTTCTGACTGTGAGTCCTGGTGAAATTTTGGAAAACCACTGACCTGGTTGAACTTCCTGTTTTGGAAACCAAGGTGGGGAGAACTTAAGTGCTGTGCCAGGACAAGAATATCCAACCACTAAAACGGGGAGCTGGCTAAGCAATGGACCGGAAGCCTCCCCCGTCCAGGGGAAGGGCCCTCCTGAGAGTCCTGGGGGAAGGACAGCTCCACTGAAAGTGTGGGGTGAAGCAGTCAAGGGATTTCCAAATGACAAAGGCCAAGGAAGCAGGACGGTTGTGAGAGCCGCGGAGCCTTCCAGCCTGCTGGGGCAACTCACAGTTTCTCTGCAGCTGTTTGCAGAGCTGAGGGCTCTAGATAAGGAGCCCAGCCCCAGCCCTGCCCTAGGGACTTGCAGTCCAACAGCATCCCTGGCCAGCCTTTGGGTAGCCAGCTATGGATTCGGAGACACGCAGACCTGGGGTTCAAATCCTGGCTCGGCCACTTACAGAAAGAGTCAGACATGTCATGTTAAATTTGTGAGTCTCAGTTTCTTCATAGGTAAGTGAAAATTCCTACCTCATAGAGATTTTTTTTTCTTTTCTTTTAAAGGATTTTCTGAAATAAGTATATGGAAAGTACTTGGCACTTGAATATATTCAATAAATGCTTGCCCTTGCCTCCTCCCCTGCATCCTCCCACCCAGTGCTTCTCGGTTCACAAAGTGCTTTTGGATCCATTATCCCATTGACTATCTGTCTCAGCCGGCAAAGGCGGTTCCTACATAAATAGGTCAGTAAAGTAAATAACTTTAATATTTACATTTATGCAGGCAAAGCCACCTATATCCCTCACCAAGACAGAGACGACATATAGAGATCCCAGCAGACGGACAGATTTAGAAGTGATACCTACTTCCAGAAATTTCCAGGGCCCCTGAGTAAATGCCTAACTCCAAGTCAAGAGGCTTTGAGCCAGGCAGAAATGGGGGCTGGTTTGGGGTTACTGTTGCCCCCCCACGTCCCCCTTCATCCCCGGCAGGTGTTAAAACGACTGATCAGGCAGATCCACTTCCTTTCCGGCCCAGTGGACCGAAGATGGATCCAGTGAGGAGGCACATTAATGAGAAACATGATCGAAACCTGGAAGGGCTTTCAATGCTCTGGGGAAAAATATTGTTTTTTCCACATTTAAAAAAAAGTGCTTCTATTATCTCCCTCAAGATAAATTCCAGCTATTTACTCACAGTTTCCTTTATGAAAAAAGCATATGCATTCCCTCGGGGCATCTTTCTTGCTTGATAACCTCATAACCAGATTGTAGACGCAGATATATCAAGATGCTTGTTACCGCACCTTCTCTCTCAGGTGTGGAGACAGATTAATGAGGATGGGCTTCGTGTATCTGGAGTGCAGGCAACTCAGGTCCTTGCTTTTAGGACAGGCTGATTCCCTTCTGAGTTCCCTGCCTATTTGGATGATGCCATTCATTATCCAGTGACTGGCCCTAGAGCCAGCCCTTGCAGAACCAGGCGAGCCACAAGCCCCAGATTCCCCTCCCTGAACCCAGGGCTCCAGACTGCAGGCAGAGGTTAATACAGCTCTAGCTGGAGTCTGGGAATCGTCTGGGTAGGCCAGTCTAATATAATTTGTCCCGTTGTCCTCTGAATATGTTTGCATGTGCCCCATTTTCTGGGATGTGACTCAAGGACACAAAGATTTACTACTCTGTCTTCTTCAAAGAGTTTTATAGTTTTTGCTCTTATATTTAGGTCTATGGGTCAATTTTGAATTACTTTTTTGCATGGCGTGAATTAAGGGTTCATCCTTTTACGCATGGATATCTGATTGTCCCAGCATCCTTTGTTGAAGTGTCTATTCTTTCTCCTTGAATTGTTTTGGTACCATTTGGAAAATCACTTGAACATAAACGTAGGGGTTCTTTTCTGGACTCTCAATTCTATTCTATATGTCTTTTTGCCTGTACCTCACTACCTTGATTACTGTAGCTGTACAGTAAGTTTTGAACCAGGAAGTGTCAATCCTCCAACAGTGTTCTCATTTTTCAAGATATGGCTGGCTGTTCTGAGTTCTTTGGACTTCTGTATGAATTGGATCCATGTGCCTTGCTTCTTCCACCACCTAAAAAGAACAATTCTGATGTATCCATCTTAACCATTGCTCAGCAGGTTATTGGCTCCTGGGATTAGGAAGCTACTCTGGTCTTCAGTGTAAACCTCTGAGAGACACTGAGAAGCTGCAGCAGCAGGGTCCATTGCCAGGCCAAGAGGAGACCATCTGAGAGACAAAGATGAGGCAGCTCGCGTCTAGGCGGGTAAGGCTCAAGTCTCTCATTCCACTGATAGTTCTTGGGACTGGACTCATTCATTTATCATGCGCCAGCTGTTAAATGGGGTTGGTGGTACCAATTTTAAGACAATTTCCCTGAGCTCTCAGTGTATCATTTGAGTCTGGGAAAACAGGCAGGATCCAGACAGGTGGAGAAGAGAGGGGATCAGCTTTTAGTTGGAATAAGGAGCACATGCCAAGGTGCAGGGGTGGCACAGCATGGATTCAAGCATGAGGAGTGAAAATAAGGCTGTACTGATAGGTTGAGCGACACAGACCTAGAGTGACAGGTTAAGGGCTTTGAAGTTAACTTGGTAAAAAGTCAGTTCCTTTCCACAGGCACTCATTGGACCCATGTTATATGCAAGTCACTTTGCTGGGCGCTTTGGGGAAAGTACGAAGACGAATGTACTCCTGCCTGCCATGGCTTTACAGCCCAGTAAGGAAGGGAAGATGCAAATGCTTAGGGTGCAAAATGAATGTGGGATGAAGCTCACTGGTGGCACAAAGTCCCTTAAGTGTATAGAAACATTTAACGTAGGAGAAAGTCCAAATCAAATTGGCTTAAAAAGTAAAGCCATGGCCTATTTTACTGAGCAGTTGGAAGTAGGTCAGGCTTCAGGCAAGGTTTGACCCAGATGTTCATTTTATTCACCAGGATTTTATTTCTTTCCCTGCCTCCCATGGAATCTTTTGAATCCTGAGGATGCATCTCTCATAGTGCCAAGATGACTGGCAAGCAGACATTGGAGATCTTACTTCTTTCTTCTTACCCGGAGGAAGAGAGCAAGAGCAAGGGGGTGAGGGTGAGAGAAAGAATCTTTTGGCAGCAGCCTTAGAAGAAAGAGAATACTTTTCCCGGAAGGGGAAGCAAACATCTCCCGGAGACTCACCAGCCTCAAATGCTCAATTCAGACCCAACCACTTCACCCGAAGGATGTGGCCTCTGGAGCTTGGGATTGGGGATACTCCCACTCAAAATGCAAAGCTGGGTATTTGGGTCCTGTTAAGAAGGGAGAAAGGAGTCCACACTGCTGATACATGTCCTGATTTCCATACATGTATTTTTACAAATACCGAGTCACTGGGAAACATGCTCATTCCTCCCTCCAGAGTGTCATCCAGTCGTGTCCAGCTCTAAGATCAGGCTCATGAGGCGATGTCGATCTCCTCCAGCAGGGCCTGGTGGAGACCTTAGTGATTTATCCACTTTCCACATCCTCATCTTACCATGGTGGGGAGACATCAGGATAACTTCAGTACAAATATCCTTGTGGAAAGGAAAGAATAGGGTACAGCAGAGCGGCCCCTGGTCCATAGCTGATAGCGTGAAGCAGCTGGGCAGGACGAGCACGGACTCTCTGCCTGGGTAGAGTTCTTTGGTCAGCTTAATTCCTTGTCCATTTTGGTCCATGGCTCCTGGTTCTGTTCTCTGGGAGGGATTTTCTTGTCAATTGCCCTCCCTGCCTGTATCTGGAATGTCTCCTGGGAATGCTGGCACTTGTTCAGCAGCCCAAGAATTGTCTCTAGAAGCTAGGCAACCATCGGCCATAGTTTAATGGAGTTGATGTTGTGGCAAAATAGCTCATTTAAAAACTCGAGGGGAGTGGATATGGCTCAAGCAGGTGAGTGCCCACCTCCCACATGGGAGACCCTGGGTTTGGTTCCCAGTGCTTCCTAAAGAAGAAAAACAAACAACGAGCAGACAATGAGCAGGCATTGAGCAAAAACAATGCACAGACAATAACAAAAACAAGGAGACGAGGAAAAACAATGAGCAAGACAATGAGCAAACAATGAGCAGACAATGAGCAAAAACAAATGAGCAGGAAATGGATGTGCCTCAAGTACTGAGCACCTGCCTCCCACATGGGAGGTCCTGAGTTCAGTTCCTGGTGCCTCCTAAAGAAAAAACAAACAGACAACAAGCAAAAACAATGAGCAATGAACAGACAACAAGCAGACAACAAGCAAAAACGACAAGCAAAAGCAACGAGCAGATAGAAGAGGGAGACTTGGGGGGTGGGACTCGAGGCATGGTAAGCCTTGGTGGTTTTCTAGCCAATCTCCACCCTCACCTTCTTCCTTGCTAATGGATCTCCAGTTTTGACCAGGGTGGCAATGTGCATAGCTAAGGGACTTGATCTCCTAGCCTTCTTTGCAGCTAAGAGTGGCCCTTGTGACACAGTCCTGGCCAATGAAACATAGGTGGAAGTTGCTGGATGGAAGTTTCTGGAAAGCTTTTAAGGATGACTGACTTAGTCTTTCAGTCTTCCCCACCTGGGATGTGCACGTGATGCCTAGAGCTGTAGCAGCCACATGGTAAGCCTAAGGATGAAAAAATTCCACATGTCAAGGATGGTGGAGGAGAAAGGTAGACCCAATGGTGCTCTCCTGGTTGGCTACCCCCAGTCTCTGTCTTAGAAAAGGGAAACCTTATTTCAGTGAAGCTACTGTGGTCAGCTTCCTGAAGAGTCAACCAAACTCAGTTCTAACAGGTACTGTAACCCATGCGTTTCTTTGCTTCAGACCATGGACAATTAAACAAAGCAGCAGAGTTATTCACATTTGAGGCTAAGACAGGGTCTGGAAACTTCCATTTCTAAGCAACCAGCCCTGGCCTCACAGCTTTACTTTCCCCTAGTCCTCAGTGGGCTATATATAGCTGGGGCAAATTGAACCTCAGATTGAGGTGCAGATGTATCTCTAAAGCTTCCTGCCAGGGCCATGATAAATCCTTTTCTTAGGCAGGCAATACTTAACAGGTGTATTTGAAAGAGCCTGGGGTGGGGGTAAGAGTGGGGGGAGGGCTGGTAGCCTTCTCCTGGGTCCTAATCTGTCTTCTGCTGAGTTTCTCACTTCCTGCCTCTTCTTTCTGGAAATTGAGCTTGATGGAGAAAATCTGGCTTTCCCAACTCTGCAAGGCTAATTTTTAATTGCCAGACCCCTGGGAAATTTATACTGCAGGCCACAAGCTACAAGGGCCCTGGCTTAGCCCATCCATAGTTTCTTCTCTGCCCGTTTTTAGGTGGGCCAGTTTGGAGCCTTACTGAAAGCTTCAAAAGGTATCCCCTCACTCTCGAACATCTTGAATTTTCCCTACCAAATTCCGGGACCCGTAGATGAAGCAGGCCACAGGTTGATTGACCGTTCCGCTCCTCTAAGAACAAGGGATTCCCTTGTCCTGGTCCAGGATCATGGAGCCCCAGGGGCCTTCCGTGTTCCGTTAATCGCGTATTTCAGGACTCGTATTTCCAACACACCATTGCTAGTATCACATGCCTTATGTGTTATAAGTAAGAGAAAAAGCCAAGTCAAACCAGCTTTAACAATGAAGAAGTTTCATTGCTTCCCAAAGCCGTGAAGGACAGGGCTGACGGAAGATTTCAGGCAGAGCGCAGTCCAGGAGCTCGACAGTATTTCCGAAACCTTTCTTATTTCTCTGATCCACCTGCCATTGGGTTGGCTTCCCCATCAAGCTGGGTGCCCACAGGGTTACGAGATAGCTTAAGGTGTGTTGGCTGAGTGCCCAGAGAGCTTGCAAAGCGACAGACGCCCGCGTCCTTCCCAGAGATCCTAAACTAACCTGTCTGGGGAGCAGCCTGAGCATTAAATGTGTTGAAAGCTCCTCCGGTGTTTACAATAGGTCACCAAAGTCGAGACTCAAGACTAATCTGAGACGTGAAAAAAAAAGAAGGGTAACTCTCAGGCAACTGGGACTGAAAGGTAAAATGAAAACATTCTGGATTTATCAATTTCATTGAATTGAAGACACCATTGATTGAAAGACATCACTATTTTATGTACCACGAAGAAGAAAAAATGGTGCCTTTTAAACCATGACTTTCCTCTAATTGTCATCACATCCTGCTTTCAGAGATGCAATGTGAAAGAAAAGTGTTTCCAAATCTATGAAATTAGGTATGTATCTAAAGAAGAAGGCCCTTTAAAGTAGATACCTTGTAAGGATTAATTTTATACAGATTCCTTTGAAGTTACATTATTTAAAACACCTGTGGAATGCTTTTCCTTTGCAGCGAGAATCCATTTTCTATTTATACAAGAAAATCACAGTGTATTGGAGCTGGAAGAGACATGAGACCATTCAGACCAACCCCTGGATCGATTTAATTATAGTTGCACCTTGTTTTAGCCTAAAAAATGGTATTAAGGGTATTTCCCAGGCTTAATCTCTCACTCTATTTACCATTCTTGGCTCTGGATAGCTCTGGGCTGTTTCCAGCAATCAAATCCACCCTCCCAGGATGAAGATTTGCCACCAGCGAGGCTATTTAAAGTAACGTGCAACAGGCTCTCCTGGCAGTTCCCAGAATGGGGACTGAGTAATGGGTAAGAAATGGAACCACGTTGGAACAAGCTGCTGTTCCCACTTGATGTTTGTGCTATGTCAAGAGCAGTCGCACCATAAAGCCTTGTTCCACAGACCGAAGACGCTAGGCAGGGACCCGTGCACATATACAAATGACACATGGAGGGTGTGTCCACCCCTGCTTGAAGAGCCTTCCAATACTGGAAACCTAATAGGGACTGGATGGGAAAGTCTCAAATAAAGGGCAGGCGAATGGTCATGAGATACCTTGCAACCTCATCCCAGGGAGACCAGCGAGAACTGCTTTATATGTTTTGCTGAGAAAAACGAACACCCAGAGGGAGGAGGTGCTGGGCCAGGAGGGCCGCGGGACCTTGGAGTTGAGCCCAGGGCTGCGCCAGTGCCCTTGCCAGCTGGCCTGGGCTGCTGCTTGCCTCTGAAGGCCTCACCGCATTGATAAAGTGCAGGGTTTGGGGAGGCGCTTTGGTTAGAATTCAGGCAGTGGGCCAAGGAGGGCTTTGGTTTTCTCAGCACGTGGGGCCAGGGCTTAGCCAGCAGGCACGGCCTGCCAGCCTTCTCGTGCCCACTGGGGCATCTAGAGCGCCAATCCAGGGCAAGGATCCAGGATTAAAGGTGTACAAACGCTTGCCCTGGGGTCTGCAAGCAGCCATCCAAATCACTTATTCTTTCCCACTTGTCATATAGGTAGGATGATAGCCTCTTCAGAAACTGCAGTCCCCTGCCCCGGAAGGGGCCAGCGTTGGTGGGCACATGTCGGGTCTGCTGCTCCTAGATATACACACGCCTGCTTGCACGCCCCGGTGAGCCCTTGTTCCAACCTTAGCTATTTCCTTCAGATTGCCGGGAGCAGCGCCCGTGTGTTGGGTCAGGCTGCACCCACCCCTGCTGCCAGCCCGGGGTCCGTCTCTCTGGACTTGTGCTCCTCAGTCTGGCCTCCCTACGTGAGGGGAGCTCCTGAGGAAAGAGATTGCTCCTGCTGGGACATCCTGCACTGGGCTTCCCCGAGCCCACGGGGAGGGCTTGGGAAGTGGACACTTTCAGGGGACATGCACGGGCAAGTCTTTCTTGAGCATTTCCTAAGAAGAGCCAGCCAGCTCTTCCTCTCAGGCTCAGGCAGTTTCTGGGAAGGAGGCTCCGGGGCTGGCGGGGGCCACCGCCCTTGGCTCTGGGGCCGTCCCGGGGGTGGCTCCACCCACGCCCAGCACCAGCCTCAGTGGCCCTTCCACAGAGGTGAGGGGGCCAGAGTTGGGGGAGAGGCAGTCAAGTTTCCTGGAGAGGCAATGCTCAGATATCTGAGGTTAGTCCCCGTTGTTTCTGTTCCGATTTAAAATGAGTCACAGGGTTGCTGACTATTTCTCCCCAAGCAATAACAGATTATGCCTTTTAATGATTTTGGAGTTAGTCTAATATTCCAGCAGTTTCCCTGCCCAGGAGCAGGGATGGTGGGTCCTCTGGAAAATGACAGGGAGAAGCCAACATGCGACTCAACATTTGTCATGGGTCATGGAAGCAAACAAGTTACCCGCTGCCTGCCCAGTCAGTTCTGTGCCTGGTGTGTGTGTGTGTGTGTGTGGCGGGCCAGAGCACCAGGGAGTGGTTTCATGGTCCGTCCACCTGTCCCTCACTAATGTGTGGTGTCTGTGCCATGAAAGCAGCTTGTTTCCTGGCACCCGCAGCCTGGCAGATGGGCCTTGACCTTTGTAGCAACTAGCACGGTGTTAGGTAAACAAGACCCCCTGCCCCTCTCCCTCTTCTGCTCCTGCTGCCAGTTAGTTCTATTTTTGACAGGCTCGTGCCAGGGAGGTTGGGAGAGCTGATGGTGGGGGCAGAAAAGTGGGCACCTGCTGGAATGGGGGTGGGAGGCAGATGGCACCTCGAAGCATGGCCTCTCACCCCGGCCAGATTTGGTCTGTCTGCGGGAGCCAGAGAGCACCCCACTGACCCCCAACCGAACAGCTCTGAGGATGCGATGGGGGTGACTGGGGCCAAGGGGAGA
The DNA here is from genome assembly GCF_030445035.2 of Dasypus novemcinctus. NCBI lineage: Eukaryota > Metazoa > Chordata > Mammalia > Cingulata > Dasypodidae > Dasypus > Dasypus novemcinctus. Next base: position 22,617,446 of record NC_080699.1, on the reverse strand, counting down.
AAGGGGCAAAGCCAAGCAGATTGGTTCCACAGTGCATCCTTGATCTGTGCGGAGGAGGGGCAGCCGTCACCTGATGGGAGGGCCGGCTGCTTGCAGGAGGGCCAGGCCCCATCCCAGGGCCCCTATTAGTCTGATGGATGGTCCTGGGGCTGCTAACATGGTTAGGGCAGGCAGCGGCCTGGGGGCTGGAGCGCAGAGGCTGGCCAGCATGGGCCTGCTCTAATCACATTTGCCTGTGCACAGAAGAGGCCCAGACTACCCACCCAGGAGCCCAGAGGACATTAGTTACAGTCATTTAGAAACATTTTTTTGTATCAAGCTTTTCTTACCTTATTATTATTATTTAAGAAAATTGGTTTACTGCCCAGGGCACACAGAGAAAGGAGCAGCTGTAAGAATGGATGATGGAGGAAGGGCCAAGGCCAGCTGACTCCCCAAAGCCCCCCGTCTCCAGGGTGGGCCCCGCTTTGCAGGTGGGGGTGCCCTAGGCTTCCCGGCTGATAAATCACTGAGCCTCTTCTACTTCCCACATCTGAGCTGGCCACTCTTCTTTTAATAAACTTTTTTTATTTTTTTTATTTTAGAAGAGCTTTAGTTTTGCAGAAAAATTGCAAAGGTAGTATGGAGAGTTCCCATGCACGCCATCTTCCGTTTCCCTGTTGTTAACCTCTTGCATTACTTGGGTACTTCTGTCACCATTAAGAACCAATATTCAGACGTTATTATTAGCTAAAGCCCATACTTTGTATTAGCTATAGCCCATACTCTGTGCAGATTTCCTTAGCAATCTAGTTTTACCTAATGTCCTTTTCCGGTTCCAGGACCCCATGCAGGATGCCACGTTACATTCCCACGTTCCTCGGAATGTTCATTACATTAGGGCCCTCTGGCCTGTGACAGTTTGTCAATTATGATAGTGTTCTTTTTTTTATGATATAAGTCACATACCATAAAGCTCACCCTTTTAAAGTGTTCAATTCACTGGGTTTTAGTATATTCACAAAGTTGTCCAACCAACACTATTTCCAGATCATTTTCATCGCCCCAAGAAGAAGCCCCATATCCATTGGCAGTCACTTCCCACTCCTCCCTTCCCCCAGGGCCCTGGCAATCACTAATTTGTTTTCTGTCTCTATGGACTTGCCTTTTCTGGGTATTTCATATCAATGGAATCGTATGATACGTGGTCTTTTGTGTCTGGCTGAACCGACGATTCTTAGAAAGCTTTATGGCTTTAATTCTTATCCTTAGACTGAAGACAGGATTCTAGGGAAAACAAATTCAAGGGACACAGACAAGATTAACTCTGGAATTCTGAGCCCAAATCCACTTGTTTTGACTCCAGAACTAGAGTATTTTCTTTATATCCCTCTGTCCAATCATTCATTCATTCAACATTCATTCAGGGTCCTCTGGGTGCTGGGTGCTGGGGATACAGAGGAGAAGAAAGCCTAGCCTGAGCCAAGCTGCCACCATCCGTCTGACTCTAGCAATGGCCTTCTCACTGAGCCCTTGCTCTTCAGTCTAGTCTCTATTAAGGCAGCCAGAGTGAGCAAGTCCTGGCTCAACTCGACTCAGAATCATTCAGTAGCTTTTTACTTCACTCAGTAAGAACCAAAGTCCTTACAATGGCTTCGAGGATCCCGTCTGCCCTGCTGACTACATTTCTTACTGATCTCGTCCTTGTTCACTCTGAGCTGGGTACGCAGGTCTCTGCACCTTTTTCATGCCCTGCCAGGCATGCTCCCACCTCAGGACAATTTTCACTCACTGTGTCCTCTGTTGGGAGCATGCTTCCCCGCAAAACATCTGCCTGGCTCATGCTGTCACCAACTACAGATTTTTGTGCAAATGTCATCTCGAAGATACTTTCCCTGACCATCCTGCTTGAAATAGCAATTTTCTCTCTGAGTTCCTGATTCTCCTTCCCTACTTTATTTCTCCTCCTTTGCACTTATCACCATCTGATTCATGGTATTATGGTCTTTCTTTATTTGTTTATTATTCCTCTCTTCCCATTAGAATATTCTATAAGGGAAGGCATTTATTTTTGTCTGTTACACTTACTGCTGTATTCCCGATACCTATGGAAGTGTCTGGCATATATGCTCACTAAATATTTGTTGTATGAATTATAAACTCACTAAATATTTGTTACATGAATTATAAACTCACTAAATATTTGTGACATGAATTATAAACTCTTACTCTCAATCCTTTATCTCTTCTAATCAGAAGTTTCCCAGGAGTCAGCTCTGCACTACTGTGGACCATGAGGGGATGGTATGGGGAGGAGACTTGTTCTGTGGGACCCCTAAGAGATGGAATTAATACCATTTGGGAGGGAGGAAGTTCAGGAAGACAGATACTGGCCTTCATTAATTAATTAATTAATTATAAAGTGAGTTCGTCTTTAAAGGAAGTGCTTTATAAGAGATTGTTAAATAAAATGAAAAGCAATCCGATCATCTATCTAGTCAATAAATATTTACTCAATGGCAGTTGTTTACTGGTACCTTGGTAATTGCTGAAGATACAGTACTGAGTAAAAAGATGCATGCTCCACACTTATGAAGTTTACAGTCCAGCAAGAGAGACAGACACAAGCAACTTATTACACAAATAAGTTTTAACTGACCATCTGTAATATATGCTATGAAGGGAAAGTATAGAGGGCTGGGAGAAGCTTATAACTGGGAGCACTGACCTAGTCTGAATGTTAGGGAAGAGAAGAACTTTCTTACAGGTAGAGATGACAAAGGTTGAAAGAGGATGCTTTGGAGTTGAGCTTCCTTTGGAAGATTGGGCTGGAGGCTAGAAGATGTCAGCGGGGATGTTGTAGGTGCTGTAAGCATTGGCTAGGGTACTGTGGGAGCTTCCTATTCCAAAAATCTAGGAATTCACCTGAATTTCCTGGTTGAATGTGAGACAGTCTCAAGTTCTCTCCTGGATGAAAATTAATTTTACCAGTGCTTTGTGGACCCAAATACCAATCCTTAGCACCTGGTGTCCCATTTCTGTTGAGGGCTAAAGACTATGGGTGATCTGGGATGGTGGAAAGACTTATGAGCACCTGTCTGTAATAATATCTCCTTTATCTCTGTGCTGCAGGTTAATTTACTATCGCACTCTCCTCTCCTTATCTCATTTGAAAAGAACTATGATCTTTGTGAGCTAGACCGGCCAAAAATAGTTATCCAAACTTTTCAGAAGATGAATTAAGGCTCAGAGAGGGTAAAATGCTGAACTTCATAAACCATGAACTTCATAAAACCATAAATCATGGTGCATTGATTAAAAAAACAAATCCAATGTGTTTTCTTTTAGGCATTGGTTAGCTATTGTCCAAGTAATTCTGTGTCACGAATCATCCTGCAAACTCAGTGGCTTGAAAGAATAACTATTCATTATTGCTCACACACCGGCAGGTCAGCTGAGACATGGCTCCTCTGGCGTGGCTCGGCTGCTCAGGTGGTTTGACTTACCTTTGGGTTGGACCTGGGGGTAGCTGAGGTGGCTCTGCTTCAGGTTGTGGCAATGCTGGTGGCTCTGCTGCACATGGCTCTCATCCTTCTCCTGGGACCATGGGCTATCCAGAGCATTTTCTTTTCATAATGAAATCAGAGGTGAAAGGCCCCTATGGCAGAGGATTGCAATTAGGCCAGTGTCACTTCTCTTTTGTTATATGGCCAAAGAAACTCGCGATGTCCAAACCCAAAGCTGAGGGGAGGGAAAATATACTCCAGTCCTTTAGTGAGAAGAATCGCAAAGATACATGGAAAGACAAAGATAGATGGAAAAGGATGTGGATACAGAGAGGAGGGAAAGATTGGGACCAAACAAGCAACACATTACATCCCACCGGTTCTTTTGTTCACTGTTCTCTCATTTCTTCGCTCAGGCCTTCAAGTTGTTGAGGACACAGTCTTGTTGAGGATACAGTCTTCATAAACAGGCAGTTTCAGCCCAGGATGAGATGTGCTGTGAGAGAGGCAAGCCCAGAGGCTCTTGGGAACACAAAGTTGAAGAACCAAAAATGGGGCATCTGGGTGGGTCTCATTCCCAAAAGAGGAGCCAAGAGATGAATCAACGAAGGAACAGAATAGAAATTAAAACCATTCTAACATAGTTCCACTTGTCAATCATTGAAATCAGGTATGTCAAGCACTTCAGCTTTGTTTTTTTTTTTTTTTTTTTTTTTTAGTAGATTGGGAACACCTCCCTGTTGTTTTGTTAACCCTTGTTTTTCTTTCATTGTTACAGAAAAAACATCTGGGAAAACCTGTGCTTGCTTTAAAGCAAAGTTTGGAGGGGAGGATGAGAGTGGTGTTGCTTATCCAAACGCTCTTCAGCAGTGGATTTTGGAGGGAAGAATAAGGGTGGAACTGGAACTGGCAGTGAACCAGAAGGCATTGTGGGACAGTTCCTGGGATTCTGTAGGATAATGACTTAATAGTAAGTGCTACTCTTTATTAAGCTCTTTTTGCCAGTGCTTTAGACGAGGTACGTTCTTTTAATAATGACATTTTATAGATGAATGGAGTGCAGATCAGAGCAGACAGAGCAGGGTGGCCTGATTCCCTGGTGCATGGTGGGTAGAGGGAAAGGACAGCCAGCAGTAGCCTCAGGTCAGCATGGACAGACCACTGTTCTGTGTGCAGAGCCCTGGCTGAGGACTTGTGATGGGAAATTCCAGGAGCAGCATTATCAGAGATGTTTCTGGGTGGGTTATTTATAGCCTGCACACCCCTCCCATTCGTATAGATTCTGATAACTAGGGGTCCCTCTTTTTACTAAGGGCTTGATAGTATGTGTGTATGTGTTGATGGGGGGAAAGCTTGGGATGTGAAAGTTTGAAGACAGGATCTGGGAAAGAGTCACATTCTTCTGCATAATAAAGAAGTGAGAGATTTAGAAGCTAAGTTAGAAAAGGGAGTGAGAAACAGAAGAACAGAAGCCAGAGAGTATGTGGGTAGGCAGAAGGGAGGGGTCCCAAGCAGGGGCAAGAAAGGGAAGGGATTTGGAGTAAAAGGAGGCAGAACTAGCAAAACGTTAAAAGAAGATTTCAGTGGGGTGTGGAAAGTAAATCCTTTCCATCTTCCCTACCAAATGTCCAGTAAATCCCACTCTGTTGATTTTTAGGCAACTGGATTTATTTGGGAGCTTATAGAGGAGGCTGAAAGAGACAGTGAAATCTGTGTTCTATATCTGAACACATGCAAATTAACATTAACTGGCTGGAAAATGTTTTCAACTGGGCGTGGTAGCAGAGCGTTTTGGGTTTTGTCTCCTGGGTTTCAGCTTGGTCTCCTTAAGCAGCTTATAGTCCTTTGGAGGACAGGATGGTCCTTCCTCTCTCCCATGGACTGGCACCGGCCTGGGCACACACCACATGCTCAGGAATTGCTGAAGAGTGGATTTGTTGCCCCATTCAGAAAAGAATCATGAGTTTTTCTTTGACAATGTTCCCAGAGTTTCCAGGTCACTCATAATTTCAAATATTCTTTTTCCTTATCCCTCAAAAGTGTGCTTCAATTGGTCAGATCATGCATTTGGATTTTGAGCTCAGATAAAATGGCCACCTTGTTCCTAGGAACAATACTTGAATACAGAAAGAACCAGAGCTGGCCTGCTTTCCCAGTTATGGGCAGACTCCCAACCTATCAATAATTTGACCTACCATGGGCTACATGAGTTGAGCAGGAGAAGACTGAGTCTGGGTCCCCTCTTCCCATGAGGACAAGTGTTCTTTTATCCTGATTCAGAATCCTTAGGGACCAAGAATCCTCCACATCTACAGAAGCATCTCCTTTTACTTAGACCTAGAAGAATGGGGCTTTGAGTTCCCAGTGAGAACTTGTGAATTCATGGGATCCCGGTATGGGTCTTACCCTCCATGGAACCCCTGTCCAAAATCATTGGGAGTGAGGTGGTGGTGTTGATGGGATGTGCTCTCAGAGTCAGGTTTGAAAACTCAAAGCATTCTTCCACAAAAACCCTGCTATGAGCAATGCCTAAGGGTAGTGGAAAAATGCATTGCGTATATTTTTTGGTAAAATAGGTGTTTGTGACTGGCCTAGGAACCTGGTCACCATTTGTGATAGGCAAGTACTTGCTTTGGAGTCTGACATGCCTGGGTTTGAATTTTGGCTTCATCACTTGCTTGCAATGTAAACTCGGGCATGCCACGCTTCCTCTCTGAGCCTCAGTTTCCTAACTTGTAAAATGGGAGCAATCAACATCTACCGATACTTACTGAATTAGTTACGGTAGGTGACCTTCAGTAACAAAAGTCACCAAATCTCAGCGGCTTAACCCGATAAAGATTTATCCCTCATGTCACAATCCAGTGTGTGTCAGCAGAGGGGTTTGGCTCCCTGCAGTCATAGGGATCTTGCATCCTTCATTTAGAGCTTGGGAGATTTCCACTGGATCTTCTGCATCAGGCAGGCAGATGAAGGAGAGAATACAAGGTATTGAACAGGAGGTATTTTTTTGGGCCTGACTAGGAGGTGATTTTCAGCCACATTCCATTGTCTTACAGCTGGGAAATGACCACCTGTGTGCTGAAGAGGAAAGGGTTATCGCTTTGGTGAATAAGCCAGTGTCTGCCACTCCTACTTTGTAGGGTTGTAATGAGGTGAAGATGTAATGAAAAAAAAAAAAAAATGCAAGTGAAATGTCTTATTCTATTTAGCACAAAGCTGGTCTCCACATACGTTGGTTCTAGCAGTATTGTTTACTCAGAGAAGCGAATTTTGGATTCCAAACAAGGAACTTATAAAGGACTTTCAAATCTCCATGCAGTTGTGCCACGCAGGCTGCCTTGTCTGTTTTTCTTCGGCTCCCTGGGAATTCTGACGACTAGGCCACGAGGGGTTAAACTACCCCGGCCTCCAGTGATACTCGACAGCTGGGTATCTTTCCAAGGGCCTTCAGCACTCTCCTTCACTGCAGTAAATACATCTGGCATTCCCTATTCTGGAAATACAAGCAACCAGTCAATTGAAAAAGGCGTCTGCTGATGGTAGCATGACAAGCAATATCCATAACTGCTTGTAATCTCCTTCAGACATCCGCCTGCTCCCAGCCAGTCCCACCGAGCACAAAGGGGCCCTATTATCACAGCAGCCTTCTGTCGCCAAAAATGCAGATGAACCCTGACCTGATGTTCCACTCAACGCGCCCTCTGAGCAAAGGGCCCCCTTCGAGTGTTTACCCTGCCAGAATAGCAGATGAGGGGGGCACGGGGAGCAGGCTTTCTGGAGGCAGCAGCTGCGGCACAGTGGAAGAGATCACAGATTTTGCACTCTTGGGAATCAGAAGATTCGCCTCTGCAACTCGCCAGCTCCAAAGTCTCTTTGCCTCCCTTGCCTCAGTGTCTTCTTTGGACTAATGAGGATGAACACAAGGCCTTCTTTCTCTGGGTTGCAGGAGGGGCTGGGGTTCAAATGCCTGCAGCCAAACATATTCTTAATAAAAAGGACCTAACAGGGAGAGGCAGAAGCGGAGTCCCTCTTCCCAGGTAGGTGGGGCTGGGAGTCAGAGTCAGTCATCATGCCTTAGGCTGAGAAGGCCCAGTCTGTCCCCTTCTATGGGTAAGAGATGGCCGGAAGCTTCTGTCTCTAAGTTCTCTAGCCTCAGTGACCTTCCCTGGACCAACTCGAGAGAAGGCAAGAACGAGAGTGCCGCAGCCTGCTGCTGGCAAGGGCTTCTTCTCCGTGCGGTACGGGATCCAGGAAGGGAGAAAGGGGAAGGCGGAAGGGCTTTCTCCTCCCAGCAGCTGCTCCCCCAGGGCCAGGAGAACTGAGATCCCCTGTGACTCCTCCCATTCAGGCGGTTCCTTCTACTTATTCACTTTACAAAGCCTTTTTTCCAGGCAATGTTGCAGTTTACTCTTCAGGATAACCCTTGAAACCAGATATCATGAGCTCCCTGAGGCTGAGGTCAAGGCTATGTACCAAGATCCCGCTGACTCAAGTCCTCCCACCACCTCACTGCTGTTCTGCCTCAGTGTCCCCAGACACAACCGAGAGAAAAGTTCTGTCTTCTACTGACGGGAATGGACAGGTGCTTGCTTGGGACACAACAACATTTCCCGGACTCTCTGTATCCCTAGCAGTGCCTGACACATGGCGAAGTGCTCCCTAAATGGTTATAAGATGGGCGGTTGGGAGAGCAAATTGGCAGGAAGTGGGAAAAGCTTGCCCATTGGCCAGAGCTCAGAAATGGATTGAGGACGTGTGTGCCAGAGAAGGCGAAGCTGAGAACGGGAGGGACGAGGGGGTAGGCAGAATGACAAGGCTTTCCTTTTTTTCTTTAAAGATTTATTTTATTTATTTATCTTCCCCCCCCCCCGACCCACTGCCGCTTGCTTCCTGTCTGCTCTCTGCGTCCATTTGCTGCACATTCTTCCGTGTCTGCTTGTCTCCCTTTGATGTGTCATTTTGCTGTGCCAGCTCCCCACGGGCGCAGGCCGTCAGCTCTCTGCAGGGGCAGGCCAGCTCGCCTTCACAAGGAGGCCCCGGGACGTGAACCCAGGGCCTCCTAAAAGGTAGACTGGAACCCAATTGGTTGAACCACAGCTGTTTCCTGAAGGCTTTCTCACATTCTGTTTAAGGTGAAGGAAAAGCCAGCATCTCAGCGGGGACCCTCCTCTTCTCAGGGGGGAGAGGCCCCAAATGGGTCACAGAGGACTGGGAAGGGCTCTGAGTCTCTCTGAGGGCCCCAGGGTGGGATGGAAACTCAGCTCGGGGCAGCCGGGCCCGGAAGAGGGCCTGCGCTGAATCCCGCCCTTCCTATCAGGGCCGCACAAGAGCCCGGGGGGCGTCTCCTGCAGAAAGCGGGAAGCAGGTTAGAAGCTTCCTGAGGGGATACCAAGTGTAAACCCAGCAGCGGGAGAGAAAGCTGGGCCTCCTCTCCAGGGCGGGGGAGAAGCCTGGCTCTGCGGATAGAAGGTAGCACAGAGCCAGAGCGATGGGAAGCCTTCGGGAGCGGGCGGCAGCTGGGCAGGTGCCAGCTCGAGGGGCAGGGGCAGGGAGCCCGTGAAGGAAAAGGAGCAGAGGCTTTTACTGAGGGCGCCAGATAAGTCTGCAGGCGGGAAATGGGTGTGAGTGGGAGGGGATGAGGGGGACACTCGGCCCTGAGCCCCACGGCTGCAGGAATCCCGAATTGCGGTTTTGCGGATACCCCCGGCCAGGTGCGGGTGGACCTCCGCCTGCTGAGGAAATGGAGTAGCCACCCTTTGATTCTGGAAAGGGGGTCCAAAGGGCTCCCGGCCATGGAATTTCTCCCGCTGCTTCCCTGGGCAGGGCGGGGTGGGGGGCAGTCGCAGGACGCAGAGCCCGAAGCCGTCCTCGCTGATGAAGGCCACCCACCGCTGCAACCCCATCAGCCGCCCAGGCGCAGGAGGTCAGGCCGGCGGCTGCAGACGGTGGCCTTATCGGCGGCTGCTGGTGAGGGCAGAAGCAGAGGATTGGATGGTATCATTCTAATTTACACGGGATTTTGTTTCTTTCCAGGTACTTAGCATGTGGATCTAGGTGATATCAAAGACAGAGCATTACACAATAAGTAGGCTTAACCTCCATCTCACCCCCTCTCATCCTTCTGTCTCTTCATTGAGGCCACGAGTTGCTGCAGCGGGGGTTGCCATAGTGACCAATTAGGATTACGGAGATGTTCTTGCAGAGAAAAAAAGGAGGATCGATTTAGCTTTGATGGTGGGGCATTGGGGGAGTAGGGGAGCCCAGGGGTGTTCAGCATTAATAGGGGACAGAGGGGGACACCCCCAAAGCCATCCTGGGCCCGTGTCGCTTTGGGGCTGGGCCTCACTTGTGAGGAGCTTAGTGTCTGCGTATCAGTGCTGAGCAGTGGGTGAGGGCGTCTGGGGAGAGGTGGCAGTGATTCTGTCTCCCGTAGGGATCCTCAAGAGAAGGCGAATTCCTGGGTTCCATCAGCGGGAGGCTTAGATGAGCAGGCAGGTCCACCTGCAGCCATGAACTTACTGTTGGCCATCAACAAGCATTCCCAGGTGGTCTGGTCCCCGGGCCTGAGCTGGAGGCTGCAGGGACTAGTAGAGGAGTCTCCCACCTAGACCCTGAGCTTCAGGAGCTTTGAATGGAGCGAAACACTTGGCATCATTAAATGCACACCCAACCCCTCTGACTACGACTAGGTTAGGAATCCCTAAACTAAGAGGATGCACGGGGGCTGCAGGTGCCAGGAAGCCTTCAAGGTGGGGGTGGGGCTTGAGGTGGGTGAACGGATAAGGTTTGGAGAGGTGGAGGATGCCCACAAGGCCAGCATAATGCAGCTGTGTGGTTGTGGACCAGTCATGTAATAACCTCAGTTTACCCCTCTGTAAGCAAAGGACCATGGAAATCTATCGAACAGTTTGGCACTTACGTTGGCAAAATGCCTGGCACACTGCACGTGCGAAGCTGGACTGAAAGGAATGGGACAGAGAACTGGCAACTGGACGAGTGGGGGAGACAAGGTGGAAAGTGGAAGTTCAGCGACACAAGGGAGGAATTTAGGTGGCTTCAGGACAGAGGAGGGGCCTTGGGGAGCACAGAGCCAGAGAGAGAGGAGAGAGGCAGTGGAGAGGAGGAGGGGAGCAGAGAGGTGGGGAAAAGCTTACATGCACGGAGGGGCACAGCGGCCCCTGATTTCATGACAGGAGACTTTTTCCCTTTTTCTTTCTCCCCAGTTGAGAAGAGTAGAATCTTTAAGAGTTCCTCAGGAGTGAAAAGGGAGTCAGTGAGGGGGGTTCACCAGCAGGTGCCTCATCCCCATGCAGAAAGGCCCTAACGGGCCAAGCGCTATTTCAGACCACATCCAGAGGAGCCCCTGCCTCTGCTCCCCACCTTCACCGTCCCACGAGGGGCCCCTAATTAGAGCAAAGTTGGGAATAGGACTCAGGACAAACAGCTTTTCCCCCTCCCTGCCCCATCCCCTGCCTCTGCAGGATTTAATAACTGCCCTCCTTAAAGATCAGGAGACATGATTAATTCTGACTCGAGGATTATTAAAATACTTCCACCAAGCATCTGGCATTAAAAGTTTTAAATCAATTAATCTGTTATTTGGGGAAGAGCGTTCTCATTAGCACAGCTGCAAGAAGCCATCTAAGTTGCTGTTGGGATGGGAGACGCTGTCCTGGAGAGAGGGCGAAGCCTTCCCTGCAAGCTGGGCTCCAGGCATCGATCACCTGAGTCACTGTGCATCCAGTTTCTAAGTGGTTCTCTCTCACGCCCCCCAAAATACAACTTGCCCGGTTTCATGTGAATTTTGGATGAACAATGAATAATTTTTTTTAGTATAAGTATGTCCATGCAATATTGGGGACATTCTTATACTAAAAAGTATTTGTTGTTTCTATCTGAAATTCAAACTGAATGGGGCATCCTATATTTTTAGTTGCAAAATCTGCCAACCCTGCTCCCCTGCCCTGTTTTAGTATAGCAGGGCATCATCTCTGAACAGGACTCTGGGATTTGAGCCTTGGGCCTGATATCTCCATGCCAAGTTTCCTAGGAAGTGTGGCTTCCCCTTTCTAGGTCAAGTGAGAAATAAGCAAACTGGAACTCTGGGGTGCTTAAGCGTTTGCAAGACCCTCACACAATGGTTTGAAAAATCTCCATTTGTCTGATAAATCATT